>NC_092740.1:118102859-119302859 GCF_047496795.1 Chiloscyllium punctatum
AATGATGAAGGCAACCACACTATATGTATTTCTTACTAATTTATCCACTTGTGTTGCTACTTTCTTGCAATTTGGACTTAGACCTCAAGATCCCAATGCTTCTAAGGATCCAATCATTTACAGTAAACCTTCCCCTTGCATTTGACCGCCAAAAATGCATCACTTCACACTTGTCGGGATTAAACTCCATCTGCATTTCTCTGCCCAACTTTCCAGCTGATTTATATCTTGTTGCTTCCTTTTACATGCTTCTTCACAGTCAACAACTCCACCAATTTTTGTGTCATCTGCAAATGGATTACTGACATTTCCATCCAAATCATTTAGAAATGTTACAAAAAATACAGATCCCAAGATTGATCCTTGCTGAACATCGCTGGTCTCAGACCTCCGCGTAGGCTCAGTTACATCAAGCTTAATTTGACATGATAAGAGAATTTGATTCTGGACTAAAGAGGCATAATTCTACAATTTTTGAAATTTACATTTTTAAGATGACTTTTAAATTTTAAATGACTGCTGGGGAAATTCAGCTCTTAATGCACGTGAGCAGTTGGTCATTTGATCATGCAGTTAAGTTTATTATGGTCAAAAGTATTCCTCCATCTGCTTCTGACTTCTGACTGAAAATGACAAAGAATAGTGCACTTACATATTTTAATGTGGATATGAATTAAATATGCATTAACTACACTGCAACATCAAATCTGTAAAGTACTAATATTATGGCTAAGACTGGTATAAAGCACAGTTACAGCAGCCCATTACCCATGTGCTTGAGGAGATAAGGTATTTTTTTAACGAATCCTGGAAACCTTTAAATAATAGCAGCAAATCTTCAAAATGCACAGGAGATCAATAATCATTAGAGAGAGAAAGGTAGGGTAACATTTCAGTTGGCACATTTTATCAGAACTGATGAAGTCGCTTACTAAAACATTAACCTGTCTTTCTAGCACAGATGCTTCTCAAACCTGCAGAGTCTTTCCAACACTGTTTTCCCATTCTGGGCACTTGGGATGGTTCTACTTTCCATTAATCAAGACTTCATACAGAGGACATTAAACATGACATATTTAGGACAGCAGACTGGCAGAGCCTGTCAATAGGAAGCAGTAAGAATTGTATTTGGCTATGCCAAGTGTTCATACTATTACCATTTCTGAGGGCTGTAAGAGAGGGATACAAGGCTCTGTAGAATGTTGATGTTGGCTCATCTTGGAATCACAAGGTCGTAGGTTCACAAGTCAGTCCAGAAGCTGCTAATCTTGACTGGATAACTCCACAGCAATACAGAGAGCTGGAGCTGTTTTTGTCAAGTGAGATGTTGTACGGAGGCCTTCCCTTCCCATGGCTATGAATGGTCCTATAGCACTATTTATCAAGAACAGCATGAATTCTAAGCTGTATCAATCTCATCAATTATCCCTGAAATGAGATCATTAAAAAATAAATTACCTGTCCATAATCGTATAGCTTTGCAAGAGCTTTAAATTTGCAAGTTAGCTGCTGCATTTCCCATATCACGAGAGTGAGGAACTTGGTTGTTTGCAAGGATCATGTATCCTTCCAAGTGCCCCGGGCTCTTGACCCATGACCTCATCCATTCTACACGTTTTCATTTTGTACATGACATTTTTTATTCTTTTCTGAGTGTTTAGCAGCGGCAATGCAGCATTTCAGTGGCTGGGCCCAGCATGAGCCTCGATGGCGGGAGCGGTGAGGTGTTGATAGGCAGCAGTAAAGGATGGCAGTAGCGGTGAGGTGGGGAGAGGCAGCAGTAAAGGATGGCAGTAACAGTGAGGTGGGGAGAGGCAGCAGCAAAGGATGGTGGTAGCGGTGAGGTGGTGATAGGCAGCAGGAAAGGATGGTGGTAGCGGTGAGGTGGTAATAGGCAGCAGCAAAGGATGGTGGTAGCGGTGAGGTGGAGATAGACAGCAGAAAAGGATGGCAGTAGCGATGAGGTGAGGAGAGGCAACAGCAAACGATGGCAGTAGCGTTGACTTGGGGATAGGCAGCAGTAAAGGATGGCATAGTGGTGAGGTGGGGAAAGGTGGCAGCAAAGGATGGCAGTAGCGGTGAGGTGGGGATTTACAGCAGTAAAGGATGGTGGCAGTGGTGAGGTGGAGATAGGCAGCAGAAAAGGATGGCAGTAGCGGTGAGGTGAGGAGAGGCAGCAGCAAACGATGGCAGTAGCGTTGACTTGGGGATAGGCATCAGTAAAGGATGGTGTAGTGGTGAGGTGGGGATAGGCAGCAGTAAATGATGGCAGTAGCGGTGAGGTGAGGAGAGGCAGTAGAAAAGGATGGTGCGAGCGATGAGGTGGGGAGAGGCAGCAGTGAAGAATGCAAGTAGCGGTGAGGTGAGAAGAGGCAGCAGTAAAGAATGGCAGTAGCGGTGAGGTGGGGATAGGCAGCAGAAAAGGATGGCAGTAGCGTTGACATGGGGATAGGCAGCAGTAAAGGATGGCAGTAGCGGTGAGGTGGGGATAGGCAGCAGTAAAGAATGGCAGAAGAGGTGAGGTGGGGATAGGCAGCAGCAAAGGATGGTGGTAGCGGTGAGGTGGGATTGACAGCAGCAATTGATGGCGGTAGCGGTGAGGTGGGGATTGGTGGCAGCAAAGGATAGCAGTAGCTGTGAGGTGGGCATTGGTGTTAGCAAAGGATGGCGGTAGCGGTGAGATGGGGATAGGCAGCAGTAAAGGATAGCAGTAGTGGTGAGGTGGGGATAGGCAGCAGTAAAGGATGGCAGTAGCGGTGAGGTGGAGATAGGCAGCAGTAAAGGATGGTGCGAGCGGTGAGGTGGGAAGAGGGAGCAGCAAAGGATGGCATTAGCGATGAGGTGGGGAGAGGCAGCAGTGAAGAATGCAAGTAGCGGTGAGGTGGGAAGAGGCAGCAGCAAAGGATGGTGGTAGCGGTGAGGTGGCGATTGGCAGCAGTAAAGGATGGCAGTAGAGGCGAGGTAGGAAGAGGCAGCAGTAAAGAATGGCAGTAGCGGTGAGGTGGGGATAGGCAGCAGTAAATGATGGCAGTAGCGGTGAGGTGGAGAGGCAGCAGCAAAGGATGGCGGTAGCGGTGAGGTGGGGATTGACAGCAGCAATTGATGGCGGTAGCAGTGAGGTGGGGATTGGTGGCAGCAAAGGATAGCAGTAGCTGTGAGGTGGGCATTGGTGTTAGCAAAGGATGGCGGTAGCGGTGAGGTGGGGATAGGCAGCAGTAAAGGATGGCAGTTGCGGTGAGGAGGGGAGAAGCAGCAGCAAAGGATGGGGCTAGTGGTGAGATGGGGATAGGCAGCAGTAAAGGATGGCAGTAGCGATGAAGTGGGGAGAGGCAGCAGTAAAGGATGGCAGTAGTGGCGAGGTGGAGAGAGGCGGCAGCAAAGGATGGCAGTAGCGTTGACGTGGGGAAAGGCAGCAGTACAGGATGGCAGTAGCGGTGATTTGGGGATAGGCAGCAGTAAAGGATGGCAGTAGCGGTGAGGTCGGGAGAGGTGGCAGTAAAGGATGGCAGTCGTGGTGAGGTAGGGATTGGCAGCAGTAAATAATGGCAGTAGCGGTGAGGAAGGGAGAGGCAGCAGTAAAGGATGGCAGTAGCGGTGAGGTGTGGAGAGGCAGCAGCAAAGGATGGCAGGAGCGGTGAGGTGGGGATAGGCAGCAAAGGATGGCAGTAGCTGTGAGGTGTGGATTGGCAGCAGTAAAGGATGGTGGTAGCGGTGAGGTGGGGATTGGTGGCAGCAAAGGATAGCAGTTGCCGTCAGGTGGGGAGAAGCAGAGGCAAAGGATGGGGCTAGCGGTGAGGTGGGGAGAGGCAGTAGCAATAGATGGGGTAGAGGTGAGGTGGGGATAGGCAGCAGTAAAGGATGGCAGTAGTGGCGAGGTGTGGATAGGCTTCAGTAAATGATGGCAGTAGCGGTGAGGTGGGGATTGGTGGCAGTAAAGGATGGCTGTAGCGGTGAGGTGGGGAGAGGCAGCAGTAAAGGATGGCAGTAGCGGTGAGGTGGGGATTGGTGGCAGTAAAGGATGGCAGTAGCGGTGAGGTGGGGATTGGTGGCAGTAAAGGATGGCATTAGCTGTGAGGTAGGGAGAGGCAGCAGTAAAGAATGGCAGTAGCGTTGACGTGGAGATAGGCAGTAGTAAAGGATGGCAGTCGTGCTGAGGTGGGGATAGGCAAGTGTAAAGGATAGCAATAGCGGTGAGGTGGGGAGAGTCAGCAGTAAATGATGGTGGTAGCGGTGAGGTGGGGATTGGCAGCAGTAAAGGATGGCAGTAGCAGCGAGGTGGCAAAGAGGCAGCAGCAAAGGATGGCAGTAGTGGTGAGGTGGGATTGGCAGCAGCAAAGGATGGCAGTAACGTTGACGTGGGGATAGGCAGCAGTAAAGGATGGCAGTAGCGGTGAGGTGGGGATTGGCGGCAGCAAAGGATGGCAGTAGCGTTGATGTGGGGATAGGCAGCAGTAAATGATGGCAGTAGCGGTGAGGTGGGGATAGGCAGCAGTAAAGGATGGCAGTAGCAGTGAGGTGGGGATAGGCAGCAGTAAAGGATGGCAGTAGTGGTGAGGTGGGGATAGGCAGCAGCAAAGGATGGCGGTAGCCGTGAGGTGGGCATTGGTAGTAGCAAAGGATGGCGGTAGCGGTGACGTGGGGATTGGCAGCAGTAAAGGATGGCAGTAGCGGTGAGGTGGGGAGAAGCAGCAGCAAAGGATGGGGGTAGCAGTGAGATGGGGATAGGCAGCAGTAAAGGATGGCAGTAGCGGTGAGGTTGGGAGATGCAGCAGTAAAGGATGGCAGTAGCGGTGAGGTGGGGAGAGGCTGCAGCAAAGGATGGCATTAGCTGTGAGGTGTGGATTGGCAGCAGTAAAGGATCGTGGTAGCGGTGAGGTATGGATTGGCGGGAGTATAGAATGGCGGTAGCGGTGAGGTGCAGATAGGCAGCAGTAAAGGATGGCAGTACCGGTGAGGTGGGGACTGGTAGCAGTAAAGGATGGCAGTAGCGGAGATGTGCGGATAGGCAGCAGTAAAGGATGACAGTAGCGGTGAGGTGGGGATTGGTAGCAGTAAAGGATGGCAGTAGTGTGGAGGTGGGGAGGGCAGCAGTAAAGGATGGCAGTAGTGTGGAGGTAGGGATAGGCAGCAGTAAAGGATGGCAGTAGCGGTGAGGAGGGGATAGGCACCGGTAAGTATGGCAGTAGCGGTAAGCAAAGGATGGGGGTAGCCGTGAGGTGGGGAGAGGCAGCAGCAAAGGATGGCAGTAGCGGTGAGTTGGGGATTGGCAGCAGTAAAGGCTGGTAGTCCTGGTGAGGTGGGGAGAGGCAGCAGTAAAGGATGGCAGTAGCGGTGAGGTGGGGATTGGCAGCAGTAAAGGATGGCAGTTGCGATGAGGTGGGGAGAGGCAGCAGTAAAGAATAGCAGGAGCGGTAAGGTGGGGAGAGGCAGCAGTAAAGGATGGCAGTAGCGGTGAGGTGGGATTTGGTAGCAGTAAAGGACGGCAGTAGCGGTGAGGTGGGGAGAGGCAGCAGTAAAGGATGGCAGTAGCGGTGAGTTGGGGATTGGCAGCAGTAAAGGATGGCAGTAGCGGTGAGGTGGGGATAGGCAGCAGTAAAGGATGGCAGTAGCAGTGAGGTGGGGAGAGGCAGCAGTAAAGGATTGTAGCAGCGGTGAGGTGGGGATAGGCAGCAGCAAAGTATGGCGGTAGCGGTGAGGTGGGGAGTGGCAGCAGTAAAGGATGGCAGTAGCGGTGAGGTGGGGAGAGGCTGCAGCAAAGGATGGCATTAGCTGTGAGGTGGGGATAGGCAACAGTAAAGGATCGTGGTAGCGGTGAGGTATGGATTGGCGGGAGTATAGAATGGCGGAGGCGGTGAGGTGCAGATAGGCAGCAGTAAAGGATGGCAGTACTGGTGAGGTGGGGACTGGTAGCGGTAAAGGATGGCAGTAGCGCAGATGTGCGGATAGGCAGCAGTAAAGGATGCCAGTAGCGGTGAGGTGGGGATTGGTAGCAGTAAAGGATGGCAGTAGTGTGGAGGTGGGGATAGGCAGCAGTAAAGGATGGCAGTAGGGATAAGGAGGGGATAGTCACCGGTAAGTATGGCAGTAGCGGTGAGGTCGGGAGAGGCAGCAGTAAAGTATGGCAGTAACGGTGAGGAGGGGATAGGCACCGGTAAGTATGGCAGTAGCGGTGAGGTGGGGATTGGCTGCAGTAAAGGATGGCAGTAGCGGTGAGGCAGGGATTGGCAGCAGTAAAGGATGGCAGTTGTGATGAGGTGGGGAGAGGCAGCAGTAAAGGATGGCAGTAGCGGTGAGGTGGGGAGAGGCAGCAGTAAAGGATGGCAGTAGTGGTGAGGTGGGGAGAGGCAGCAGCAAAGAATGGCAGTAGCGGTGACGTGGGGATTGGCAGCAGTAAAGGATGGCAGTAGCGGTGAGGTGGGGAGAAGCAGCAGCAAAGGATGGGGGTAGCAGTGAGATGGGGATAGGCAGCAGTAAAGGATGGCATTAGCTGTGAGGTGGGGAGATGCAGCAGTAAAGGATGGCAGTAGCGGTGAGGTGGGGAGAGGCAACAGTAAAGGATCGTGGTAACAGTGAGGTATGGATTGGCGGGAGTATAGAATGTCGGTATAGAGGTGCAGATAGGCAGCAGTAAAGGATGGCAGTACCGGTGAGGTGGAGACTGGTAGCAGTAAAGGATGGCAGTAGCGGTGAGGTGGGGATTGGTAGCAGTAAAGGATGGCAGTAGTGTGGAGGTGGGGATAGGCAGCAGTAAAGGATGGCAGTAGCAGTGAGGTGGGGATAGGCGGCAGTAAAGGATGGCAGTAGCGGTGAGGTGGGGATAGGCGGCAGTAAAGGATGGCAGTAGCGGTGAGGTGGGGATAGGCGGCAGTAAAGGATGGTGGCAGCGCTGAGGTGGGCAGAGGCAGCAGTAATGGATGGCAGTAGTTGTGAGGTGGGGATTAGCAGCAGTAAAGGATGGCGGTAGCGGTGAGGTTGGGAGAGGCAGCAGTAAAGGATGGCAGTAGCGGTGAGGTGGGAAGAGGCAGCAGCAAATTATGGCAGTAGCGGTGAGGAGGGGATTGGCGGCTGTAAAGGATGGCAGTAGCGGTGAGGTGGGAAGAGGCAGCAGCAAATTATGGCAGTGGCGGTGAGGCAGGGATTGGCGGCAGTAAAGGATGGCAGTAGCGGTGAGATGGGGATTGGTGGCAGCAAAGGATAGCAGTAGCTGTGAGGTGGCGATTGGCAGCAGCAAAGGATGGAGGTAGCCGTGAGGTGGGGAGAGGCAGCAGCAAAGGATGGCAGTAGCGACGAGGTGGGGATTGGCAGCAGTAAAGGATGGCAGTCCTGGTGAGGTGAGAATAGGCGGCAGTAAAGGATGACAGTTGCGATGAGGTGGGGATAAGCAGCAGTAAACAATGGCACTAGCGAGGAGGTGGGGATTGGCAGCAGTAAAGGATGGTGATAGTGGTGAGGTGGGAAGAAGAAGCAGTAGAGGATGGCAGTAGCGGTGAGGTAGGGATAGGCAGCAGTAAAGGATGGCAGCAGCGGTGAGGTGGGGAGAGGCAGCAGTAAAGCATTGCAGTAGCGGTGAGGTGGGGAGAGGCAGCAGTAATGGATGGCAGTAGTGGTGAGGTGGGGAGAGGCAGGAGTAAAGAATGGCAGTAGCGGTGAGGTGGGGAGAGGCAGCAGTAAAGGATGGCAGTAGCGGTGAAGTGGAAGAGGCAGCAGCAAAGGATGGCAAGTGCAGTGACATGGGGATAGGCAGCAGTAAAGGATGGCAGTACCGGTGAGGTGGAGACTGGTAGCAGTAAAGGATGGCAGTAGCGGTGAGGTGGGGATTGGTAGCAGTAAAGGATGGCAGTAGTGTGGAGGTGGGGATAGGCAGCAGTAAAGGATGGCAGTAGTGTGGAGGTGGGGATAGGCAGCAGTAAAGTATGGCAGTAGCGGTGAGGTCGGGAGAGGCAGCAGTAAAGTATGGCAGTAGTGTGGAGGTGGGGATAGGCAGCAGTAAAGGATGGCAGTAGCAGTGAGGAGGGGATAGGCACCGGTAGGTATGGCAGTAGCGGTGAGGTGGGGATAGGCAGCAGTAAAGGATGGCAGTAGCGGTGGGGCAGGGATTGGCAGCAGTAAAGGATGGCAGTTGCGATGAGGTGGGGAGAGGCAGCAGTAAAGAATAGCAGGAGCGGTGAGGTGGGGTTGGGCAGCAGTAAAGGATGGCGGTGGCATTGAGGTGGGGATAGGCAGCAGTAAAGGATGGCGGTAGCGGTGAGGTGGGGAGAGGCAGCAGTAAAGGATGGCAGTAGCGGTGAGTTGGGGATTGGCAGCAGTAAAGGATGGCAGTAGTGGTGAGGTGCGGATAGGCAGCAGCAAAGGATGGCAGTAGCAGTGAGGTGGGGATAGGCGGCAGTAAAGGATGGCAGTAGCGGTGAGTTGGGGATTGGCAGCAGTAAAGAATGGCAGTAGCGGTGAGGTGCGGATAGGCAGCAGCAAAGGATGGCAGTAGCAGTGAGGTGGGGATAGGCGGCAGTAAAGGATGGCAGTAGCGGTGAAGTGGGGAAAGGCCGCAGTAAAGGATGGCCGTAGCGGTGAGGTGGGGAAACGCCGCAGTAAAGGATGGCAGTAGCGGTGAGGTGGGGAAAGGCAGCAGTAAAGGATGGCAATAGCGGTGAAGTGGGGAAAGGCAGCAGTAAAGGATGGCAGTAGCGGTGAGGTGGGGACTGGCAGTAGTAAAGGATGGCAGTAGCGGAGATGTGCGGATAGGCAGCAGCAAAGGATGGCAGTAGCGGTGAGGTGGGGATTGGCAGCAGTAAAGGCTGGTAGTCCTGGTGAGGTGGGGATGGGCAGCAGTAAAGGCTGGTAGTCCTGGTGAGGTGGGGAGAGGCAGCAGTAAAGGATGGCAGTAGCGGTGAGGTGGGGAGAGGCAGCAGTAAAGGATTGTAGCAGCGGTAAGGTGGGGAGAGGCAGCAGTAAAGGATGGCAGTAGTGGTGAGGTGGGGAGTGGCAGCAGCAAAGGATGGCAGTAGCCGTGAGGTGGGGATTGGCAGCAGTAAAGGATGGCAGTAGCGGTGAGGTGGGGAGAAGCAGCAGCAAAGGATGGGGGTAGCAGTGAGATGGGGATAGGCAGCAGTAAAGGATGGCAGTAGCGGTGAGGTGGGGAGAGGCAACAGTAAAGGATCGTGGTAACAGTGAGGTATGGATTGGCGGGAGTATAGAATGGCGGTAGCGGTGAGGTGCAGATAGGCAGCAGTAAAGGATGGCAGTACCGGTGAGGTGGAGACTGGTAGCAGTAAAGGATGGCAGTAGCGGTGAGGTGGGGATTGGTAGCAGTAAAGTATGGCAGTAGTGTGGAGGTGGGGATAGGCAGCAGTAAAGGATGGCAGTAGCAGTGAGGAGGGGATAGGCACCGGTAGGTATGGCAGTAGCGGTGAGGTGGGGATTGGCTGCAGTAAAGGATGGCAGTAGTGTGGAGGTGGGAATAGGCAGCAGTAAAGGATGGCAGTAGCGGTGGGGCAGGATTGGCAGCAGTAAAGGATGGCAGTTGCGATGAGGTGGGGAGAGGCAGCAGTAAAGAATAGCAGGAGCGGTGAGGTGGGGAGAGGCAGCAGTAAAGGATGGCAGTAGCGGTGAGGTGGGGAGAGGCAGCAGTAAAGGATGGCAGTAGCGGTGAGGTGGGGTTGGGCAGCAGTAAAGGATGGCGGTGGCATTGAGGTGGGGATAGGCAGCAGTAAAGGATGGCAGTAGCGGTGAGTTGGGGATTGGCAGCAGTAAAGGATGGCAGTAGTGGTGTGGTGGGCAGAGGCAGCAGTAAAGGATGGCAGTAGCGGTGAGGTGGGGATAGGCAACAGTAAAAGATCGTGGTAGCGGTGAGGTGTGGATAGGCAGCAGTAAAGGATGGCAGTAGCGGTGAGATGGGGATAGCCATCAGTAAAGGATGGCAGTAGCAGTGAGGTGGGGATAGGCAGTAGCAAAGGATGGCAGTAGCAGTGAGGTGGGGATAGGCGGCAGTAAAGGATGGCAGTAGCGGAGATGTGCGGATAGGCAGCAGTAAAGAATGGCAGTAGCGGTGAGGTGCGGATAGGCGGCAGTAAAGGATGGCAGTAGCGGTGAAGTGGGGAAAGGCCGCAGTAAAGGATGGCCTTAGCGGTGAGGTGGGGAAACGCCGCAGTAAAGGATGGCAGTAGCGGTGAGGTGGGGAAAGGCAGCAGTAAAGGATGGCAATAGCGGTGAAGTGGGGAAAGGCAGCAGTAAAGGATGGCAGTAGCGGTGAGGTGGGGACTGGCAGTAGTAAAGGATGGCAGTATCGGAGATGTGCGGATAGGCAGCAGCAAAGGATGGCCGTAGCGGTGAGGTGGGGATAGGCGGCAGTAAAGGATGGCAGTAGCAGTGAGGTGGGGATAGGCAGCAGTAAAGGATGGAACTAGCGGAGATGTGCGGCTAGGCAGCAGCAAAGGATGGCAGTAGTGGAGATGTGCGGATAGGCAGCAGCAAATTATGGCAGTAGCGGTGATGTGGGGAGAGGCAGCAGCAAAGGATGGCAGTAGCGGTGAGTTGGGGATTGGCAGCAGTAAAGGCTGGTAGTCCTGGTGAGGTGGGGAGAGGCAGCAGTAAAGGATGGCAGTAGCGGTGAGGTGGGGATAGGCAGCAGGAAAGGATGGCAGTAGCGAGGGGGTGGGGATTGGCAGCAGTAAAGGATGGCAGTAGCGGTGAGGTGGGGATAAGCAGCAGTAAAGGATGGCAGTAGCGGTGAGGTGGGGATAGGCAACAGTAAAGGATCGTGGTAGCGGTGAGGTATAGATTGGCGGGAGTAAAGGAAGGCGGTAGCGGTGAGGTGTGGATAGGCAGCAGTAAAGGATCGTGGTAGCGGTGAGGTATGGATTGGCGGGTGTAAAGGAAGGCGGTAGCGGTGAGGTGTGGATAGGCAGCAGTAAAGGATGGCAGTAGCGTTGAGGTGGGGAGAGGCAGCAGTAAAGGATGGCGGTAGCGGTGAGGTGTGGATAGGCAGCAGTAAAGGATGGCGGTAGCGGTGAGGTGTGGATAGGCAGCAGTAAAGGATGGCAGTAGTGGTGACGTGGGGATAGGCAGCAGTAAAGGATGGCAGTAGCAGTGAGGTGGGGAGAGGCAGCAGTAAAGGATGGCAGTAGCGGTGAGGTGGGGAAAAGCAGCAGTAAAGGATGGCAGTAGCGGTGAGGTGGGGAAAGGCAGCAGTAAAGGATGGCAGTAGCGGTGAGGTGGGGACTGGCAGCAGTAAAGGATGGCAGTAGCGGTGAGGTGCGGATAGGCAGCAGCAAAGGATGGCCGTAGCGGTGAGGTGGGGACAGGCGGCAGTAAAGGATGGCAGTAGCGGTGAGGTGGGGATAGGCGGCACTAAAGGATGGCAGCAGCGGTGAGGAGGTGATTGGCAGCAGTAAAGGATGGCAGTAGCGGTGAGGTGGGAAGGGGCAGCAGCAAATTATGGCCGTAGCGGTGAGGTGGGGATTGACGGCAGTAAAGGATGGCAGTAGCGGTGAGGTGGGAAGAGGCAGCAGCAATTTATGGCAGTAGCGGTGAGGTGGGGACTGGCAGCAGTAAAGGATGGCAGTAGCGGAGATGTGCGGATAGGCAGCAGCAAATTATGGCAGTAGCGGTGATGTGGGGATTGACGGCAATAAAGAATGGCAGTAGCTGTGAGGTGGCGATTTGCAGCAGCAAAGGATGGGGGTAGCTGTGAGGTGGGGAGAGGCAGCAGCAAAGGATGGCAGTAGCGACGAGGTGGCGATTGGCAGCAGTAAAGGATGGCAGTCCTGGTGAGGTGAGAATAGGCGGCAGTAAAGGATGACAGTTGCGATGAGGTGGGGAGAGGCAGCAGTAAAGGATGGCAGTAGTCGTGTGGTGGGGATAGGCAACAGTAAAGGATCGTGGTAGCGTTGCGGTATGGATTGGCGGGAGTAAAGAATGGCGGTAGCGGTAATGTGGGGATTGGCAGCAGTAAAGGATGGCAGTAGCGGAGATGAGCGGATAGGCAGCAGTAAAGGATGGCAGGAGCGGTGAGGTGCGGATAGGCAGCAGCAAAGGATGGCAGTAGCAGTGAGGTGGGGATAGGCGGCAGTAAAGGATGGCAGTAGAGGTGATGTGGGGAAAGGCGGCAGTAAAGGATGGCAGTAGCGGTGAGGTGGGGAAAGGCAGCAGTAAAGGATGGCAGTAGCGGTGAGGTGGGGAAAGGCAGCAGTAAAGGATGGCAGTAGCGGTGAGGTGGGGAAAGGCAGCAGTAAAGGATGGCAGTAGCGGTGAGGTGGGGAAAGGCAGCAGTAAAGGATGGCAGTAGCGGTGAGGTGGGGAAAGGCAACAGTAAAGGATGGCAGTAGCGGTGAGGTTAGGATAGGCAGCAGCAAAGGATGGCCGTAGCGGTGAGGTGGGGATAGGCGGCAGTAAAGGATGGCAGTAGCGGTGAGGTGGGGATGGGCGGCAGTAAAGGATGGTGGCAGCGCTGAGGTGGGCAGAGGCAGCAGTAATGGATGGCATTAGTTGAGAGGTGAGGATTAGCAGCAGTAAAGGATGGCGATAGCAGTGAGGTTGGGAGAGGCAGCAGTAAAGGATGGCAGCAGCGGTGAGGTGGGAAGAGGCAGCAGTAAAGGATGGCAGATGCGGTGAGGAGGGGATTGGCGGCAGCAAAGGATGGCAGTAGCGGTGAGGTGGGGAGAGGGAGCAGCAAAGGATGGCAGAAGCAACGAGGTGGGGATTGGCAGCAGTAAAGGATGGCAGTCCTGGTGAGGTAAGAATAGGCGGCAGTAAAGGATGGCACTAGCGAGGAGGTGGGGATTGGCAGCAGTAAAGGATGGTGATAGTGGTGAGGTGGGAAGAAGAAGCAGTAGAGGATGGCAGTAGCGGTGAGGTGGGGATAGGCAGTAGCAAAGAATGGCAGATGCGGTGAAGTGGAAGAGGCAGCAGCAAAGGATGGCAAGTGCAGTGACATGGGGATAGGCAGCAGTAAATGATGGCAGTAGTGGTGAGGTGGGGAGAGGCAGCAGTAATGGATGGCAGTAGTGGTGAGGTGGGGAGAGGCAGCAGTAAAGGATGGCAGTAGCGGTGAGGTGGGGAGAGGCAGCAGTAAAGAATGGCAGTAGCGGTGAGGTGGGGAGAGGCAGCAGTAAAGGATGGCCGTAGCGGTGAGGTGGGGATAGGCGGCAGTAAAGGATGGCAGTAGCGGTGAGGTGGGGATAGGCGGCAGTAAAGGATGGTAGCAGCGCTGAGGTGGGCAGAGGCAGCAGTAATGGATGGCAGTAGTTGTGAGGTGGGGATTAGCAGCAGTAAAGGATGGCAGTAGCGGAGATGTGCAGATAGGCAGCAGTAAAGGATGGCAGTAGCGGTGAGGTGGTGAGAGGCAGCAGCAAATGATGGCAGTAGTGGTGAGTTTGGGAGATGCAGCAGTAAAGAATGGCAGTAGCGGTGAGGTGGGGAGAGGCAGCAGTAATGGATGGCAGTAGTGGTGAGGTGGGGAGAGGCAGGAGTAAAGAATGGCAGTAGCGGTGAGGTGGGGAAAGGCAGCAGTAAAGGATGGCAGTAGCGGTGAGGTGGGGATAGGTGGCAGTAAAGGATGGCAGTAGCGGTGAGGTCGGGATAGGCAGCAGTAAAGGATGGCGGTAGCGGTGAGGTGGGGAGAGGCAGCAGTAAAGGATGGCAGTAGCGGTGAGGTGGGGTGAGGCAGCAGTAAAGAATGGCAGTAGCGGTGAGGTGGGGAGAGGCAGCAGTAAAGAATGGCAGTAGCGGTGAGGTGGGGAGAGGCAGCAGTAAAGGATGGCGGTAGCGGTGAGGTGGGGAGAGGCAGCAGTAAAGGATGGCGGTAGCGGTGAGGTGGGGATTGGTGGTGTAAAGGATGGCAGTCCTGGTGAGGTGGGGTGAGGCGGGAGTAAAGGATGACAGTTTCGATGAGGTGGGGATAAGCAGCAGTAAAGGGTGGCAGTAGCGGTGAGGTGGGGATAGGCGGCAGTAAGGGATGGCAGTAGCGGTGAGGTGGGGAAAGGCAGCAGTAAAGGATGGCAGTAGCGGTGAGGTGGGGAAAGGCAGCAGTAAAGGATGGCAGTAGCGGTGAGGTGGGGAGAGGCAGCAGTAAAGAATGGCAGTAGCGGTGAGGTGGGGAGAGGCAGGAGTAAAGAATGGCAGTAGCGGTGAGGTGGGGAGAGGCAGCAGTAAAGCATTGCAGTAGCGGTGAAGTGGGGATCGGCAGCAGTAAAGGATGGCAGTAGTTGTGAGGTGGGGATTAGCAGCAGTAAAGGATGGCGGTAGCGGTGAGGTTGGGAGAGGCAGCAGTAAAGGATGGCAGCAGCGGTGAAGAGGGGATTGGCGGCAGTAAAGGATGGCAGTAGCGGTGAGGTGGGAAGAGGCAGCAGCAAATTATGGCAGTAGCGGTGAGGAGGGGATTGGCGGCTGTAAAGGATGGCAGTAGCGGTGAGGTGGGGAAAGGCAGCAGTAAAGGATGGCAGTAGCGGTGAGGTGGGGAATGGCAGCAGCAAAGGAAGGCAGTAGCGGTGAGGTGGGGATAGGCGGCAGTAAAGGATGGCAGTAGCGGTGAGGTGGGGATAGGCAGGAGTAAAGGATGGCGGTAGCGGTGAGGTGGGGAGAGGCAGCAGTAAAGGATGGCAGTAGCGGTGAGGTGGGGAGAGGCAGCAGTAAAGAATGGCAGTAGCGGTGAGGTGGGGAGAGGCAGCAGTAAAGGATGGCGGTAGCGGTGAGGTGGGGAGAGGCAGCAGTAAAGGATGGCGGTAGCGGTGAGGTGGGGATTGGTGGTGTAAAGGATGGCAGTCCTGGTGAGGTGGGGTGAGGCGGGAGTAAAGGATGACAGTTTCGATGAGGTGGGGATAAGCAGCAGTAAAGGGTGGCAGTAGCGGTGAGGTGGGGAAAGGCAGCAGTAAAGGATGGCAGTAGCGGTGAGGTGGGGATAGGCGGCAGTAAAGGATGGCAGTAGCGGTGAGGTGGGGATAGGCGGCAGTAAAGGATGGTGGCAGCGCTGAGGTGGGCAGAGGCAGCAGTAATGGATGGCAGTAGTTGTGAGGTGGGGATTAGCAGCAGTAAAGGATGGCGGTAGCGGTGAGGTTGGGAGAGGCAGCAGTAAAGGATGGCAGCAGCAGTGAGGTGGGGAGAGGCAGCAGTAAAGGATGGCAGTAGCGGTGAGGTGGGAAGAGGCAGCAGCAAATTATGGCAGTAGCGGTGAGGTGGGGACTGGCGGCAGTAAAGGATGGCAGTAGCGGAGATGTGCGGATAGGCAGCAGCAAATTATGGCAGTAGTGGTGATGTGGGGATTGGCGGCAGTAAAGGATGGCAGTAGCTGTGAGGTGGCGATTGGCAGCAGCAAAGGATGGGGGTAGCGACGAGGTGGGGATTGGCAGCAGTAAAGGATGGCAGTCCTGGTGAGGTTTGAATAGGCGGCAGTAAAGGATGGCACTAGCGAGGAGGTGGGGATTGGCAGCATTAAAGGATGGCAGTAGCGGTGAGGTGGGGAGAGGCAGCAGTAAAGGATGGCAGTAGTGGTGAGGTGGGGAGAGGCAACAGTAAAGGATGGCAGTAGTCGTGTGGTGGGGATAGGCAACAGTAAAGGATCGTGGTAGCGGTGAGGTATAGATTGGCGGGAGTAAAGAATGGCGGTAGCGGTAATGTGGGGATTGGCAACAGTAAAGGATGGCAGTAGCGGTGAGGTGGGGAAAGGCAGCAGTAAAGGATGGCAGTAGCGGTGAGGTGGGGATAGGCAGCAGTAAAGGATGGCAGTAGCGGTGAGGTGGGGATAGGCGGCAGTAAAGGTTGGCAGTAGCGGTGAGGTGGGGATAGGCGGCAGTAAAGGATGGTGGCATCGCTGAGGTGGGCAGAGGCAGCAGTAATGGATGGCAGTAGTTGTGAGGTGGGGATTAGCAGCAGTAAAGGATGGCGGTAGCAGTGAGGTGGGGAGAGGCAGCAGTAAAGGATGGCAGCAGCGGTGAGGAGGGGATTGGCGGCAGTAAAGGATGGCAGTAGTGGTGAGGTGGGAAGAGGCAGCAGCAAATTATGGCAGTAACGGTGAGGAGGGGATTGGCGGCTGTAAAGGATGGCAGTAGCGGTGAGGTGGGAAGAGGCAGCAGCAAATTATGGCAGTAGCTGTGAGGTGGGGATTGGCGGCAGTAAAGGATGGCAGTAGCGGTGAGATGGGGATTGGTGGCAGCAAAGGATAGCAGTAGCTGTGACGTGGCGATTGGCAGCAGCAAAGGATGGGGGTAGCCGTGAGGTGGGTAGAGGCAGCAGCAAAGGATGGCAGTAGCGACGAGGTGGGGATTGGCAGCAGTAAAGGCTGGTAGTCCTGGTGAGGTGAGAATAGGCGGCAGTAAAGGATGACAGTTGCGATGAGGTGGGGATAAGCAGCAGTAATGGATGGCATTAGCGAGGAGGTGGGGATTGGCAGCAGTAAAGGATGGCAGTAGCGGTGAGGTGGGGATTGGCGGCAGTAAAGGATGGCAGCAGCGGTGAGTTGGGAAGAGGCAGCAGCAAAGAATGGCAGATGCGGTGAAGTGGAAGAGGCAGCAGCAAAGGATGGCAAGTGCAGTGACATGGGGATAGGCAGCAGTAAAGGACGACAGTAGCGGTGAGGTGGTGAGAGGCAGCAGCAAATGATGGCAGTAGTGGTGAGTTTGGGAGAGGCAGCAGTAAAGAATGGCAGTAGCGGTGAGGTGGGAGAGGCAGCAGTAAAGGATGGCAGTAGCGGTGAGGTGGGGAGAGGCAGCAATAAAGGATGGCGGTCGCGGTGAGGTGGGGAGAGGCAGCAGTAAAGGATGGCGGTAGCGGTGAGGTGGGGATTGGTGGTGTAAAGGATGGCAGTCCTGGTGAGGTGGGGTGAGGCGGGAGTAAAGGATGACAGTTTTGATGAGGTGGGGATAAGCAGCAGTAAAGGGTGGCAGTAGAGGTGATGTGGGGAAATGCAGCAGTAAAGGATGGCAGTAGTGGTGAGGTGGGGAAAGGCAGCAGTAAAGGATGGCAGTAGTGGTGAGGTGGGGATAGGCGGCAGTAAAGGATGGCAGTAGCGGTGAGGTGGGGAAAGGCAGCAGTAAAGGATGGCAGTAGCGGTGAGGTGGGGAAAGGCAGCAGTAAAGGATGGCAGTAGCGGTGAGGTGGGGAAAGGCAGCAGTAAAGGATGGCAGTAGCAGTGAGGTGGGGATAGGCGGCAGTAAAGGATGGCAGTAGCGGTGAGGTGGGGATAGGCGGCAGTAAAGGATGGCAGTAGCGGTGAGGTGGGGATAGGCGGCAGTAAAGGATGGTGGCAGCGCTGAGGTGGGCAGAGGCAGCAGTAATGGATGGCAGTAGTTGTGAGGTGGGGATTAGCAGCAGTAAAGGATGGCGGTAGCGGTGAGGTTGGGAGAGGCAGCAGTAAAGGATGGCAGTAGCGGTGAGGTGGGAAGAGGCAGCAGCAAATTATGGCAGTGGCGGTGAGGCAGGGATTGGCGGCAGTAAAGGATGGCAGTAGCGGTGAGATGGGGATTGGTGGCAGCAAAGGATAGCAGTAGCTGTGAGGTGGCGATTGGCAGCAGCAAAGGATGGGGGTAGCCGTGAGGTGGGGAGAGGCAGCAGCAAAGGATGGCAGTAGCGGCGAGGTGGGGATTGGCAGCAGTAAAGGATGGCAGTCCTGGTGAGGTGAGAATAGGCGGCAGTAAAGGATGGCACTAGCGAGGAGGTGGGGATTGGCAGCAGTAAAGGATGGTGATAGTGGTGAGGTGGGAAGAAGAAGCAGTAGAGGATGGCAGTAGCGGTGAGGTAGGGATAGGCAGCAGTAAAGGATGGCAGCAGCGGTGAGGTGGGGAGAGGCAGCAGTAAAGCATTGCAGTAGCGGTGAGGTGGGGAGAGGCAGCAGTAATGGATGGCAGTAGTGGTGAGGTGGGGAGAGGCAGGAGTAAAGAATGGCAGTAGCGGTGAGGTGGGGAGAGGCAGCAGTAAAGGATGGCAGTAGCGGTGAAGTGGAAGAGGCAGCAGCAAAGGATGGCAAGTGCAGTGACATGGGGATAGGCAGCAGTAAAGAATGGCAGTAGCGGTGAGGTGTTGATAGGCAGCAGTAAAGGATGGCAGTAGCGGTGAGGTGGGGAGAGGCAGCAGTAAAGCATTGCAGTAGCGGTGAGGTGTTGATAGGCAGCAGTAAAGGATGGCAGTAGCGGTGAGGTGGGGAGAGGCAGCAGTAAAGCATTGCAGTAGCGGTGAGGTGGGGAGAGGCAGCAGTAATGGATGGCAGTAGTGGTGAGGTGGGGAGAGGCAGGAGTAAAGAATGGCAGTAGCGGTGAGGTGGGGAGAGGCAGCAGTAAAGGATGGCGGTAGCGGTGAGGTGGGGAGAGGCAGCAGTAAACGATGGCGGTAGCGGTGAGGTGGGGAGAGGCAGCAGTAAAGGATGGCAGTAGCAGTGAGGTGGGGAGAGGCAGCAGTAAAGGATGGCGGTAGCGGTGAGGTGGGGATTGGTGGTGTAAAGGATGGCAGTCCTGGTGAGGTGGGGTGAGGCGGGAGTAAAGGATGACAGTTTCGATGAGGTGGGGATAAGCAGCAGTAAAGGGTGGCAGTAGCGGTGAGGTGGGGATTGGCGGCAGTATAGGATGGCGGTAGCGGTGAGGTGGGGATAGGCAGCTGTAAAGGATGGTGGTAGCGGTGAGGTTGGGAGAGGCAGCAGTAAAGGATTGCGGTAGTGGTGAGGTGGGGATAGGCGGCTGCAAAGGATGGCAGAAGCGGTGGTCCGATGTGACGGATGATGACAGCAGTGATCAGTAGCGACGCGGATGTCAGCGCCAAAGCCTTGCAAGCAGCAGCAAAGCCTGGCATCCTTGGGCAGATTTTTACCCATCGTGGGGAACGCATGCCCAGTGTGGGAGAGAGCGAGCTCTCGTGGGGAAAACTCAGCCTGGAGTGTCTGCAGGCCCATATCTTAAGAAAGGACTGCAAGATTTGATATTTTAACTTTATTTATTTATTTTTCTACTTTTATGGTAAGAAGACTGTAGTGCTGAACTTCTTAATAGTTCTTTATCTTTCTGTGTTGGTAACTATGATTTTGTACCTAAGTTGGCGCTGTGTATCGCAGAATTGTACACATTTCAATGTACTCTTATAATCTGTAGATTTCCGGAATCTAAAGTGTTCCGGAATGTCCTGTGGTTGTGAAAGGTGCTGTATACATTTCTTCCCCGGATGTGCTCAATTGCCAATTGGCATTGAGTAGTCTTGTTATAAACAACAAAATCAACATGAGTGGTTGGAAGATGTGAACTCCAAGCTCAAATAGCTGGAATAAATGCTGTTTCTTTCTGTTCATTGCACCTGGGTTCAAAACTGTAAAATAAAATTGGATTTCAGTGACTATTTTTAGTGACTTCACGAAAAAAATTAATGATTATTTTGAGTGTTTTATGGTATGAGTTAAAAATTCATTTTAAACATTAATCAAGTTTGGCATTTTACAATTTATCCTAACCTTTCTGCTGCACATAGTGATTGACAGCTTCATTTTGTAATACTGTGCACCAGAATAAAAGGGCGTGTGGGCCTTTTTCTTTGTATTTCCGTTGGATCGCGCGAAGATGTTTCTGACAGCTGTTGGACAGAAATTCTTTTAAATAATTGTTCAGATTCTTGATCTTTAACCGAATGCCAGACTCTAATACAGAATGAAGACGCCACAGATTCAGTCGCACTAAATACAGGTTGTACGAAGGGAAAGAAACTTTGGGGTGGGGGTGGGGGGGATGTGGGGGAGGTCGTGGCTAATGATGTGCCTTGTTGAAGAAAGGCTGTAAGAACAAGCCTGGAAACTATTGTACATATGCTGTGGCTTTAAATGGTTATTTTGTCATGGTTTCTTTTAAGAGAGATTTAATGAGAGATATCAAGCTGGCTACTGACGAGCACTCGAGTAAACATCTTGGGAGGCCTAGCTTTTTTTAACAGCCTGAAAGAGTGTCGCCACCTCTCACAGATCAGGATTTCTGGGTTTTGGTTTTTCAGTAGCATCAGAAGCTATTGGAATCTAAACAGAGTTGGAAGCTTTCATAAATACCTTCTGGCTGCTACTCTCTCTGCATTTTCTCTTGAAGTTTGTTCCTTCAGGATTAGAGAACTGCATGTGAGAATCTAGGTCCCTGAATTTGCCTTATTGCCAATGGGTGTGTTTTTAGGATGTTACTACATTGGAGTAGTTAATTAGTAATAGTTACTATACCTATTATTCAGATAAGTCTTCCAATAGAGTTAAGGTACTCTAAGTTATCCTTTCTTTTGTTTGTATTTTAAATATAGTGTTTAAATAAATGTGTTTTTGCTTAATGTTGAATAGTTTGACCAGTCGTATTGCATCCAGAACACACCACTCCATATTTGCCTTTGAAGTAAGAGAAAGATAGGGTCTAGGCTACCTTCTTAAATATCTCAAGAGTGTCTGGTCTGGTCCATAACACTGTCGACCTGTGCATCTGACATTTGTGGTAGGTAAGTTGTTGGAGATGATTCTGAAAGATAGGATTTACAGGAAGAGGCAAGGAATGAATACAAGTATGGTTTTGTGCAAGGAAAATCATGACTCACTAACTGGATTGAGATTTTTTAATGAAGTACCTAAAAAGATTGATGAGGGCAGAGAGGTGGACGTTGTTTACTTGGACTTTAGTAAAGCCTTTGACAAGGTTCCACATGGTAGACTAATCAGTAAAGTTTGATCACATGGGATTCAAGGTGACCTTGCCTATTGGATACAAAATTGGCTTCATAGTAGGAGGCAGAGGGTAGTGGCACAGTTAGTAACTTTGCAGATGACACCATAATTGGTGGTATAGTAAACACTGAAGAAGGCTATCTCAGATTACAAAGAGATCTTGATAAATTGGGTCAATGGGCTGAGGAGTGGCAGATGATGTTTAATTTGAACAAATACAAGGTATTGCATTTTGGTAAAACAAACAAGAGACAATAAATGGTAGGGCCCTGGGTAATATTGTAGAACAGAGAGACCAAAGGATTCAGGTAAATAATTCTTTGAAATTTGTGTCACTGGTAGATAGGGTTGTTAAGAAAGCACTTAGCACAGTTATCTTCATTGATCAGAATTTTAAACATAGGAGTTGGAACGTCATGTTGAGATTGTACAGGACATTGGTGAGTACTGTGTACAGTCTGGTCACCCTATTACAGAAAGGATATTTTAAAGTTGGAGAGAGTTCAGAAAAGATTTACCAGGATTTGTCAAGAATGAAGGGTTTGTGATAGAAAAACAGACTGGATAGGTGTAGATTTGTTTTCACTGGAGCTTAGGAGGTTGAGGGGGTGACATTATTGAGCTTTATAAAATCATGAGAGGCACAGTATATGGTGGTAGAGTTAAAAACTCGGTGCATATTTTTAAAATCAGAAGAGAAACATTTGAAAAGGACATGAGGAGCAACCTTTTCAACAGCATGGTTCGTGTGTGGAATGAACTGTCACAGAAAGTGGTGGATGCAGGTTTGTACAAGTTCATGAAGAGGAAAGGTGTGGAGGGATATGGGCCAAACTCAGGTAGGTAGGACTAGTTTAGTAAGGGAACATGGTTGGCGTGGATTAGTCGGACTGAAGGGTCTATTTCCATGCAGTATGATAATATGACTCTTAATAAATTTATTTAGACTCTAGAGATTAAGGCCACTTTCAAACAGGGGAGATCAAGATCCCAAATGCATATTTGTCTTCAGTAAAATTTGATTAGAATTTCCTGCGGCTGATTGGAAATTTGTAATTGCCTCATGGGAATGAAAGGAAGAAGTAATGGGAGCTGTTGAGAAATTATTTATTACCATTTGCAGTTGCTTCATGGTCCAACTGCACTTCCAGTTTGGCAGGTATCTCCTCCTGATACTTTCCTCTTCTCTGTCTTCCACTTTTCGTGTTCTAACAACGTTTGCATACCCCACAGTTCTAATAATCAGTTGCCATGCAGTTAGTATGGATTATAAGGGATTTACAAATAGAACCTAAAGCCCCAGGAGATCGTGTGCTGGTTATGGGAGAGAAGGGGCAGCATCACAATAAGTGCCTTGTCACTTACTGCCTCTTCTGGCATCTTGCTAAAGATGGAGTGGGTGTCAAGTGGCTCACCACATGAGGAACAATTACTGACTCCAGAAAGGCCTCTTCCTGGCCCATGATATTTTAACACCAGTGTGTCTATCTATAAAGTCGTTGTGTGAGGGGTGACCTTCTGGTTCAAGCACTTAGTTCACAAAGGCACACACCCACCCCATTTGCTCCCTGTCTTCTTCCCAAATCATGAACACCTTCCACCCCTCCTAGCAGCACTCCTGCGACTGGCCATCCAGCAGCTTCAGGTGGTGGGACATCCTCCTAAGTAAGGCAGGGGGCAGCACCCTCAGACAATTATGACTCTTAGACCTGGTCATAACTTCGTAGCCATGGAAAGGCAGGTTGACCACCTACTTTCAGTCTGGGGTCAGAACCTTCATTTCCACTACAGCACAGTAAGAGACCATGTTGATGTTGGTTCCCCACAGAAGCCTCTGCTTATTCTCTTTATTTTATCTCATCCAATCAGCTAAATCTTTTATTCCTCAGTTTTACATGTATTTACCTGACTTGCTCTTTAAAAACATTTAGGCTATTAGCCTAACCGTTTCATTTGGTCGTGACTGAAATTCTAACCAACAAACCAAGGGAATACCCATAATGAATGAATGGACCCTGGGAAGCACCAAGAATCAGAGGAATCTTGGTGTGCCTGTCAACTAGTCCCTTAAGGTCGCAGAACAGATGGATAAAGTGGCTAAGATATCACATGGGATATTTTCCTTTATTAGGCAGGGCATAGAGTTTAAGAGGAAGGAATCTATGCTGCAACTGAATAAAATGTTGGTTAAGTCAGCTAGAATATTATGTTCTGGAATCCATATTATAGACTGGGGTGGGGTGATTTCTCTGGAGATGCTGCAGAGGATGATGCCTGGCATGTAGTTATTTTCCTTGGAGCAAAGGAGATTGAGAGAAGACATGATCAAGATGCATAAAATTTTGAGGGGCATAGATAGGCGAGATAGAAAGGAACTTACCTCCTTGGTGGAAGGATCAATAATTAGAGGAAAATATTTAAAGTAAGGGGCAAGAGATTTGGAGGGGATGTTAAGGAAAATACGTTCACCCAATCAGTGGTGAGAAACTGGAAGTTACTACGTGTCGGGTGGTGAAAGCAGACACCCTCATAACATTGAAAAATTATATAGATGTGCAATTGTGATACCAAGGTATACAAGGCTTTGGACCAAATGGTGGAAAATGGCACTGGAATGGTTATGTGTTTGTTCTTGCCTGGCATAGACACAAACTGCAGAAGGATTTTTTTCCTGTGCTGTAGACCTCTATGACTCTAGGTCAAAAAAGTTCCTCTGAATCCTTCATAATTATGGCTCTTCATCCCCATCTCTTCAGTCACACACAATCACTTTCTCCATGTCTATGTTACTTCATGATTATAAAGATTTCCATGAAGTAATGACATGAATTCTTCATTCAAACACCACTGTAAGAATGATATAGTCAGAGAATTTCTCTTTATGTTAGCCCATGTAAAATAAACCACGAAGACCAGGTTGTTATTTATGTCTTGAAGTTTGTTAACAACTTCAACTATTTATAGTATTATAAAATCTCAGACTCAGGCCTAGTCTGAATTCAATCTTCATAAATACATTACATTTCTTTAGCAGTGCACATGCCTGACTGCAATGACTGCACAGTGCACTGACACCCTTGCACTGAAGTTAAGGTGAGCACCTTTATTTTGGAATGTCACATGGCATAATGTCATCTAAATGTCTCAAAGGAATTCAACCTTTCTTAGATCTAAGTGATAAAATCAACCCCCCCCCCCCCCCCTTTTTTCCCTTTAAGGTATGGGAAGCCTTTTCCAATGTATACCGATAGACTATCTACACATGAATATAATCTTTGGCAGTTTTTTGACGTGACTGGATCTAGTCCTGAGACAGTCGTGACAACTTGATTGTGTAACCTTACTCTGTGCTGTGCTGTAGGTGTAGCTGTTATCTAGCATAATACTTTTATCAAGTCATCATTCTGGGTTATAAATATGCTGTGGAGGGGACAAGACTGTCACACACCTCCTTCTGGAATGTGCCTATGCAAAGGAAGTCTGGAGAGGAATGCAGTGGCGTTTGTCAAGGTTCGTCCCAAGCAGCTCTGTAATGCAGGACTCCATGCTCTACGGTCTGCACATCAAGACGAACATCAACTGTGCCTGCAGGATCATCAACTCGGTGAAAGACGCTCTTTGGTCTGCCCAAAACCTGTTGGCCTTCCAGCTGAAGGAGTTGACCCCAACTGAGTGTTGCAGACTGGCACATTCCAAGGTCCAGGACTATATGTTGAGGGACGTACTCAAGCTTAGGGCAGCTGTCGCCAAGGCACAGTGAGGAAAGACCACCGTGTAAGGTCTACCTGCGGAAGAAGAACAGGGGGCCTACTCAGTAATTGGGCTCCGCTGATGCCTCAGCTAAACATCTGGATGGTCAATGTAAAGGCTTGTACATACAAATGATTCAGTCTGATCTCTGCATGTAAAGAAATGCAATGTATAAATATGAATGGCATCGCCAATTGTACAGATATCAAAATATTTTTATGAATAAAGTATATTTTTGAAATAAAAAGAAATTGATGATATGCAACTTCAATGCCATCTATTCCTTTGCAGGATTTTACTACTGGGACCTGGGTTTGATTCCTGCCTCAAGTGACGATCTGTGTGGAGTTTGTACAGTCTCCTTATGTCTGTGTGGATTTCTTCTGAGTGCTCTGGTTTCCTTCCACAATCCAAAGATGTGCAGGTCAGGTGAATTGCCTATGCTAAATTGTCCATAGTGTTAGGTGCATTAGTCAGGAGTAAATATTGGGTAGGGGAATGGGTCTAGGTGGGTTACTCTTCAGAGGATTGGTGTGGACTTGTTGGACCAAAAGGCCTGTTTCCACACTGTAGGGAATCTAATCTATATGAATACATCAAACTCCTGTGTTTTGTCTTGGTTTAAGCTGGAATAACTTATCTGCATGCTCATTGATCATGCTTATGTACCATTATTTCTCTTTTTCCAATGACATATTGCATGCATATAATTGGGTGGTGAGAATGTGGGAAGGCAACGGGGTGGCCAGAAAAAACAGAAAAAAACTTGTAAATGACAAATACTAGTCTGATGCATTTTGTATTCTTCAGCATGGAACTCCCGTATACCAGCAAAATTGTATTGCTGAGTATTACTTGTTATTTAGTTTTAGTGAATTTCCCCTTTGGCTGGATATGTCTGCCAAACAGGAAAACTGCCGATAAGGATAGACCATTACCTTCAAGAGTAGCATGTAGAAATAGCATGGTTGTCAGAAAATCTTGACACGTTGCTTTACTCTTAACTATCATGAACTTTACCATATGAAGTGGTTTCTATAAGGCCATTCACTGGGGAGATAGAGAAAAGAATATGTCAAGACTTGGCTGCCCCGCTTTCTGCACTCCTTGGAAGGATACACTTGTACACTGTGGATCATTGCAGGAGAAAATTATTGCAGATGCTGGAATCTGTGCTGGAATCAAAAAGTGCTGGAGATTGCAACGCGCCATGCAGCATCCATGGAGAGAAAGCAAACTAACATTTCGAGTGTAGATGACTCCTCATTAGAACAGAAGTGTGGAGAGCGCAGCATTTATTCAACAGTAGGGATGGGAGTGGGGTGTGAGTTTGGAGTGCTGTGGGAGAAAGGGTGTTGATAGTTCACATTAAGTGATCAAAATATGAGAATGGCAAAACAATGGTACGTCTAACAGCTAGGCTGGAAAAAACAGACAGTCCCACTGGAATGGGGGGGGGCGGAGACACGGTGACAGAGAATGTAACAAGCAAAGCTAAAAGAAAGGTAAGGAATGGGTTCACAATTTGAAGGTGTTAAACTCAATATTGAACCCAAAAAGACTGTAAAGTTTGAGGATGAGATGTTGTTCTTCCAGTTTTTGCTGTGATTTGCTGGAACATTGCAGCATGCCAAGGATAGACATGTGGGTATGTAAGCAGGACACTATCTTAAAATGACTGGCTATGGGAAGGTCTGGGTCAGGCTTGCACACAAACCAGAGGTATTCTGAAAAATAATCATCCAGTCTGCGTTTGGTTTCTCCAATTTGCAGTAGGCCCCTTTAGGTGCAGCAAATACTATACGTAAGATTGGAGGAGGTACAGGTGAAATGCCATTTCACCTGGACAAATGGTTTAGATTCTTGGATGGTGAGCATGGAGGAGGTAAAGGAGTAGGTGAGGTTACATAGAAAAGTGCTGTGGGAAGGGGGAGCGGTGTTGGTGTTTGCGGAATAGACAGAGGGAATGATCCCTTCAAAATGCAGACAGGGAGAGTGAGGGGAAGATGTGTTTGATGGTGACATTCTGCTGCAGTTGTCTGAAATGGCAAAGAATGATCCTTTGAATGCGAAGTCTGGTTGGATGAAAAGTGAGAACAAGGGGGACCTGATCACGCTGTTACTTGAAAGGACACCTTCATAATGCAGGCGATATTTTTAATTAATAATGCATGTTGATCTTTGTGCCCTCTTCAGGTTTTCCTTTTTGAAAGACTAGGTCATCGCTCGTTAACTTTAATAGTTTTTTTTTTAAATTTCATCTAATCTTTCACCATAATCTTAAAGTTCAGAACAACTTTGCAACAGATGAACTTTTTTCCTCCATCAATAAATCTCTTTGTTGTGTAACTTGGGTGAATATACTGGTTGTCTAAGTGCAAGACAACATTTGTAAATCTTCTGTAAGCATCTCATTTTGAGCCCACAAGACTTGCGCAACTTGACTGCAAAAGCTGGAATTCCATTTCAGTCATCTCACTGAGGTAAACTATGCCAACTTTGATCTGTTCAAGCTAGTTCTGATGTTTAAGTTAAAATTTCACAACATGTTGTTAGGAATTCTATAGGGCTGCTTTTGTAGTTTCTGGCTGTGAGAGTCTTTTGTCTTTCTGTGGCTTCATGATGGATTTAACTGGTGGCCTCTTACTGCCAATTATGCAGATCAATAAATTCTGTGTATTGAGTATGAACATGACCCATTTAGACTTAAGGATCTTTGATTTTGCTGGATAACGTTTTTATTAGCTACATGGAGTGTTGTACTTCTTGGTGGTCCTTTTTTGAGGATTTAATTTTTTTCTGTAAACACATCACATTCATGTTGTTGATATATCTTGATTGCAAAGACATGTTGCATACAAGCAGCTTCCATCTGCATAGACGTGGCATCATCCAACCTGACTACAGCTTCAGTGGTCCTGAATTTGTTTAAACTTTTTGAGTCTTATATCTTGCATGATTGAAGATTTATGTTGAATTCTACAACTATCCATCTCTCCAATTCTGTGGTCACTTTATTGGCTGTAGAAATGTTTTGAAGCTTCTCTTGCTTTCATTAGTGATTGAACTAGCACAAGGTTTTGATCTTGCTTCCCAGCAGTCGATCAGCTTTCTACTTTGGGATAAATTTCAACCATCTGGAACTGCAATAGCTGTTGATGCATCTCCTTGGCAGGTTCTGGGTAATAATTTAGACACCTTTATTCTTCTTTAAATTGGAGTCAAAGAGGTCCACAGTACTGAAAAGGTACATTCAGCCCATCAAGCCAGTACCACTCATCAACAAGCACCCAACTGTTCTAATTCCATTTAACAGTACTTGGCCTTGGCATCACAAGTGCACATTGAAATACTTCTTCCATAAAGGACCGATCTTCCTCAAAAGGTGTGGAGGTACCGGTGTTGGACTGGGGTGAACAAAGTCAAAAATCACACAAAACCAGGTTTTAGTCCAACAGGTTTATTTGAAACCACAAGCTTTCTGAGCCCCTGCTCCTTCCTTAGGCAGTTAGTGAAAGAGAATACATCAGACACAGAATTTCTAAGTAAAAGATCAAAGGGTCATATAACTTACGTGAATGTTTTGAACAAACCTAAATGACTTTTAAGTGTTTAATCAGTTAGAATTGAAGTGCAGGTTTTGTTTGATTAATATGTAAATTCCAAGGTGGACTTCGGGACATGCAACAATGCCCATTTTCAATACCCATGAAGACAGTCTCAACCAAGAACTGGAACTAGAATTAGAATTCCCACAGGTGTGGAAACAGACCCATGTGCCCAATAGGTCCACACTGACCCTCCAGAAGAGTAATCCATCCAAAACCTTTATTCTACTCTATTCCTCTACATTTCTCCTGATTAATGCACCTAACCTACACATCCCTGAACACTATGGGCAATTTAGCATGGTGAATTCACTTAACCTGCACATCTTTGGACTGTGGGAGGAAACTGGAGTACCCAAAGGAAACCCACGCAGACACAAGGAGAATGTGCAAACTCCAGACAGTCACCCAAGACTGGAATTGAACCCAGGTCCCTGTGAGGCAACAGTGCTAACCACTGAGCCACCGTGCTGCCCTAGGATCTTGGGGGTGATATCACATTGCAGGTGATTCCACCACACACACACACACACACACACACACACACACACACCCGTTGTACTCACTCTCTCACCAGCATATACCCATTCACATTTCCGCACACTCTCTCTAAAGCACACACACTCTCACACACAGTCACATACATGCTCTCACACAAATATATTCCCTCACACTGGTACACACTCTCTCTCAAGAGCATGCACACGCACATACACACACACACTCTCCTCACACATACACACATACACACACCCTCTCACACAGACTATCTCTCTTTCTCCACACACACACACAAACATATATAACTCTATGGGATGAATTTACATTTGCAGATTCGTATTTACAGACATATTCTATTTTGTTCAAAAAGCACACTGTCTGAAGACAGTCAATCAATGTGGCATTTTAGAAATTCCTACTTTGGAAAAGAAAATCAGTCTGACACATTCAAGCAAGCTTGAAACATGGCCTCACAATGAAAATACATTGTCTGACCAAAGGTGTCACTTTCATTCTGATAAAACCTGAAGTTATCTTGGGGCAGTGACTTGAAAGAAATTATGGGATTTACATATTAATCAAAGAAACCTGTACCTCCATTCTAACTGATTAAGCACTTTTTAGCCATCTAGATTTGTTCAATATATTTGCATATGTTGTATGACTTTTGAATTTTACTTATAAATTTGTGTCCAATGTATTCTCTCTCACTAGCTGTCAAAGGAAGGAGTGGGAGGTTCCAAAAGCTTGCCATTTCAAATAAACCTATTGGATTATAACCTGGTGTTGTGTGATTTTTGACTTCCTCAAAAGAGACAGATGACTGTTCAGAATCAGTGCCATTAAGGTACCAGTAAGCCTTGGGTTCAGATTCCAGTTAACAAACAACTTGTGTGTTGGATTCCTCCCAGTAACTAAATCTGGAAAAAAAAACATTCTACTATCTAGAAAGCCCCTGGTAGCAAGTCACCATCTTTTTTGGTGCTTTTATTGCAATTTTTCACTTTCTGAGATTTTCATTTTCATTCTATTTTCATCTAATGGCACTGAGGGTCAACCTTCAACACATGGACTGCGGCAGTTCAAGAAGACAACTCAGCATCACCTTTTCAAAAGGCAGTTAGAGTCAGGCAACTCGAGGCGAGCAATACATGATGCCCAGCCTGCGATACTCATGTCCTACAAGTGAGTTGAAAAAAAGATTTATCTTTCTCCTTTTGCAATGCTATTTGACAAACACTGGATCCATGCAACTCTCCACCACTTCATACACACTCCATCCAAATCCCAACACTTTCACTGTCAAATTGCATCCCATTCATCTCTCCACACTTTCACACTTACATTTCTAGCTTCCCATTCATTCACATAAACACCTGTACACCACCCAAATCCTCATCCTTTCAAACTTAGAATATATCCCATCCAACTTCCACCATCTCACACACACACTATACCCTATCCCACACCCAACACTTTGACATCTACACAATACTCCATTCAACTCCTCACCTTTTCTCACACACATTGTGTTCTATTCAATGCAACACAAACAAACACAAACACACACATTATTCCCCAATTCAAGTCCTTACCCTTTCTCACAGTCACTGTAACCTGTCAAATGACTGTGGGTAAAAACCCAATCTGCATGAAAATTTATTCTCTAAAAGTAACCCTGCTTTTAGTGTGAAATATTGTGGCAATGTCAAGCAATAGTTCTGCTTGTGTTAGTGAGCAGAGATTCTACTTATATATTTGTCTCTATATTCTGAGTAAAGTGTTTTTATTTTGTGCTTCAAATAAAATCCATTTTGTTTAAGTTCCACCTTGACTCTCACTGCAATATCAATACTCTCTCTGTAAATTATCACTAGATGTCCTTAATAGTTTTATAAAAGAGGCAAAGTGAGTCAGCATAAATTGATTGCCAAGGCCCGGGGATTATTTTAGGGGATTGGAATATTGCATTTGTACACATATCCCATGGTGAAGTCATTTACAATATAGTGTTATCAGTTTCTGAAGTACAAGTCTTATGTAGTGAAACAGGCCAATACTAATATCTGGGATTCTGCAATGTGAACAGCAATTTATTACCATATTAATGAGAATTTTAAAAATGGCATAGTTTAATAGATTTCTGAGATAGGAATATCACTGTTGTTAAAAGGCCACTCCTATTCAGATTTCTATGCGAATTTTACAATCAAGTTGTCCATTCTCAAGGAAAGAATGATAGTAATGGATGATTTCTCCATCAGTTTGGATTTTCAATTTTCAATCTATAATTGCTTATTCATTTTATTCACATTTGAAATGCAAAGTCATGATTTCACAATATTAGGAATTGAAGGTGTTCATTCACGAGCATTTGCAGGATGTTAAAGAATTATTGAGATTTTGTAAGCTTCTACATCTTGTCAGATTTTTAATTTCTATGCAGACGGATAATACCAAATAAGGAATGAAGGATGACCTGGAATATTCAATTCCAAATAGCAAGAGGGCATTTGGGTATGACATGGGGATAGGATTAATTTGTTATGTGGTGTCAGGTAGTGCTGCTATTCCCCTTGGAAAGTACTCTGCTCATCTTGCAGTTATTTCAATTCACACACGTCTTAACAATGACTCAAACAATGTCTTAAAGTAGATGCCTGAAAAGCATCTACTTTAATGCAAGGAGTATAGTGTGTAAGGCAGATGAACTTAAGGCTTGAATTGGTGCCTGGGATTATGACGTTATTGCAATCACAGAGACTTCGTTGAAGGAAGGCCGTGATGATTGGCAACTAGATGTTCCAGGATTTGGATTCTTCAGACAGGACAGGGAGGGAAGTAAAAGGGGGTTGGAGTTGCATTGCTGGTCAGGGATGATATTACGGCTGTGCTAAAGGAGGACACTATGGAGGTCTTGGGCAGTGAGGCATTATGGGTGGAGCTGAGAAATAAGAAGGGTGCAGTTACATTGTTGGGGCTGTATTACAGACCTCCCAACAGTGAGCATGAGGTAGAAGAACAAATAGGTAAACAGATTATGGAAAGATGTAGAGGCAATAGGGTAGTGGTGATAGGAGGTTTTAATTTTCCCAACATCGACTGGGATACACTTAGCGTCAGAGGTCTGGATGGAGTAGAATTTGTAAGAAGTGTTCAGGAGCGCTTTCTAAAGCAGTATGTCAATAGTCCCATGAGGGAAGGGGCCATATTGGACCTGGTACTGGGGAACGAGCCAGGACAGGTGGTAGAAGTTGCAGTGGGGGATTTCTTTGGGAACAGTGACCACAGTTCTGTAAGTTTTAGAATACTCATAGATAAAGACAAGAGTGGTCCTAAGGGAAGAGTACTAAACTGGGCCAAGACCAATTATATCAAAATTAGGCAGGAGCTCAGAAATATGGATTGGACACAACTATTTGAAGGGAAGTCCACATTTGATATGTGGGAGGCTTTCAAAGATAGGTTAAAGATAGTGCAGGATAGGCATGTCCCGTTGATGGCAAAGGATAGGAAGGGCAAGATTTGTGAACCGTAGATGACAGGAGAAATTGTATGACTAGCCAAGAGGAAAAGAAAAGCGTACATAATGTCTAGGCAGCTAAGAACAGAAAGGGTCCTGGAGGAATATCGGAAGAGTAGAACAAGTCTTAAACAAGGAATGAAGCTGGCTAAAAGGGGTAATGAAATAGATTTAGCAAGCAGAATTATGGAGAATCCCAAAGCATTTTATTCTTATATAAGAAGCAAGCAGGTAACTAGAGAAAGGATTGGTCCACTAAAGGATAATAAAGGAAGGCTGTGTGTCAAAACTGAGAGAAGGGTGAGATTCTGAATGATTACTTTGCATCAGTGTTCACTGAGGAGAGGAACATGATGAATCTTGAGATTAGAGATAGAAGTTTGATTAATCTGGATCACGTTGACATAAGTAGGGAAGATGTGTTGGGTAGACTAGAGGTTTTTAAGGTGGAAAATCCCCAGGACCGGATGGAATCTATCCCAGGTCTCTGAGGGAGGCGAGAGAGGAAAAAGCTGGGGCCCTGAGAGATATCTTTGTGGCATCCTTAAACACAGGTGAAGTGCAGGAGGACTGGAAGGTTGTCCCCCTGCACAAGAAGGGTAGTAGGGATATTTCGGGTAACTACAGACCAGTGAGCCTGATGTCGGTGGTGGGAAAGTTGCTGGAGAAGGTACTGAGGGATAGGATCTATTTATATTTAGAAAAGAATGGGCTTATCAGTGATAGGCAACATGGTTTTGTGCATGGGAGATTGTGTCTTACCAACTTAAGACTTCTTCAAGGAAGTGACCAAGTTGATAGATGAAGGGCTGTTGATGTCATATACATAGACTTAAGTAAGGCGTTTGATAAGGTTCCCCAAGGGAGACTAATGGAGAAAATGAAGTCACATGGTGTGCAGGATGTTCTAGTTAGGTGGATAAAGAACTGGTTCAGCAACAGGAGACAGAGAGTAATAGTTGAAAGAAGTTTCTTGAAATGGAGTAAGGTGACCAGTGGTGTTCCACAGGGGTCAGTGTTGGGGCCACTGTTCTTCGTAATATACATAAATGATCTGGAAGTGGGCATTGTTAATATGATCAGCAAGTTTGCAGATGACACAAAGATTGATGGAGTAGCAGAAAGCATAGGGGACTGTCAAAGAATACAGGAGAATATAGATAGACTGGAGAGTTGGGCAGAAATGTGGCAGATGGATTTCAATCCAGACAAATGTGAGGTGATGCATTGAGGAAAGACTAATTCGAGAGTGAATTATACAATGAATGGAAGAGCCTTAGGAAAGGTTGATGGGCAGAGAGATCTGGGAGTGCAGGTCCATTGTACCCTGAAGGTTGCTGCACAGTTGGACAGAGTGGTCAAGAAGGCATATAGTATGCTTGCCTTTATTGGATGGGGTATTGAGTATAAGAGCTGGCAAGTCATGTTAAAATTGTACAAGACCTTGGTTCGGCCGCATTTAGAATACTGTGTACAGTTCTGGTCACCATATTACCAAAAGGATGTGGACGCTTTGGAGAGAATGCAAAGAAGGTTTACGAGGATGTTGCCTGGTATGGAAGGTGCTAGCTATGAAGAAAGGTTGAGTAGGTTAGGTTTGTTTTCATTAGAAAAAAAAGAGATTGAGGGGGGACCTGATTGAGGTTTACAAAATCATGAAGGGTATAGACAGGGTGGATAGAGACAAGCTTTTTCCCAGGGTGAAGGATTCAATAACGAGAGGTCACGCTTTCAAGGTGAGAGGTGGAAAGTTTAAGGGGGATACACATTGCAAGTACTTCACACAGAGGGTGGTGGTCATCTGGAGCATATTGCCAGCAGAGGTGGTAGAGGCAGGCACAGTAGATTAATTTAAGATGCATCTGGACAGATGCATGAGTAGGTGGGGAGCAGAGGGATACAGATACTAAGGAATTGACCAACAGGTTTAGACAGTACATTTGGATTGGGTCAGGCTTGAAGGGCCGAAGGGCCTGTTCCTGGACTGTAAATGTTCTTTGTTCTTTGTTCTTTGACTCAGAGGATCTCACTCTCCCTTCTGAGTCACAGATGAAGGTTATGGGTTTAAGTGTCATTTCAGTGACCTCAGTACAAAGTCTGGGCTGACGAATCAGAGCAGAAATGAAAGGTGAAATGGACTAACGATTTAGTGCATTATTGATCAGTGCAATGGAATGACGATTCAGCACATTATTGATCGGTGCAATGGACTGATGATTCAGCGTAGTATTGATTATTACAATGTACTAATGATTCAGCGCAGTATTGATCACTACAATGAACTGATAATTCAGCGCAGTATTGATTGGTACAATATACTGATGATTCAGTGTAACATTGATCGGTGCAACAGACTGAATGATGCAGTGCAATATTGATCATTGCAACGTGCTGAAAATTAAGTGCAGTATTCATCAGTACAATAGACTGCTGATTCAGCGCACATTGATAGGTGAACTGAAGTGATAATTCAGCACATTGTTGATTGGTGAACGAGACTGATAATTCAGTACAATATTGATTTGTGAAACATATTGATGATTCAATGCAATATTGATCAGTACAATGGACTAACAATTCACTGCAGCATTGATTGATACAATGGACTAATAATACAGCTCAGTATTGAACGGTGAAACACCCTAACAATTCAACACCACATTGATTGGTGAAAAATACTGAGGATTCAGCACATTATTGATCAGTGAAATATACTGACAATTCAGCACAGTATTGATTGGTGAAACATACTGATTATTCAACGCAGTATTGATTGGTGACATACACTGATAATTCAATGTAGTATTGATCAGTGAAACATACTGATAATTCAGTATAGTACTAATTGGTGAAATGTACTGATGATTCAGCGTAATATTGATCGGTGAAAGAGACTGAGAATTCAGTGCAGTATTAATTGGTGAAGCTTACTGATAATTCAGTGCAGTATTGATTGGTGAAACGTACTGATAATTCAGTGCAGTATTGATTGGTGAAATGTACTGACAATTCAGCACAGCATTGAGCAGTGAAACGTACTGATGATTCAACGCAGCATTGATCAGTAAATCATACCGATGGTTTAACACAGTATTGATCGGTGAAACATACTGATGACTCAGTGCAGTATTGAATGGTGAACTGTACTGATGATTCAGTGCAGTATTGATCGGTGAAACAATACTGATGATTCAGTACAGTATTGATCAGTGAATCGTACTGATAATTCAGTGCAATATTGATCAGTGCAATGTACTGATAATTCAGTGCAGTATTGATTGGTGAAACGTAATGACGATTCAACGTGGTATCAATCGGTGAAACATACTGATGATTCAGCACAGTATTGATCGTTGAAAAGTATTGGTGATTCAATGCAGTATTGATCTGTGAAACATACTGATAATTCAGTGCAGTATTGATCGGTGAAACAATACTGCTGATTCAATGCAGTATTTATCAGTGAAACATACTGACGATTCAGTGCAGTATTGATTGGTGAAACATACTGACAATTCACTGCAGTATTGATCGATGAAACATATTGATGATTCAACGCAATGTTGATTGGTACAACGGACTAACAATTCAGTGCAGTACTGATTGGTACAATGGGATAATGATTCCGCGCAGTATTGATCAGTGAAACATAATGATGATTCAGTGTAGTATTGATCTGTGAAACATATTGATGATTCAACACAATATTGATCAGTCAAACATACTGAGGATTCAGTGCAGTATTGATCTGTGAAACATATTGATGATTCGCCGCAATATTGATCAGTGAAACATACTGACGACTCAGCACGTATTGATTGGTGAAGCGTACTGATAATTCAGTGCAGTATTGATGGGTGAAACGTACTGATAATTCAGTACAGTATTGATTGGTGTAACATACTGACAACCAGTGCAGTAGTAATCGGTGAAGCATACTGACGATTTAACGCAGTATTGATCGTGAAACACACGAACGATTCAGCACAGTATTGATCAGTGAAACGTATTGACAATTCAGAGCACTACTGAGCGATGAAACATCCTGATGACTCAACGCAGTATTGATTGGTGAAACATACTGATAATTCAGTGCAGTATTGATCAGTGAAACAATACAGACGAATCAGCGCAGTATTGATTGGTGAAATGTACGAACGATTCAGCGTAGTATTGATTGGTGAAATGTATGGACGATTCAGCAGAGTATTGATCAGTGAAACATACTGATGATTAAGCACAGTATTGATCAGTGAAACGTACTGACGATTTAACGCAGTATTGATCGGTGAAACATACTGACGATTCAGTCCAGTATTGATCGGTGAAACATACTGATAATTCAGCACAGTACTGATCGGTGAAACGTACTGATGATTCAGTGCAGTATTGATCAGTGAAACGTACTGACAATTTAATGCAGTATTGATCGGTGAAACATACTGATGACTAAGTGCAGTATTGATCGGTGTAATATACTGATAATTCAGTGCAGTATTGATCGGTGTAACATACTGATAATTCAGTGCAGTATTGATTGGTGAAATGTACTTATGATTCAGTGCAGTATCGATCGGTGAAACATACTGACGATTCAGTGCAGTATTGATCGGTGAAACTGGTGATTCAGTGCAGTATTGATTGGTGAAACATACTGATAATTAAGTGCAGTATTGATCAGTGAAACAATACTGATGATTCAGTGCAGTATTTATCAGTGAAACATACTGACGATTCAGTGCAGTATTGATTGGTGAAGCATACTGACAATTCATCGCAGTATTGAGCAGTGAAACATACTGACAATTCATCGCAGTATTGATCGGTGAAACATATTGATGATTCAGCGTAATATTGATTGGTACAACGGACTAACAATTCAGTGCAGCACTGATTGGTACAATGGGATAATGATTCAGTGCAGTATTGATCAGTAAAACATAATGACGATTCAGTGCAGTATTGATCTGTGAAACATATTGATGATTCAACGCAATATTGATCAGTCAAACATACTGATGATTCAGTGCAGTATTGATTGGTGAAACAACACTGATGATTCAGCGCAGTATTGATCAGTGAAACAACACTGATGACTCAGCGCAGTATTGACCAGTGAAATGTACTGTCAATTCAGTGCAGTATTTATCAGTGAAACATACTGACGATTCAGCGTAGTATCGATTGGTGAAACAGACTGACGATTCAGTGCAGTATTGATTGGTGAAGCATTCTGACAATTCAGTGCAGTGTTGATCAGTGAAACATACTGACGATTCAGCGCATATTGATCGGTGAAACAATACTGATGATTCAGCATAGTATTGATCAGTGAAACATACTGACAATTCAGTGCAGTATTGATTGGTGAAGCATACTGACGATTCTGTGCAGTATTGATCGGTAAAACATACTGACGATTCATCACAGTATTGATCAATGAAACATACTGATAATTCAGCACAGTACTGATCGGTGAAACGTACTCATAGTTCAGTGCAGCATTGATTCTATGAAACATACTGATGACACAGCGCTCTATTGATCGTTAAAATGTACTGATGATTCAGCTCAGTATTTATCAGTGAAACATTCTGATGATTTAGCACAGCATTGATCGGTGAAACATTCTGACGATTCAGCGCAATATTGATCGGTGAAACATAATGATGATTCAGCACAGTATTGATCAGTGAAACATAATGATGATTCAGCACAGTATTGATTGGTGAAACAATACTGATGATTCAGCACAGTATTGATCGGTGAAACAATACTGATGATTCAGCACAGTATTGATCAGTGAAACATACTGACAATTCAGCGCAGTATTGATCAGTGAAACATACTGACAATTCAGCGCAGTATTGATCAGTGAAACATACTGATAATTCAGCGCAGTATTGATCGATGAAACATACTGATGATTTAGTGCAGTGTTGATCAGTGAAACATATTGACGATTCAGCACAGGATTGATCGGTGAAACAACACTGACGATTCATCGCAGCATTGATCAGTAAAACATACTGACAATTCATCACAGTATTGATCAATGAAACATACTGATAATTCAGCATAATACTGATTGGTGAAACGTACTCATAGTTCAGCGCAGCATTGATTCTATGAAACACACTGATGACACAGCACTCTACTGATCATTGAAATGTACTGATGATTCAGTGCAGTATTGATCGGTGAAACGTACTGACGATTGAGTGCAGTATTGATTGGGAAACATACTGATGATTCAGCGCAGCATTGATCAGTGAAACATATTGATAATTCAGCACAGTACCGATCGGTGAAATGCACTCATAGTTCAGCGCAGCATTGATTCTATAAAACACACTGATGACACAGCTTTCTATTGATTGGTGAAATGTACTGACGATTCAGCGTAGTATTGATCGGTGAAACATACTGATGATTCAGTGCAGTATTGATCAGTGAAACGTACTGAAAATTCAGCAACATATTGATTGTTACAATAAACTGGTGATTCAGCGCAGTATTGATCAATACAATGTACTGATAATTCAGTGTAGCATTGTTCAGTGCAAAAGAACAGCATTCAGGGCAATATTTATTAGTGCAACATGCTGACATATCAGTGTTGTATTGATTGGTACAACAGACTGCTGTTTCAGCACAGTATTGATTGGTGATCTGGATTGATAATTCAGCACACTATTGATTGGTGAATCAGACAGACAATTCAGCATAATATTGATCTGTGAAACGTATTGATTATTCAATACAATATTGATTGGTACAACAGACTAACAATTCAGCACAGTATTTATTGATACAACGGGATAATGATTCAGTGCAGTATTGATCGGTGCAATGTACTAATGATTCAGCACCGTATTGATCAGTGAAACGTACTCACGATTCAGCACATATTGATCAGTGAAACATACTGACGATTCAGCACAGTTTTGATCGGTGAAACGTACTTATAATTCAGCTTAGTATTGATCAGTGATAAGCACTGATGATTCAGCATAGTATTGATTGGTGAAACATACTGATTAATCAGTGCTGTACTGATCGGTACAACGCACTGATGATTCAGTGCAGTATTGATCAGTACAATGGTCTGGCTTGCACAATGCATTTTTTTAGGTGGAGTCATTTGGAGGGGTTTCTGAGCCAGGGCTTTGTTTGCTCTCTTGTCTGAGATCCCACTATATCATTTTATAGAAGAGCAGAGGAGGCTCTTCTAGAGATTCTGATTAACATTTATCTGTTAGCCATTTCCTCAAGATAATCTACTCAGGAACTTCACTGTTTGTGGTCCCCTGACTGCAGCATCTCACCATACCACCTATGAAAAACACAAATAATGGAGTGAAATAATTTCAACACTGAGATGGAACCACCATAATTCCTCACCAGATTCTGCCGACACTTCACCACAACAGCATGTCATTCAGACACCTGTAAGATTCAGTCCCACAAAACAACTGGCTTACTCTATTTTTAAAAAAAAAACTAGTTGATTTATGTATTTCAGGGAACTATATCTGCTGTCATTATCTGATCTGCCCCGTAATAATGTGGTTGATCCTTAACTGGCCTCTAAATGACCAAGCAAATTTCTCAAATGTACTGAAGTATCTGCTTGCAACAGGGCACCTTCACCTTCTCAGTTAGGAACTGGCATTAAATGTCACACTTGGCCGGAAATGTCCAAATCCTGTGAATGAAGAGTTTAAAACAAAAAATAATCTTAGTGCTGTGCAGTCAGCTTTTCTGTAATGGATATAGCATATTAAAATATATATACTTTTTAGAATATGTGTGTGTGGTACAAATATATGAGGTGTTGGGTTAAATGTAGATGAAGTCCATAGTATGAGATGTTTTAATCTTTAATTTCACTCTTTACATACTTTCAATTTATCCCAAGATAGAGTTTATCTGAATTATTCATTTCCTGAGCTAACTGAGGAAAGACAGGTAAAATTTCCAGAGAATAACTATTTAAAATTTCTTTGAATCCTTCTGCTCATCTCACAGAACCCTCAAATGCAAACCTGTTTGGGTCCATTTTATCCTTATGCATAACAAGTCATCTGATATTTTAAAAATTCACAAATTCAAAGTACGTAAGTAAATTACCTGTGGGATCTCTTAATGTCTGTAAGTACTTTGGCCTGAACGTTACAGGGATCTGAGCAAAGTAAGCCATGCTGTGATTTGTGGCAGAATGGGATGAGAGTTTGGCAAAGCCATCTTGATGTCAGGACCATTTCGGTCAATCTTTTATGCTTTTGCCAAGTGATGAGGCACATTTCCAGCAAGGCGGCAGCGAGTTGCCAATTAAGGGGGGTAATTGCTTTGAATGCCCTATTAGTCACACAACTCATCTCATTAAAGTTCAGCTTCTTCACTTACCAAATGGGCTCAACATCAGGAATTCTCAATATGGATGTAAGAATGGATATCTGTTGACTTCAGCTCATTGCTTGCTGTGACCAGTGTTCATATTGCTTAGCACCATCTGCATCTGTATTGGCACAGTGGCTTAGTGGTTAGCACTGCTGCCTCACAGCACCAGAGACTAGAATTCAATTCCAACCTTAGTGACTGTGTGTATGTGTGTGTGTGTGGTTTGCACATTCTCCCCCTGTCGGCATAGATTCCCCTCTCATAGTCCAAGGATTAGGTGAATTAGCCATGGTAAATTGCTCTGTAGTATCCAGTGATGTGCAGACTAGATGGATTAATCATAGTAAATGTGGGGTTATAGGAATAACATGGGGGCTGGGTTTGGGTGGGATGCTCTTCAGAGGATTCATGGCCTCTATCCACACTATAGTGCTTCTATGCTCTCAAAGCACAATCCATGGCCACTAGCCAAATGCACCCCTCGTCAACGTACTCTACTCATATCACTGCTCCGATCCATCTGCAGGATGCTTACTGGGTTAACAATGAAATTCTTATGCAAGGAAACAATGAACCCGGGGCAAGCTCCAGCTCAAGGACTGGGCCATGCTGCATCTCAGGACTGTTCACAAACTCACTTGGCACTCACTCACTTTGCACCCACCTTCATGCTGTAGCATCTATGCCTTGTCCTGCCTTACCATGCCAATTAGAAAAGTCACACAGCCAAGCTGTTTGCTTTGCTGTCAGCAGTCTTCAGCCAAGAGGTAGACATCTTGCTGAACAACAGTGTGCTGTGCCCATCTCAGACTTTCACCACATGTCAGCAGCTTACGCGGCAAGTACACTGCGCGGAGTGATCAAGCAGCCCCGTCTAAAGATCTGAGGGGTGTAGTCCTCACCAAAGTCCATGGAGGCCCCCATCAGTAAAGGAGTAACACAATAAGCTAAGGGCAGAGTCCAATCCAAGTCTAAGGGATTGGCCATGATCAGGCTTCTCTCAGTCAGGTGGTCCATGCTGCTACAGTCCATGGAATGAGTCATTGTTAATCTTGTGACTTCATAGTGGCAGGCTGGGTGGAAAGACTGATATGGTCAGTGAGATTTACAGGACAACCTTAGTTATCTGAACATCAATTATCCTAATGTCAGATTGGCTGAACAAGACCTCAAGATCCCTGTACTGTACATGCATTTCAACTGAAGTAGGAAAATTATTTTCCTCATACATCATTTTGTAAATTTGAACAGGAATATAGATGCAAATATGCTTTAATAAATAATTAACTTCAAATATATACTCAAGACGTGATGTTAGAGTTAAGTCTTACACTTTCTACAAAAAGGCTCTCCGATACTTACTCTCGATGAGTACAAAGGTTTGTGACTGTGAACACACAACAACAACATATGTGCAAGCCCAAGCAGTGCGCTCTAACAGCAAGATTTGCTCTCAACATTGACTCGTTCCATTTTACAAACCCAACAATTTTTTCTCCTCAGCTCATTCTCTGGAGAGTTAAAGCAAAAAATGCTCTCGCACTTTTCATTTCCGTTGCTTTTTCTTCCAGTTATCCCATGATGACTCTTTCTTTCCAAACAAAAAGTAGTTCAACATCTTGCAGCTGACAAGAAATTTTAATTGTTTTTTGATGGGGGAGAGCAAATCGTGTACATGTGAAAATAAACAGGAGGAAAACTTGACGGATGGAAACATGAGGAAAACATTACACCCCTAAAAAAGAATTGATGAGAGGATGGAAACTGAAGTCAGCAAAAATATCTTCCCTTTCTCTTGAGCTCCCTCTGTATTTTGTGCATCGCTCTCTCTCTCTCTTTCTCTGTCTAAGGGTTCGGCTGTCACTGAAGAGGGGGGGGGGTGGGGGGAACAACACTTGGTTAGTCTGGACGGCAGGACAACACCAAAAGAGAGATGCTGGCTGCAGTCGAGGACCACAATAAAGCCGAGGAAAATGTCAGTGAAACATTTCACAGTCTTCAGTCAAACTTGAGTCAAAAAGTGATATTATTGTAAAATATCATGAATTTTTAAGCAATATCCAGTGTTTGTACACATTTTATCATTTGAATGAAATAAAACCTCTGCAAACATGCTATTTTATGTAATTATGTTCAGTATGGCTTCCTTTGTTTATGATCAGATTAGTTTATCCAAATAATCAGTTATCCAAAAAAAACTCCCCATCGATCTTGTTCGGATAATCAAGTTTATTCTGTACACATGTACAGACATCAGTCAAGCTTTAAAATAAAGCAAAGAACTGCAGGTGCTGAAGATCTGAAACAGAAATTGCTGTAGGAACTCAACACATCTGGCAGTATCAGTGAAGAGAAAACAATCACTTTGAGTCCACTGACACTTCTTCAGAACTAATAGCAGCCGGGGAAGGTAGTATATATATGCAGAACAGGAAGTGGGGTTGGGGGTGTGGGGGGGGAACTGACTGAGGGGATAGGCAAAGATGACGTCCAGAGAGAGAAAGAGAGAGAGAGAGAAAACGACAGATAAATAAATGGATGATAATATGCCAGGGAGAAAGAAAAGCTGATAATGGGGATAAGTAGATGAAAATTTCACCAATGACCATTTTTGGCTATTTCTTTCTCCATGACATACTACTATTAATCAATTTGTCTGCCGAATTACCGTTATCTCTTTCAGGGCTCCTTCTCCAACTATGTGCTCATTCGTTTTCACCACCATCTGCTGTCTTTAGCATATACACCATTTTTTTTTCGAGCTATTTTATGTTCTGAAGAGGGGTCACTGGATTTGAAACAATAATGTTGTTTTCTCTTCACAGATGCTATCAAGCCAGCTGAGTTCCTCCAGCAATTTCTGTTTCTGTTTCAGACATCAGTCAGGTTCTGGGTACTTCTCGTCCAGGGCTGTCCAGTTAAGTTGCTCAAGTGGGTGGTCAGTCCATTACCTCCATTACAGAAACTAAGGAGAAAGGGAGAAGGTGGGGAACTGCTATCGGCAGGAAAGGGCTTCTTCCAGTGCTCTCCAGCATCATTAATGTCAGTCTTTACCTAACTTGATTCACACCACGTGATATTAAGAAATGATTGGAGGCACTGGATACTGCAACGTCCAGTAGCCCTGACAACATTCCAGCAATATTACTGAAGATTTTTATTTGAGAAGTTACTGCACTCCTAGCCAAGCTGTTCAAGTGCAGCTACAACACTGGCATTTACCAGACAATGTGGAAAGTTATCCAGGTATGTCCAATAAGCCTGTTCACCATCTACAAGGCACAAGTCAGGAGTCATGATTTGGAGGTACCAGTGTTGGACTGGTGTGGACAACCACCTGATAAAGAGGCAGTGCCTCCAAAGCTAGTGCTTCCAAATAAACCTGATGGACTATAACCTGGTGTAGTGTAATTTGTAACCAAGTCAGAAGTGTGATGGAATTCTCCCCACTTGTAGTGTGTAGTATCTATAAGATGCACTACAGAAATTCACCAAAACTCTTCAGAAAGCACCTTCTAAACCCATAACCACTTTCATCTAGAAGGGCAAGGGCAGCAGATATATGGGAACACTAACATCTTCAGGGTCCTCTCCAAGCCATTCACCATCCTGACTTGGCTCCTAGCAGAAACAGTAATGCAGAGACTCAAATAAATAGCCCTCCCAACTATCCAACCCAAACTTCGGGTCCACTATGTGGATGACTCCTTTGTCATCGCAAAACGGAACAAATTAGAGGAAACCTACAACACCGACAACAATATCCTTACTGGCATAAAATTCACAAAAGAGGAGGAGAATGACAACAAACTGCCATTCCTAGATGCGACAGTAGAGTGAACAGTCATTGGAAAACTTCAAAACAGAGTCTACAGGAAAACAACACACATGGACCAAATACTTAACAACAGAAGCAATCATCCCAACACCCACAATGGAGCTGCATCAGGACATTAGTTCAATGAGCCACAACACAATGCAGCACCCAGGAACTATGAAGAGCAGAAGAAAAATGCCTATACAGCGTATTCAAAAAGAATGGATACCCAATTAACACAGTCCACCAATTTCTCAACAACTAACCCAAACAGGCAGACACAACACACTCTAGCCACAATACCTTAAATCAAAGACATCTCTAAAATGACCTCCAGACTACTCAAACCTCTTGGCATCATGGTACCCCACACCCACCAACACACCTAAACAGTGGCTATTGAACCTAAAAGACCCTATACAAACAATCAGCAAAGCAAATGTAATTTACAAAATACCATGCAAGGACCGTAACAACAGACAAACAGACAGAAAACTAAGCACCAGGATACATGAACATCAACTAGCTACAAAAAGAGCACAGCAGTTCAGGCAGCATCCAAGTAACTTCAAAATCGACGTTTCGGGCAAAAGCCCTTCATCAGGCTTTTGCCCAAAACGTCAATTTCGAAGCTACTTGGATGCTGCCTGAACTGCTGTGCTCTTCCAGCACCACTAATCCAGAATCTGGTTTCCAGCATCTGCAGTCATTGTTTTTACCTACAAAAAGACATGACCCACTATCACTAGTATCCTTACATACAGTTGAAGAAGGACACCACTTTGACTGGGACAACACATCCATCCTAGGACAGGCTAAATGGAGACATGCATGAGAATTCCTAGAAGCATGGACTCCATTTACCATCCTCTGAGAAAAAGAACCGGAAATGATATCACCCACCCTAAGAAACTAAGACACATAACTAGAAAGCAGGACATAGCTTCACCGCAGGCTCCCTGATAATGTTACCTAGTATGGTGATGAAATCTCTGAAAACAAGCCTTCAAGCTCAGCCAGCAAACTTACATCCAGAACCTCAACCTGAGATATAAATCTTCCCAAAAATCGCTGAGTGCATAATGTTCAGCACTATTCACAACTCCTTAGATACTGAAGTAATCCATGTTCAAATGCAACATGACTTAGGCTGAAAAGTGGCCAGATACATTCTCACTACACAAATGCCAGGCAATGAGTATCTCCAGTAAGAGACAATCTAGTCACAGCCCCTGGATATTCAATGCTGCTATCATCACTGAATAACCCACTATCAACATCTTGAGTTATCATTGACTAGAAATTCAACTGGACCCGCCATACAAATGCAAAAGTACATATTTGAGCTTGCAGTTGACCAGCAAATTTTAATTATTTTGGGTTGCACATCACTTTTATTGCCATGAGCAGCAGTATCAAGTATACATGCTATCTTCACCAACCTGAGTAGATAAAGAATAACCATATATTTTGATCAACATCCCTGTTAGTAGGTCTCATCAATTTTTAAGTTTTAGCCCATAGTATTCTGATATGCTCTCTCTAATACCTTTGACAGGGCTATAAGACCTTAAGATTGAGAAACAGGAGTCAATCATTCATGCCCGAGAGCCTTGTTAGCCATTCAATAGGATCATGGCTTATTTGACAACATTCCTCATATTCACTTTCCTGCTCTTTCCCCACAACCCTTGAATCCTCTACTGATCAAGAACCCACCTATCTCAGCCTTCCATATTCACAAGGTCTCTGTCCCCACACTTTTGTGGGCGGCACGGTGGCACAGTGGTTAGCACTGCTGCCTCACAGCGCCGGAGACCCGGGTTCAATTCCTGCCTCAGGCGACTGACTGTGTGGAGTTTGCACGTTCTCCCCGTGTCTGCGTGGGTTTCCTCCGGGTGCTCCGGTTTCCTCCCACAGTCCAAAGATGTGCAGGGCCAGGTGAATTGGCCATGCTAAATTGCCCATAGTGTTAGGTAAGGGGTAAATGTAGATGTAGGGGTATGGGTGGGTTACGCTTCGGCGGGGCGGTGTGGACTTGTTGGGCCGAAGGGCCTGTTTCCACACTGTAAGTAATCTAATCTAATCTAATGAGTTCCAAAGTTGCGCAATCCTCTGAGGGAAGAAATTCCTTCTCAGCTCAGTCTCAAATTGGCATCGCTCAATTCTGAGTCTCTGCTCTCTGATCCAAGACTCTCCCATCAGGAGAAATATGTCCACAATATTTACTCTGTCAAGCTTATTAAGAAACCTATCTGTTTCAATGAAATCATCTCTCATTCTTCTAAATTCCAATGAGTAGAGTATCAATCTGTTTAACCTTTGCTCATAAGAAAATCCCTCCGCAGCGGGGATCATCCTCGTGAACCTCCTCTGAACTGCTCCAATGAAATAACTGACTCCCCCAGTAACCAAGTAATCTAATCAAAACACCTTCAGATTGATTGGATTCCTTCCATAAATTGCCACTACATAAATTCAAAGTTGACAATAGTTATGTGAATCAGATAGCATTCTGAGAATGTGTTCAAACCTTGTGGTAGCAATAAGAATTTAGACTTGATTTAAAAACAATAAAATGGCCTGTGACAGCATATTGGACTGTCATAAAAAAGGCCCAACTGGCTCACAGATGTAACTTGTCTGTCTTTACTTATTGATGTGTAAGTCCTGTCCCACACCAAAGTATTTGATTTTTAGCTCTCTCTGAAGTGAATCAAACTGCAAGAATGCTCACCCTTGTCCTATCAGGGCAAGTATAATGGGCAATAAATGCTGGTCTTACCCATAATGTCTAAGTCAAAGAAGTACTTCACATTGGTCCAGAATTCTACCAGCTTCCTTGTTTAGATTAGATTCCCTACAGTGTGGAAACAGGCCCTTTGGCCCAACCAGTCCACACCGACCCTCCGAAGAGTAACCCACCCAGACCCATTTCCCTCTGACTAATGCACCTAACACTATGGGCAATTTAGCATGGCCAATTCACCTGAACTGCACATCTGTGGATTGTGGGAGGAAACCCACACAGACACGGGGGCAAATGTACAAACACCACACTGACAGTCACCCAAGGCTGGAATCAAACCTGGGACCCCGGTGCTGTTAGGCAGGAGGGCTAACCACTGAGCCACTTTGCCGCCCCAAATGATGATGGATGTTGTTTAGAATGATAATCGCATGATGTTTCCTACATCAATGAGCACAACGTTACATCTTTAAACATTTCAGTTTGTATCCTTTCTATATGGAGTCCATCTATAATTTGAGTCAAATCCCTCTGGGTGTGATTAGTTTCTGTGATATCACAGTTTGATGACATTGATCACACTCAGGAAGCATAATCCTTCATGTTTTATATTGGAACTTGTGCAACAGAACTGATTCCTGCAGCATTCCGTAAAATTGTCCCAAGCTGCGGACTTTCGATTACCTTTCTACTTTCTATTAGAAGGCAATTTGAAATCCAATTCTGAGACTGGATGACAAAAGCGAAAAGCTATTTCCCCTCCTTGGTAATAACTTCCTTCATTTTGATGAACACAAAATTCAACTCACCATCACTCTCAAAAAAAGGTTCCTGAAATATTTGTTGCCACTTCAGGGATATCATCATGGCAAAGCATCTTAAACCAGTTGAAAAAGCATCACCACGATGAAATTGACACCAAGATAAAGGCAAGATATGAGAAGGTATTTAAAATCTCAGGTAAACTGGTAGGTTTAAAGGAAAGAATTATTTTTAGCAAGCATCTTACCTGACCACAGAATGTCCTAATTGCTTTGTGAAGGGCAATCACAGTCAGTCTGCAAGATACCACAAAAATGATAAGTGACCAGATCATTTCCTGTGGTGGTTTTAGGTAATATTAATTTAGACAGTGGGATGACCCTTTTCAAAATAATGCCACAGGATGTTCTGCACTAACACTGACAAGCAAGGCAACAATTTCACATTGCTTCAAAATGACACATTCTCAGTACTGCAATGGAACCTCAGCTTTGAATTTTGTTCTGAAGTCTTGTAGAGAGACTCAAAGACACAACTTTCAGACTCTGAGTTAAGAGTTTTATTTATTCAGTCAGGTTGACACAGACAAACATAATCTGTTTTGTGTGTCTGTAAATCAAACCTCATAAGTCACTAATAACAAATATCTTTTTCATCTTTTTCAACGTGCTAATCAGAGAATTGACATAAGATTTTCATTAGCCTTATGCTCAGATTCCAATCTGGAATAGACTGGATGAACTAATAAAGCAAATTGGAAAAATTCTAAACCTAACAATGCTTTCCTCAAAAGTTTGTGTTTTTTGTGATCTTTTCTGTTGACCTGAAATTCAATTTTCCCCACTCACAAACCAAGTGCACCTTTTGGTTGAAATTAAATTACGTTGATCATCTTATCTTGTATCCAGCAGCACCATCTTGGAACAATGGCCACTGCTGGTACTGCAAGCAATACCTCCCACCCCACCCACCCACCCACCACCCCCACCCACCTCCCCAAGCCACCCAAAGACCCGTAGTCCAGAATCAGGTAAGTGCCGAAGATGAAGTGGTCAGGAGTGCAGGTGGAGTCACTGAGTTATGCAAGGAGGGGTGATGAGCATCTTGGTGGAGGGAACATTTAAGGAGGAGGAGGACAAGCCTTTAAGGAGTGGCGATTTGTACATTGTGGATAGGGGTGTCATAAAAGATGCACTGCCAATTTCCTGACAAAAGTGTTGACAGCATCTGTTGTTGGACATCCCCCTGCCTTTAGTTTCCTCATGCAGGCCTAATATTTGAGGCCAGGCAGCTAGTCTTCTAAAATTAATGGCAGGTCAAGGTGAGAGGGAGATCAGCAGGAACTCTGCTTGGGTAGTAGAGTGGCTACCCCTTCTCGTAATCGTATTGGAGGAAGATTGTTAAATTCTTCTGTAAAATCTTGACAAATGCAGTCCAACAGAAATATTAACTGTGTCAGTTTATTTTTTCAAACACATTTAGCAGGGATTCTCACACATGGAGGACTGAAAACCCCGATTAAAAGGATAAATGTTTGGTAACCCTAATCACAGTTGCATTAATGAAACTGCAAATAAAAATGGAACCACTCATGAATACAACAACAAATAGTCTATAATTGAGAGAAAATAATAAAGGCATTGTAATATGTTGCTCAAGATTTTGTGAAAGTGTTTACGCAAGTAATTTGTAAGTGAAACTTAAGGCTGAATCCTACTTCTTTTGACTAAGTTAGGGTACGTGGGAGTTCTTGGGGACTTTTTCACCATGAGACCCAGAGGGCTTTTTTGCTTTTCCTGACCAACTTTGACTCATTAACTTCCTACCCTACTCCAAGAGTATTCCTTACATCCATTTCCAGCCCCATCTTATCATGTGTTGTGACCAAAACAATTTGCTACTGCTGGAATATCCCAGAATTAATTGACACACTTTGCACCGTGTCAACTTTAAAAGCTTGTCATGCACTTAAGACAAGTAGTGTCAGTCTGGAACTTCCCTGCAAAGCACCAGACAATTTCCTGTGACATGGCAAATGAATAGCAAGACTGAATAGCCCGACTGAATAGCAAGAGTCTGGAGATTCTGCTGGATGGGGTGGTGCAGAGGTGGGAGTGGTGAAGACCACCACACTAGACGATACCAGGCTGGTCTAATATTGCCACTTGGGTTAGCATAGTTTCAGCCATCTCATGGAATGCCCAACACTCAAAGAAGAATGTTAATAACCTTCACCACTCTGGCAGGATAAGTGTCACTGTTCTTTCCCCGATATGTCACATTCACTCTACCTCTGCTACTGTACCCTGCCCACACCAGGCTTCATGCTCTACCACTCTCTCTTTTGCCTGTGACATTGTCCCCCACATTCTCTCACTCACCCCAGCACCTGACACCACAAACCCTACAAGCCCTTTGTACTTCCTCCTCACTCATCCAGGATGCCACCTCACTTGTACCAGTCACCTATTTTCATCTCCCAATATACCTGCATCTCTCTCATACTAGAAGAAAAAGAGCAACCATAGGGCAGAGAGAATTAAATTGGTACATGGAATGCTGGGCATTCAGCTCTTTATGCCTTATGTGGAAAGTATCCTGACTCTGACTACACTCAGCAGATGACTGACCAGGTCCAAATACCATAACTAGGCTGCCCTTGACTTACTGAGCCGGTTGCTATTGAGTGAAAGCAATTCTCAATGACGCGGCTGAGATCTGCTGATGCCTTGACAAGTTTTCTGGCATGTGTCTACACTAAATGAGATGTCAAGACAGAAGTAATATGTGCCAGGTAGCTTTGACTGAGGGAACAAAGCACACAAAGGCAAGGCAGGGATGCCATGAACAACCAAGTATGCTTGGAATGAGTGCATGAGTACGATGACAGCCAGCACAGAGCCTGAAGATGCAGCTTGGTCCTGTCCATAGGCTAGGTGCATTCACCTGAGTTCACATTGTCCTTGTGCAGCATTACACTGACAGTTGCACCTATCACTACTGCAACGTCAAAGTACAGAAGCATTCTGTAAGTGGATCAGGTATATGCCATGATGCGTCTTGGCACACAGTGGATGCCAGTTTCCATGGATATGAACTGCATGTGGCCAGTGTCCATGGATTGTTTTATAGCACCCCCCACCCTCAACAGTCAGCAGGAAATTGAGAAACAAATTTGTAAGAGATCTCAGTTATCTGTAAGAATAATATGATAGGGGATTTTAAGTTTCCAAACATAGACTAGAATTGCCATAATGTTAAGGGTTTAGATGGAGACAGGTGAACAAGAAAATTTTCTGATTCAGAGTGTGGATGTACTTTCTAGAGAAGCTGCAAAACTTGACCTACTCTTGGGAAATAGGGCAGGGCAGGTGACTGAGGTGTCATTGGGGGAGCACTTTGGGGCCAGTGACCATAATTCTATTAGTTTTAAAATAATGATGGAAGAGGATAGATCAGATCTAAAAGGTGAAGTTCTAAATTGGAGGAAGGCTATTTTTGACAGTAATAGGTAAGAACTTTCAAAAGTTGATTGGGGACAGATATTTACAGGTAAAGGTATGGTTGGAAAATGGGAAGCCTTCAAAAATGTGATAACAGGAGTTCAGAGACAGTATATTCCCGTTAGGATGAAAGGCAAGGCTAGTAGGTATAGGGAATGCTGGATGACTAAAGAAAATGAGGTTTTGGTTAAGAAAAAGAAGGAAACATATATTATGTGTAAACAGCAGAGATCAAATGAATCCTTAGTAGAGTATAAGGGCAGTAGGAATATATACATAAGAGGAAAATCAGGAGGGCAAAAAGGGAACATGAGATATCTTTGGCAAATAGGATTAAGGGTAATCCACAGGAATTTTATAAATACATTAAGGACAAAAGGATAAATAGGGTGCTAATAGGGTGTCCCAAAGATCAGCAAGGTAGCTTATGTGTGGAAACACAGGGGACGATACTAAACAAGTATTCTGCATCAGTGCTTACTGTGGCGAAGGACATGGAAGATATAGAATATAGGGAAATAGATGGTGACATCTTGAAAAATATCCATATTACAGAGGAGGAGATGCTGAATGGCTTGAAATGCATAAACGTGGATAAATCCCAGGGGACCTGATCAGTTGTACCCTAGAACTCTGTGGGAAGCTAGGAAGTGATTGCTGGGCCTCTTACTGGGATATTTGTATCATCAAAATTCATAGGCGAGGTACTGGAAGACTGGAGGCTGTCTAACGTGGTACCACTATTTAAGAAAGGTGTTAAGGACAAGCCAGGGAACTGTAGACTAGTGAGCCTGACATTGGTTGTGAGCATGTTGTTGGAGGGAATCCTGAGGGACAGAATTTACACGTATTTGGAAAAGCAAGGACTGATTAGGGATAGTCAACATGGCTTTGTGCATGGGAATCATGTCTCGTGAACTTGATTGAATTATTTGAAGAAATAGCAAAGAGGATTGATGAGGGCATAATCTATGTGGACTTCAGTAGGGATTCGACAAGGTTCCTCATGGTGGACTAGTTAGCAAGGTTAGATCTCATGGAATACAGGGAGAACTAGCCACTTGAGTACAGAACTGGCTTGAAGGTGACATACAGAGGGTGGTAGTGGAGGGTTGCTTTTCAGACTGGAGGACTGTGACCAGTGGCATGCCACAAGGATCGCTGATGGGTCTACTGCCTTTTGTCATTTATATAAATGATTTGGATGTGAATGTAAGAGGTATAGTTAGTAAGGTTGCAGCTGACACCAAAACTGGAGGTGTAGTGGACAGCAAAGAAAGCTATCACAGAGTAGAATGGAATCTTGATCAGATGGCCAATGAGCTGAGGAGTGGCAGCTGGAGTTTAATTTAGGTAAATGTGAGGTGCTGCATTGTGAAAATGCAAATCAGAGCAGGACTTATACACTTAATAATAAGGTCCAGAGTGTTGCTGAACAAAGAAACTTCGGGTTCAGAAAAGATTTACAAGGCTGTTGCCCAGGGTTGGAGGACTTGAGCTACAGGGAGAGGCTGAATAGGCTGGGGCTGTTTTCCCTAGAGCATCAGAGGCTGAGGGGTAACCTTATAGGGGCTTATAAAATCATGAGAGGCATGGATAAGGTAAATAGTTCTTCCCTGAGGTGGGCGAGTCCAGAACCAGAGGGCATAGGTTTAGGGTGAGAGGGCAAAAATTTAAAAGGAGCAACTTTCTCATGCAGGTGGTGGCACATGTATGGAATGAACCACCAGAGGAAGTGGTGGAGGCTGGTACAATTACAACATTTAAAAGGCATCTGGGTGGGCGTATGAATAGGAAGTGTTTGGTGCGATATGGTCCAAGTACTAGCAAATGGGACTAGATTAGGATATCTGGTCAGCATGGACGAGTTTGACTGAAGGGTCTGTTTCCATACTAAACATCTCTATGACTCTCTGTCTTTATGAGTGTGCCTCAGGATGTTTGTTCCCTGTTATTCAATCCGAAGATTCTTTAGAGCAAGTGAAAAGCTCAAGTTCCAAACACATGTGCTGCTTTCCAGTCAAGATTTCCTGACATCTAGCTTGTTTGGTAATACAGGAAGCCAAATATTGTATGTTGGGCCATTAATAAGGTATTTTTATGAAGTTGAAGGCATGTACTTTAAGTGAGAAAGAATTCTGTTCTGAACTGAGAAATTACAAGCACCTGTGTATATTACTAGGTGACAATCCCAGAGTTAATTGAAAATTGAGAATATATAACATTTGGCTGTGAAATACCTGAGTTTTTGCGACTGTTTTGACAACAATTCAAATTTAACCAATCAGTTTGAATTATGCTTCACGATACTAAAACCCAATCGAGTTTGAATTTATTATTTTGCCAACATCCAACCAATGAAATGATCTGATGTTGGGGGTAATAAAACTGTAGACATTTTGAAAATTATTCAGACCATTATAAGACTCCACCTTTGAAGATTAACTGAACCAGTGCAATTTCAACCACATTTTTGCTATTGTTTCCTAACTACAACAAAAGCAGAAACTCTGCTCAAATACATCCCACAGTAGATTTTTTTGAGAATAAGCAAGAAATAAACATGAACGCCAAAGTAATTGAATATTTCTTTGTGAATCTTGAAGGAATATGCTATGTTCTTTGAAATTTTTTTAAGCAGGCCTGCACATAATGCAGTGCAATAAGGCAGTATATTAAAATAACCCAAGCATAACAAAAAGGAGGCATTTTCACTCCACTGTTGTCTGATTTGCATTTGACTGTTGGAATGGGAAGATCACTGTGAGCATTATGAACTGTTAATTGATATCTCATTCATAATGAATGCACTATGTGCTTGCCTAACAGTGACCAACAATTACTATGCTATAATAATTCATGGTTCACCCCAGACATTAGCTATGCATAGATGAACATACACACAATAATGATTCATTCCAGCACACAGTCTGCTCAGTTCAGACTGCTGCAAGTCCACGTCAATTATCATTTTCTGACTTGCTCAAAGGTTGCTCTTGCTCAAGTCAATTTCACTTTGTGTTCAACTGAGCAGAGCAAACGGCAAGTAAAGGTTGACTCTAGGTATTCAGAACGGTGTCATAGTCCTCTGTCTAATCAGAGTTGCTGCTTTCTCATTTATGTAATTTATGGTTTTACTGGGAGACTTTAAAATGAAGAGAATTCAGGAATGCTCTAAGCTAGGCATGAGCAAGCTCAATAAGTGGATCAGTGTGGTGCTAAGCAGTGAAGTCAGGGGAGGGAAAGCTGGGGCAGAGGAGGCCCAAGGCTTCATTAAATATGACAAGTAACCTTGAAGAGATTTATTGCTACATCCCAATCCATGAACATATTTCTTCAATTCATACTTTGGGGAGGAGATTGTCAAGGATCATCTTGATAAAAAAAAAATGACAATGACAGCATTTCAAATAAATATCACTGAAATTCAAAGTACCAGAGTCCTGAGTACTTTATTTCCTATCTAGATTTTTTTGGTCTGGTTCTGTATACAATCTAGGTGTAAGCAAGGAATACTTTTACAAGTGTATCTCTTTAATCATACAATGGATCCAAAACATAGGATAATAAATGGAAGAGAAGTGGCGGAGTCAATTTGGATTCCTGTGCTGAGAGCAGGTGCCTCTTGATGGGGTATGTAACGGAGGAAACCATTCTGACATGAGCAGAGCAACACAGAGTAAAACAGAAGAGAGATGAGTGAGATGTAACAGGAAATGATGCAAATGCTGCACTGGAGGAAGTAGTGGCACTCTGATAATGTCCTCGGATTAATAATTATGTTTATGCTCTGGAGACATGGGTTCGAATCCCATTAAGGCCATTGTTGGAGTTTAAATTTAATTAACAAATCTGGAATTTGTGCCAGTAATGATGACCGCATAACCATTGTCATAAAAAGTCTTCGGATTCACTAATGCCATTGAGGGAAGAAAATCTACTATCCTTACACGGATTGACTTAAATGTGATCCTAGATCCACAGGAATGTGATTGACTCTTTACTGTCCTTTGAAATAGCTTAAAAAATTACTCAATGTAACAGAAATTAGGGACAGGCAATAAATACGCAACTAGCCAGAGATGCTTGCATCCCACAAGAGAAGAAAAGCAAACAATAGCTGTAAGCTGTAAATATATAGATGTAGGTAAAATGTGCTATAGTATTGAAGAGAATCAGAGAGTCTTACAATAGAAAAATGAGAAATTAGGGATGATAGAGTCCAAGAAGAGTGGTAGCTGGAAAAAAAGAAGCAGTCTCTAAGAGTGCATATGTAAAATGTTAATGTCCAGCAGTAGCAATTGAAGAATGATCACAGTGCTGTTCATGTGAACAGCGAGAGTAGCAGTACAGCAAAGCAGATTCCTTCAAAGGTAGTAAGACACCAGGTCAAGTCTTGAAGCACACTCCTTTAATTAGTGCTTCGAGGAAGGAGCTGCAAAGGAAGTATCTACACCAAAAGAGGGACCAGTTCAGTGAATAAGAGGGTGGCCAACAGCCTACAAGATACTATCAACTCTCTCTCTCTCTCTCTCTTCCTGTAGCATCCCTCACCATCCAAGTTTTGTTCACCAAGATTCAATGATACTGTAAAATCACACTGGGATAAGTGAAAGTGGCAAATCCTCAACTGGTATGGGAATTATGCTCTTAAACCTTTGAGTCAGTTAGCTATACCTAGTACTTATGTTCACTGTTGCCTTCACATTTGCCTGAGTTCCTATAATATACTGGGCATTCCAGTCACTCAGTGGTTAGCACTGCTGCCTCACAGTGCCAGGGACCTGGGTTCAATTCTACCTTTGCACATTCTCCCCATGTCAACATGGATTTCCTCCAGGTGCTCCGATTTCCTCCCACAGTCTGAGAAACTCTGAGACCTAGGTCTCAGCTTTCTGATCCATTGACCACAATCAGTGAAGATAGACAACTGCACCTCCTCCATGATAACCCTTTGCACTGGAGCTCCTCCAAGAATGCATTCTCAGCCCCCGACTGTATGCCCACGACTGTGTCGCCAAGTTTCAGATGAATGCTATCTACAAGTTTGCTGATGCCACCACTGTGGAATGATGGATACCAAACAATGATGAGAGTCAGAATACAGAAAGAAGTTAGAGGGTTTCATATCGTGGTGCAATGACAACAACCTGTCTCTCAATGTCGGTAAAACAAAAGAAGCAGTACTTGGGGAAGAAGGATGAGACACTTTTCATCAAGCATGCTGAGATCAGAGTCCTAGTGAATCACATAACTAGAGCTGTAGACGGGGCTTTAAACTAAATGGGGGAGGTGGGGGAGTGGATTAAGTTATAGGGGAAATTAGAAAATCTAAATTAAAGGAGGAAAGACAGCATAGCCATAAACAGGACTGAGTGGATGGAAAGGGTTAGGAATCAGACTTCAAGCATCACTGGACAAATGGGTGCCAATGGGAAGAGGGACGGTTAATACAGGACTGAAGGTGTTATGTCTAAATGCATGCAGTATATGGGAGAAGGTAAATGAGCTTGTGGTGCAGATCAAAGTTGGCAAGTATGACGTAATGGGCATCACAGAGATATGGCTGCAAGGGGATCAGGATTGGGAGTTGAATATCAAAGGATATACACCCTGTCGGAAATATAGGCAGGTGGGCAGAGGGGGTGGAATTGGCTTATCAGTAAGAAATGAAATTAAACAAATAGGAAGAAATGAAGTGGGGTCAGATGGTGTAGAATCTGCGTGGGTAGAATTGAGAAACTGCAAAAGTTAAAAAAAAACATAGTTGGAGTAATGGACAGGCTTGCAAACAGTAAGTCAGAAGCTAGGGCACAAGATACACTAGGAGATAGAAAAGATGTGCAGGAAAGGCAAAGTTGCAGTGATCATGGGGGATTTGAATAAGCAGCTAGACTAGGAAAACCAGGTTTATGGTGGATTGCAAGAAAAGAATTTTGAGGAATGTCTACAAGATGGTTTTTTGGAGCAGTTTATGGTGGAGTCCACTAGGGAACAGACAATACTGGATTTAGTGATGTGCGATGAGGCAGACTTGATCAGGGAGCCAAAGGTGAAGAAACCCTTAGGAGGCTGTGACCATTGAATTTACTCTACAATTTGAGAGGAGAAGATAGATTCTGAGGTAACGATATTACAGTTGAATAAAGGCAACTACAGAGGCATGAGAGAAGAGCTGGGTAGAATTGACTGGAAAGAGAGCCCAGCAGGAAAAGCAGTGGAACAGCAATGGCAGAGGTTTCTGGGAGTAATTCAGGAGACACAGCAGAGCTTCATCCCAAGGAAAATGGTGCAGGGAGGATGAGGCAACCATGGCTGACTACAGGAGTCAGGGATACCGTAAAAGCAAAAGACAAAGCAGATAATGTGGCAAAGAGCAGTGGGAAACCAGAGGATTGGGAGGCTTACAAAGACCAACAGAGGGCAACAAAAATAGAAATAAGGAGGGAGAAGATTAAATATGAGAGTAAGCTAGCCAGTAATATAAAACAAGAGTTTCTTTAGATATATAAAGGGTAATAGAGAGGCAAAAGTGGACAGTGAGCCACTGGAAAATGATGCTGGAAAGATAGTAGTGTAGAACAAGGAAATGGCTGAAGAACAGAATAATTACTTCATGTCAGTTTTCACTTGGGATATTATTTGTATCTTCCACCGTGAGAGTGAAGGGGCAGAGCTGAGCATGGCTGTCATCAGCAAGGAGAAGGTGCTTGAAAAGCCTGAAGGTGGATAAGTCACCTGGACCAGATGGACTACACCCCAGAGTTCTAAGGGAGATAGCTGAAGAGATAGTGGACACATTAGTGATGATCTTTCTGGAACTGTTAGAATCAGGAAAGATCCCAGAGGACTGGAAAATCACTAATATGACACCTCAGTTTAAAAAGGAAGTAAGGCAAAAGATGGAAATTACAGACCAATTAGCCTGACTGAGGCTGTAGCTAAGATCCTTGAATCCTTTGTGAAGGATGAGATTTCTTAATACTTGGAAGTGTTTGGCAATATAGGGCAACATCAGCATGATTTCATCAAGGAGAGGTCATGCCTGACAAATCTGCTAGAATTCTTGGAGGAAGTAATGAGCTGATTAGACGAAGGAGAGCCAATGGATATTATCTACCTGGATGTCAAGAAGGCTTTTGACAAGGTGTTGCACAGGAGGCTACTGAGTAAGATAAAGGCCCATGATGTTACAGGTAACATGCTAGGATAGATAGAAACTTGGCTGTCTGGCAGAAAGCTGAGAGTGGGGATAAAAGAGTCCTTCTCAGGATGGCAGCCAATGACAAGTGGTGTTCCACAAGGCTCAGTGTTGGGAACACAAACTTTTCACTTTATACATTAACGATCTAGATGAAGGAACTGAGGGCACTCTGGTTAAGTTTCCAGACAATATAGAGATAGGTAGAGGGAAAGGTAACATTGAGGAGATGGGGAGGCTGCAGAAGGATCTGGACAGATTAGGAGAGTGGGCAAAGAGGCAAACTTGATAAGGGAGCCAAAGGTGAAGAAACCCTTAGGAGGCTGTGACCATTGAATTTACTCTGCAATTTGAGAGGAGAAGATAGAGTCAGAGGTAACGATATTACAGATGAATAAAGGCAGATGGAGAACAACTTGCGAAAGTGTGAGGTCATGACCTTTGGTAGGAAGAATAGAGGCATGGACTATTTTTGAAATGGGGAGAAAGTTGAGACATGTGAAGTGAAAAGGAACTTGGGAGTTCTAGTCCAGGATTCTCTCAAGGTAAATTGCAGGTTGAATCAGTAGGCAGGCAAATGCAATAATGGCATTTATTTTGAGATGACTTGAATATAAAAATAGGAATGTACTTCTAAGATTCTATAAGGCTCTGGTCAAGCCAGATTTGGAGTACTGTGCACAGTTTTGGGCCCTATATCTTAGGAAGGATGAACTGGCCCTAGAGCACTTTCAGAGGAAGTTCACAAGCATGGTCCCAGGAATGAAAAGCTTAACATATGAGCAATGCTTGAGGCCTCTTGGTCTATACTCAGTGGAGTTTAGAAGGATAAGGGGTGATCTAATTGAAAACTGAATGGCCTAGACAGGGTGGATGCTGGGAAGATGTTTCCTTTGGTAGGAAAGACTAGGACCTGATGGCACAACCTTAGAGTAAAGGCAAGTCCTTTTTGAATGGAGTTAAGGAGAAACTTCTTCAACAACAGTGGTGAATCCATGGAATTCGCTGCCACAGAAGGCTGTGAAGGTCAGGTCATTGAGTGGATTTAAGACAGAAATGGATAGATTATTGAGTATCAAGGGGATCAATGGTTAAAGTGAGAAGGCAGGAGAATGGGGATGAGAAACTTATCAGCCATGATTGAACAGCAGAGCAGGCTCTATTGGCTGAATGGCCTAACCTTTGCTCATATGTCTTTTATGGTTTAACTGATCATTGACTTCAAAAAGAAAGGAAGAGAACACATCCTCATCTGCATCAAAGGAACTGTGATTGAAAGGGTTGAGAATGTCAAGCTCCTGGGAGTGACGATAATCACCAACCTGTCCTGGACCTCCTACATAGATACGACGGTCAAGAAGGCACAACAATGCCTCTTCTTCCTCAGGCGGCTCAGGAAATTCAGCATGTCCATAACGGCCCTCATCAACTTTTACAGATCCACCATAATAAGCATACTGTCCAGGTGCATAATGGCCTGGAACAGCAACTGCTCTGGTCAGGACCGTAAGAAACTGCAGAAGGTTGCGTGCACAGCACAGACTATCTCAGAAACCAACCTTCCATCCATGGGGTCCATTTACATTTCTTGTTGCCATGGAAAGGCTGCAAACATCATCAAAGACCCCCTCCCACCCTGGTAATGCTTTTGCCCAAAAAGTTGATTTTCATGCTCCTCGGATGCTGAAGGACATTGACTATGTTCACCCATGTGTAAGAAAAAATATTCAAGGTTATCTTTTATCACCCTCAGAGCAACATTCAATAGGTTGATCAGTGCTATTAAGCAAAGCAGCAAGTCATTTTTAATATTGAGAAAGTCTCCTAAAGGAATATAGTGGATCATAGGACAATCCATTTTATCCCTGATCCATAAAGTCTGAACATTTTCTAACCACTGTTGTCATCCCCTTTAGCAGCACTGAGTGCTTTTCGAGCACCACTCTAATCTAAACTTTGGTTTCTAGCATCTGCAGTCCTCACTTTTGCCAAGAAGATACAGAAGCTTGTCCATACGTACCAACAGTTTCTTCCCTGCCACCATTAGACTGATGAATGGACTCTCTACCTTCAAAAAATGTTGGTCTTATTAACATTGATCTTGCTTCATATACCTCCTATGTAGTGTAACCTGTATGTCTTATTCTGTCTAAGCACCCTATGACCTATATGTCCTTGCTTACTACAGTATATCTGTACTACTCACAAACAAAGCTTTTCACTATACTTAGGTAGATCTGACTACAATAAATCAAATCAAAGATGTACAGGTTAGGTGGTTTGGTCATGCTAAATTATCCATAGTGCCCGTTAAGGTGGACTATCCATAGGAAATGTGGGGATAGGGAGGTGGAAGGAGGTGACTCTGGGTGGGCTACTCTGTGGAGGCTCAGTGTGAACTCGATGGATTGAATGACCTGCTTTCACACTGTAGGGATCCTACAATTCTACTATAAAGACTTGTAAAATTCGTCCAAATTTTTTTAAGGTGACTTGTGCTTGAAATTCAAGCACATAAACTCTGGAAGTGTAATCCTCATTCCTGTACACCACAGTTTAATTCTCACAGGTGGGCTTGTTGTTATCAGTCATGCAATTCTATCATAATTCATTTGTCCTTGATTTTAAAACTCTCCAGGTATATCCTAGAGGCTTCAAAGAGTTAAAAACCAATCTCTGAGACATTGCTGTGAACAAATATAAATACCTCAGCCTCTCTACTACCCTTTCTGCTTTTATAACCCTCCTTGAAAACATATTTGTCTAAACTATTGATCACCCATCCTAAATGCAAATTGTTGCATTAATCTGTGCATTAGCAGAGAAATATCATAGTTTCCTGCAAGAACTGAATGCTGCTAAAGGGGATGACAACAGTGGTTAGAAAATGTTAAGATTTTATGGATCATGGATAAAATGGATTGTCCTATGATCCACTATATTCCTTTAGGAGACTTTCTCAATACTAAAAATGACTTGCTGCTTTGCTTAATAGCACTGATCAACCTATTGAATGTTGCTCTGAGGGTGATAAAAGATAACCTTGAATATACTTTCTTACACATGGGTGAACATAGTCAATGTCCTTCAGTACATCTAGTAAAAACAGATCTCAGAAGTGACAATGATGGCAGATTACCTGCAAATTGGCTCCAGTCTGACATGCCATCTTTACAAATTCCATTTGTGTCTCAGAATGCTGGCTGAAGTGACACCCAGGACCCATGAGAGAATACAAAGAAATGTGGGCAATGTGAAGATGTGTTTGAAGAAGTGCATTCTAACTGTTTTCCAAAGAGCTGTGTTTCAAAATGTCCAACCACCCACAGACTCCAGCCCCACACATCCTTTGGCATTAATCATTTGCCAATCTCTGATGACCATCATGACATCTCTCTGATCTACTTGCAAAAAACTTAGGAAGAACAGACTTACATTGCAAGGCATATTGGCATTGAAGGGCTACTGCAAGGACACATTGAAAGAAGCAGCCAGGTTATTGATCGGACCAGGCTGTATCTCAGAGCTATTCATTTGCTCTCTCAGTGCCTACCTACATGCTCACATCAACAGTCAGTAACATCTGTGCTATAAGGGGGCTACAATGTATAGCCACATGGTTACTTCACGCATCAAGAGCTGAGAAGGGAACAGGTAGGCGAATGTTGGTTCATGAAGAGGGGTTGGGTGATGACCTTGGCCAGTGAAAAACTTACGGAATTCACAGGATTAGCTACCAGGAAGGGATTTGGCTATTTGGGGTTCACTGACTGATAGATGGGAGTTGCTGGCCAAATAGCACTCACTGTCATCTTCCATCACAGTGGAAATTGAATGTGCATTATTGGAAAGGAAATGGCTGAGACAACATTCAGGAGTGGGTGGAGTATGTGTCTCAACCTGTGAGGGAGGAAGCAGCAAGACCCACTGATGTGAGTACCTTTAAAAGAAAACAATATTACACAGAGACATATGCACTGCACAGGACACAAACCTGTGCACTCCCAGTTCCTGGTGATTCTAAGGTAATGTGTTGCACCCCTCCCTGTCCCAGACATTGCTGATCAACTCATTCACACCAACCTATTTTGAAGACAGAGGCCAGAGGAAATGTAGGGATATTGAAAGACAAGGACCAATTCCACAGCCAAACTCATTGGTTTGTCTCTGCCTTGTTTCTCTTGCTTCCACATGTTGTAGCAAACTCTTAACACAGACATCAATATGTGGTGCAACCTGTGTGGACCTGGAGTTAAGCTTCATGCTGACACAGTTACTTTGAGCTTGGGGCTATGCAGAGAATCAAATAAACAGTTGTAATATCAAAACAGAAATATATAACAAGTGAGAACTCACCTACAATTCAATTTTTCCCGATTCACCAAAGTGGCATCATAAGGCTTTCTTTTTTTCTCTTTTCCTTCCCAATGCATCTTGGTGCAGTCATTGGTTCTGCAGGGGGAGTGGAAGGAGCCTGTCTGACAGTGGAGTCCTTGGCCTTGTAGGCATGGTTGTGCATTAGTGTCTGGACAGCCCAGACATTTTGAGTGTCATTTTGTCAAAGATAAATGAACCCTTGGCAAATCAAACTTCCAACGATTGGAGAGAGGCAAGCAGGGTGGGAAGACACCTACTCCTGTAGTGCACTGAGATTTGCTTTCATTTCGTAATATATCATGTACTGAGATACAGTGAACAGCATCATTTTACATTCTAATGAGACAAGTCATACCTTACATAAGTACATCAGCATGATTGAACAGAATGCAGAATATTGTGTTACGTCTACAAAGAAGATGCAGAGAAAGATCAACTCTAATATATGAGGCTTCTTTGTATAAGTCTGCTAACAATGGAGAAGAAGCTTTTCTTAAATCTGTTGCTATTTGTTTTCTAAACTTTTGTACCTTCTGCCCAATCATAGAGGGTGAAAGAGAGTATAACGAGTTGGGGAGGGGGAGGGGTCATGATTATGTTGGTTGCTTTGTGCTTATCCAAGGCAGCAGGAAGTGGAAATGGAGTCAATGGAAGCAAGGCTGGGTTTTATGCTGGACTGGGCTGCATTCACAGCTCTCTATAATTTATTTTGTTCTTGGACAGACTAGTTGGCATACCAAGCTGAGATGCATCAATATTGGATGCTTTCTTTGGTTCATGTCTAAAATTTGGTCAGAGTCCTTGTGCACCTGTCAAATTTCCTTAGCCTTCTGTGGAAGTAGAGGCGTTTGGTATGCTTTTTTGACTGGAGCATCAAAATGAATGCACCAGGTTAGATTGTTGATGGCATTTACTCCTAGGAACTTAAAGCTATCAACCATCTCCACCTCAGCACCATCGATACAGACAGGGACGTGTCCTCCACTCCACTCGCTGAAGTCAATGACCAGCTCCTTCATTTTGTTGACATTAAGGGAGAGATTGTTGCCTTTATACCATTCCACTAAGCTGGCTAACTCTTTCCTGTACTCTGTCTCATCATTGTTTGAGATCCGACCAAGTATGGTGGTGTCAACAGCACATTTATGAATGGAATTAAAGCTGCACGGTCGTAAATGAAAAAGGAGTATATTAAGGGTGCATACCCAGCCATGCAGGGTGCTAGTGTTAATGATTATCATGGAGGAGATGTTGTCACCTATTCTTACAGTTTGTGATCTGTGTGTCAGTAAGTCGAGGATTCAATTGCAGAAGGGGGAGTTTCTAGATCTTGGAGTTTGGAGATGAGTTTTATTGGAATTAGATTGTTGAAAGCAGGGGGATCGTCTGAGGGGGCTATCCATGATTTATCCTCTGGCTTGTTGCCCCTTAATACTTGACTCCTTGTGAGGAGGAGGCAGCTGAAGTGCTCACCAAGTTTCTGAACCTCTTGGTGCCATGACTTCAGTCCTGAGGACCATTGTCTGAGGCAATAGGGAGCATAGGTGTGTACATCTCTCCATCAGACTCTGAGGGAGCAGGACCTGGCTCATCATAGGAGTTGCCAATACATTCTTGGAGGCAGCCAGACAGTGAAGACAGCCACATTCCTGGACAATAAGAGTCACATTGTGCCACATACCTGTCTGCTGCTCCTGTTCCTCCCTGTACATGCAGTCTAAGTCCCTGCTTGCCAACACCACAGGATCTTCCCCTGCCTGAAGTTGAAAAGGCGCCCAGTCTTCGACAGTACTCTAACTGCCAGCAGACTGGGATATCTCTTCCACGGCAGCCACATTGAAGCACTTGCCAACTTGTGTTCTTAAACTTTCTAAACTTGATATTCCAAATGAGATGTCAGCATTGGAACATTTGGAGGGTGCAAGAGGCAACCTTCCTGATACTTCTTCCAGTCGCATTGTAGAGCAGCAGGCTGTTCACCACTGAGGTGATAGATCCTCCACAGGTACCTGCAAGACACAAGAGAGAGAAGGCATTATCGGGTAATGATTAGAAGTAGTGTGCAATGAATGATACTGATAGGGTAGTTACTGTTGGAGTTGCAACAGAATGAAGAGTAATACTTACCCGTTTGATGGGACATGGATATTTCAGCATTCCCCCAGGAGCAGAGCTGGTCTCCCCCTGTGAGGGCCAGCATTCTGTCAGGTTAGGGTTTGAGTCTAATGGCAGGCAGCCTTCACCCATCCAGGCAGCCCTACTGTGGGCTGTCCTCTCCTGTAAAGAAAGAAAGGGAAGCATTGGGTGAGGTGCAAATGGGTGACACAGCTGTCACTACTGATACAGATGTGGTAAAGGTGATGAGGTGTTCAGAATGAGTGAGTAAGCAGCACAAAGACTGTGAGGGAGAGGGAGGTTAGAAATGTGGGATGTTGGGGGTTGGATGAGAGCCTTGTACACCTGTTCTTCTCTTAGATATGTGTCTCAGAGCAAGTGGGGCTAAGGTTTAGCAACTCATTTGAAAGATGACATCTCCTACTGTGCAGCATCCTGTCAGCAATGCACTGTTCTGTCAGCACAGATTTTGTATTCAAGAGTGAGATGTCAACCTATAATCTGCAAAAGCTTGAGAGGTCCTCACTGAGCCATGGGTCTCTGTCTTTTCAAGTATCTGATTTTTGCCATTAATAAAACACAGCAGTTAGTTAGTCAATGCTGTAAGACATGCTCTATTTAATCTGGACTTCATGCAGTGTTTAGTTGAGCAATGTTTTGAATTACATATACCGTCTGCCTGAACTTTCAAACCAATTAAAAAGTCCCAATCCAAGGTCATAACCTCCAAGAAGAGATAGCCACAGAGCTCTCCACAAAAGCAATACATTTGCCGGGATGAAGTGAAGCATTTATGGAGCATATTTTACCACCATAGAACCTTTCACTGTGCTTCACAGCTGAAGAAAACAATATTTCCAGACAATTTAGGGGGGATAAAAACACTCTGCAACCATGCTGCAGATCAAAGAGAAGGAGAGTTCAACTGATGAATGGTTAAAGAAATCTCAGGGCTTTCAATTTCCAACAGGCAGCCTCCCGAATTCATTTACAGATAGCCTCAGGTTGTCCAAATCGATTAATAACCACAGTCCAGGAAATAGAAGTAACCCAGATAGAAACTTGCTTTTAATCTGAAGGAAATCCAACAATGAGGATGATTGAGTGCTTGACTATAGCTGTTGGTTAGATCCTTGGTATTAACTAAAAAACTGAAAGACCTGCTAATCTGCTATTATCCTAGCATTCTGAGTAAATTCATCAAAGGGCTAATTTTTAGTTTTTGAAGTAGCTTAGCCTAGATCAGCAAAATATGTAGATTCAATTACCTTCAATGTTAAATTAATATGAAGCTAATATCTTAGTACAGGAGAAGGCCATTTGGTCCCATGTGTCTGTGCTGATTTCTCAAAAGATCTATTTAATTGGTACCACTTCCTTTCCCTTCTCACTTGGCTCCAGATCTTTTACATCTTTGAAAATATATTCAACTCCATCTTGAGAGTTGTCAGGTATGGATCAACCATTCACTTGGACTATTGATCCCACATCAACATATCACTGTTAAAAAAAACACATAAAATTCCCTCTGTTTTGCCTTTGGGTCTTTCACAAACTTTCACCTTGAATGCTAAATTGAATCAAATTTCAATTTTAAAAATTATAGGATAACCTAGGGGAGAAATCATTCAGATTAAAAATAAATCAAAGAAGTGTATATACTTAGTGAAATATAAATGTTTCAGGCAGTAGAACATCTGCTGGCTTAAACTGAATGCCAACCCCAATTTAAAATGTATGCAGGGATCATGATTCATAAGTAATGTGGTCTCCTTGATTGTAAAGCAGACAATAGGCCAAGATTTATTTTGCATTCATTTGTATGATGCGTGAGAATGGTCAAAGCTAGCTAAGCATCAGCATGAGCTCAAGATGGTAACTTATTAGCAACACTTGAAACGAGTCTCTATCTTTTAAAGGGCAGGTCCGTTGTGGATAGAGCAGTACTGTAGGAAGTGAGCCTGATCTGGGAAACAGGGAAGAATGGTGCTATGTGGAAGACAGCACTCTCCAAACTTTGACATTTTATGAAAGGTACTGAAAGAGAAGATGGTGCAGAGGAAAAATCTCCTCTGCCCAAAAAGAATTCATAGGTTCCTGAAAAACTTATTGGAAGCTGACAGCTGTTTTTGCAATGCAAACAGTCCAGTCTCAAGCAGTGCATGCACATGGTCAAGGTCAGTGAATGCAACTAAAATGTTATATCCAACTGCATTAGGCACTACTCAAATCACCATGGCTCCATCGCTCATCAATTAGACTTTACATCTCACCCTCACTCAACTAATACTGCAGCAAGCCTCACAATTCATGCATGTAGTAGACTATCTAATCAGGATCCCCACACTATCCAATCATATTGTACACAAGTAGTAAAACACTTGAATTTTTTTCAAAGGAAAAGGTGGTCAAAAATGAGAACATCAAGAGTTAATCGACATGTAGCGAGGAAAGTCAATATGGAGGAAATGGCGCTGCTCATTGCTGAGATATCCAATACTGGATCTGTGACCAGTAGAAGGACCTACCACTGAGCATTCTGGATTGCTCTTTTCTGAAGCTCTTGCAACATAATATTTTTGAAATACAGATTAAACCTGCTTGTAGTACTGCAGATGTAGTCTCACCAGGAAGAATCACAAGTTTAAAATGACTTCGTTATATCCATATGTAATAGATGTTGCTATGTCTCCCAACATTTTCATTTGCTTTTTTAAAGTCTGTGAACATCGTGCCAATGGATTTTTGGTGACCAGCCTTCCCAAAACCCAAGGTTTCTTTATTAATTTGATATCTCAAGCTATGTACCCATTTAACACATACTACACCATTACCTTCTCTCTGTTGAATCCTATCGCCATACATTTCCCAGTACTAAATTGCACCTGCTACTTCTTTACCCACTGCTTAAGCTTGTCAAGATCATTCTGAATTTGTGCGCATTGATATTCATCAGTTGCTACTGTTCCCAATTTAGTATCAACTGCAAGCGTAGATAGTTTGGACACAATTCTTTTCCTTAAATCATTCATAAATGGTCTGAATAAAGTGTTTCCAATGCAGAATCTTGTGGGACTCTAATGCTAACCAACTGTCAATCAGACAACTGCCCAGAAACTAGTGCTCATTGCTGTTTACCAAACAATCACTTTCCAATCAAACTTGAATACATTCCCATCAAGCTTGTGTGCTTGAGCTATATAGAGGAGCCCATTATGTGGTACTGTGGCAAATATCTTCCAGAAAGCATGCCAGGTGAAATCCACACTCCCTAGTCTTTGTGTCATGTCTGTCCTTTGCTCAAATAAATCAAATAAAATTTACACACTAAATATAGCATGAAGGCACTCACCCTACAGAAGAAGGGTAATGCCTGAAACATCAACTTTCCTGCTCCTCAGATGCTGCCTGACCTGTTATACCTTTTCCAGCATCACACTTTATCAGCACTTACCCTAAAACCATGCTGTCTGTCTCAGACCCCTAAAGTGTTCATAATTAGTCTCCATCTTAATACTTACAAACACATTCTCAACAGTCTGGCAATCTAATGCTCCATCCCTCTCACTTTCCCTGAAAATCCGAATCACATTTTCGACCTTGCAGTTGTCTGAGATTAAGGCTATGTCTTATAAATTCTGACAAATATGGGCAAGGGATTCATAGTTGTTTAAAGTGACTTCAGAATGCTGGAAACTAAAGACTAGGGAAACTTATTTACTATTTTCCCCAATATGTTTCTTATTGTAATTTATATTTTTGCAGACTGTGTATACCTTCATAACCTAGCCCACAATTTATTTCTCCTACCTTATCTTTTATGAATCATGTTGAAAATTAATAGTTACATTACAGAATCATGGCAAAAGTAGATAATTCAGTCCATCATGCCTGTACTGTCTCCTTGGTAGAACTGTACAACTAGTTCTACTCTCCTCACTTGTTCCCCACAGCCATTCAATAGTTTTCCCTTTAAATGTTCATCCAAATATTCTTTGAAATGTACATTTCAATCAGCTTCTATCAACCTTTCAGTCAGTATATTGTAAATTACTGTTGAATAAGGTGAGGATTCTGAAAGGTTTAATGTTGGAGAATACAAGAAGCTCCAGCCAATTTGATGATGATGTCACTTTATCGTGGTTGGGGAAATAGGGGGGAAATCTCTGGCATCAGATGTGTCATCTCTGCATCCTATTAGTCTTAGTAACGACACCTGACCAGCGAAAGTAACATTTAGGTAATTGCTATCAGGCAATGATTCCACTATCATCAAAATAGGCCCTTTGACCTTGTCAAGGAAAAAAAAGGCAGTGTCCATCTATCCACAAATAGCACAATCATAGAAACAGTGTTCCTGCATAACAAGTTTGGTTCTTTGTTTCCCTCTTTTACTTAACCTATTTTTCTAATCAGCCGAGTCAGAAATGTCATTACACACCTCTGGAGTAGGTTGGACTTGACCCCAGGCCTCAGGTCCAGGGGCAGGAACACTACCACCGTACCACTGGAGACCTTGGTTCTATTTCCAATCTGACCTATTTTTCTAATCAACCTACGGAGAAATGTTTTTTAGATTAGATTAGATTACTTACAGTGTGGAAACAGGCCCTTTGGCCCAACAAGTCCACACCGTCCCGCCGAAGCGTAACCCACCCATACCCCTACATCTATATCTATATCTACCCCTTACCTAACACTACGGGCAATTTAGCATGGCCAATTCACCTGACCTGCACATCTTTGGAGTGTGGGAGGAAACCGGAGCACCCGGAGGAAACCCACGCAGACACGGGGAGAACGTGCAAACTCCACACAGTCAGTCGCCTGAGGCGGGAATTGAACCCGGGTCTCTGGCGCTGTGAGGCAGCAGTGCTAACCACTGTGCCACCGTGCCACCCATTGTGCCACCGTGCCACCCATATTACTCACTTCTAGAGCAGTTTGAGATTTGAACCTGGACCTTGCAGTCCAGGTTAAGGGTCACTACCACGGTGCTACAACAGGCTCATAAGTTTGGTTCTTTTGTCAGTCAGCTTAAATCAGTGCCACCTAATACTGAGATGCAACCATTTTGAATGCTCTATTATACTTACTCCTAACTCCAAGGAGAAAAATGTTAGCTTCCCCAGTCTCTCCACATTACTGAAGCCCCACAACCCCAGGACCATTCCAATATTTTTTGTCTGTACACAACCAACTTCCAACCTCCTCCCCACAACCTTGACACCCTTCCAAACTGTAGCCCTCAGAATTGAATCCAATACTTCAACAAACATCTAAATAGTGTATTTTGTAGAAAGCGTTAGCTTTTCTCTGTTTTTGTGCTCAACACCAAAATTAACAGTTTTCTCAACTTATTCTACCCTTCAGCAATTTGTACATACAAACTTTCAGCTCACTCTTTTCCTACCCTTCCAAATTTGTAATGTTTATTTTGTATTGCCTCACCTCATTTCTAAAATTTGTCACATCACATTTCCCCATGTTAAATTGGCCTACTACCTTTTGATATAATATGATGTTATATCTTGGAGCTGTTTCTTTATGAATGGAGAATGGCCCTTGTCTTGACCACAATATCCACAAGGACCTCCTGCTCCATATCTGAAAAAGGGGGGAGATAGCTTCAGTTTCCATTTCAGTTTCCTAAGAGAACTGTGTGTGAGGTAATTTGTGGCTTCCTTCCCTAACTCCACCTTCCCTATATGGTAAGAGATCCCAACAGACATGGAATTTTCACTTCTTGTGTGATAAGATCACCTGAGAAAGACGCCAAAAAGGTCAGTTGCATAAACAAAGAGGTGAGGAGTGGACTACAGAGTGAGAAATGTTACTGTCAGCCATGCCAGTACACTCATTATGAAATTCCCAGAAAATGAAATTTAGCCTAAAAATGGGAAAATCTAGCCCAAATCATTTATCTCATTCAGACACTAACTAAACTAACAAGTCTTTACAGCACAAGCATTTGGACTAACAAGTCTATGCCAGTCTATGCTACTAGTCTATGATACTTTACATGAATCTCCTTCTCACCTCACCCATCAACATAAAAGCCAAGTTGCTGTTGTCCCAGAGGATAGTGGTTTAACCTGAGGGTCATCATGCCTCAGGCGAGGGGAGAGTTTGAGATGGAGAATCCTTCATGGTGACCTCTGCTACCATGGAAACTGAACCCACATTATTGGTGTCACTCCATCCAGTCAACCTTCCGATCAATTCAACACTTATTTATTTTTCATGAACCAACTTGCCCTTCCTGTAAATGTCTTGAGGCTCTCAGCACCATGTAGTAACAAATTCCGCATAACCAAGCAGAGTAAGTGAAGTCAGCCAATTAAGTACTAGCTTTTGTATTTGCCTGCTTGGATGTTGACCTGAATCCCAGTAATATCAATAAGAGAGGCTAAGGATTCTGTCCTTGATGCTCTAGTGCACAATAAAAAGGCTGTGCATTGGCGAAAGGAGGAACTTAAAAGTTTTAAGGATTGGATTTGTTTGAAATTAAGGTCTGCTTACCTACAGTTTAACATTTTACTTAAAGCTAATATTTTTAAGCCTTAAGACTCTTAAAGGCATAGGGACAGAGAATAGGGATAGGGCGAATCAAGGCAGAAAAAGAAATTGCTGGAGAAACTCAGCAGGTCTGGCAGTATCTGTGGAGAAACAGAGTTAATATTCAAGTCCAATGATCCTTCTTCAGAATTGTTCTGCTTTTTTTCATATTTCCAGAATCCACGGTTCTTTGCTTTGATCTGAGGCTAATCAAAGCAAATGAGATTAATATATTAAATAAGTGTTTTTTTTAAACTGCCAGCTAGGAGAATGATCTGAACCCTAGTAATATTAATAAGAGGGGTTTAATAATTTGTCACAGAATGCTCTGGTACAAAGTGGAAAAAAACCCTGCAAATATGGTACAAAAAGGAAGAACATCTCTAGCTCTTTTCTTGCACCGCTGCCACTCTATCTCTATGGCCCCCACTCTCTTTGCCCTTGCCCAATCCCCTCTTTTCCCAAGCTGCTCCTCTCTTCCTCTGCCTCCTTCTGTCTCTTGCCTCACTCCCTCTTCTTTCTTCCTCCACAACTCCTCTATCTCCTAACCCCTTTTGTTTTCCATCCCTTTTCACTCTCATCCACCTCACCTACTGTTCACATCTGCCTTCACTCTCTCCCTTCATTCCTCTCTCCCTGCATTCCTCTCTCCCTTTTTATCCCCTTCTCTCCTGTCCTCTTTCTGTCCTTATCCTCTCCATTCCCTCCCCTCTCAATGTCCTTCCTTCCACACCCCTCTTCTCGATGCTTTCTATCATGTGGAGGACATATGTTTCTGAAACCACAGACGTGATACCAGGATTGTATGCTGCTTCCCTATTGCCAGGGTACAGGGTGTCATTAAGTGGCTGCACAATACTCTGAAGTAAAAGGGAGAACAGCCAGAGGTCATAGTTCACATCTGTCCTAACGATATGGGCAAACAATATGAGGTCCTGCAAGCAGTATCTAGGAAGCTGGCAGGATCTCTTGTAACACAGTAGTAGTGTCTCTACTTCTCCACCCGGAAGCCTAGGTTTAAGTCCCCCTTGCTTCAGAGGTATGTAATAGCATCCCAACAGGTTGATTAGAAAATAATCTATAAGAATCTAAGAAATAAATTCATAAACCAGACCCCAAATGTAGTAATCTCTTGATTTCTCTCAGTGTCATGTGCTGGTGAGATTAAGAATGAGTGGCTGGAGGGATGGCAGAGGAAGGAGGGGAAGAAACCATGCAGGAATTGTAACCCATCAGTACCAGATGCTCCTTACAGTAGCATTCACTTGCACAGTATGGGAGGATTTAAAATAGAATGGCAACAAAACAGGAGCTTGTGAAAGGAGATGAGTGAAGGAAACAAAAAATGGAAATGAAAGGTCGAAAGTAGGAACATTGAGAAAAGATAAAGATAGCACAAATGGGGCTTTAATACAAATTATGCTTTGAAAAAAAAACTGTCAAACAGACATGCCTAATGTTATTCTGTCTGAATACATGTGGCTTTCACAATGAGGTAGATGAATTAACAGTGCGAGTAGCTATAAAAGGATACAAAGTGGTTGTGCTTTCAGAGGTATGTATGCAGGGTGACCAAGGTTAGGATTTGAACATTTAAGCATGAGCAATCTTTAGGAAGATCAAGAAAATGAAAAGGATGTGAGGAAGCATTTTTAGTGAATGATGAAATCTGTGCAATAGTTTTGAAAATCTAGATGTAGAATAAGTCTTTGTTGAACTAAATAGTAGAAAACCTTAGCAAAAATTGTCTATAGGCCTCCTATATGTAGTGGTAAGACACAGGATAGTATTAAAAAAGAAATTAGAGATGCATAGAATGAGGGTGGTACAGTGATCATTGGTAACATTAATCTACATATGGACTGGGTGAACCATATTAGCAAAAATACTGTGGCAGATGAATTCCTCAAGATACTTTCTCAGTAAATTGAAGCATCAATTCCAGGCAGATTCTGTTTTATAAAATGAGAATAAGTTAATTTTGCATTGTATTGTATGAGGTCATAGAGTCCAACCCATCCATGCTGATCAGATATGCTCACCCAATCTAGTCCCACCTGCCAGCAACCAGCCCATATCCCTCCAAACCCTTCCTATTCATATACCCATCCAAATGCCTTTTAAATGTTGCAATTGTACTAATCTCCACTACTTCTTCTGGCAGCTTATTCCATACATGTACCACCCTCTGTGGGAAAAAGTTGCCCCTTAGGTCCCTTTTATATCTTGCCCCTCTCAACCTAAACCTATGCCCTCTAGTTCTGGACTCCCCAACCCCAAGGAAAATACTTTGTCTATTTATCCTATCCATGCCCCTCATAATTTTGTAAACCTCTATAAGGTCACCCCTCAGCCTCCGACGCTCCACGGAAAATAGCCCAAGCCTGTTCAGCCTCTCCCTATAGTTCAAATCCTCCAACCCTGGCAACATCCTTGTAAATCTTTTCTGAACCCTTTCAAGTTTCACAACATCTTTCCAAACAGAAGGAGACCAGAATTGCACACAATATTCCAACAGTGGTCTAACCAATGTCCGGTACAGCCTCAACATGACCTCCCAACTCCTGTACTCAGTACTCTGACCAATAAAGGAAAACATACCAAATGCCTTCTTCACTATCCTATCTACCTGCGACTCCACTTTCAAGGAGCTATGAACCTGCACTCCAAGGTCTCTTTGTTCATCAACACTCTCTAGGACCTTACCATTAAGTGTATAAGTCCTGCTAAGATTTGTTTTCCCAAAATGCAGCACCTCGCATTTATCTGAATTAAACTCCATCTGCCACTTCTCTGCCCACTGGCCCATCTGTTCAAGATCCTGTTATAGTCTGAGGTAGCCTTCTTTGCTGTCCACTACACCTCCAATTTTGATGTCATCTGCAAACTTACTAACTGTACCTCTTATGCTCGCATCCAAATCATTTATGTAAATGATAAAAAGTAGAGGACCCAGCACCGATCCTTGTGGCACTCCACTGGTCACAGGCCTCCAGTCTGAAACATTTAGGAAAAAGTGAAAATAACATGTTTGAATTCTTCACTGATAGAAAATGAAGTAATCCAGCTTGAAACTAGGGTCCAGATCAAAACAAATCAATCAAAGTTTGACAGGTGAGTTAGTTGCGACAGACTATGTAACTTAATTAAAGGGCAATACCTCAGCATGAACAATAATAATTAAGGATGAAATGCATGTGCTGCAGCAGCCAAATGTAACTTTTGGATGAAAGAAAACAACAGAAAAAAGTGACCCAACCTGAAAAGAAATTAAGGATAATGTTAATTTCAAAGAAGAGTCGTATGCAGTTGCCAGAAAAGGTAGCAAGCCTGAGGACTGGTTGCATTTTAGAATTCAGCAAACAAAATCCTAGATTACACAACACCAGGTTACAGTTCAACAGGTTTATTTGGAAGCATTAGCTTTCGGAGCGCTGCTTCTTTATCAGGTGGTTTTGGAGTATAAGATTGTAGGACGCAGAATTTATAGCAAACATTTTACAGTGTGGTGTAACTGAAATTATATATTTAAAAAGACCTGGATTATTTGTTAAATTTCTCACCTTTTAGAATGGGCATGTTGGTTTCAGTTCTTTCATATGTAAATTCCAGAGCTTTCTTAAAGTTCATCCCCATGGGTAGTGAGTTTAGCAATCAGCCTCTGTTCAGCCACTTTGTGTTGTTGCCCATCCCGAAGTTCACCTTGGAGGATGGCTACCTGAAAGTCCAAAACTCTCCCTCATACACTCATACACTCACACACACGCTCCCACTCTCACAAACATACCCTCTCACAGACTTATACCCCTTAACACTCATACATATATACATATACATATACACATTCTCTCACAGATACCTATACTCCCACACACACACACCCATATGCACACACACACACACTCACATACACATATATAAAAGTTTGTGGATTGAATTATTATTTGCAGAATTACATTTTACTTTGCTCAGAAACTGCATGAACCCATGCAAAATTCTGTAAGTCCCTATTTTAGACTCGAATCAGTCTAAACATTGGAGCACCTCACACCTTCAATTCATTATCTGTGCCAACATGGCACCTATTGTTAAAGTTCACTTGAGAATGTAACTTTAAGAAAATTCTGGAATTTACTTATAAAAGAATTGAAACCAACCTGCCCATTTTAAAAGATGAGAGACTTAACAAACAATCCAGGTCTTTTTCAATATATAATTTCAGTTACATCACACTGTAAACTTTTGCTGTAAATTCTGTGTTCTATGATCCTATACACCACAACCATTGATAAAGGGGCAGTGCTTCGAAAGCTAGTGCTTCCAAATAAACTTGTTGGACTATAACGTGGCATTGTGTGATTTTTAACTTAGTACACCCCAGTCCAACACCAGCACCTCCAAATCAAAATCCTAGAGGTTGAGGAGAAAAATAGAGTTTGAGATTAAAGTTGCAGTGATATAAAAGTAGACCGTAACAGGTTCTATAAGTATGTAAAAATAAAAAAAAGTGAAGACAAATGTACATGTCATCCAATCTGAAACAGGAGAATTTATAATAAAAAGCAAGGAAATAGAGTATTGATACAACCACCTTTTATCTTTGGTGAAAATAACTTACAGAAAGTAACTTTCTGTAAATGTTTTGGATGGTAAACAAGGTTTTGGAAGGAAGAATTTAAGGCATTGTTCTTGAACACAGAAATGTTTTAATTAATGACACTGAAAGCTGACCAAATTTCATGACCCATTAATTTAAAATCTCAGGGTTACTAAAGGATAAGGCTATGGAAATAATGAATGCATTGGTTGTCATCTTGCAATCTTCAGTAGATTATTGAATAGTCCCAGCAAATTGCAAGAAGGTAAATACAATGTCTTTTACTTTGAATAAAATGGAAGACTACTGGGAATTACAGACCGGTTAACCTAATATCAGTCAGGGAAGTGCTGCTGGCTATTATAAGGAATGTGATTACAGGATACTTCATGTACTTCAGGATACCATTGATAATTTCAAAGTCAACATGGATTTATGTGTATTTATTATAAATCTGCTGGAGATCTTTTTTTTGAGGCTATAACTAGTGGAATAGAGGTGGGGAAACCAGTGGATATGATCTATTTCCTTTTCAGAATGCTTCATTTAAGTGTGCAAAATCAAAGTAATATTTGTTGTGGTCACCTTCATCCCCTCCCCCACTCACTTATTGTACTCTATGCTACCTACTCCCCACCCCCACCCTCCTCTCACTTATCTCCCCATGCTTCAGGCTCTCTGCCTGTATTCCTGATGAAGGGCTTTTGCCCGAAACATTGATTTTACTGCTCCTCGGATGCTGCCTGAACTGCTGTGCTCTTCTAGCACCACTAATCCAGAATCTGGTTTCCAGCATCTGCAGTCATTGTTTTTACCACTTTGTGGTAGTATATTGGCATGGATTGAGAACTGCTTAGCAGATAGGAATGGTAGGAAAAAATGGGTCTTTTTCGGAGTGGAAGGTAGTGACAAGTAAGATACTGCACGGATTAGTGTTTATGACCCAGCTATTTGCAATATATCCACAATGTGGATGAGAGAACCAAATGTAACACTGCTGATGACACAGAACAGGTAGAATCGTAAGAGGTAAGGAGAATGTAAAGAGGCTTCAAGACAATTAGACAAGTGAGACAATTAGAAAAATAGAGAGGCAGAGTATTATTTAAGTGATGATAAATTGGGAAATGTTGCTGTATAAAAACACCTGTACACCAGTCACTGAAAGCAAACATGCAGATGCAGCAAGCAGTTAGGAATGTGAATTTTGTGATGACTTTCACTACAAGAGGGTTTTATTCCATGTGTAAGAAAGTCTTACTTCAGATGTACAGAGCCTATGTGAAATCACACCTGTAGCATTATGTGCAGTTTTGGTCTCCATATCTAAGAAAAATTGTAGCTAACAGAGGAAGTGTGGCTTATGTTCACCACACTGGATTTCTGTGATGACACATTTGTCACATGAGGAGAGAATGGGACTGTATTTACTGAAATTTTAAAAAATGCGAGTGGAATTCATAGAAACATAACATTCTGACAGGGATAGATAGACTGGATCCAAGGATAATGCCTGCCCTTGTTGAAAGGGCCAGAACAAGAAATGTGTATACTCAGAGGATAGTGAATCTGTGGAATTCTCTACAATAGAAGGCTCTCGAGATGATACCACTAAACAGATTTCTAGAGACTGAAGGCATAAAGAAATATGACATGGAGATAATAACATCAGCCATGATCATGTTGAATGACAAACCAAGCTCAATGAGCTGAATGGTCATATCCTGTTTTCTATCTCTCCTCCCCACTCAAAGAGGTTCCTGCTGAATTCATGTTTAGTTTTATTCATAACTCCCTTAAATTTATGACTCCTAAGTTTTATACACCTTCAACAGCAGAAACTTTTTTTTTGTCTACCCTGTGAAACCCCTTACATTGTTAAAAAGCTCTCTTCAGTCAGCTCTCAGTACATGTTTTCAAGTAATAAAAATCCAGCCTGTTTGACCTTAACTTACAGGTTGAACTGTAGTTAGCCAGCAATGTGACACTTCCCTTCCCCTCCCTCCTTCTGCTAAAAGGAGTGTTGGTCTGTTCTAGATTATGTAACCCATCATGATTGCATATGTACTCTGTAGAAAATTGAGACACAAAACTATGCTTTAATTCAGTTAATATTGGTAAAGGAGAAATTGTCACTCAACCTCTCTTCCATTCAAGGTGGCTATGTTTCAAGTTTCTTTCACAAATCCAAGCAACATGTATTTGCATCACATTGAACATAGTAAAATCTCAAACAGCAGTGATTTCAAAATTTAATAAAGCCTGTGCAGGGCTCTTTTTTTCAGAATTATGTTAAATGATAGAAAGATGGAGAGGTCCAGAGCATGGGGGTAGAGCAGCTAAAGGCATAGCTGCCAGTGGTGGGGTCAAAATTGGGGTGTGACAGAAGCCAGAATTGGAGGAGCATAGATCTCAATGGATTTTTGGGCTGGTTGAGGTTACAGAGTTAGTGAGAGTTGAGGGCATAAGATGATTTCAAAATAAGGATGAAAATTTTAAAGTCAATGTTTTGCCAGCCAGGTAACTGATATAGGTCAGTCAGTCAGCATAGGTGTGCTCTGCAAAAGCAACATGAAAATCATTCTCAGACCATATTCAGCAGAAAGTCATAAATCTTAATCATGACCCAGAAAAGTGACAGCATTGTAATTGGTTTGGAGATATTTCCGCATACTTTACTTCTGACTGCTTGTAATAAAGGCAACAGCCAAAGTTAATAGTGTCAGTCTTCAGCAGAGTTGTGGTAGATGGAGAAAAACACAAAGGGAGAATTGAGCAGAAGACAAAAAGGTCAAAAATAAAGCAAGGGAGAAAATTATACTTGATTCCTTTGTAGTAAGAGAACTAAACAAACCTTATCCACTAATGAATTGATGAGGAATATACTATTTAACTGCACCATACTGGGTGCAACTGCTTATGACATAACTGCCGAAAGAAGCCTGCCTATTAAAACCTTATTAGCTAAGCAATATTAAATACTTATCAGTTTTCTAGTCACATTTACATTTCAGAATTTCCTGGAACTTTATTCATAGCCTGGGTACTTGCAATTCTGGTTTGGATATCTCGGTTTTGTTATTAGCATCGTCTACATCACAATGCAGAATGCAAGACTATAATTATCACAGGAACCCAACCATTCACTGATATCAGTAGGTGTCAGCTGGGGCTCAGTGATAAGCATCCATGCTTCTGAGTCAGAGGTTGAGGATTCAAGTTAACTTTTGGGAGATTGAACACAAAACCTAGGCTAAAGTCTCTGTGCTATACTGAGGAAGTGCTGGCTGAAATTTTAAACTGAAGTCGTGTCTATTCTTTCAGGCAATATTTATGGAAGAGCTGGGATTCTCCTCGGTGACCTTGCTGATATTCATCTAAACCAATGTCACTAAAGTTCTAAAAAAAGGGTCACCAGACTCAAAACTTGCACTCTACTTTCATTTACCAGATGCTGCCAGAACTGTTAAGTTTTTCCCCAATTTCTGGTTTTGTTTCAGATTTGCAGCATCTGCAATTCTTTGTTTTATTTATCACTAAGAGTGGAGAAAGTGGAACTGCAGATGCTGGAGAGTCAGAATCAAAAAGCATCACACTGGAAAAGCACAGCAAGTTAGGCACCATCTAAAGGGCAGGAGAGTTGATGTTTCAAGCATAAGCCCTTCATCAAGAATGTGGAGGGGGAAAGGGGGCTGACACTTCCTTTCACTTCCAGTCCCCTTCCCATTCTGCAAAGGACATGGAAGTCCAGGGCCTCCTCTACTGCCAAATCCAAGCCAACCAATAAATGGAGGAAGAATGCTTCATCTTCTGCCTTGGGATCTTTCAAGCACAGGGCATCAGTATCAACTTCACTAGTTTCCAAATCTCTCCTCACCAATCTCATCCCAGATCCAACCCTCAAACTCAGCACGTTCTCTTGAACTATCCAACATGCCCATCTTCCTTCTCACATATCCGCCCCACTCTCCCCACCAACCTATCACTATTATTCCCACCTGCATCGCCTTCCCAACTACCTTTCCCTCACCCCCACTCCCACCCTCCAATTTATCTCTTAGCCCCCTTCCCTCTCCACAACGTTGATTCTCCTGCTCCTTGGATACTGCCTGACCTACTGTGCTTTTCCAGCACCACACCTTTTGAACCTTATCACTAAGATTGATTATGCAATGCTTATCTACAAGAGTGACTGCACTTAATGATAATTGAATTATTTTGAAACATTGTGAATGTTACTGTATGAACTAGACCAAACCCCTCCCCCTCCAAATATATTGAGGAGGTAGCCTAGATTCGAACATCTTCTTATTTTAAAAGTAAATGGAAGGTGCTGTGTTTTCAATGCAATTTGACTAGCCAAACTACTTGATGCTAAGCCAAACACAATTCATTCAAACACATAGTTAAAACACAACAAAAGAAAAAGGAACTTGGAAAAACAACTCTATTGGAAAACTGAACAGTATAATAGATTATTTTACTCCTAACCAATAACTGTTCCAATATAGCAACATCCCATGAATATACCCTTGTCAAAAGGTAAATTCAGAACGCAGATTGTCTCACATGCAGCACCCACAGTGGGTAGAGAATCCCCTGCTTTTGGCTAGAACTGAGAGGGACAAAAAAGTGTTTACTTCTTTAAGACCCCAATAGCAACTGCTGAAAGCTAAACCTAAAATCCCTGTTTCTGTGGCTGGGAGCTTGACCACTCTCATTCAGGCTGCCTCTATTGTTCCAACTCATAAAAAAACCCCAAGTCTTCACAAGTTGCTTATCTTCTCATTGATCTCTCATCACGTATCCCCCAATCTCCCTCTAGAAGACAAATCACACCTCATAAAACCACAGTGTCATAATAAATTTCAGTTCTTTTCATTATTTTATCCATTATATAATTGACAATTAGCTCTGAGATATCGATAAATAAATAAATGAATTGTAGTGCCAGTTCTTCAGCTTCATTTGTTTAATGTAACAACTTTCACTCTGTGAAATGATGTGTTAACAAATCACTGGATAACATGTTTCTTAAACTTTCTCTCTTGCTTTTCAATTGGTCTCCATTCTAGATCTGGCACTCAAAGTCCTCCCACAGTGGTGTTTAAATATTCTTAAATTATTAAACAAATTTCTGTCAAGACAGCTGGAAGGACAGCAAAAGTAAATGGGAGCATATTTATAAATGGTGTAAAAAAGAAAAATAATTCTTTAATATTTTCCTCATGCTTGATATCAATGCTACTAATTCACTGGCAGCTATAATTCTATTCATTGTGGTGGTTTTTCTTAACTGCACTGTTAATTGTTTTAAGTGAGACAGCGTACATAAAAATGAGCCAATCATTGGTTAATTACTTGGCAGATTTAAAGACATGCACATTGACACTGGTGAATTGTAGTTACAGGAACCTTAAATTTGCAATGTCTTGTTTTGTGACTAAATCTAAAACTGAGTAAGGATTGCCTTCAGGTCCTGTCTGTCATTAACTGGCTGTAAGACACTTAAATCACTAAACATAAAAGATTTACATCAAATGTATTCTATTAATTCAGCCTTTCAATGATATCATGGCTATTCTGTGTTTCAGTTACAGTAATCCCTCTATGTTCTGTTGCCTAGATTACCCTAAATTTAAACAATCTAGAAATCTCAGTTTTCTAACCTACACTTTAAAAACATGATATGCCAGTGGAATAGATGTGGAACAATAAACATGCAGTGATGGCCATTGGAAGGTGATTTTTTTAAAAAATAAATTGAAGTATCATCACTTTTTGGCTGGTAAAAATGTAATTTACTTTAATTCCAAGATGAATTAATGTTCCACAACATTGAAATAACTGGACATGTATGCCCAGATTAATTTGATGATGAACATAATAAAATGAAAAGATTAATGGAAAGAAACATCCCATTATTTTAAAAGGGAGGAACATCTAAAGTTAGAAGTGGGGAAGATACTGGAGCCCATTATCAAGTATTTTTATAGAGCACTTAGAAAAGTAATAGAATCAAATACAGTCGGCTTGGATGTATAAAAAGAAAATTATGTTTGACAAATCAACTGGAATTCTTTGAGGATGTGGCTTGTGGAGGAGCCAACTGATGTGATTTATTTGGACCTACAGAAGGCTGTTGACAAAGTCACACATACGAGATAAATATGTAAAATTAAGGCACATGGGATTGGTGTTAATGTACAGAGATGGATAGAAAATTGGTTGGCAGACAGGAAACAAAGAGTAAGGATAAAAGAATATTTTTCTGAATGGCAGGCAGTGTCTAGTGGCTTATCACAAGAATTGATACGAGGACCCCAGCTATTCACAATATATTTTAATGATTTAGATGAGGGAACTAAATATAATACCTCAAAGTACACAGATGACACAAAGCTGAATGGAACAGTGAGCTTTGAGGAGAATGCAGAGAGGTTGCAGGCTGAGTCAGTGAGTAAATGTCGTACAATCTGGATAAATGTGAGGTTATCCACTTTGGTTAAAAAAAACTGTGAGGCAGATTATTATTATTTAATAGCCGTAAATTGAGAGAGGAGACTATTCAATGTGACCTGCGTGACCTCGTTCACCAGTCACTGAAAGTAAACCTGCAGGTGTTACAGGGCAGATAAAAGGCAAACTGTGCAGTGGCTATCATTGTGAAAGAATTCAAGTATAGGAACAAGGGTGCCTAGCTGCAATTACACAGGACATTAGAGAGGTCATTCCTGGAATATTGTGTGCAGTTTTGGTCTCTGTATCTGATGAAAGATGTTCTTGCTTTGGAGGGAGTGCAGCAAAGGTTTATCAAATAGAATTCTGGAATGGCAGGATTGACATATGAGGAGAAATTGAGTCAGTTAGGATCATATTCACTGGAGTTTAGAACAATGCGGCGGGGGATGGTGGGTGGGGGGATGTCACAGAAAGCTACAAAATTATGCTTGGACTGGATAGGTTAGGTATAGAAAGGATATTCCTGATTGTGAGGGAGTCCAGAGCCAGGAGTCATGATTTAAGTAAAAAACGGTAAACCTTTGAGGACTGAGATGAGGTGAATGTTCTTTTACCCAGAGAGTGGTGAGCCTTTGGAATTCACTACTGCACAAAGTGTTTGAGGCCAGGACGTTATGAGTTTCAAGAAGGAGGCAGTTATAGATTTTGTGGCTAACAGAATTAAGGGATCCAGGGGCAGGGCAGGATTAGGGTATTGAGCTCAATGATCAGCCATGAACATATTGAATGGCGGTGCAGACTCAAGGGGTTGACTAGCCTGTTCCTGCTTCTACCTTCTATGTTTCTAACCTTCTCTAAAACAGCAATTAAAACTGAATTTGCTGTAATTGAACAAAAACAAACTTGTAGTACAATGGAGAGTTTAATTTAAGGGGGCTTAGCATCAGCACAACTTTCCAATATTAACTATTTACCATGAATTACAGTGGAAAATCTTTCATTGTTCCATTGGCCCTGCTTAGTTCCTATATTATGCTGAATGACTCCATACTTCTGATACATATGTATTAACCAGTCAGCTCATTTGGCTGGACAGCTGGATTCTAATACAGTGTGATGCTAACAACGTGTTCAATTCCTATACTGGTTGAGGTTACCATGAAGGTCACACCTTGGTGATCCCCAGGTTAAAGCACCACCAATCATTGGGACTGTGGTGACTTTCCCTTTCATTTTAGTTTAGCAGTGCTTGCTACCTGCTCTGATTTCAGTGTTAAAACTAAAAGCCAAAGGTAGCCAATGGTTTTCATGGAACTAAAGAATATTCCTGGTGCTAAATTTCTCCCCTTTTGTCCCTTTTACTTGCATCAAGTTTTGAAGAAGCAACATAGGTCTGTCAATATAACTGATTGATCATATGAAATTTCACTGCAATGTGGGCTTTACCTTCAACAGGGTACTTGTAGCTGTTGTAACAATGCTTATAATAAGTTCCCATAATCTAAGAACTATACATGATAACATGGTATTAAAACATTAAATAGGCATTTATTATAGATTCTGACATATATAAATATTTTAGTCAAACGTACTTCAGTGAGTGGGCTAACATTAAGCCACATAAAGAGTAGTATGCTTTCACAAACCTGTAATGTTTCAAGTTGCCCTAGTTAAAATGAAGTCAAATATCTTTTATATCTTCTGGTCACATGCGATGATGTGACAATGATATAATGTGCAAGTCTCTGAAAAGTATATGACATACTGATGTGGGACACAGCATCACACAGTAGTTCATAGTGCATATGTCAAGATGGTTATTTACATTGACAACCCTTTCCAGCCATGGCATGCTATGCTCATGTTAGTAGGCAGCTTCAGTTTTCTACCCCTGAAATGCACATTTTATTTTCTTAACTGGAGTAAAGGGACCAAGCAAGCGCAAAAGACTGTGTTGTGAAGGTTGGAGGGAAGTTAAGATGCCCTACATGAAGCAGGCATCCTGTGGTGAACAGCTCAACAAAGGAAAATGAATCCTCCAAGAGACCAAAATGTATGAACCTATAAGTGCAAACCAAAAGTCACAACATTTTTCTAACTTTAAAAATAATTGTGTTGCAGTGATGGAATTTAGTGTTATTGAAAAAACTGATATGAAAATGAGAGAAGGAATTTACCCTGAAGAAGATGGCCAAGAACAAGTGTGTCATGAGAATAGAGAGTAACCATTGGCCTGGTCTAGATAATCCATCTGAATGGATCCTCAAGTGATCACAATAGTTTCATTATTGCCAGAAGTACCTTGTGTCTATAGGCATAGGCCAAATCAAATGCTTCAGCAGAGATTTCAGAGCATCAGTTAGTTGATATGGGCACTTCATGAAATGAAATAGTCTAATGCTCTGGCACAATGTAACAGTAACTGATAAGAAATAATTGAGAAAGACGGACACCTAATGAGGTAGAGCACACAAAAACTCCATCGCAGCTGGCAGGAAAGGGATATACCTAGAAGTGGACATGGAAACAACACATAGGCTAACAGTTAAATTGTTGCTCAGCATAGACAACAAAAATGTATAAACAATAGTTTAAGCACTCAAAAGAAGGTCTGAAAATTCATTTGACAGCATCACATCTGGGCATGAATGTAATTTCCATTGAAATACAAAGGTCATACAACTGATAAGAATGGCAAAGATCCTTTTTACATGAAAAGTTAAACATTTATTGATACATTTTAACAAAGAAATTTTTAAGATAAAAAGAATAAAGGAGCAATGAAAATAATGTTCAGATATGAAAATGGAGCATTTTTATTGATAAACATTTAATGAAGAATTATTTTAATATTGAAATCTCAATGAGAGAAAAAATGAGTATAAAACATTGACTAGATGCAAGCTCACAACTTCATTAAAAAATTTCATCAGATAAGCCAGCAATGCCCAGTTCCACGAGTGAATTTAATAAAAAATTAAGTAACAATATTAAATAATACTGCATCACATTAAGGTAGGAGGAACTTATACGGAGATATATAACTCACATTTGCAAAGCCATGGAGCCAAATTACTGGGGTGGCACAGTAGCTCAGTGGTTAGCACTGTTGCCTCACAGTGCCAGGGACCTGAGCTTGATTCCTGCCTTGTAGTCTATATGTTCACTCTCTGTCTGTGTGGGTTTCATTTGGGTGCTTTGGCTTCCTTCTACCATGCAAAGATGTGCAGATTAGGTGGAGTGGCCCAAAGTGTCATTGCTCATAGTGTCCAGGATTGTGCAGGCTAGGTGGGTTAGCCATGGTAAATGGGGGTGGGGGTGTGGGGGGTGCTTACAGTGTTCTTCAGAAGGCTGGTGCAAACTTGATGGACTAAATGGTTTCTATCTGTACTGTAAGAATTCTATGAAAATAACATATAAACAAGAAAAGAAATCACTAAACTTTCAGACTATCAGAAACCCTCAGATAATATCTCTCACTGCAAGAAGATATCTTACCTCATTCAAGGCTTTAAGGTAACATTTTGCTTTAAATGTTGATGGTTATTTTATTCTTAGATATTCCTAGATATTCTTTAATAACATTAAGTTGAATTACTGGATTTGGTATTACGTCTTTTGATAGTTTCAAGAATAGTTTATCTAATCAAACGTATTATTTGTTAATTTACTTAATTTACTAATTTTACAATTTTAAGTTTTTCTGTTGCAACCAAATGAACCCTAATATGTCATATACTTCCTGAAGTGGGGAAAGCGTTTTTTCTGCAAAGAAATGTCTTGGACCAACTTCAGAGCACCACCTATGTCCTCCATTTTTATGACCCACACTCCCCCCCCCCCCCCCCGAGATCATTTTTACTTTGCTCTCAGCAGAGTGGAGAAGTGTGGTGCTGGAAAAACACAGCAGGCTAGGCAGCATCCGAGAAGCAGGAGAATCGACATTTCGGCCATAAGCCCTTTTTCAGGAATTCAGATTCCTGAAGAAGGGCTTATGCCCAAAATGTCAATTCTCCTGCTTCTCGGATGCTGCCTAGCCTGCTGTGTTTTTCCAGCACCACACTTTTCAACTCTGGTCTCCAGCATCTGCAGTCCTCACTTTCTCTCAGCAGAGTGGACCAATTTTCTCCTTTCCACAACTTGTACTTACATCAATTTTACATTTCTAACACTCCTTTGTCACCAGTAGCACTCCCTTGCCTTTTTCTCTGGGAACCCTCATCCTTCTGTTCCACTTGTTCCTTCTCCTCCTCCACTAGCAGCATAAAGATCACCATTTTCCAACCCTTTTCAGTTCTGATGAACATCAACATCAGACTCAAAATTAACTTCATTGCTCCATCCACAGCTGCTGCCAGACCTGCTGTTCTTATCTAAGAAGAGTGCATTTTAGAAAAATTTCGGCAACAGTTTTCAAGTTTGAAAATAAGGGGCTTTTATTCTCATACATTTATCTCAAATTAAACACATTCTCATACACAAGGGTTAGATAGAGGTGAAAGTAGTACACTGTAACAAATTATAGGTAACTCAATATCTGATTTATGATCGCCATTTTCTGTAGAAAGGATTTGGTGTCTTGAACAAAGTTGATTGTATAAAGATGGGAGTCAAGGGTCAAGATGTTGTGGTCTCATCAAATGAATCATTTGCTTGCTGTACAGGTGCTAAGACGTTTTAGAGAAAAACCTGTTGCATGTTTCTCCAATCAGGCAGTGTGGAGTGCAGCAGCAGGCCTTCCTTCAAAATCAAGACCCCAACCGGCCAATTAGATTGGCTCCCCTCGCACTTAGCATCATGGCCACTAGGAAGCCCTGGCTGCTGATGGGAGCACACTTAACATTTGTAGCACCAAGGGCTCAGGCAAATTCTTTCTACCAGGAGTATGAGTTATGAAGTTGGGAGTCATAGGGAAAGAGGGATAGGAAGTTGAAAGCAAGAGGTTGGCTCTCAATCAATCCCGCCATCTTGCTTAATATAGAGCAGAAGAAGGAATCCTACAGTACCCACTGCAATGCCAACCGACCAGCATTGTTTTAGTATTGAGTGGATTGACATTTTCTCATCCTGCCTGCAGCTGATATAAGAGCAGCTCTGATGGGAATGTGTCCTTGACAGGTCATTGTTTGAACTCTTAAGGCCAACAGAGAGCAGAATGGGAATATCAACCTGCACTTTGAAAGTGTTTTGGAAATGTTCCTTGAAGAATTTTACATTGCTTAGAAGCAAATCCTGTATGTTCAGTCAGAACACTTACTCCCCACTACAGACGTGGTTGTAATCATTTTTCATTTCTATTTTCCAATGAGCAGTCACATGAAGATGGAAGGTAATGCAGATTGCAGTTAGCAGAGTGAGTTGCAAGCTCACAGCCTGATAACTAAGGGGCTCAAAGCCTTCACATTACTTTTTTCCCACCACTCCTTGTTGACCTCATTAGTACTGAGCTTTAACATGTTCCCAACGAACTCTTTGACTTAAGTCTTCTTCTCCCAACATTACTTGTAAATTCCTGCCTTACAGATTAATGATGCTACCCATCATGTTGCACTGATCCACCACCTACCCCACGCCCTGCCCCTTGTAACTCATGTCTTCCAATAGATTGTTGTCTGTCATTATTATAGGTATTTTATCAACCTGTCAGGCATGTTCTGACATACCACTGGATCAGATGGGACTTGATTCTAGGCCTTCTGACCTAAAGGTAGGAACCTCCTATATGTTGAGTTGCGCCTCCCCACTTTCATAATTATTGTTCTTGCTGCATCCCAGCATGCTACCTCCAATCCTCACAATTAACTTCCTCAGCTTCTCTATCAGAGCAGTGGCCCCGTATGATCCCCTGGTCATCCAATGAGCAGACTGACTTAAGGCCTATCCCCTGATTGACAGCCCAATTGATGATTGAGTAGGTCCCTGACTGGCTTACCTCAAACTCTTCAGACTGTCTGAACCAGACTTTCAGAACTGACTGTGACTCACTACCCAGGCTGTAGTAATGCTAAACTCTAGACCTTGACCATCAAAAGCAGCCAACCAACTACATCCAGATCAAATGTTGACTAACTGTGCCAGCGTCCCCTTAGGGAAGAGTGTTGTGACTTAACTGAGGACTATCCCCTCAGACTGAAACACAGCAATTTGGCTGAAAGCACATGCAGTGGGTTTTATGGATAAACCACTGGTACATTGAACTGGTTCAGTAACCTGTTTACCCCTTGACTGTCACTACTGACAACCACAATAAGCTGCCTGGCTTTGCATCTTCATTGAATAGCATAGCACAACTGAGGTATCGTGATCCTTTAAGCAGTGAGGTCAGGCAGAAAAGCGCAAAAAGGCATGGTAGCCAAACAGGGGCAAAATGAATGAGTGCTAAGACAGCAGCAACCACCCCAGAGATGTATCCTTCTCCAACTCATCAGATGGTGCTTAATGGTTCAGTTCCAAACTAAGGCCTTCAAGTTCAAAAGGTTGACCTTGTTTCTCTATTCATCGGTGTTGCCAGATCTGCTGAATTTCTCGAGCATTTTTTTAAATTTATGCTCTCAGGACACAAGTTGACATGCTATCATGATACTGTTGGAGATTAAATTTCTTTAATTAGCATAAGATTCGTTGAATAAAGGTATCTTTAATTAGAACATAATCTCGATAGGAAAGGCTAGGTTACACTGTTGGGAGTTTTCAAAAGGCCTCCGAATAGTTCCAGAGATGTAGAGGATCGGATAGCAAAGATGATCATCGATAGGAGTGAGAGTGACACGGTAGTTGTTATGGGGGACTTTAACTTTCCAAATATTGGCTGGAAATACAATAGTTCAAGTACTGTAAATGGGTCAGTTTTTGTCCAATGTGTGCAGGAGGGTTTCCTGACACAGTATGGAGATAGGCCAACAAGGCACGAGGCCACATTAGATTTGGCACTGGATAATGAACCCGGCCAGGCGTTAGATTTGGAGGTAGCTGAGCACTGGAGTGATAGTGACCACAATTCGGTTATGGTGCTTAAGTGATGGAAATGGATAGGTATGTATCACGGTGCAAGAGTAATAGCTGGGGGAAAGGCAATTATGATGTGATTAGGCAACATTTAGGATGCATAGGATGGGGAAGGAAACTGCAAGGGATGGGCACAATTGAAATGTGGAACTTATTCAAGGACCAGCTACTGCGGTCCTTGTTAAGTATGTACCAGTCAGGCCAGAAAGAAGTTGTTGAGTGAGGGAGCTGTGGTATATGAAAGATGCTGCAACTCTCTTCAGGAGGAACAAGAAGGCTTAAATTAGGATGAGATGTAATGGCTCAGTTAGGGCACTTGAGAGTTATAAGTTATCCAGGAAATACCTGAACAGAGCGCTAAGAAGAGCCAGGAGTAGATATGAGAAATCATTGGTGGATAGGATCAAGAAAATTTTTAATGCTTTCTGTAATATGTCAGGAATAAAAGAATGACTAGAGTAAGAATAGGGCCAATCAAGCATAGTAGTGGGAAGTTGTGCGCGGAGTCAGAGGAGATGGTGAAGTATTAAATGAATACTTTTTATCAGTAATCACACTAGAAACGACAATGTGATTGAGGCAAATACTGACATACAGGCTTCTAATCTAGATAGTATTGAGGTGCATAAGGAGGAGGTGTTAACAATTATGGAAAGTGTGAAAATAGTTAAGTCCCCTAAATCAATCTTAATCTAAATTGATTAAGAATATAATACTGTTTTGTGAAGGGTAGGTCATGCCTCAAAACCTTATTAATTCTTTGAGAAGGTGACCAAACAGGTGGATGAGGGTAAAACAGTTGATGTAGTGTATATAGATTTCAGTAAGGCATTTGATAAGGTTCCCCATGGTTGGCTTTTGCACAAAATACAGAGGCATGGGATTGAGGGTGATTTAGTGGTTTGGATGAGAAATTCGCTAGCTGAAAGAAGATAGAGGGTAGTAGTTGATGGGAAATAATCATCCTGGAGTTCAGTTACTACTGGGGTATCACAAGAATCTGTTTTGGGTCCACTGTTTATATAAATAACCTGGATGAGGACATAGAAGGATTGGTTAGTAAATTTGCAGATGACACTAAGGTTGGTAGTGTTGTGGATAGTGACTAAGAATATTGTAGGTTGCAGAGACACAAAAATAAGCTGCAGAGCTGGGCTGAGAAGTGCCAAATGGAATTTAATGCAGAAAAGTGTGAGCTGATTCACTTTGGAAAGAGTAACAGGAATGCAGAGTACCGTGCTAATGTAGTGTAGATGAGCCAAGTATATAGATCCTTGAAAGTTTCCATCTAAGGAGATATGATTGTTGAGAAGGCATATGGTGTGTTAGCTTTTATTGGTAGAGGGATTGACTTTCAGAACCATGACATCATGCTGCAGCTGTACAAAACTCTGATGCAGCCAGATTTGGTGACATTTCAGGTCACCACATTGTAGGAAGGATGTGGAAGCTTTGGAAAAGATTCAGAGGAAATTTATCAGGATCTTGCCTGGCATGGGAAGGAAGGTCTTATGTGGAAAGGATGAGGGACTTGAGGCTGTTTTTGTCAGAGAGAAGAAGGTTGAGAGGAGACCTAACTGAGACATATAAGATAATCAGAGGGTTAGATAGGTTGGACAGTGAGAGCCTTTTTCTTTGGATGGCAATGACTACCATGAGGGGACATAGCTTTAAATTGAGGGGTGATATATATAGGTCAGCTGTCAGAGGTAGTTTCTTTACTCAGAGAGTAGTAGGGGTATGGAACACATTGCTTGCAACAGTAGTAGACTGGCCAACTTTAAGGGCTTTTAAATGGTCATTGGATAGGCGTGTGGACAAGAATGGAATAATGTAGGTTAGATGGGAAGGCATTGAGTTGCTGTTGGGAAAAGGTGGAAGCCAGACAAAAGCAACAACAGAAGCACATTGCCACACTAATGCCCCACTGACCCCATTCTTGTAACCACCTGCTGCTCCAAGAGTAACAGAGTCTGTGAAAGCTGCATTGACCTGTACAGCCACCTATGGACTCACCCCTAGAGTGGAAGAGAGTCATCTTCATCTGAAAGAGACTACCAACATTGATGATGATGAAAGGTTCAAGAATGTCACTCACTCCCACCATTGGGTGCAATTACATTTTGGCAACAAGTTATGGCCTGGGCAGTGACACATGCACATCCCACGAAGTATTATATCCATAGCACAAAGCATACCAGAAATTATTCTAAAGAAAATAAATACTTGCATTCATGATCACAGTATGTCTCAGAAAACTTCAGTCAATGAATTACTATGTAGGTACTATTGCAACATAGGAAGAACAGCATCCAAGTTGCTCCGAACAATTATCTGCAAACAGCACCATGAAAACTAGGCACTTTTTTTTAACATTAATCGAATGATAAGTACGCATCCCCTCAGCAGTCCATTGGAGTGCTAACCTTGATTTTGCTTGTGCTGCAGCCACTGGAGCACATCTTGAGTGTATAACCTGAAGCGAGAGTGCTACCAGCTCAGCCATGGCTGGTACACAGTTAGTTCAATTGTGCATACTGCATGTTCATTCAACTCAATATTCTCTCCATCAGGATCAGCAATTAACTGCTTGACTATAATATTCACAATGTTTTCCAAAAAAATAGACAAAATGAATAAGAATCAAAAATACAACTTCACTCAATTCTCCCATTTGAAGATTTCCAGAGCTGAACTATATTTTCAGGCTTCAGTCTTGCAATGCTATAAATAAAATTTGAGTAAATAATCCCTCTTCTGACTTGCTTTTTGTAAATTTCAGATCATCATTTTCCACTTATTAGGCCCAAAGGTGCAGTATAGTGTTCTCATTGCTCACTCATCATGCTTTCATCCAGGTCAGCCTGGACTCAGACGTACTTCACTCATTTCTGAGTCAGAATGAAGTCACACACAATGGGAATAAAGGGAAACTAGTAGATCTTGCACTTTTGAATTTGTGGAAAATATCTGTGAACACAAAAATTTTGCCACACAAAAATTTATCATACAAGATGAGAGCACAGAGTATTGAGGACAATATATCAGCATAAATAGAGGATTGGCTATCAAGACAGATCCAGGTTGGCCAACTCTAACTAACGGGGTGCCACAGGGATCAGTGTAGGGGCCTCAACCATCGACAATCCATGTTAATGATATGGATGAAGGGATCTGAGTGCATTGTGGCAAAGTTACTGACATTGCAAATATAAGTAGAAAAACAAGTTATGAGAGGACATAAAAAGTTGGCAGAGTGTTATGGGTATGTTAAATGAATGGGTAAATGTTTGACAAACCAAGTATATTTTGGGAAGTGTGAGATTGCCCCCTTTGTGAGTAAGAATAAACAAAGCATGATTGAAATTGTTAGAGACTATTGACTATTATCTACAGAGGGATACGGATGTCTTCCAACATGAAGCTGATAAAGTTGACATATCAGGGTATGGCAAGTAATTACTAAGACAAAATTATTTTCTTTTTATTGAATTTGGGGTTGGAATATAAAAGCATGTTTTTTCTTGCTGCAATTGTACAGGATGTCAGTGAGACTACAATTAGAATACTACATACAGTTTTTGTCCCCTTATTTAAGGATGGGTACACTTAGAAAAGATTCACTTGTCTAATTGCTGACATAAAGGGATTAAATTCTAAGAACATAAGAAAGAGGAGTAGGACAAGTCAATCAATCCTCCCATTCAATAAGATTGTGACAGATCTATCCTAAGCCCCAACTCTGTCATGTCAGCTCCTAACAACTCCTCACTACTTCAAATATTTCCTATCTATCTCCTCTCTATATATTTAGAGTGATTTAGCCTCCACTACTCTCTAGGATAGAGAATTGCAGATGTTCACTGTTTCTGGAAGAAGAATTTCTTTTGCATGTCAGTTTTAAATGAGTTTTCCCTTTTCTCTGGAACAACATGCCCTAGTTTGAGAATCCCCCACTGGTGGAAACATCTTTATGATATCTACACTATCAGGCCTCCTCAGCATCTTGTATTTTATATAAGATCATTATTCATTCTTTTAAACTTTAATAAATAAAGCTTACACTGTTTAGCCTTTCTTGACAAATCACTTCCTTTATTCCAGGAATAGTGAATATCTTTTAAACTACCTTAAATTGAAATATACCCTTTCTTAAATACGGAAATGAAGCTGTACATAACATTTGGTGTCTCAGCAGCACGGAGGCTCAATGGTTAGCACTCGGCCTCACAGCACCAGGGGCCTGGTTCAATTCCTGCCTCAGGTGGCTGTCTGTGTGGTGGTTGCACATTCTCCCTGTGTCTGCGTAGATTTCTTCTGCGTGCTATGATTTCCTCCCACAGTCCAAAGATGTGCAGATCAGGTGAATTGGCCATGCTAAATTGACTATAGTGTTAGGTCCATTAGTGAGGATTAAATGTAGGATAATGGATCTGTGTGGGTTACTCTTTAGAGGGTAGATGTGGAGAACGTGAGGACTGCAGATGCTGGAGTACCAGAGTTGAAAAATGTGGTGCTGGAAAAACACAGCAGGCCAGGCAGCATCCGAGGAGCAGGAGAATCGACGTTTCGGGCATAAGTCCTTCTTCAGGAATGAGGGTAAATGTGGACTTGTTGGGCCAAATGGTCATTTTCTACACTGTAGGGAAGCTAATCTAAATTCCAATTACAGACTGTCCAGTTATAAAAGATTTCCCTCCGTTTAAACTCCAACCCATCAGCAATAATGGCCAAAATTCTATTTGTTGCTTCAAGTATTTGTTGCATCTGCATGGTAATGTTTTGTGTGTTATGCATTGGAATGCACGCATCCATCTACACTGCACTTCTATGGAGTGTCTCTGTTTAAGTATCAATCTTCCTTTTGATTATTCGTGCACTACATCACACTTTCCAACATAAAACTCCTTCTGCCAAGTTTGAGCCAATTTGGTCCATATATCTATAATCTCCTTGCAAATTCCTTATGCCCTAATCACTATTTGCATTCATTTTTGTATCAAATGCAAATTTGAATATGTTACCCTTTGCTGCTTCCTCCAAGTTATTATAAAGCATTAAGCTTTATACTTGTGGCACTCCACTAATTATGCCTTACAAATCTGACAAAGATCCATTAATTCGGTCTCTCTGCCATCTATGTATTAACCAATCCTCAATTCATGCTAATACATTACCCCCAGTAGATTGAACTCCTATATTGTGTCATATTTACTGTAACACATATATAGCATTTGCAAAGTACCTTCTGGAATTTCAAGTACACTGTATCGACCGGTTCCACCTCATGAACGCTGCTTGTTACACCCTCAAAAAATTTGTTAAAAAAAAATTCCCTTGCATAAAGTTATGTTGAGTGTGTTTGATTGTATAAGCTTTTCTAAATGGCTTCCTATGTCTTTCTTTATAACGGATTCCACCAACTTTCTCATGATAGATGTTACACTAGTTTCCTGTTTTCTTTGTTCATCCTGTCTTGAAAAGGGTGTCATATTAGTGGTCTTCTAATTTTGCTGGAATCCTCCCATAATCCAGTAAAGTCTGCAATATTTTGACCAATACCTCCTGTTATAGACCAGGCCAGACCCCTGAAAACATTTCAAGAAGGTAGCCCAGACCCTGTTTAAGAAGGAAATTGAAGGGAAAGATAGAACAAGGGAAGTCAAGAAAGACAACTGTATCAATGAGGCAGAAAACTCAGAAAGGGATCATGCTGTAAGCTTGAGTGAAATAGAATTGATGGGAAGGGCGAGGGCAGTAACAAATTAAAAATACTGTACATGAATGCATGAAGCATTAGAAATAAGATGGATGAGCTTCAGGGTCTTTTGGAAATCGGCAGATACGATATTGTGGGGATAACTGAGACATGGCTTCAAGTGGACAGGGCCTGGGAAATGAATATTCAAGACTACAAATGCTATTGTAAGGACAGACTGATGGGCAGAGGGGGTGGGGTGGCCATGTTGGTAAGGGATGATATACAGTCCCTTGCGCAGGGGGACCTAGAATCAGGGGATGTGGAGTCAGTGTGGAGAGAGCTGAGAAATATGAAGGATAAAAAGACCCTCTTGGGAGTCATCTACAGGCCCCCAAACAGTAGTCTGGATGTCGGATGTAAGTTGAATCAGGAGCTGAAATTGGCCTGTTGCAATGATGTTACTCCAGTTGTTATGGGGGATTTCAACATGCAGGTAGACTGGGAGAATCAGGATGGTATTGGACCTCAAGAAAGAGACTTTGTGGAGTGCCTCAGGGATGGATTCTTAGAACAGCTGGTGCTGGAGCCGACCAGGGAGAAGGAAATTCTGGATCTGGTATTGTGCAACGAACCAGAATTGGTCAGGGACCTCAACGTGAAGAAGCCATTGGGAAGTAGTAAGCAGAATACAATAAGCTTCAATCTGCAATTTGAGAGGGAGAGAGTACAATCAGAAGTGACAATATTTCTGTTGAATAAAGGGAACTATAGAGCTATGAGGGAGGAGCTGGCCAAAGTTCAATAGGGCCATGTGCCCTAATTTTGCTCACTAACCTCTTATGTGGGACTTTATCAAAAGCTTTCTCAAAGTCCAGGTACACTACATCTACTGGATCTCCCTCGTCCATCTTCAGAGTTATGTCCTCAAAAAATTGCAGAAGATTAGTCAAGCATGATTTCCCCTTCATAAGTCGATGCTGACTCTGACCTATCCTGTTACTACTATCCAGATGTGTCGCAATTTCATCCTTTATAATAGACTCCAGCAGTTGCAGGATCAGTTCATTCCATAAAGGAAGAACGATCCTAGGAGGAGGCAAGGGTGGCCATGGCTGATGAGGGAAGTTAAGAAACATATAAAGTTATAAGTGAAAAAGTATAACATTTCAAAGATAAGTGGGAAAACGGAGGACTGGGAAGCTTTTAAAGAACAACAGAGGATTACTAAGAAGGAAATACACAGAGAAAAAATTAGGTACGAAGGTAAACTGGCCAATAATATAAAGGAGGATAATAAAAGCTTTTTTAGGTATGTGAAAGGCAAAAAAATGGTTAAGACTAAAATTGGGCCCTTGAAGACAGAAACAGGGGAATATATTACAGGGAACAAAGAAATGGCAGAAGAATTGAATTGGTACTTTAGATCTGTGTTCAGTGGGGAAGACACAAGCAATCTCCCTGAGGTAACAGTGGCTGAAGGACCTGAACTTAAGGGAATTTATATTTGCCAGGAATTGATGTTGGAGAGACTGTTAGGTCTGAAGGTTGATAAGTCCCAGGGGCCTGATTGTCTACATCCCAGGGTACTGAAGGAAGTGGCTCGAGAAATCGTGGATGCATTGGTGATTATTTTCCAGAGTTCGATAGATTCAGGATCAATTCCTGTAGATTGGAGGGTGTCTAATGTTGTACCACTTTTTAAGAAAGGAGCGAGAGAGAAAGCAGGAAATTATAGACCAGTTAGTCTGACCTCAGTGGTGGGAAAGATGCTGGAGTCTATTATAAAGGATGAAATTGCGACACATCTGGATAGTAGTAACAGGATAGGTCAGAGTCAGCATGGATTTATGAAGGGGAAATCATGCTTGACTAATCTTCTGGAGTTTTTTGAGGATATAACTCTGAAGATGGACGAGGGAGATCCAGTAGATGTAATGTACCTGGACTTTCAGAAAGCTTTTGATAAAGTCCCACATAGGAGGTTAGTGAGTAAAATTAGGACGCATGGTATTGGGGGCAAAGTACTAACTTGGATTGAAAGTTGGTTGGCTGATAGGAAACAAAGAGGAGTGATAAACGGCTCCATTTCGGAATGGCAGGCGGTGACCAGTGAGGTACCGCAGGGATCAGTACTGGGACCGCAGCTTTTTACAATATACATGAATGATATAGAAGATGGTATTAGCAATAACATTAGCAAATTTGCTGATGATACTAAGCTGGGTGGCAGGGTGAAATGTGATGAGGATATTAGGAGATTACAGAGTGACCTGCACAAGTTAGGTGAGTGGTCAGATGCATGGCAGATGCAGTTTAATGTGGATAAATGTATGGTTATCCACTTTGGTGGCAAGAACAGGAAGGCAGATTACTACCTAAATGGAATCAATTTAGGTAAGGGAGCAGTACAGAGAGATCTGGGTGTTCTTGTACACCAGTCAATGAAGGTAAGCATGCAGGTACAGCAGGTAGTGAAGAAGGCTAATAGCATGCTGGCCTTCATAACAAGAGGGATTGAGTATAGAAGCAAAGAGGTTCTTCTGCAGCTGTACAGGGCCCTGGTGAGGCCACACCTGGAGTACTGTGTACAGTTCTGGTCTCTAAATTTGAGGAAATACATTCTGGCTATTGAGGGAGTGCAGTGTAGGTTCATGAGGTCAATGCCTGGAATGGCGGGATTACCTTACACTGAAAGACTGGAGCGACTGGGCTTGTATACCCTTGAGTTTCGAAGACTGAGAGAGCATCAGATTGAGACATATAAGATTATTAAAGGATTTGATACTCTGGCGGCAGGAAACAAGTTTCCGCTGATTGGTGAGTGCCGAACCAGAGGACACAGCTTCAAAATATGGGGTAGACCATTTCGGACAGAGATGAGGAGAAACGTCTTCACCCAGAGAGTGGTGGCTGTGTGGAATGCTCTGCCCCATAGGGCAGTGGAGACCCAGTCTCTGGATTCATTTAAGAAAGAGTTGGATAGAGCTCTCAAGGATAGTTGAATCAAGGGTTATGGAGATAAGGCAAGAACAGGATACTGATTAAGGATGATCAGCCATGATCATATTGTATGGTGGTGCAGGCTTGAAGGGCAGAATGGCCTACTCCTGCACCTATTGTCTATTGTCTAACTTTTCTAGTCGTTTTAAGCAGGTGTAACATGGATGTTCCAGGAGTGATGTAGCTGGCCCAACCACTCAGTTTTAAACAAAACAGAATGAATTTACAGACTACTGAATGAAGCATGAACAAAAGGAAATGGAATTTAGAATAACTTAACCGATGTGAAAACTTCCTCAACTCTATCACAACTTAATGACGCTGTTCCAAATGCCTGCAATATCCCATACACACCCCTTGTCAAAAAAGGTAAAATCACACACAGGTTCTGACAGGACAGATGTCAGAAAGAGAGAGAGGATCAGCATGCAGCTATTTCTTTGACGAGCAGCCTCAAACAGACTGCTTGCTAAAACTGGACCAAATCTAATCCTGAACTGGGAGAACTGGTCGCACCCCTTTCATTGTAAAAGTGTTTTTAAAAAATACTTAAAAGCCTTTTCAAGTAGCTATTTCCACACATATCCGAATCTATGCCTTTACAACCCCTCTAAGAAAAAACTGGACAACATAATCTTCTCAAAGGAGCAGCATCATCACAACTCCTCCCTTAAAAAAACTCATCAATTTCCAAAGATAGCTTTCTTATAAAACCCTTGAATCTTACATTTTTAGTACACTACAACACATATATGCATTGACTATAACCAAGCAAACATGCACTACTACATTCTATTTCAGTCTGTTTACTCCTGCCACCGAATGCCTCAGTTTTTCATCCAAGTCTCGACAATGTGTCGGCAATCACATTTTCTCAACCTGCCACATGTACAATTTTCAAATTGAATGGCTGTAACCATCTAAAGAGTCAGGATTTTTTGTCCTTAAATTTCTCCACAAACTTCAATGGGTAATGTGAGTGTATATGATTGTCTCAGATATATTACTAGTAACATAAACATTGAAATGTTGCGATTTCAACACCAAGCTCTTTTTCAACCGTTGAATATTTCTGCTGATGAGTGTTCAGTTTCCTGGAGAAATACCCAATAGGTCTTTCCATCTTCTCATCATCTTCCTGTAAGAGTACAGCACTGACACCCACATCACTTGCATCAATAGCCACTTCGAATTGCTTTGCGTAATTACACGTAGCTAATACTGGGGCAGTGGTTCACACAGCTTTCAGGCTGTCAAATGCCTTCTGACAGTCCACTGTTCACTGAAACATCTTGCCTTACTTTGGTAAGTCAGTGAGTGGAGCAACCACACTGCTAAAACTTGGTACGAAATTTTGAGAAATTCCATTCAATCCTAGGAACCTTAATACTGCTATTTTTGTCGATGGTATGGGCAGCTCCCCAATTACCTTTGTTTTTCATTCCGTGGGGCCATTTGTCCACGTCCAGTAAATGACCCAGAAATTCACACCCAGAAACTCACCTCTTAGCCAGGTTTATCACTGAGTCTGCCTTCCAAAGTCGATTGAACGATTCTGATAAATGTTCCAAATGTTCCATCCATGCGTGACTAAAGATCATCAGGTGATCAATATAAACTACACAATTGGGAAATCCAGAAATGACTTTATTGGTTAGTCTCTGAAATGTGGCTGGTGCATTTTTTTCTCCTAAGCAGCATGACTTTAAACTGATACAGTCCATTTTGCATTAGGAAAGCCAAAATTGGCTTTGCTCTTATGGACAAAGGTACCTGCCAGTATCCTCTGAACAAGTCCAACTTAGAAATATAAGTAGTTTGTCCCACCTTTTCAACACTGTCTTGCGAATGAGGAATCAGATATGAATCAGACATTGTAACTGCATTGACTTTGCGATATTCCACACATAATTGTTGGGTACCATCTGCTTTTGGCACCATTACTCTGGGTGAGCTCCAGTCACTGTAATTCACTTTGATTATGTTGTCTTGGAGCCAGTGTTCAATCTCCATCTGAACCTGTGCCAACTTTAGAGGGTTACGCCAATATGGATGCTGCTTAATCGGAGCAGCATCTCCTATGTCTACACCATGCATAATTAGTTTAGCACTTCCCAGCTTATTTCCACATATCTCCCCGTGTGATCATTATAACTCTTTCAGGTCATTTTGATTTTCCTCTGGAAGGTAACTCAACAATTTATCCTAATTGTTGACAACATTCTCATTGTTCAATTTAATTTGAGGAATTTCCAATTCAGAATCTTCTGAACTTGGCTCTTCACTCTGTGTTATAACCAATAACACATTCTCCTTTTTGCTTTCCTTCCCTGTCAAAATACCTTTTGAGCATATTCACTCTGTGAGATTTCGTTCTGTCTAGAGTCCTTATCAAATAGCTCACCTCACTCAATTTCCATTCAACTTAATAAGGTCCAATCTAACTTTTAAAGGTTCACACACCACTGGAAGTAAAATTAACACTTTATCTCCGATAGGAAATTGTGAGCTTTTGATTTCTTGGCTGTGTCCTGTTTCATTGCATCCTGTGATACTTTTAAATGCTGTCCAGCCTACTCCCCCGCTCTATTTAATCATTCACTAAAATCTGACACATAGTTCCAAATATATGGTCTCTGAATTCTGACTCACCAATTTCTCCTTAATCAATTTTAATGGTCCTCTCACTTCATGTCCAAAAATTAATTCAAATGGACTGAATTTAGTCAATTCATTTGGTGCATCTCTGATGGCAAAAAGTATAAATAGAATTATTTTATCCCAAACATCTAGTCTTGACTATAAGCCCTCAACATGGTCTTTAAATTTTGATGCCACCTTTCTAGCCCTCCCTGCAATTCTGGGTGGTAAGCAGTAGATTTGAATTGTTTTATTCCAAAGCTGTTCATAACTTCCTTGAATAATTTTGATCTAAAGTTTGACCCTTGATCTGATTGTATCTCTGTGGGTAGTCCATATCTCATGAAAAATTTGAGTAACCCCTCTACAATCATTTTAACTGTGATTGAGCACAATGTAATTGCCTCTGGAAATCTAGTGGACACATCCATTATTGTTAATAAATACTGATTCCTACTTGTTGTTTTAGGTAAGGGTCCTACACAATCAATTAAGACTCTTGTAAAAGGTTCCTCAAATGCAGGAATAGGTATTAAAGGTGCGGGTTTTATTATTGCCTGTGGTTTTCCAATTACCTGACAAACGTGACATGCCTGCCAAAATTCATCTTCATCCTTGTGCAGTACAGGCTAGTGAAATTGTTTTTGGATTTTAGCTTGAGTTTTTCTTGCCCCTAAATGACCTCCTACTGCTAGTTCATGTGCCACCCTTAATATCTCCTTTCTAAAACCCACTGGTAATAAGACTTGACGAACTTCTGCCCATATCTCATCTGCCTGAATATGTGATAGTCTCCATTTTCTCATTAAGACATCATTTTTAAGATAGTTGCACACTGGGATACATCTAGATTCTTCTTTTGATACAATTGATTCAATTTGTCATCTTTCTGCTGTTACTCAGTTATTTTCTCTGAGCTAAAGATGCCTCTTTTGTTATCTATGTGCTCCTTGTTTGTCTCAAACATCTGATCAAACAAGGTCTCTGCTAATTCATATTCATATCTGCACACTTTGATCTCTCCTGTTTCAACTTTGTGACCTCGTTACCACACAGTCAGGAAAAATCCCAGGGTATGCTTCCTGTAATACCTCAGGTGCCTGAGTTTCCATTGACTTTTCAACCACTGTAGACAGCACTTCTATCTGTGAACCAGCAATATCATTGGCAAGGATAAATTGAATTCCTGGAGCTGAAAGTTTGTCCAGTGTTCGTATCATGACATCTCCACTCTTCACTGGACACTCTAACCTCGTTTTAATTGAGTGCTTCTTGTCTCACCATGAATTCCCGTTACTGTACTTTTCTAGCAATAGTCCTTCAGATGTACATATCTCCTCATCTTTCAATATCACAGTCTAAAAGGATCCCGTCTCTCTTAATATGGTAACCTCCTTACCTGTTGCTTCAGGCCAATATAAATAAACTTTATATTCGCAAGTACATGGTTTAAGATCTGGCACTTCCTCCTTAACCAACCTCCAACCAGGTTGTACATTATGGTACAGCTTTCTAGTCTCCACTCTGCTTTCCATTACCACTCTAACAAAATTCACTGGCTTATCCTGTTTTCCAATGTCTTTCTAACCTGTGACTTCACATGGCCTACTTTATTGCATTGAAAACACTAGAGCTTTTTAACCTCTCTTTTTCCCTCAAGGGTTTCCTTCTTAACCTGTGGTAAATTATCCTTATGATCTTCACTGAGATCTATCTTTTCAATACCACCTGAGGATTTCTCTTTTCCCCAATGTCTATCCCTCATGGATTGAAATTGATGTTGGAAGCCAAAGTTTGATTTATGAACCTACTCATAATCATCAGCCATTTCAGTTGCTAATCTTGCTGTTTTAACTCTCTGCTCTTCTACATCAGTTCTCACTACCTCAGGAAGTATATTTTTGAACTCCTCCAAAATAATCATCTCTCTAAGAGCATCATAGGATTGCTCCATATTTAATACCCTTATCCACCTGTCAAAATTATTTTGTTTGATCCTTTCAAATTTAATATAGATTTGACCAGGGTCCCTCCTTAGATTTTTGAAATGTTGCCTGTAGGCTTTTGGCACAAGCTCATATGCACTTAAAATGGCTTTCTTCACCTCCTCATATACCCCAGATACCTCCTCTGATAGGGATGCAAATACCTCACTACCTCTACTTACAAGATCAACAAATCCCACATAGTCACAGGCCACTTCATGTGTTTAGCCATCTTCTAAAATGAGATGAAAAAGGCTTCTACATCCTTCTTATCAAATTTAGGCAATTCTTGAATATATTTAAACAGATCTTCACTCTCTTCCTCATTAAGCTTACCTTCAGCCTTCACCTCCATCCTTTTAAGCCAACTTTCTTCTCTAAGCGCCATGTTATGAAATTCAAACTCCCTCTCTTTCTTCCTTTCCTCTCTCTCTTTCGTTTTGTATTTCCTCTGCTTTTAACCATTATTCAAACAGTTTCATTTCTTTTTCTCTTTCCTTTTCTTTTGCCTCTAACTCAACCTGCTTCATTCTCAATTAAATTTTAGCCATCTCCAAAAAATTCTAATGGTCTTTCCAGCAATTTTAAATGCAGAGCTATTACCATAATTATTTCTGTTTTCATACAGACGAAGGTAACTCCAACTCCAGCTTGACTGCCAATTCCAACAGCTTTGACATCGTTCACCTTTTGTAAAGCCCCCAAAGTCACTTCTTCCACCCCCAGAAAACTCTTAGTGACTGAAACAGCCATTACCGCACCAAGCACTGTTTAAAATCAATTGCATTCAACACATAGAATAAAAGACCACTCACCACATTTGGGTCCAGCAACCCTAATCCCAAATTGGAAGTAGAGAACAAATCCTGGACGAGCCCCCAAACCAGGCCAGATTCCTTCAAAACAATCCAAGAAGGTAGCCCAGACCCTAACGTTTCTAGTAGTTTTAAGCAGGCGTAACATAAATATTCCACTCAGTTTTAAGCCAAACAGAATTTATTTACAGACTACTGAATGAAACACGAACAAAAGAGAACCAAATTTGGAATATTTTAAACTATTTGAAAACCCACTCTCCTCTGTCATAACTTAATAATGCTGTTCCAAATACCTGCAACATCTCATAAACACCCCCTTGGCAAAAAAGGCAAAAGAAAATACAGGTTCTTACAAATGGGTAGACACCTGGCACATGACATTCAACGCTGAGGGGAGTAGAGAAGCAGAGGGACCGTGGGGTTCGTGTGCATAATTCTCTGAAGGTGACCAGGCAAGTTGAAACAGTTGTTCAGAAGATTTATAGGATCCTTGGGTTTATAAATAATGGCATAGAATATGAAAGCAAGGACATGATGTTATACCTCTACAAATCATTAGTCAGACCACATTTGGAGTATTGTATTCAGGTCTGGACACCTTATTTAAGGGAGGATGTTAAATCCCTAGAGAGAGTGCAATGGAGATTTACCATAATGATACCAGGATTGAGGGACCTTAGATACAAGGAAAGCTTAGAGAGATTGGGTTTATTCTCCTTGGAGCAAGAGGATTAAGAGGTGACCTTATTGAGGTGCTCAAAATTATGAACAATTTTGTTAGGGTAAAGAAGGATATTTTCTTTTCACTAGTCACTATGTTAGTACGGGTCACAATTTCAAGACTGTCAGCAAGAGAGCTAGGAGGGGGATGAAGAGAAACTTTTTAACTCAGAAGGTTGTTAGGATTTGGAATACGCTGCCTGAGAGAATGATGGAGGCAGACTCCATAGGAAGTTTCAAGTGAGAGCTGGATATATATTTGAAAGTGATTAACTTAGAGGGCTAAGGTGATAGGGCTGTAGAATGGGATAAGATGGATAGCTCTTTTGGAAGCCAGTACAGACAAGATGGGTCAAATTATCTCTTCTTGTACTGTAACATTTTATGATTCTATGATTCTGTAATCACTACCTCCTACATGATTCTTAACTGCAAGATCTCTTATTATTCCTACTTATTACACATTACTAAAATAGCCCATTCCCAGCTAGATTTGCAAAATATTACTGTAAGAAACAATTCTTGTTGCTGACTTCAAATTTAACTTCCACGGTACTCTTGTTCATTTGATTTGTCCAGTCAAAGTGCAGATTAAAATCAAATACGACAATTGTAACTTGCCTCAGTTATTTCCTGATTTATACTTTGTCCCATTGTGAGGCTTATTCTTAGGGAACTATAAGTGACCCCTACCCATGACTTCTTTCCCTTATTTCTATCAATACCGATTCCACATCATAATCTATTGAACCTGTATCAATACTTACAGCTGCACAAATATTTTCCCTTATTAACAACACTACTACACCTCCTTTCTCATTTTCATGTTAAACATCCTTGAATATTGAGTATGCAGCGTGCAACACTGTCTCTGTAATAGCTATCAAGCCATGTTGCTTTTGTTTCAATTTCTGCCATCAACTCACTTGTCTTAGTGGGAATGCTGCATGCATTTAGATAAGGAACCTGAAGCTTTTATTTTTTAACCAACATTACGTTCTCTGATTCTTTCCTGCTGCACTCTTCTGCTTATATTTTCTATCCTTTCTTGTCACCCTTTGATTATTATTCACCCCTTAACTGCTCTGCTCCTTCATTTCATTTTGATATTTGAAACTTCCCTGCAATTGAACCCCCTAATTAATTTATCTATCAATGGATGTAAATCAGAACTCCACTGACATTGCCACAAAGTTGAGGATTTTATCAGAGGCTATATTGAACATTGAAGTTTTGGCATTCAGTGAATGCAGGAGACAGGGTCCTTGCTCAATTACAAATGTGACATTTATGAATTAACAATCAACATTTGGGATGCATCTGGCATCTGAGCAGACCCCAGAAGACAAAGCCCATTAAAGATTTCTCTCTGGCTTACAGCATTACAATGCATTGACAATTTATGGCCATTGTGAATTAACTAGGGAAGCTACTTCTTAATGTTGTGCAGGCAAATGAGTCATTCTGGCAATTACTGTTATTGGGATGAGCACCAGCAGTGAGCATTCAAACAAATGAAGCAAACGCTGAGTTCGATACAAACAATACCTCATTACAACCCAAATTTCCCATCATCATCATAACAGGTGTATTGTCCATTGGTCTGGGAGATGCGTTGCTCCAGACTTACAGAAATAGTACTCAAAGTCTGTTTATTACACACCTAAAATATTGGCAGAGGAATGCAGTCATGCATGGCCATGGAGAAAGGGAGACTGAGCTTCACAACCTAGAAACACTATAAACCATTGGTCATACCTCTCAACACTAAGGAACTGGCAAAAATGCTGCCCCAAGCACAGAGATTCTGCCTACCAATTGTGGACTTTGTTGCTCAGATGTCCAAGGAAAACTTCAAAATATCTGTGCAGATGGCACATTGTCCAAAATTCCTGAAGATGCACCAGCAGCAAAGGACATTAATTTTCTTGTGATATGGAATCTTGCATTTCTTGGGCCATCAAATCAGTACCTGAGACAATGCAAAGGCTCAAGGAAGTTTGAGCAGCACAGAAAGTGAATACATAGTGCATACAAATGCAATAATGATTAGATTCCCTACAGTGTGGAAACAGGCCCTTCAGCCCAACAAGTCCACACTGACCCTTCGAAGAGTAACCCACCCAGACCCATTTCCCTTTGACTAATGCATTGAACACTATGGGCAATTTAGCATGACCAATTCACCTGACCTGCACAGCTTTGGACTGTGGGAGAAAACCGGAGCATCCGGAAGAAACCCACACAGACACATGGAGAACGTGCAAACTCCAGACAAGTAGTCACCTGAGGTTGGAAACGAACCTGGGACCCTAATATTGCCTCAATATCTGGTCATATACAGTCCCAAGGTCTGTATCTTCAAATGGCATTTCAATTAGCCTCCACACCTTACTAACATGGATGATTCATTGATAAATGATGAAAAAACAGTCATAGCAGAGTCCTCAGATTTGATATTCTCTAACACCTAAATCAAGGACACCTTAATATCACCAAATATCGAATCACAGTCCAAATTTAGATTTGTGGTAACATTCTGTACAGCCATCAAGGACATTATTGTTGGCCACACTAACATTTCTTTGCATCGACAAGACTGTATACAGCCATTTGTGATTTCCATTCTCAATCCCTATTCTCCAGCCCAAACTAGATCTTGAGCCTGATTTAACTCATCACATATTCCATCTCTTCAATATGAGCATGAAGTTTCATTGGAGTTCTATGTAGTGAACCAGTGGATCAGTATTTTCATGCTTCATGTGCAGGTTAAGGAGCTTCTATCTCTCTATGTACACACTCCCTCTCTTTCTCTCTCTTAGATGCTTGCAGGCACTCTCACGTATATCTAGTTCAATGAAATCTTAGGAAATCCTATCAGCCAACTGACAGAGTTTAGCTTACAACAGAGTGTATCCAATCAATTCAATCCATAATTATTGTCACAACCAATGTTATCTCTGATATGTGCGGCCACATATCTGTGCAGTAAAATGAAAGCTCCCAAGTAGACTGCAACCACCTTCCCCGCCCCCTCTCAATGTGCAGCTGTAGAATAAAATGCAAAGATGTGCAGGTTAGGTAAATTGACCATGTTGAATTGTCCATAGTGTTCAGGGATATGTAGGTTAGGTGCATTAGTCAGGGGTAAATTTAGAATAATAGGATGGAGGAATGGGTCTGGGTTACTCTTCAGAGAGTCAGAATGGACTTGTTGGGCTGAAGGGCCTGTTTCCACACTGTAGGGATTCTGTTAATCTAAAGAAAATGAAGAGGTCACACATTTAAATAAATTGAGTGGGCACTATAATAAAGAAATATAGAGGGTATACAGTTTGCGACATTAAGTTCTATTTCCAAGGCACATTTAGCAAGCTTTATTTTGAAGGACAATCTATTAGCTCAAAGAATTAACGTATAATGTTATAAATATTTGGAAGACAATGTGCAATGCAACAATTAGGAAAGAAGTGAACATGATAGCTTTAAGTTATTCTAATCAATGTCACAGTTTCAATTCTACATTCAGATCCAGACTAGTAGAAAGTTGAACAGTTGCCAAGCCTCTTACCATATTATATAATTTGTGTGAGTCTTAAACTAAAATTGAATCAACATAGAGCTATTACTCAGATATTTGTCTTCCTGGATGCACAATATAAATCTGTTGCCTTAGTCACTCATTTCAGTAAATTGGTTACATTGCCTTTATGTTTCCCAGATTTCTGGCAGTAGGACTGCTTCCTCATATTTCATCAGCAAGGCACCAATAAATGATGGTGTAGCTGTAACTCACAAATAACTTGCTCACTGCTGTTCAGTTGGTTTCTGCCTTGGCCACTTAGCCTTAGTCCAAACATGGATGAAAGGGCTGAACTCATGAACTGAGGTGTGAGTGACAGTCCATGAAACTAAGGTGACAGTTAACTGAGTGTAGCATCAAGGAACTGTCCCAAAACTGACATCAATGTCAATCGGGAGAAAACTACCTGCTGGTTGCCAAGATACTGAACAGATAGAAGAATACTTGTGGTTTTTGGAGATCTGACATCTACATTCCAGAATATCTCGGCAGGAGTTCTTCAGTGTAGAGTTCTAGACCCAATTAACTTCAGCTACTTCCCCTATCATTAGATCAAAGCTGGGGATGTCCATTAACAATTGCACAATATTTAGCAGCATTCATAATATCTCAGGTACTGAAGCAGACTGTGGCCATATGCTGCACGACCTAGATAACATCCAATTTTTTGGGAAACAACATTCATGCCACACAAAGACAATGACTATCCATAAAAAGTGAGAACCTAGCCATCTCACCTTGATATTCAATGATATTATCATTGTGAAAATATCTCATTATCAATATGCAGGGGGTACCATTAACCAGAACTTGAACTGGATCACTCACATGAATATCAAAGCTATAACAGAGGGTTAGAATCCTGTGGCAATGGATTTGTCCCCAAATGAAATTTTCTGCTCCATTCAGTGGCATGAGGAATGGCAAGAAAGTTGGGAATATACAGCAAAAGGAAAATATTTGCATCTCAGCATCAAGGAATATATTTCTGTTGTTCCTCTTCCAGTTTAAATGGCAAATTCAGAATCTCACTAATGAGTCTCAACTGGTGCATTTTCATGCATTTGCATCTAATTATTAACTACACTCTCATTATTTCTATTCAGCTCCCTAATCTCCTTTCCTCAAGAAACTGGATAGCACCAACTCCCAAAATGAAAGTTTAAGCAGTAACTTGGAGAGGCAAGGATTAATTAAGAATGCTCTGTATAGCATTATCAGTAGGAGATCTAGTCTATCAAATTTGATTAAATATTTCAAGGAGTGTAGGTGAGGGTAGTGAATTGAGGTAGTCTTCATGGACTTTAGTAATGCTTTGGACAAGTTCTCATATAGCAGGTAGGTTAAGGAATTAAGAACCTACTGGATCCAGGGCAAGTTTGTAAATTTGCTCCAAATTGGCTTAGTGATACCTTGTTGCTTACTTCTCTGAAACTTCATCCAACTGTGACTGCATCTCCATCATAAGTTCGAAGGTGGGGATCTTCACTGACGATTGCACAACGTCAACACCAGTAATGGCTCATCAGATACTGATGCAGTTCGTCTTCAAATGCAGCAGAACCTGAATAATATTCAGGTTTTGGCTTACAATTGCCAAGTGACATTTGTGTCACACAGGTGCTAAGCAATGACGACCTCCAACAAGAGGGACTCCATTACCCTTTGACACTCAAAGGCATTACTATCACTGAATTCCCCATTGAATTCCCCCTATGAATGCTGTAGTTACAACAGAAACTCAGAGGCTAGGAATTCTACAAAAAATAACTTACTTCCTGACTGCCCAAAGCCTTTCTACCACCTACAAGGCATAAGCCATGAGTGTATTGAAATATTCTTCACTTGGCAAGATGGATGTAGCTTCAACAACAATCAAAAACCTCAAAAAGCATTCCATTTTAGTGGCACCATACCCACAAACATTCACTTCCTCCAACACTGATGCTCAGTAGCAATTTTGTGTGCCATCTACAAGGTGCTCGAAAGAATTTTACCAAGGGTCCTTAGACAGCATGTACCAAACCCATGACCACTACTATCTAGGAGATCAAAGGTAGCAAATGGATCATAACACTATCACCTGCAAGTTCCTCTCCAAGCCATTTACCATCCTGACTTGGAAATTTATCTCTCATCCTTTAGAATCACTGAGTGAAAATCCTGACACTTCTCCTAATGGTATGATGGCTGTACCTACAGAAAATGGAATGCAGCCATTCAAGAAGGCAGCTCACCACCACCTTTTCAAGCAATAAATGTTGACTCAACCAGTGATGGCCTTGAAAGAAATGAAGTATGAGTTTTAAGAGGCTTGATTGTGAATAGAGCCTGAAGCCCAGATAAGATGTATCCCAGTCTGTTGTGGGATGCAAGGGAAGAGATTGCAGGAGCCTTGATATTAATTTTCAAATCTCTCTGGCCACAGGGAAGGTACCAGAGGACAGGAGAATGTGGTACGATTATTCAGGAAGGTGGTCAGTATGAACCAGGAAACTGGTTCATGACCATGAGAACCTTTTTCCACTTATGGAGTCAGCTATTACAAGAGGGCATAGCTTTAAATTAAGGGGTGGTAGGTATAGGACAGATGTTAGGGGTAGATTCTTTACTCAGCGAGTCGTGAGTTCATGGAATGCCCTGCCAGTAGCAGTGGTCGACTTTCCCTCTTTATGTGCATTTAAACGGGCATTGGATAGGCATATGGAGGATAGTGGGTTAGTGTAGGTTAGGTGGGCTTGGATCGGCACAACATCGAGGGCCAAAGGGCCTGTACTGCGCTGTATTTTTCTATGTTCTATGTTCTATGAAACTACAGGCCAATGAGCCTACCATCAAGTGGTAGGGAAACCATTGGAAACCGTGATGAGAGAACTTTCCAATTGGAGAGGCAATCAAGGGTAGTCAGTATCACTTTGTCAGGAGAAGATCGTGTCTATGAAATTTGATTGAATTTTTCAAGGTTTCCAGGTGTGCAGTTGATGTTGTCTAGACATACTTTGGTAATACTTTTGACAAGCTTTTGCATAGCAGGCTAGCTAAAAAGCTAAGCAGCTAAGGGATCCAGTGCTGTTTAGTAAATTGGCTCCAAAATTGGCTGAGTGGCAGGAAGCAGAGCATGATAATCAAGGGCGTATTTGTGACTGGAAGCCTGAGTCTTGTGGTGCACAAAATTGTTTGGGGCTAGGTTGCTTGCTGTTTGTTGTGTACCTTAATGATTCAGATACTAATGTAGGAGGTTCAGAGGTAACTCAAAATGTGTTAAACAGTGAGTAGGAAAGCTTTAGACTAAGGGACAATGCAGATGGTCTGGTCAGATGTGCTGAACAGTAACAAAAGTGATTTAACCTTGAAAAGTGTAAAGTAATGTATTTTGGGTGAACTAACAAGACGAGGGTGTACACATTGAATGGTAGGACCCGAGGACATTCAAGGGATCAGAAGGACCTCAGTGTGTATATCCATAAATTCTAGAAAGCAGTAGGATAGACAGATTTGTTGGTTAAGAAAATATATGGAATACTTGACTTTATTAGTTCAGGTATTGAATACAAGAGCAAGAAAGTTATGATGGAGCTTTACATGAAGTATGATTGGACACAGCTGGAGTGCTGTGCGCATTCTGTACACCACACTATAAGAAGGATGTGATCCCATTAGAGAGGCCATTTGTCATACCAACTTGGAATATGTTGCTATTCCTTCAGCGTCGCCAGGTCAAAATCATTGGAACTCCCTCTCTAATGCCATTGTACATTAACCTCTGGCAGATGAACTGCAATGGTTTAAGAAGGTAGTTCACCACAGCCTTTTCAAGAGCAAATACGGAGAGGCAAAAAGTGCTGGCTCGGCCAGCAAAAGCCACATTCCATGAAATAATTGAAAATATAATGATTAAAGAAGCAAGTAGGATCATTGTCTCCCAGTGTTGAATCCAGAACCTTAAAACTAGAGTTGTACATAAGTGATATCAAAAATAATTTCATCACACAAAAGTTAGCGGAAATTGAGGCAAGATGACTGGAAACTTTCAAAACTGAACTTGTGCAAGGACACTGTGTATTCCAGTATTGAGAAAAATAGATTTTCTTAATTTACAGAACTGCCACGATAAAGATGAACAGGCTGAGGATGCTAAATAGCTTCATCCCATTCCCACAGTCCTATGTTCCTCACTTCTTGCATATACTTGATATAAATGGTGTCTATGTGGTTTCACACCCAAAGTCAGGGAATGGAGAGACAGCAGACACTTCTACAGTTAAAGTTTGCAGCAAAGAACTCAACACATTATACAGTTTGAATTGTTTGTTTTCAAATTTGTATTGAACCTAGCTTATGGTACTTTTCAGCTGGAGAGACTGAGTTCAGCTGCCAGGCATTTCCGATGACCTACTCCTGTTACAACTTCTATTAACATATCATTCCCCATGTGAAAAATAACACAATTTGATCACAAAACCCTACATTGTGATAACGATGTAGTAAGAAACCTAATTCAATAACAACTCGTATTTGTGTTGCACCTTTGCATTGTCCCATGAGTAATATGACACAAAACTAAAAATGAGCCACATAAGGAAATATTAGAGCAGATGACTAAAGTCTTGGTCAAATGGGTCAGTCTTAAGTTGTATTCTAAAGAAGGGAAGGGAGGCAATGAGGTATAGTGAGGGTATTTCAGAGCCTTATGTCTTGGCAACTGAACTTGTGGTGGTCAGTAGTGGAGTGAATAAAAGCAGGGACATCAAAAGGCCAAGAGCAGATTTTATCAGGATTATTTTTTCCCATCAATTAATGATCACACTAACATTGCCTTTAAATAATGCTGACAGCAGCATGAATGGCTGGATCATGAGGGTACAGCAAGAAACAAAATGTAGGAGAGCATACTTGAAACTTTCACAATAATATACTGTAATGCAAAGTGCCCATGAATAAAAGAAGCAATTTCCAAACCTCTTGTTAACAGAAATAACTCAGCTAGATAAAATCTTTTAAGATCCAGCATATTCTTCCTACTTTAACCTCCATGTAATGCAGTTATATAATAAATGGCTTTTCAACAATGGCTTTTACCCAATGGCTTCTGCCACCAGTTTCCAGATTGACAGCAATGCTTCTTTTTTTCTCACTTCTAGGAGCTTGTTACTACACATCAGGAATTAAATATGGACAAGCTTGGTTGGAGCTTGTCAGATGACAGGCCACAATGGAATTGAATCGGGAAGAAGGTCGTATTTGGCAAATCTTCATGGATTTCTGTACTTAAATACTGAAACGAAAGAGCTTTAATACTCAGAGGCCCTGCACCAATGATGGAAACACTAAATTTCTCTTTGATGCAGAGTAAAAGATTGCAATTATAGTGCTAAGGCCCTAACCCAGGATTTTCAACATACAGCCTTCAGCCCAGAATGGAGTGTCCCATGCCTTTCAATCCAGCCTGTGGATTGGTTGCTCCAAATGTAATTTACTAGAGGTTCCTGCAGGAGCTCCTCCTCCATTCACAAGATCTTCAACATGTTCAAGTGCTAGCAACTAAAGGAGTCCAGATGGAGGACTGTGCCGGAGAAACCACAAAGAACAAGAGGAGCAGGCAGCAAAACCGCAGATATCAAATGTTGAAAACAAAGCAAGTGGTAAGCACATCTTGGTGACTATAGAGGGACACTGGAATGACTGGGGGCAAAGGGGATACTAGGAGCCATGAGAAATTTACATAGTGGGTCTGATGGGCCATGCAAGATGGCATAAGTTGCCACAGAGAAATTCGGTGTCATGGAGGCGAGCACAAAGGCATAGGTTAGCATAGGAATATGAGGGCTATGGGGAATGGTTGACGACATAAGGTTGCACAGTGGATGTGTGGAGTCATGGGGGATGAGAGTCAGGGCATAGTTTGGCTCCATAAGGTCGAGCTTAAACAGTGAGGGAGTGAGAACTTAAAGCTTATCTCTGTTTTAATCCTTTTAACTTTGAACACTGTTGAAGTCCTGAGGCATTCCAACCAATACAGCTTGGGAACTAACAGCCTTTGCAGTTTTTTTTCAGGGACTGTGTGATCCAACACCCAGTCCAAGCTGTGGTCCCTATCCCTATCCTGGACCAAAAATTCAAACCATAGGTGACAATCATTAAATGTTGGGCTCTGAAGTGATCGCTTTCTCTTTCTTTTGCGCGTCTAACATATTGTGTTATGTTCACAAGATACCATCACTGCATCATAGCATGAAGTGTGCGTAGGTAAAGCTCTCACACCCTGTTTTATTTCAGATCACCTGATGTAAAATACTCTTCTGGAAAAATGCTTTGATATTTAAGACTAATAGCTTAACATTAGCCCAGATACTTACTGCCTAAGGAATGCAATGTTTGTAAATAACAGTTAGTTGGAAAAAAAGTATTGGATTCTTCAATACCAATACTTATTGTACCACACCAAGCATTTTACAAAGAAAAACAAGAATGAACATCGAAAGCATTCCACCAAAACATCATGTGTATTTTTTCCAGGGACACGTTACATTGAACCCACATGAAGGTGAGTGCATGAGTCAGTGTGCTGGATGGAGATAGATCAGGATATAATTACTCGTGAATGCATGTGAGGCATGCCAAATGTATCAAGCCCAGCAACAGAGGAAGTGTCCACATCCAATGATGTCCCACTTACTTATTGAATGAAAATTGCAAGAGCCCTATTCAAAGTACAAAGGAGGATTGCACCCTTGCAATGGATTACTTTACTAAATTTCCCATAACTTAAAAACGTAACAATACTACGAGCATAGCCATTATTTTCATGAAAAGCAATATTTTCAGGTTATTTTGTATCCTGGATTAAATAATGTCTGATAAGGGGCAGCAGTTCACTGGCAAGCTATTTAAGTACATGTGTACTAACTCAAGAGATGGGGGAGGTATTAAATGAATATTTCATATTAGTTTTTACTGTGGAGAAAGAAATGGAGACTAGAGAACTCAGGGAAATAAATATTGATGTTTTGAAAACAGTTCACAGTCCAGAAGAGGAAATGCTGGAGGTGTTAGAATACATAAAGGTAGATAAATCTCCAGGACCTGGTCAAATGTATCCCAGGACATTGTGGGAAGTTAGCAGAGAAACTGTGGGGCCCTAGCACAGATATTTGTATCACCTATAACCACAGGTGACTTGCCGGAGGACTGGTGGGTGGCTAACGTTATACCTTTATTTAAGAAAGGCTGTAAGGAAAAGCCTGGGAACTATAAAGCTGTGAGTCTGACATTGGTGGTGGGTACGTTGCTGAAGGTGATTCTGAAAGATAGGAGTTACATACATTTGGAGAGGGCAAGGACTGATTAAGGCTAGTCAGCATGGCTTTGTATGAGGGAAACCATGTCTCACAAACTTGATTGAGTATTTTGGGCAAGTAACTAAAATGATTGATGAGGGCATTATTTACATGGTCTTTAGTAAAGCCTTTGACAAAGTTCTGCATGGTAGACCAATTCGTAAAGTTAGATTATGTAGGATTCAGGGAGAGCTTGCCAATTGGATACAAAATTGGCTTGATGGTTGAGATAGAGGGTGGTGGAGGTGGGTTGTTTTTCAGACTGGAGCCCTATGACTTGTGTTATTCTGCAGGGATTGGCACTGGGTCTACTTTTGTTTGTCATGCATGTAAACATGTTGGATAAGAATTTAGGAGAAATGGTTAGTAAGTGTGTGGATGACACCGAAAATTGTTGGTATAGTAGATGGTGAAAAAGGTTTACAAAGAGATTACAAGAAATTGGGACAATGAGCTGAAGAGTGGCAGGTGGAGTTTGAGTTGTGAAATGTGAGGTATTCCATTTTAGTAAAACTAGGAGGCATATTTTTACGGTGAAAGAAGACAGATTTAAGAAGGACATGGGGCAACATTTTTACGCAGAGAGTTGATCATATGTGGAATGAGCTGACAAAGGAAGTGATGGATGCAGGTACAGTTACGACATTTAAAAGATATTTGGACAAGTACATGAAGAGGTTTGGATGGTTATGGACCAAATGCAGGCAAGTGGGACTAGTTTGTTTTGGGAACATGATCAAAGTGGATTAGTTGAATCAAAGAGTCTATCTCCATGCTGTATGTCTGTATGAATCTATAACTAGAGCATGACCCATGTCACGTTGTTACCCCACAATCCATGCTAAGAAGGTCCAATAGAACATATAATTGTACTATCAAATCATTATGTTTCAAGTAACATTGCAAGATTTTCACATTGCAATGCTGCATTTTTGTGTGACATCAATGACCATCAAAAGGGCAATTTATGCTTGGAAGGCAAGAGTGAATGACCTTTCCGGGCAATCAAATGCCACTCCAAAGCATAGAATATACTTCTTCAGAGCAGAGATTGAATCAGATACTCAGCAAGTTAGCAGATAGAGAACGACCAAAAACTGCACACTGGACAGCGTGATTGTTAGAAATCTAAATTGAAGTACTTGGGTACCAGTAAACCTTTCTAAAATGTAGAACATAGAAACGTAGAACATACAACATTACAGGCTCTGAGGCGCTCAATGTTGCGCCGACCTGTGAAATCAATCTGAAGCCCATCTAACCTACATTCTCGCCCATATGCTAATCCAATGTCCATTTAAATGCCCATAAATTTGGTGAGTTTACTACTGTAGCAGGCAGTGTGTTCCACGCCCCTACTACTCTCTGAGTAAAGAAACTGCCTCTGACGTCTGATGTATATCTATCAACCCTTAATTTAAAGCTACATCCCCTTATGCTAGCCACTGCCATCTGAGGAAAAAGGCTCTCACTGTCCAACCTATCTAACTCTCTGATTATTTACATGTCTCAATTAAGTCACCTCTCAACCTTCTCTTTAATGAAAACAGCCTCAAGTCCCTCAGCCTTTCCTCATAAGACTTTTGCTCCATACCAGACAACATCCCAGTAAATCTCCTCTGAATTCTTTCCAAATCTTCCACGTCCTTCCTATAATGCAGTGACCAGAACTGCACGCAATACTCCAAATGCAGCCGCACCAGAGATTTGTACAGCTTCAGCATGACCTCATGGTTCCGAAACTCAATCCCTCAATCCCTCAAACCAGCACAGATTAAATGATGCCATTATTGATCATGCTGCAAGTTTATGAAGAAATAGAAACCAGTTCAGACCAATGTATGACACATCAGTCAAACGTGAAAATGGTGAGGAAGAACACTCTGAAGTGAATGTTGAATCAGCAGCAAGACAACCAAACTGTCAATCAACTACAACAAAGAACAACACATACTTCTCTAGATGGGTATATAATCATCAGATCCGGATATGTTGTCAATCCGAAAAGCACTGCACTATATTTTGAAGTGTTAATTTTGTAAACTTTGTCTTGCATAATTATCAACTTGACAATATATTTCAATAATCAAGCAAATAAAGATGTTTTAAAAAGATTTTACATTTGGAAAAAGATGGATTTTGTGTTGTATCCCATGGTCAGCATTTCAGTATGCCTTTAAGAAGCAAGCTCATCACTGCACCATAGCATGTGACCTAAGGGTAGAAAGATTTCATCCTCTATCTTATGGGAGACTGATTAGCAAGGTTAGATCTCATGGAATACAGGGAGAACTAGCCTTTTGGATACAGAACTGGCTCAAAGGTAAAAGACAGAGGGTAGTGGTGGGGGGTTGTTTTTCAGACTGGAGGCCTGTGACCAGTGGAGTGTCACAAGGATTGGTGCTGGGCCCTCTACTTTTTGTCATTTACATAAATGATTTGGATGTGAGCATAAGAGGTACAGTTAGTAAGTTTGCAGATAACACCAAAATTGGAGGTGTAGTGGACAGCGAAGAGGGTTACCTCAAATTACAACGGGATCTGGACCAGATGGGCCAATGGGCTGAGAAGTGGCAGATGGAGTTTAATTCAGATAATTCTGAGGTGCACTGTTTTGGGAAAGTAACTCTTAGCAGGACTTATACACTTAATGGTAAGATCCTAGGGAGTGTTGCTAAACAAAGAGACCTTGAAGTGCAGGTTCATAGCTCCTTGAAAGTGGAGTCGCAGGTAGATAGGATAGCGAAGAAGGCGTTTGGTATGTTTTCCTTTATTGGTCAGAGTACTGAGTACAGGAGTTGGGAGGTCATGTTGCGGCTGTACAGGACATTGGTTAGGCCACTGTTGAAATATTGCGTGCAATTCTGGTCTCCTTCCTATCAGAAAGGTGTTGTGAAACTTGAAAGGATTCAGAAAAGATTTACAAGGATGTTGCCAGGGTTGGAGGATCTGAGCTACAGGGAGAGGCTGAACAGGCTGGGGCTGTTTTCACTGGAGCGTCAGAGGCTGAAGGGTGACCTTATAGAGGCTTACTCAATTATGAGGGGCATGGATAGGATAAATAGACAAAGTCTTTTCCCTGGGGTCAGGGAGTCCAGAACTAGAGGGCGTAGGTTTAGGGTGAGAGGGGAAAGATATAAAAGAGACCTAAGGGGCAATTTTTTCATGCAGAGGGTGGTACATGTACAGAATGAGCTGCCAGAGGATGTAGTGGAGGCTGGTACAATTGCAACATTTAAGAGGCATTTGGATGGGTATATGAATAGGAAAGGTTTGGAGGGATATGGGCCAGGTGCTGGCAGGTGGGACTAGATTGGGTTGGGATATCTGGTCGGCATGGATGGGTTGGACTGAAGGGTCTGTTTCCATGCTGTACATCTCTATGACTCTATGACTCTAATTGCAAGACAGCAATCTGGATCTCATCTATTATAATCGAACAATTTAAAATTAGCTCAGATAATTATGGACCTGATGCATGTAATTACTTTTGTAATAATTAGATATACTCGATTCTTCAATATCATGATATCAGCACCCAGTTTCTTATGTGACAGGAGATATCATAAGTGTTGTTGCATCAGGTAAACACCTCTTTGAAGGCAAATTGACATCAAGACCTGGAAACAAAAAATGTGGGCCTGTGTGTGTGTGTGTGTGTGTGAGAGAGAGAGAGAGAGAGAGAGAGAGAAGGGAGAATGGGATGTTGTGTACAATTCTGTGTGAAAGAGAATGAGAGTTTGCACACGTGTAGGGAGAATGAGAGCTTGTTGTGCATTTGTATGTATGTGTGAAAGAAAGAGAGTTGATATGCATGCGAGAAGGTGTGTGTATCACCTGCCACTTTGATGCAGCCACATAAATTAGTCTTCTAATTTGAAGCCTGTTCAGAAAGAAAAAACTTTTATTTTTTTTAATAGTGAGATAATTTTCTCATGTCTCATTTTTCTGAAATTTGCTCACTTGCCTGTGAAAGGGAAAATAGTTGAAATATGATCCCTCATATGAAAAGATTAGACATCCGTATCCTAGACTAGTACAAGTTAATTGTTCTGCTTGGTAATACCAAATAGTGCAAGCAAAATATTTAAACTCCATTTGTTGTTCTTTTGGAGAAAATTAATTGTCTTAAATTAATTAAAGGTATTTTTGCCTGATTACTGAATATTCATTATTTAAAAATCAGTACTCTATTTATATGATGTGGGTATTTATTGAAAATATTTATTGTTGTGAAATGTCTTAAGGTAATTTTTGGAAACACGATCAAATGTCATGTTTTTTTTCCCTCAGTCACATCGGTGATCTTAGGCTACATTACCAAAACCTTGACTAATAGATGACCTTAAAAAAAATGAGAGACACAGACAGACAGATAGGCAGACAGAGACAGCAAAATGAAGTGGATTAGAAAGAGAGTACTAGAGCTATGAGCCATTTCAGCTGAAATAACACAGACAGTACTAGGGCTAAGAATTTTAGAGAAGTATGAGAGTTCAGACACAATAACAGAAATAGATGGAGAAACTCAGCAGGTCTGACAGCAGCTGTGCAGAGAAAGCAGAGACAACATTTTGGATCCAGCAACCCTGCAGAACTAGAAACAGTGGTGGTAACACTGTTAATAAGAGAACAGTTATGAGAAGTAATCTAGGTTCAGATGATGTAACGTCCATTTGGATGAAGATAAAAAGCATCAAGAGAAAAAAATACATCAGTAGGAGCAGTGTACAGACTCCTAAACAGTGGCCAATCTGGGAAAGGCTGTAAGTCAACAAATAATAGGAGTATGTAAAAGGAATAGAGTGACCACAATGGCTGACTTTAATCTTCATTTTGTTTAGCTTAATCAAATTGGCAAGGGAAACTACAATAATGATTTCATAGTGTGCAGTAAGGATAGTTTCCGAGTGGAATATATCATGAAGCCAATGAGGGAGCAGGCTACCTTGGATCTGGTAATGGACAGATGTAATAAGTGACCTTTAAGTAAAAGATCTCTGAGGAAATAATGATCACAACATGATATAATTTAATATTCAGTTCAAAAGGAGTAATTTGAGTCTCAAACAACTGTGTTTAACTTAAATAAAGGGAATTACAATGAAATGGGGATAAATCTAATCCTGCTAACATTAGCAGGAATGACAGTCAGTAAGCAGACAAAACAACTGCAGATTATTTTGTAGCAGTTGTTGACAGGCAAGAGGCTGGAAGAATACAGCAAGCCAGGCAGTATCAGGAGGTGGAGAAGTCAACAAGGGTTACACCCAAAACATCGACTTCTCCACCTCCTGATGCTGCCTGGCTTGTTGTGTTCTTCCAGCCTCCTGCTTGTCTAGTAAGTAAGCAGGGGCAGAGATTTAAAGAGGTAATTTATTATTACTCACAGCAAAAATACATTAAAGGAGGTAAGTTATTCACCTCAGGATTTCGAACCTCCTACCTGCTCTTGTAACCAACCATTGCATTTACATGGCTAGTCCAGTCAGTTTCTGGTCAGTGGTAACCCCCAAAGATATATTCAGCGATGATACACTATTGAATGTCTAGGGACAATGTTTACTTTCTCTCTTATGTGGTGCAAATGTTTCTTGCCACTTGTCAGTCCAAGTCTGGATATAGTTGAAGGCTTGCTACATTTGAACATAGCTATTTTAGAATCTGAGGAGTCGCAAATGGTGTTGAACATTGCATGATCAGAGCAAAATCTCCACTTCTGACCTTATGATGGAAGGAAGGTTTTATATTTTTAAAGTTTAATCAAGAGGCAAGTCTCAATAAAACATAAAGAACCCACTCTACTCATTATTGTAGGTTTACAAAAAAAGAGTAAAATTATACTTAAAAACTATCCACTAATCTGCTCACCCATTTGTGAGCTCTCCCACACAGGTTTCTCCAAGGTCAGCTGTGAATTTCGCTGTTCGTTCACTTTTGTTAGAAGCACTCTGATGTCCAGAGATATTTGAATTCAAACAGCAGAGGCAGTAACTGTGCAGATTCACTGCTGAGTTAAACAGCAGTGTAGCTTCCTTTCTCATTTGAATCACTACCCATCTGGTCTCTGCCTTTGTCTCTCTTCCTCCTTTTTAAAATGATGTTGTATTGATGTTAAGTAAAATGCCCTTGATGAGAAATAGGACACAAGCAATAGAGTTTGACATGACCTCACACTTCTGGAGCATAAAACATAGCAGACTAGTCAGGAGAGCACTAAAATAGTCAAATTTTAACAAAGAGATGAATAAGAGTTGCAGCAACAGATGAACAAGACAGGTCAAGTCAGGTGATCTTACAGAAGTAGAAATTGACAGTCTTGTTTAGAAACAGGTACATGAAGAGGCAACATCTCTGTTGCCTCTCTCTGCATCAATAGACACAGCAACATTGCAAATCATGACTCCTCGCTCTGACAAAGTGGTGCGGACCACTTTTTACTTGAAATGCTGTTATAGCCACGGGCAAAGGCACAGCCTGATCTAGTTGTTAGCTTATTAGCACGTCAGTGAATAGGCCTCCTGTCACACAGCTCTGTGATGATGATTAAACTCTACACGTATTTACCAGAGAGGCATATACTAATAATTTCTACATTTAGATCTTTTTGCTCAGTAAATTTCTAATCATTAAATCCTTTTCTACTTATTTTTGAAGCTATGCTAAAATACTCGAAGAACAACTGTGATAGAGAAATGAATATTAATGATGATCTAGTCTGAATATTTCTCCCAGTTGTCTAATATCCAGCTATTACTTTAATGGAGGCAGTAACGAGGAGAAAAAACAAGCTAAAAACTGCTATTAAAATTTCAGGTGGAGGCAATATTAATAAAATCCATTAGTTATACAGATGGTCATACAGTATACACAATCTCTAGACTTCTATCAAGGGGCCACTGGCGGCAAGGTGACTCAGTGGTTAGCACGGCTACTGCATTACGCTAGAGACACAGGTTTGATTCCACCCCCAGGGGACTGTCCGTGTGAAGCTTCCACATTCTCCTCAAGTCTGTGTGGGTTTCCTCCAGGTATTCTGGTTTGCTACTACAGTCAAAGATGTGCAAGTTAGATTGATTGGCCATGCTAAATTGCCCATAGTGTCCAGGGATATGCAGGCTGGGTGGATTAACCATGAGAAATATATGGTTATAGGGATGGGGTGGGTTTGGGGGCGGATGTTTTTCAGAGAGTCGGTGTGGACTCAATGGGCTGAATGGCTTGCTTCCACCTGTAGGGATTCTATGATGATACGAAGCCTAAATATTGCCTCAGATATTATGAACTGAAATTAAATATCGAGATTATCTTCTTTTACATATCTCTTTTTTGTTTTCTTTTTCTAATTTGTTACCTTAGTTTATTCATTCACTTCTTTATATTTAGCACAATTAGCTGGAAGTGCTTGATGCCAACTGTTCAGACCATAAGACCATAAGACATAGGAGTAGAAATGAGGCCATTCAGCCTATCAAGTTTGCTCTGCTATTCAATCACGGCTGATGGATTTTTAAAGAGTGTGGTGCTAGAAAAGCACAGCAGGTCAGGCAGCATCATTCCTTATGAAGAGCTTTTGCCCAAAATGTCGATTTTCCTGCTCCTCGGATGCTGCCTGACCTGCTGTGCTTTTCCAGCGCCACACTCTCAACTCTGATCTCCAGCATCTATAGTCCTCACCTTCTCCTGATAGGTTTTTCAATCCCATTTTCCTGCTTTCTCCCCATAACCTTTCATCCCCTTGGCAATCAAGAACTTGTCTAAATCTATTTTAAAAATACTCAATGACGTGGCCTCCACAGCCTTCTGTGCCAATGAATTCCACAGATTCACCACTCTCTGGCTAAAGAAGTTTCTTCTTATCTCCATTCTAAAAGGTCTTCCTTTTTCTCTAAGACTGTGCCCTTGGGTCCTTGTCTCTCCTGCCAATGGAAACATCTTCCCAACATCCACTCTGTCAGGCCGTTCAGTACTCTGAAAGTTTCAATTAGATCTCCCCTCATCCTTCTAAACCATGGTCACAGGCCATTGTCCTAAACTCAGCAGGGACATGCTGTGACTAAAGCAAAATATTCTGGATGATGAAAGTCTGAAACAGACAGAGAATGTTGGAAAAACTCAGCATGTCTAGCTGCAATTGAGTTTTGAGGAAGAGTCATACCATACTCGAAGCATTAACTCTGTCTCTCCCTTCCCAGATGCTGCCAAACCTTTTTGAGCTTCTCTACGGCCATGCTGCCCCAGGCTACTAAATGAGAATAGAGACATTGTGAAAAAAAAAGACCCATTAGAATGCTGTCACCACCCCTACTCCCAAAACACATATGAGGTAGATAAAAATATGATTTTTTTTTGCCAAATATCAGTGGTTGCCTTCTATATGAGATCAACTTTTATATAAGATCAAAGCTCAACAAATTTAATGGAAATGAATATTTTACTTACATTTGCTCTACATTTGCTAAAATTACAATCCAACTGAAAAACACATCCCATTAAAATGAAGCAAAATAACGATCTTACTAACTGCATGACAGTGTTTTTATTTTAATGAAAACGTTTTCCATTTACCGTGAATTTGTTTCAGTTACATTCATGTGATACACTTCTTCAGCCTGAATAAATAAGGTAAACTTGCTGTCCAGTCCACATGAGGCAGCAGTACTAAATTGCCTGATTATAATCCTTTGTTCGAAAAGCCATAGGATTGAGCACAAGAACAAATTCAAGGAGATTCAAGACAGCTATTTTAAGATTGTAGCTTGCCCAACTCAGGAGAATTTAAATTCCCTTTAAAATGAAATTTTGTGGGACACATAGATTACTCCAAGTATAATCACATTGCTGTTACTTTCTATAATGGAATGAAAGGGTGGAGCTGAAAATCAAAATAATAAAAAAATTGTAAAATTTGTCTGACAGTCCATTTCATAATGGTGAGGCTGTGGTGAAGAGTGAATTGAAGACTGTTTAAGAGTTGTAACCATTTGTGATTCATTATATTTAATTGGACTGTCTGGAAATTTCTGGTTTATAAAAGAGGCACCAAAGCTTGGAGTTTTAAAATTAAGTCTCAAAGATTTCTGCAATGTGTTGTGATGTGTAACATTGTTGTAACATTAAAACATCCAGAACTGTGCCCCACTTGAAACTGAATGGAACAGGAGGCAGAAATCGATGGTAAAATAGGGTAATGAAACTAACACTGCTTCAACATCACCATCACACCTCTATGTACTAATGCTCCTCTGTTCCACCTCTAGAACAATTGTCCCACTCTCTCTTCCCATCCTTCACATGGATATGTTTCTGGATGGGGAGATTCCTATCCCACAATGTCCAATCCCAATTTCCCATTTGTCTCTCTTACTACTTCAGGACTGACTTTATGAAGGCAGCGATAGGCTCACAATCACAATGGAAAGACACCAAAAAGTGGTAAAAAGAGCTAAGATCCAAAATAAATTTTAAAAACAGTTCAATACCTTACAGCTACTTGTTCTGCAATCAATCATTGTCCTGAGGTAATAACTATGTTTCTATCTGCACAGATGCTGTTTGAACTGCTTAACGTTTCCAAGCATTTTTGATTATTCTTTTGAAAATAAATGTCATTTTGATTTGGGAAGCACTTAAGATCTGTTCCTCTACAATGCTGGTCAGCCTTTGACTTGGTAATAGAAATCCCACATGTTATTCCTCTCCTAGATTCCTGGATGAAGTTTGCAGTGATGGCAACGAAACAACAACATTTCTGCCTGAAACAAAACAAAACTCCAGCCAAGCATTCATTCTTTGCCTCATCCCTATCCTATATTCCACACAACAGATTAGAGGCAAAATACATACTGAATTCGAATCACTGAAATATTAGCAGCTGTGGCTTCAGTTGCCTGGGCCCTAAATGTCTCTACCTCTCTCTACTTTTATTTTCTTCTTCAAAACTTTCCAAAAAATTATCAATTGTCTAAGTGTTTGGTCATCTAACCTAGCATGTCCTCAAGCACACTGTTGTTAACTTTGGCTTGGGTTTCTTGTTTCCCACTCTGCACACCACTGAGGGAACTGTTATTAATAGTAAAGGTACTAGATAAATACAAGTTGGTAAATAAGGCATTTTTTTATTCCTTTGAGTTTAGCAGATGGAGTGAGTGAACCTATTGAGTGGTTTTAATTGGTTTGAAGCAATCAACAGGGTAGGTACGACTAACCTACTACTTTTGTCAGATGATGAAGTATGAGAGGGCATCCTCTTAAAATTGGATCTAGGTTCACTCAGGAGGGACATTCAGGATGTTCTTCTGCAGAAAAAGGGTAGTTGGAATTAAGAGTTTGCTCACTGAGAAAGCTGTGAAAGTGAGAATAATTAGAGTTTACAAGAAAGCGATCAATAGATTTTTAGCTGGCAAGTGATTATGGAGCAAAGAGCAGTGAATGGATATGAGGTAATGATCAATCTTGATTCGATACATATGCAGCACAGATGTCCTTTTCCTATTCCAATAACTTGAATATTAGTCTGATCCCTGAATGTTATGTTGCTATTTTTGGTCTCTTTCCCAGTCACTTCAATGATGGTGACTAGACAAGGGAGCTACATAGCATTTTTATTTTCAGGGAGATGTCAGATTAATCTGGTGTAGAAAGATGTTTGCACCTAGTTCCTTCTGGTATGGTATTAACTTACAAATCCTACAGTATGTAACCATGGCCTGAATCTTAATTTGTGTTTTCTTTTTGGCTAGAATAGAGCAGCATCACTGGCACAGCACCTTCTTTAAAAGGCTACTGTGCATCTGGACAGGCGCCATTTGTCCAGAGCTGCCCAGCATAATTCCTGACAGAAGCCTTAGATATGGCTGACAAGGGCAAATTTGCACCCCATTCTGCTGGCAAGGACTTGAATGGCTTGGTGAATGGGATGGTGTAGATGTGAGATTTTATCTTCCCCCATGACCACCTGGGAAGCTACAACACCAGACCATGCCAGTCTCATCTGAGGTTGCGACCCAGATGGATACAGTGTCAGCCATCTGGAAGACCATGCAATGTTGTAGGAAGAAGGTTAACCACCTTTTCCACTCTGCCCGTGTGGTGTCACTGTTTTCTAACCAATACCTCATGCTGACTTTAACTCTGTTCCTGTATCCACCTCCCACCAAGGCTCATGGTCTACCACACTCTGTTGCCAAAAATATCTTCCCCACTCACTGTCTATCATGACAACCCCTGATGCCACTAATCCTTATATGCTTGGGACACATCCCACCTGCATGAAGTGTCAGCTGGACAAGCAATTTTATCTCCTTAATGACTGCCTCTCTCTCATTCCAGGAGAAAGCAGATCCCAGTAGTACAGAAAGAGTCAAAGTGGGTTGCCCAACCCATGTAAGGAGAGGTTCCTGACTCTGACTGCTCTGAGTGGCTGACTGACCATATCCAAGCCCCTGGACTGGCAGTGGAGGCTGCCCTTGACTTACTCTGCTGGAACTCCTGGATGGACTTAAGACTGCTAGCAACTAAGATAAGCTTTCTGGTTTTATGTCTGTGGTATCCAACATGACAATGCAACTTGGTGTCTCGGGCTTATTATGAACAGGTGAAATTTAACACTGCAGTTTGTGGAATCAACTTGGACCTCACTTTTGTTGAGATTTCAGTAGCTGTACTGAACAATCCTCCAAATCTCCCTTCCAACAACAGCTCCTACACTTCAGGGAAAGCTTCTTTGGCAAAGAAACACTTTGGAATGTCATGGCATTGTGATAGATACTAAATAAATGCAAGCTTTTTTTTCCTGCAGCGATGCTGCCATTGGGACGATTAGAATGAGAATTCAAGTGATCTCAACTGGCAACTATGTATGTTGGCATCTGAAACAAATGCACAGATAATCTATCTGGTCCTACTTCTTGTAAATTTCAAATTGTTCTTTGAATAAATGAGCTGAGGGAACCTTCCTACATTTGATTCATGTTGTTGCTTAAATAAAATAGCTAGAATCATCTTCAATTGTCTGTTTGAATGACTCCAAAAGTAGTATTTATAAAATCATTCAAACATTTCAAAAGATTATCTCTGTGCTGACCTTTTTTTTTGCATTCTTTAGTGTCTAAATTTATTCCAACAAAGTAAATCATTTTCATTATGAAATAGTCATCAAGAGTTCAGTATTTTGCAATTGCTCTATAATCTATCAGGTCATGTGTCAGAAGTCAAGATGCAACTGCTTTATGGCAGAGATTTAAGTTTTTATTTATGGTTGACATCTTTGCTTAAAATACCATTGAACTCCATGTTAGCACATGTCATTAAATCATACAATGCTGAAGGAGACCATTCAGTCCATAATGCCTGTGTCAGCTCTTTGAATGATCTATCCAAATAATCCCACTGCTCTGCTTTTTCCAACAAGAGTGAATTAACCACTATGTTAAAACAATGCTTTACTAAATATTTTGCAGAAACCAATGTACAATCAAAATAAATTATTCAGCCAAAGCTCTATCTGCTGCTAATTAACTATTTAGGTTTGATCATGAATAAACAGAGGATTGGAAATGTTTTCTTTGCCATGTTGGAGCTGATTAAATTTAAACCAATTAGCACATGCCACATTTCAAACAAATCCCTTTCCTGAGTGGCTCAAGTGGCCATCTGACTTATGAACGGACATTTATGGGCAACCAAATTGTTTATATTGGTGAACCAAGCTATAATGAAGAACCAAATCATACATGTAACAGTGTAAAGACATTAAATTCAAGAATTGTAAAAAAGTAACCAGTAGAATTATTGCACATTCCATTTTTCTTCCATACATTTCAACACCTTTCATCTCCAGATGTCCATCAGTACAGCAGATATTGTATTCTCATTCCCATTCAATGCTACTGTACAGTGTTGTCCTAGGCCTTTTGCCCCATCATCATTCGAACTTTTTGTGATAATTGACATTTTCTCCTATCCTGACTTCCAAAGTTCATTATCTTCATGAATTGGTAAACATCATCAATGTAAGAGAAATTTCCTGTCTCCAATATCATCTTAGGATTTGTTTCAACATGTTTGCCTTTGAGATTAGGAAAGTTCCTGGTTCAAGCCTATTCAATAACTTACATACATAACTTAGAGTGACAGGGTTGGTGCAGTTGTAGTTGATATGGTATAGTTTCAGAGGTCCTCATTCATACGAATAATTAAATGGAGGTCCAAGCTGTCTTTTCAATAAAATGACATGCAAGTACATTGTACCTTTTAACATCTTAAGGTGTTTTATAGCCAATGGAAGTACTTTCAAGTATAGCCATTGTTGTACTGTGAAGATTGTTTGTCCTGTTGTTTTGACAATTGATCTGTATCCATCCACAGGTGCTATGTTTTTCTTTCCATGAGGCATAATCCACACTATAGACTTTACAGCTATCTTTCCAAATATCTTTTTATCTGAGTATGCTGTGTGCTTCCATGCTCACCTCCCTGATGAATTCCTTGTTCAGTATGCAGGGATCGCCCATGTGAACCTGTTAGAATCCATTGTAGAGTCCAATGACTTCAAACAAGAGATTTGAATTTGCAGTGATCAATTTCAACAGCCATGATGTGGAGGTGCCAGCGTTGGACTGGGGTGGACAAAGTTAAAAATCACACAACACCAGGTTATAGTCCAACAGGTTTGTTTGGAAGCTAGCACTTCTAAATAAACCTGTTGGACTATGACCTGGTATTATGTGATTTTTAACAATTTCAGTAGAGCATCCAATCTGCAAGTCTTAAGATTTTTACTGCAGCAAACAAGTTAAAACCAATACTAACAATTGGAGAAAACAGTTAATGGTTCAAGTCCAGTAACCCTTTCTTACTGGACTCAAAATGTTTAACTCTGTTTTCTATCTACAGGTGCTTCCAAACCTGTTGATTTTCTCCAATAATTTCAGTTTTTTGTGTGTTTCAGGTCTCTAGTACCCACAGTTTGTGTTTGTTTTTCATTCACTAAATAATCCTTAGTAAACCATTAATTCACTAAACTACAGAAAATATGTTTCCCATTTAGCTTTCAAACATGATGGAAAATCATATGGCACAGTTATACTTCAATGGTCACTCTACACAGAATTGCAGGTTTGACAGGTACCAGTCCAAAATATGTCCCAGCTTCTCAACTTCTCCCTGTTCTACTGAGCCAGAAAATCAATTACCAAATAATTTTCACAGAAATCATGAATGGAACGTCAGCAGTAAGGCCTATTCCGGCTTATTATTCTCTGCTCCCCCATCCAACCTTGGACAAAGCACGTGGAGGCCTTAGATTTCTACAGGATGTGTCTCATCAACAACAGTCATCCCTTTTGCATTTCTTCTTGATAGCCCATTTATTCCTTTACCATCCACACCAGATTCAGCCTTTGTCTCTCTATAAAACATCCCTATATCTCTCTTATTGCTAAAAAAGTGGGAATTGAAAGTCTGTTGTCTTTGAGCAGAGCTGCTCTTGACTTTATTTCCTGATTGAATCTGCCTTTGCTCTCACTCAGTCTTAGCCAAGACCTCACTATCCTCATAGTAATCAAGACACCCAAACTTGTTAGAGGAAGATTGTGAAGAAGATGATGAAGATACCCCATTTTACCTCGAATCAAAGATATCCAAAACATCATTACCTTACAATATGTTGTATTCATAGCAAACTGGTTAGGCTACTTCTGGAATACTGCATGCAATTCTGGTCTACCTACTATAGATAAGATTTGTTAAACTTGAAAGGGTTCAGGAAAGGTTGATAAGAATGTTGCCATGATTGGAGGGTTTGAACTGAAGGGAGAGGCCGGATAGGCTGGGGATATTTTCTCTTGAGTGACTGAGGCTGAGGGGTGACCTTACAGTGGTTTATAAAATCATGAGGGACATGGATAGGGTGAATAATTAAGGTCTTTTCCACGGGGTGGTGGAGTCCAAAAGGAGGGGCAGAGGTTTAAGGTGAGAGGAGAAAGATTTAAAAGGGATCTAAGGGGTTTCACACAGGTGCTGGCGCTTGTATGGAATGAGCTACCAGAGGAAGTGGTGGAGGTACAATTACAACATTTAAAAGGCATCTGAATGGATATATGAATAGGAAGGGTTTATTAGGATACGAGCCAAATGCTGGCAAATGGGACTAGGTTAACTTAGGATATTGGGTCGGCCCCCAGTTGGACTGAAGAATCTGTTTCCATGCTGTACATCTCTATGACTCTAATGCCGTGAATTGTTCACAATTAATTTGGCTGGCTTGAGTCAGCAATTCAAATGGTTGTCTTCCAAACCAGCTTGATGGTTGGTTTACTGATACGAATGCTGAAAATGTGTTGCTGGAAAAGCGCAGCAGGTCAGGCAGCATCCAAGGAGCAGGAGGATCGACGTTTCGGGCATAAGCCCTTCTTCAGGAATGGGAAAAGTGTGTCCATAAAAGGTAGGGAGAAGGGACTTGGGGGAGGGCGTTGGAAATGTGATAGGTGGAAGGAAGTCAAGGTGAGGGTGATAGGCCAGAATGGGGTGGGGGTGGAGAGGTCAGGAAGAAGATTGCAGGTTAGGAAGGCGGTGCTGAGTTTGAGGGATTTGACTGAGACAAGGTGGGGGGAGGGGAAATGAAGAAACTGGAGAAATCTGAGTTCATCCCTTGTGGTTGGAGGGTTCCTAGGCGGAAGATGAGGCGCTCTTCCTCCAACTGTCATGTTGCTATGGTCTGGCGATGGAGGAGTCTAAGGACCTGCATGTCCTTGGTGGAGTGGGAGGGGGAGTTGAAGTGTTGAGCCACGGTTGGGTTGGTTGGTCTTACTGATACATATGGCCATTCCCATGTATCCGGCCGACTAAAGAGTCAGGGCAATTGTAGCTCCTATTCTTTCCCCAGTGGATTATGGAATCCGAATCATGTCAGCACAGCCTAACAGCACAAGAAAAAGAGCCGCCCATACCGATGCTGAAGACCGTCTGCTTTCAGCGCAACCATAATGCCTGTGATATATTCTCTGCCTCACATGAGGACTCAGTGGCTTTTGGTGGTCGGTGGTTTAGTGGTTTCTTGGACAGAGTTTCTTTGGGACTTGCAAGGAATAAGGAAGCATTTCTTGGCTTTGCAAGTGATAACAACAAACAGAAACACAACACTGGAACTGAAGAGGCTCAGGAGAGTTGAGTTTAATTTGCAGATTTGTTGAAGTAGATCCTGAAGCTGGAACACCCCCAGTCTCAATGATTCCCCAGGTTCTCCAAGTCCCGGGTTGCCTTTACAAGTGAAAGTTGTCGCCCAGCTGGGCCAGTGTTCAATCCCCATTACTTCACAAAGATCAGTTCGTCTCTTCCTTTAGTGTCGTATTAGTGTCGTCATTGAACCACGGTAAAACAGAATGCATCAAATGCTTCTTGTACAATCACCAACCCTTGTGGTGGTTTGGAGCGGTTTCCATTCCACTGTGCAAATTGCCACGACTATAGCTTGCCGAAGGCGGGGGGAATTTCAAGAACCAGTAGCGGACAGTTACCTTCACTAAACACGCAGCACTTTTCCAACCTATAGTGTAACTCTAGACGCTGCCCCTCCCTTTCAAACATTCAGGAATAAATGTATGATATGGTAGAAAATAAGCGGCTGATTTGTCGGTTTAATGTTCCATTCTTGTCTGTGGTAAAATCCTCCAGCAAAACAGAATGTCATACTATTAAAACAGTTCCCAAAGGAATATACAAGACGTTAATCTCTGGGATAACTTCATACACGGTACCAGTAATTGCCAGAACCCAAGACTTGTACCTGTGATGCAGAACATATATAGTTGACAAAACGCTCTAAGTAGCCACCCCCACCCAACCAGCTTTCCTTCTCTCTCGGTGTCTCAGAGCTCATTACCTCAAAGTTTTTTTTTGCCCTCGGAAACAAGCTTATTAACCGTGGGATGAATTGAAGGATGATTTATCAATGTGGAATGCTACAGCCGGCTCCACGCCGTCCATTCACAAAGAGGGAGCAGGAAGAGGAAGCAACCTCCTGTGTGATTTCTCTTCCACCGGGCTCAGTTCTGGTGGCGAGCCTGTAGAAAGCGCCAGCGGAACATCTAGTGCAAGGAGCCAAGGAAGCGTCCTCCAAGCTCAGTTTAGGGCGTTATTCCTCTCACAGCCCTGCCTCGTTTGTCAGCGACGCAGGGGGAACAGTCCCAGAACTGGTGTCCACCTCCGGGTGATTACCACAGGGACCGTGGAATTATAAACAGCATCTTTGGGTAAGTAGTGAAACAGAACTATTCTGTGTGCGTGTTTGCCTGTGTCTGTCGCCGCTGTTATTGTCGATATTAATACCGACTGCTACAGAACGCTCTGAAAATGCATCTCCTAAGCTTGCCTTTGCTATTGTAAACCAGTTTGGAAGTTGCAGTATAGGAAATGAATACAGCGAAACGGTTTCTAAATGCCTTTCGTGATAGAAAACGCTCGACATTTGCTCGTACATGCAAACCGATTCGACCCATGGGTCCATGTAAAGTATGTAGAGAATAAACCCAGCTTACTTTTACTGTCACATTTCCAGCACTGTCGACTGTCTCGCCGTGAGCAACATGGACATAATTCTCGCCAGTGTTTAGATTTAAAAACAAACTGGATTGAATTCTATCGCTGCTGGGCGCGTTCACTTCTGAATCCATCCTAACCTTTTGTGCACATTTACGCTGAGCAGTCTTCACTGCCCGATGTCCAATGAACACACAACATAATCAGAGCAGCCTTGCAAAATAAAAACCTCCTGAAACTTGTTTGAAAATAAATATTTGGTTCCTTACATGTTAATGCGCAGAATATAATGACATGGTTAGTTTCCTAAATTCTTATAGCTCTCTAGCTTTCTGTCAGAATGTTGAGTAAGGCTGAGAACTGTTCAGAGCTGCCAAAACTGTAATGTTAATGCCAGAGCAGTAGTGATTTTGTTTTAATATAAAGTCCATCACTGTTAATGAGCTAACATTTTGACACCTACTGCCGGGAAAGAGTTCACAAATGACGCCTGGACTTCAAGCAAGGATTCGGTCGGTATTCTAAAATGTGCTGACAACCGATCGTTTCAAATTGCATGCTGTAAATAAGGTAAGCAAGTCGTTTTCAGTTCGGATATCTGACCACAACTGATACCACAATCCATCGAACTGATTGGAGGGCGGGGAGCAGAGATTGAGAAAACCAAGCGGTGAAATCTCAATTGACGACATTGCAAATTCGGAGTAAGTAGAGATTTCTTTTTTGAATTTTCGCAAGTTAACAAATCGGTTGGTTTACCGAGAAACTCAAGCCTGTAAAAGAAAATGAAGCTTGATTTTAAATCAACTTTCGGTTCTCATCCCAAATTAAGATGTAGCAGAACTGAATGATTGAAATGGCCCTAATTAATCACTAATTGTACTGAATGGATTTTTCTTTAAAAACGCACACACACATACCAGTTATAGGACATTTGCAGAAAAGACGACGCTAGGAGATGCACTATTCACGTCTTGTACCTACGGGAGCTAATCGCCCCGCCCATGCCGTGCGAATGGATAGGGCTTCATTCAACTTGACTGCCAGAGAAGGAAAAGCGGCATTCCTTCTTCTTCCTGCCAGCACCAGAGCGAGCCCTGTTCTCAACTCCTCTATTTAAATCACGTAGGTTCAGGTGGCAGCTTTTACCCGGTCTATCCAGTTGTGATTCTGGACAATGAGTGCTGTTCACCAAACAGTTTTTTTTGTGTTAACTTTCAGACCTCTGCTAAGCGGTACACTCCAGCACACACATCTCAGCTCGTCTTGCTGAGCTCGGATATTGCAGAACAGGTGCCTCACAACTCCGCATCTTGTAATCGTGCGTGTCTTGTGCATGTCAGTTTATGGAGAGAACGTTGCCAATCAGAAACCTTAGCCAACTTATTTGGGGAATTTGGATGTCCTTCACTGTCCATCGACTGCACAAGTATCTTACTAAGCGACAAGACTACTTTTTTTTTTAAATGACCATCAGTTCTGGCGAATTTTAATAAACTGCACTCCAGCATAAATCTGCAGGTGCCAGGGCCGATATCAAGAAGTGCAAATACCGTGTTCTTTTTTTTGTCGCTTTAGTGCAACCGTCATTGGAACTGAGATTAGCTACAGTCTAATACACTGCCGACAGCTATAGGGAAACGCCAGGGAAGCATTACTGTTGGATGCACTGCATTTTCAAGATTTGGTTTTGAAATGGCAGAAATCATTACTCTAACCTCACTTTACCGTCTTCTGCCATTCAGATTCCTCCCATATTCAGTCCCCGGCTCTGATGCCTGAGCATGCCATGATGCTTGGCAAAGAGTCATACTTGTGAAGGAGTGTTCCTAGGGAGTCCGTTGCTGTGATATTTTCCATGTTAATCTCCAGGGTGGACAGCAGGAACTGCAATTGTTCAGAGTTTACGGCATTTTACCAGATTACGGGAGAGAGAATAAAGGGAGAAAGCAGGCTGCCTTTTAGCAGTATCACCTCCCCTCCCCGCAAAAAGAAAATGCCATTGAGACAATTCTTTGCGAGACATAGTGGCTGCCTTTTCAAAAATAAGACATGGGAGGGAAAGTGACTCAGCGGGAGTCAGTCTGTCTCAGGTTGTTTGACCTTATTAGGGGGAGTCCCGAATGTCTTGCACAGAGGGAATGTTCAAACCTGCAGGTACGTCTTATTGTGCAAGAGTTATCGATGGTAGGATGTCATTCTTGTTGAGGGAATCGCTTCAAGTGTTTGTTCTCAAATTCCTTGACTCAGACTGTTAATCAACAAAGCTGCGAGCAACCTTTAACGTTTGTTAGCGCCCATTTCACCGTGTCTAAGGGCACTAACCACCTGGAAACTCAACTCCCCTGTGTTCGGTTCATGAACAGCCAATTTGCTTGATATATGATTTTTTTGGATGGTTTAAATAGCGCTATATATTCCGTTGTTACTCCGTTCAAACCATTGGGAGATCTCTGCCTTCGGGCTGGGTTATAATTGCAATCCATGTGGACGTTGATAGATACGCCATGTTTTTCATGGACGTGACATTGGTATCTCACAGGAAATCTTGGTGTCCAGCGTAGGTGGTCATTCAAACCTGAACCTACTGGAGCCAACCCAAGTTATGAGACTTACAACTTCAATGCGTAACCTAATGTCAGAGAAGGCTCTGTGGCAGCTTCTAGGCTGCTTTTTACAGGTTCTGAGCCAATATCTCTTCACCACTTAAGCAAGATACTGCTGCAGCTCACCCAGCAAAGGCCAGATGTTTTGTCCTAGAATTATCATGGGGATAGAGAACGTGTGGCAATGCCACTGATTCAGTAATCCATAGGCACAGATGGACATTGGTTTGAATCCTACGATTGCAGTTAGTGAAAGTAAAATAAATTAAGCTCTGGAAATTATCTTAGTCAACCTGTTACACAAATGTTAATGCACACACCCTTGAAGGAGGTAGGACTTGCACCTGAGTTTCCTGGCTCAGAGGTAGGGACACTACCATTGAACCACATGAGTCCCAGATTGCTGTATATCAGAGCTAGCCTGTTACAACCATGTATCAATTGTTGCTGAAACTCATCTGATTCGTGACCTGGTTCATCTAAGTCCACAGCAATGTGGTTAACTCTTAGCTGCCTTCTGAAATGGTTAAGCAAGATATTCAGTTCAAGGGTAATCTTTTTTTGTGTGTGCAGGTGTGAGACACAGTGAAAGACGACAGGTGTATCAATCTTTATTCAATTTCCACCAGCAGGAAGTAAGGAAACACAAGGGTGGCCAGTGACAAGCAGTGCCCTTCTCAAAGGGCAATGCTGCACGAAGAAAAAAGTGAAGAGAGGGTAGGGATTAAATCAAAATAGAGTTGGAGGGAGAAATAAAGCAATCCACTCCCTGTGGTTGTTCAAGATTAATTTGGGATTGTGAATAAATGTTGGCTCAGCTATCAATCATATATCCTATGAAATGAGAAAAGCAAATAAAATCTCATTGGCTGTTCTACACTTTTCCAATCATACAAAAGACAGTAGGCAATTCATCCCTTGAGCACATTTCATCTAATTACATTAGTGATGCATGCATCTTAACTCTATTTACCCGTTGTTGTTCCCTTAATATCCTTAAACAAAAATCCACCAAAAATCTTGAAATTGAAGCTTTGGAACTTGGGAGAGTTCCAGATTCTGGTTACAGTTTGAGAGGAAATATATCTTGATATCATTCTTGAATAGCCTGCCTCTAACATCAAGGTTATGTCTTAATGTCCAGAACTTCCCACTTTTAAGGAATTGGGGTGGCACGGTGGCTCAGTGGTTAGCACTGCTGCCTCACAGCACCAGAGTCCCAGGTTCAATTTCAGCCTCGGGCGACTGTCTCTGTGGAGTTTGCACATTCTCCCTGTGTCTGCGTGGGTTTCCTCCCACAGTCCAAAGACATGCAGGTCAGGTGAATGGCCATGCTGAATTGCCCATAGTGTTAGGTGCATTAGTCAGAGGGAAATGGGTCCGGGTAGGTTACTCTTCAGAGGGTTGGTGTGGACTGGTTGGGCTGAAGGGCCTGTTTCCACACTATATGGAATTTAATCTAATTAAGTAGTTTCTTTCCATCTGTATGTTTCAAGGATGCAAGATGGTCTTATTGAAACACATCAGACCCTGAGGGGACTTGATAGGGTGGGTACGGAGAAGCCATTTCCTCTTGTGGGGAATACTGAAATGAGGGGACATAGTTTAAAAATAAGAGATCTCCCTTTTTAAAACAGGTGAAAGAAAATTTTGTTTTCAGTATCATTAGTCTGTGATATTCTCTTCCCTAGAAAGCAGAGGTCAATAACTCAGAATATTGAAGGCAGAGTTTGATATATTTTTGATGGCAGGGGAGTTGAGGGTTATAGGGTCAGACAGGAAAGTTGAGAAGAGACCAAAACCAAGTCAACTATAACCTAATCGATTGCTTGAGCAGGCAGGAGGGTTGAATGGTCTTTTCCTGCTCCTAAATACTTACGTCCCATGTAATATCAAATTTAATCCTTGACCCCTCAGTTAGATCACCTTTTTAATATTGATTCGGACATGAGCTTGCAAGGCCATCTGATTCAATATTACCAAATCTGAGTGAGACTCACCTGTATTCCTGTGATGAGATTTATATTATTCTGGATTTAGGTTTTGTGAACACTTACTGTAGTCTATCTATATTGATGTGACAATATGTTTGAACCATCTTTCATCCTTCAGTTCCAACGCTTTGTATATTTAATTTTATTTCTTATCCCCTTGCTCAATTTTTCTGATGATTTTCTGATTTACACTATTCTTGTTGTGCTTCTTGGCTTTCTCCAATTTCTTCATTGGGCAATGGTCTTGCAATTATTTACACATATTGCACAATTACAGAAGCTATTAACCAAACTGCCCCAGGCATCTGCTCTCCACTCAGCAAGAACTGAAATCTCTGCTTGGCCATTACCTCACAATAACCAGTGGCTATTCTCCTTCGTGGGAGGAAGAGATAAAGGACTTCTGTTTGGCACTTTGGACATTCAATCCCAATGTTAATCACAAAATCTCAAAACTATGCCATCCTTTTTTGACTGGATTGGAACTCAATACTTTGATTGTGAGCTGGAGCACAAATTCATCACTGTTCACCCAATCTTAAAATAAAATCCCTGGAGGGATATACCTGTTATCGGACTCAGCAAAGCATCGTACTTAGTTTCACATTACCTAGTATGTTAATGCATACATGAATAGGCTGTTGATAGCAGGAAAAATTATTTTGCTGGCTGAATTACCATTCACTTACTAAAATGTCCCTAAACATTTGTTTATCACCTACATGGAAGTTCTGAGCTTCGGTAGCTAGGATGCTAAAGGGAAGAATAAGTGTACATCCTGTAATAGGCAAACAGAAACTCCACAGGTGAACATAGGTTTCTCAACAGTTCAATTTGGCAACTCTCATGGGACAAAATTTAACTCTACAAGTGGAAGAGTTTTGGATGAGTTAAAATTAAACCCACAGTTTGTCTTTTCAGTCAACAAACTCAACATTTCCCCATCTGCTTCTCTTCCCTATCTTGTCTTGTTTCTCTTATTTCTCTGACTATAAGTTCTGAAATTTTCTGCTGTTTCACCTTTTGGGTCCAAGCTGAAAACCTGGTTCATCCTATCAATCTATATCTTCCACACCATCAAGTGGTATTCTTTCTCATTTTGGAAAGTCAGGTTAAGTTTTGCTCATCTGGTTAGTTGTGGAGCACCAACTGATTTTTAGATGCGAGATCTATAGGGGACCAATAGTGGCACTGGCCTGAGTTGTTTCTGTGGTGCATGTCCACTAGCCTCAGAAAACATGAACAGAAACCCATTCACTGGGCTTTTTCTTACTGCACCACCAACTGAAACCATGCAGGAAATGAGTGTCATAAACTGACCATCAATAGGTGGGCAATGTTGTTGGGCACTGATCTTACACATCAATTCCTGCCTGATTCAGGAATGGCCTCTGGACATCCATTAGTTAGAACTTTGCATAATGGCTGCTGGCTATTGAGAGCAGAAATGGGATGAATAAAATGTGCTTGCTCTGCATCATCTTATGAACATCCCTTTGCTTCCACCCAGCAGCAGGGCCAGCCAGCACCTATCTCAGCATGTGAAAATGAATCTCAGACTTACAGACTTGTTATGCTGTGGAAAGAAGCCATTTAGCTCATCATGCCTACACTGGTTCTATTAACCAGTGGAAATCTCCTGCCATTTCCCCACATACTTACATGTCATTTCTATCCTGGTATTCATCCAGTCTCCTCTTGGATGCCTCAATTCACCTGCGTTCACCACGTTTCCAGGCAGAGCATTCCATAAGCTAAAAGTTTTTTTTTCACCTCCTACCACCCTTGCTTCATTCGCAACTCATTTAAAATGCCCTATTTCCATATCAGGGATTTGAATATAACCCAAATTTGCAGATTAAAATCCTCAGTTTGTAAGGGACCTGAATTTTGAAGTTTTGAGGACACCTGATGAAGTATTTAGTCATAGAGCTTTAAGCATGGAAACAGACCCTTTGGTCCAACTTGTCCATGCTGACCAGTTATCCCAAATTATGGCTCATATCCCTCTAAAACCTCCCTCTTCATATACTTATCTAGATGCCTTTTCAATGCTGTAATTGTGCTAGCCTCCTCCACTTCCTCTGGCAGCTCACTCCATACACGCGGCACCCTCTGTGTGAAAACAATTGCCCTTTCGATCCCTTTCAAATCTTTCCACTCTCACTGTAAACCTATACCCTCTAGTTTTGGACTCCCCTGCTCTGCGAAAATACCTTGGTTATTCACCTTAACCATGCCCCTCATGACCTTATTAGCCTCTATAATGTCACCTTTCAGCCTCCAACACTCCAAGGAAAATAGCATCAGCCTATTCAGCCTCTTCCTATAGTTCAAACCCTCCAACCCTGGCCACGTCTTACATCTTTAAATCATTTCACGAACGCTTTCAAGTTTTACAACATCCTTCCTGGATGTTGTAAAACTTGAAAGATCATTTTGATCTTTTACTATAAATTCTGTGTCCTATGATCCAGCTCTACTAGCTACCTGACGAAGGAGCAGCGCTCTAAAAGCTCGTACTTGCAAATAAACCTGTTGGACTATAACCTAGCATTGTGTGTTTTTTAACTTTGTCCACTCCAGTCCAACAGCAGGACCTGCACATCATGAAGTCCATATTGATCACATCCACCACTCTACCTTCATCAATCCTCTTTGTCACTTCTTCAAAAAACTCAAAGATAGTGAAACATGATTTCCCATGCACGAAGCATGTTGACTTTCCCATATGAGTCGTTGCCTTTTCAAATGCATGTAAATCCTGTCCCTCAGGATCCCCTCCAACAATGTGCCCACCACTAATGTCAGACTTACTGGTCTATAATTCTCTGGCTTTTCCTTACTCTTTTCTTAAATAGTGGCATCACATTAGCTAACCTCCAGCCTTCTAGCGCCTCACTTGTGATTATTGATGATGCAAACATATCAGCAAGGGGCCATTCCAGGTTCAGTGTGGAAAAAGTTGCTGAATAGTCCAATCTTTTTCTGAGAGCAGGCACAAAGGTGGCTGGAGTTGGAACTGTTGCACTAATAGGGTAGAGAGATGACTATTTGCTGGTCTAGAGTTAAGTCATTTTGTTGAGGCAGTGCTGAGGATGCTATATTCAGCATTTTACCCATTGCTGCTTAAAGCTACCTCTACCGAGCAATCTGCTGTCAAAGTATGCCATGCTTGCCTTTTTTGCACTGGATATCTTCACACATCCATTGCTTATCTGCAAACATTCTGTGATAGCCATTATACAAATGTTCCTAGATTGGCCCCTCTTTCTGCTCCACTCAACTTTGCCTTCTAGAAGAGATCTCTGCCATGTTTCTGATCTGATGAAAGACAAATTTATATGGTGTTCTTCCCCATTTCAAGGTGTAGTCAATGCTGTAATGATTGGATTCCGAGTGTTGATGTCTCCAAGTTGAGAGTCCATTAAAAATAATAACTTGAAGGATATTCCAGTAAATCACAGACAAATAAACTAGAACATCTTAGTGCTGAAAGTTCAATTCAACAAAAAGAAGCTGGTCTAATGGTAACCATGTAACCACTGTCTGTTGTCATAAATACCAATCTGGTCCATTAATGTCCTTTAGGCAAGGAAATCTGACATCAATATCTGGCATGGCATACATGCAACATCATATCCACAATAATGTGGTGCAATGTTAACTACCCTTTGGTCAATTAGGAGTGAACCAGTGATGCCCACATCCCCACACATGGGTTAAAAAAAAGCACTGAATGTTATTTACAAATGTTTGGATGAACCTTGACTTTGCAGCCTGAATCAAATATCAGAACAAGAACCATGAAAACCTAAATCACCTAGTTATTTTGGTAGGATGGGGAGTGAGAAGGCTGCTTTTTTCCCAGCCTGATGCACATGTACATAATTTTCAGCCGAGGGTCACTGGACAATTACTGGATTGGGAACCATTGCTAATTTGGTAGACTCCATAACCATTGGGATGTTGAGGCCATTTTGGTGGTAGTACTTGTCATTGTTCTGTTAAGCCCTCTCACTTTCAGAGACCAGGAATCAAACTTGGCCTGTTATTGATGTTTGTATCTTAAATTCACAATGAACAATGCACTGTTTGAGGTTCTAGGTTATGTGAAAGTAATATTCCACCATGAGTAGACTCAATTGAAATTAAATTGATTTCACCTCTGCTTAATCAACAATCTAAGTGCTAGCAAAGACTCGATTATATTCTATTATATTTTTGGTGTTTACAGATATCAATCAATCTATATCTCATTTTGCCATTGCATTAGAATGTTCAGTACAATTTGTTAATGTACCAGCACGTGATCTTGAATCAGAAATGCATTTGCAATTATTTTTCACTGATTGCTTAATAGATTGTAATTACACATTCCATTTATCTTCAACCTTATTCTGAGAACTATTCCTTACTTTCAACTGCGAATACACACATTTTTCTGTTGGAGTTAGCCAGGGGTCGGTGAAATTCATGTTCATCAAGGGCACTTCACTATTCTGAGAAAACATTTTGCAAGTAATGAACACAAAATGAATAATAGTGTTACCGAAATCTTTTTTATAATGTTTTAAGTATGTTCATATCAATTGGCAGCACCATTCCTAAACTATATTTTATTCAGACTATCACAGAATATACAGGCCAATCAACTAATTGGTGTTTATGCTCTGCACAAATATCTCACTGGATGGCCTCTCTGCTCATTATTTTCCATCTATTTAACTCATGTTCTCGTCAATGTGTCTGTGCTATTCATCTGAATATCATAGATAGGAAGTTTCAAATCTTACCAAAAGCTTGAAGACATCTATCATGTCACCCCTTGGTCTTTTCAGAGACAAGAGTCCAAAGTCCATTCACCCTTTTCTGATAGGTATTGTTTCTCAGTTCTGGTAGTGACTGAATTACCTTTCATCTTCTTCGTTACTTCCTCAAAGAAGTCATTAAGGCTGACCAAGCACAACCTTTTTTTTAGAATCTGTGTTGACTGCTTTTCATTTTTATTTTGTTTCCATATATTGTTCAATTCTAGCTTTTGAGTAGATACTCTACAATTCCTACCACTGACCCTAAGCTGTAAGTCTGTAGGTCCCAGTCTTGCTGTGTATTGATTTGTCACTGTGGGTCTTTTCAAAACAGCTTAAGTGAGGCTCATTGTTTGTTCAAACACAACATGCATTATAACTATCCCTTACCCTGTTCCAATTTACAAATATAATTTCTAACAACATCCAACAGATTGCAATGTAGAATTGAAAGGGTCAGATTGAATTTGTTTTTCCTAAGACAATGTTACAGCAGGATTAAAAGGTTGGAGACCATAAGTTGACAATTAGCACCAGAGTAGACCCTGAAAATGGTCTTGGTAAAAACAGTCGATCTTCCATAATTACACCGGCACCACTCCCCACCTCTTCCTCCGCTACATTGATGACTGCATTGGCGCCACTTCGTGCTCCTGCGAGGAGGTTGAGCAATTCATCAACTTCACCAACACATTTCACCCTGACCTTAAATTTACCTGGACCATCTCTGACACCTCTCTCCCCTTCCTGGACCTCTCCATCTCCATTAATGACTACCGACTTGACACTGACATTTTTTACAAACCCACCGACTCCCACAGCTACCTGGATTACACCTCTTCCCACCCTACCTCTTGCAAAAATGCCATCCCGTATTCCCAATTCCTCCGCCTCCGCCGTATCTGCTCCCAGGAGGACCAGTTCCACTTCAGAACACACCAGATGGCCTCCTTCTTTAGAGACCACAATTTCCCTTCCCACATGGTTGAAATTGCCTCCAACGCATGTCGTCCACATCCCGCACCTCTGCCCTCAGACCCCACCCCTCCAACCGTAACAAGGACAGAACGCCCCTGGTGCTCACCTTCCACCCTACCAACCTTTGCATAAACCAAATCATCCGCCGACATTTCCACCACCTCCAAAAAGACCCCACCACCAGGGATATATTTCCCTCCCCACCCCTTTCCGCATTCTGCAAAGACCGTTCCCTCGTGACTACCTGGTCAGTTCCCCCTACAACGCACCCTCCCATCCTGGCACTTTCCCCTGCCACCGCAGGAACTGCAAAACCTGCATCCACACCACTTCCCTCACCTCCATCCAAGGCCCTAAAGGAGCCTTTCACATCCATCAAAGTTTTACCTGCACATCAATGTCATTTATTGTATCCGTTGCTCCCGATGCGGTCTCCCCTACATTGGGGAGACTGGATGCCTCCTAGCAAAGCGCTTTAGGGAACATCTCCAGGACACCCGCACCAATCAACCACACCGCCCTGTGGCCCAACATTTCAACTCCCCTCCCACTCTGCCGAGGACATGAAGGTCCTGGGCCTCCTTCACCGCCGCTCCCTCACCACCAGACGCCTGGAGGAAGAACGCCTCATCTTCCGCCTCGGAACACTTCAATCCCAGGGCATCAATGTGGACTTCAACAGTTTCCTCATTTCCCCTTCCCCCACCTCACCCTAGTTCCAAACTTCCAGCTCAGTACTGTTCCCATGACTTGTCCTATCTGCCTATCTCCTTTTACACCTCTCCACTCCACCCTCTCCTCCCTGACCTATCACCTTCATCCCCTCCCCCACTCACCTATTGTACTCTATGCTACTTTCTCCTCACCCCCACCCTCCTCTAGCTTATCTCTCCATGCTTCAGGCTCACTGCCTTTATTCCTGATGAAGGGCTTTTGCCTGAAACATCGTTTTTACTGCTCCTCGGATGCTGCCTGAACTGCTGTGCTCTAACCAGCACCACTAATCCAGAATCTGAAGATGGTCTGACGCGCTTGAAAAACTTAAGGCAATCTTGGAATATTTTACAATGTTAAAAATGCTCAATGAATGCACAGTGGTTATTGTTAAAAGCTAAATGCCAGGTATAAATTATGCTAGAGATATGTGGATAAGAGTTTAATCAAATTTCTGTGATCAGTAATAAAGTACCCATTCTAAAATTTATCAAGGCATTCTTTGAACTATATTCTGTCTATTATTTTTCAGTAATTAGTTATCTCACAGTATAGGAAAAGGTTAATGAAATAATATATCCCTACGCTCCATTTACCTATTTGAAAATAAATTTATTTTTAAAATAGTTTCTACTTTTTCATATTTATTCTCTCATTTACTTTAAATTTATTTTGCTTGCAGCTGCAGAATAAGCTATTAGTTGACTGAAGCTTTCTTTGCTCTGACTGAAATACTTGGCAATCTCAACTTGAAAACAGCACCCTCTGTTGACCATATATTTGTTCCCTGCTTGAGCTATTCTGATGAACTCTGCTTTTAAGGCTGCTCACAGGTGAGTGAAGACAGCCCAGGTGCCCTCTCCTCAGATACAGGCCAGTGGTAAAGATTTTCATTTGGAGATGTTCTCAATGGAGGAAACTATTTTCTAAATTCGCGAATACTAGAAAATTTGGATTTCTTTCAAAACATTAATTAGGCCACAAAGTTGGGTTCTGTGACACTTCAAGTGCGTGCACCATGGATTGAATCAGAGGGTGACTACCTAAGCCCTAGTGAACACATGACACACCCTCCACCTGATGATGTGATTCCAGTGGAAATATACCGAGTCACTGTACAAAGGACGTTGAGTAAAGGTCTCGCATTCCGATGAAGCAGTATTTTAAATGCTGCGTGTCTGTTTGTATGTGGTTTTAGGGTGGAGAGAACACCTTTTTATCACCAGGAAACCGCCATCATTGTGACCAAGACTCTGAACCTCACCTTATGAGGAGGAGGTGAAGGCATGGAGTGGTACTCAGGACATGTTCATTTGGATGGGCTGGCTGAGACACTCGGAGTCCCCTTTCTTTAGGGGAGCATCCCATTATTGCCATTGATGCACTGTCTTCCACCTTACCATCCATACAGGACATTCTAATATGTGTCACCTTGGTTACAACCCTCAAACAATTGCCATACCATGCATCATTACCCAAAAGCATACCGCTTTATGCAAACAAAACTTTGTCCTAATCCGTTCCATTTCTGGTTTCTCCTACGTAGGACTGCCCAGTACCTGCACTGCAGCTGAGAAAGGCAGGAAGTAGTACTCTATAATTGCCCTAAGTGGTCTTCAATGATACCAAATGCTAGGAGCTCTGTAACAATCAGCTATAGAATATCCAGGGATATCTCATCCTCCTTCGGATCAGTGGATTAAGCTGTGCCTCACTCCTGCTGATTTCAGCTTTCTTAATTCTATTGAGTGAGGCTTTTTTTTACTGGCAGAAGATGGCAAAATGTATGTGATAGTGTTCCATTTTGTTTGATGTGCCTGCCCTCCATAGCTAAAAAGCTGAACGTACTTAGAAGCAGCAAGAGGTAGGGGTGAGTCTAACATCACCAGAAGGAGTGTAAGAGTGAGATGTCTGAATTTCAGTTGTGATTTATTTAATACTGATGACAGTTGATGAGTGGTGATAGTGTGAAACACCATGCAGAATGACAGGTTGGTAGAGCATTGGATAGGAGATGTGATATTATGATGGATTTATGGGAACATAGGACTTAGGAGGAAAAGGCCATTTGGTCCTTTGAGTCTGCTTTACCTTTCAATGAAATCATGACTGATGGGTTGTGGCTTCAACTCTTATTTCATGTATGCACCTCAGAACCCTGACTCCTTTGTCTATCAAATATCTATCAAACTCAGCCTTAAATTTACACACTCCAGCCTCCACTCCCTTTCAAGGAACAAAATTTTAATGGCAGAGAAAAAAAACAATCTCCTTCTCTGCCTTAAAGGGTGAAGTTCTTCCTGAGCATTGCTCGAGTCTTAATTGCACCACAGGATCTTACCTGTTTAAATCAGACCATTGCTCATTTCATTCTTCTAATTTGAAAGGATACAGGCCCAACCTGTTCTCCTTTCTTCAAAAGAAATACTTTCATCCCAGAAATGAGTCAAGACAATGTTCATTGATCTTGACCACTAATGTGAGATCAGTAAACTTCCTACGATACTGTTGCAAGGTCTTTTGAGACAGGCTCTGGACATTCAGCTCCTTGACCACCTGTCCCCATTCCCCCCCAAGACTGGCATTGTGATGTGACATTCCTCAGGAGCCTCTTATCCCCATACAGAAATATGGCTTCTCTTTTCTTGTCAACGTCCATTTAAAAAAAAAGCCTCAAGAACAACTTAAATGGATTATGGAGGCCTTTCTCTGTCCTAAAAGCACTTTTTCTCTTTCTTCCAATTTCAGCAGCAATATTCAGCAGCAGTTTCCACTCAGTCATTGTTACTCATATTTACGAGGAGGAAGCTGCCTTTAAGAGCTGTAGGGAGGTGAAAGTGAGGGCTGCAGGTGCTGGAGATCAGAGTCGAGAGTGTGGTGCTGGAAAAGCACAGCTGGTCAGGCAGCATCCGAGGAGCAGGAGAATTGATGGTTTGGGCATAAGCCCATCATCAGGAATGAGGTGACCACTGAGCCACAACAGGTAAGATTAGGGCAGGATCATAGTCATTCCTGATGAAGAGCTTATGCCTGAAACGTCGGTTCTCCTGTTCCACGGATGCTGTCACTGGACCTGCTGTGCTCTTCCAGCACCATGCTTTAAGAACTGCAGCCTGGCTTGAACATATGCTTATAGTTTCTATTGCAAGGTTCCCTAATTTGTAGCAAGCCAACAAAATTGATTCCGCAGGGCTGTGCACAAAAGTCACGGAATGAAGGTGGCAGCACTGAAACTGCATGCTTCTCTTGTTGATGGGAATGGGTGTGGGCAGACTGTCTGCCATATCAAAAAGTGTACGCAAATGAGTATTTAGCCATTAGCTCTCAAAGATAAAATAACAAATTGGATTTGTGGATGTATATCAACTTAATCATAGTAAAATGTCTGAAGGAGTTTCATAGGAACTAAATTCACCACTGAGCCACAATAAGTGAGATTAGGGCAGAGTCATACAGCATGGAAACAGATCTTTTGGTCCAATTTGTCTGTGTTGATTGGCCATTCCAATCTGACCGAGTCCCATTTTCCAGCATTTGGCCCAAATCCCTCCAAACCCTTCCTATTTATATATATACCCAGATAGCTGCATCTGCCTCCACTTCTTCCTTTGGCAGTTCATGCCATACATGCACCACCCTCTGCATGAAAAAGTTACCCCTCAGGCCCTTTTTAAATCTTTCCCATCTCACCTTAAACCTATGCCCTCTAGTTTTGGATTCCCCCACCTTAGGTAAAAGATATTGGCTATTCACCCTACTCATGTCCCATATGATTTTATAATCCTCTCCAAAGTCACCCCAACCTCCAATGGTCCAGAGAAAAAAAGCCCCAGTCTATTCAGCCTCCCATTATAATTCATACCCTCCAATCCCAGCAACAGCCTTGTAAATCTTTTCTGGACCGTCTCAAATTGAACAACATCTTTCCTATAGAAGTTCAGCAGAATTGAACACTTTATTCCTAAATTGGCCTCATCAACGTTCTATATTGCTGCAACATGACATCCCAACTCTGATACTCAGTGGTCTGACCAATGAAGGTAAGTATACCAAATGTTTTTTTTTCATCACCCTGTCTACCTGTGACTTCACTTTCAAGGAACTATGCACCTGCACCCATAAGTCACTTTGTTCGGCAACAGTCCCCAGAGTTCTGCTATTAATTTTATAAGTCCTGCCCTGATTTACCTTAGCAACGTGCAGCATCTCTCATTTATCTAAATTAAACTCCATCTGCCACTCCTCAGCCCATTGGCCCATCTGATCAAGGTCCCATTGTACATTGAGATAATCTTATTCGCTGTCTATTACACTGTCCATTTTGGTGTCATCTGCAAACATGCCAACCTACCTCCTGTATTCACATGCAATTTATTCACATAAATGATGAAAAACCAGTGGACCCAGCATTGAACCTTGTGGAACACTGTTGGTCACAGGCATCCAGTCCTAACAGCAACCCACTACTAACACCCTCTGTTCCTATCTTCAAGTCAACTTTGTGTCCAATTGGCTGGCTGCCCTGGATCCCATGGGAGCTTGTCAGATGCTTTGCTGAAGTCCATATAGATCACGCCTGCTGCTCTACCTTCATCAATCATCTTTTTCACCTCTTCAAAAACTCAGTCAAGTAAGTGAGACATGATTTTCCATCCACAAAGCCATGTTGACTATCCCTAATCAGTCCTTGTCTTTCCAAATACATGTAAATCTTGTCCCTCAGAATGCCCTCCAATAACTTACCCATTCAAAGACTCACCAGTTTGTAATGCCAGGCTTTTCCTGACAGTCTTTTTTTAAATAATGGCACCACAATAGCGAACTTCCAGTCTTTCAGCACCTCGTCCATAGCTGTTGATGATACCTCAGCAAGGGGCCCCGCAATCTCTTCCCAGCTTTCCACAAAATTCTTGGAAACACCTGATCAGGTCTTAGTGATTTATCTATCTGTATGCACTTTAAGACCTCCAGAACTCCCTTTTTCATAATTTGAACTCTTTTTCAAGACATCACTAAATATTTGCCTAAATTTCCTATCTTCCGTGCCCTTTTTCACAGTAACTACTGATGTAAAATGTTCATTCAATGTCTCATTTATCTCTTGTGGTTCCACACATAGATAGCCATGCTTATCTTTAAGGAATCCTATTCTTTTCCCAGTTATTGTTCTTCCCTTGACGTACTAATAAAATCCCTGTGGATTCTTCTTAACCCTACTTGCCAAAGCTATCTCATGTCCCCTTTTTTCTCCCACTGATTTCCCTCTTAAGTATACGCCTACTGTCTTTATACTCCTAGGGATTTACTTTATCCCAGCTGTCTGTACCTGACATATGCCTCCATTTTCTTGACGAGAGCATCAATTTCTCTTGTCATCCAGCATTCCCTATGCCTACCAGCTTTGCCCTTCACAAACAAAGGTCTAAAAATATTGTCAAAGCAACAAGTATTTAATGAGAGATAAGTAGAGTGTTAATGAGGATTATAGAAGAAATTCCAGTACTGAGACCCCAGACAACTGAAGGCATAGCTATTAATGAAGAGAACAATTTACAGCAAAGTGTAAGATGCTCTAATCAAAAGATCGCAGATCTCAAATAATCAAAGAATGTCTTCTATACTGTGACAAATCATTTGACCCATCACGTCTGCACCATCTCTTTTAAGATCCACTCAGTAGTTATATTATCCTGCCATTTTCTCTTACTCCTGATTTTTTTCTCTCTCTCTCTTTAGATAATTATCTAACACCCTTTTGAAAGCTTTGATTGAATCTGACTGCACCAGACTCTCAGGCAATACGTTCTGAAGTATGTGCTGCAATGCCAACCACTGAAATTTCTGAAGAAGGGTCACTCACCCTGAAACTTTACCTTTGATTTCTCTCGACAGTTGCTGCCAGACCTGCTGAGCTTTTCAGGCATTTTCTGTTTTTTTGTTTTGATTTACAGCATTCTCATTTCTTTCAGTTTTTATATTGCAAGATTTTGTTTGGGCTACTTGGCTGCTCCACTTTCTTACTGGATTAGTGGTGCTGGAAGAGCACAGCAGTTCAGGCAGCATCCAACGAGCAGGATGCTGCCTGAACTGCTGTGCTCTTCCAGCACCACTAATCCAGTATTTGGTTTTCAGCATCTGCAGTCATTGTTTTTACCTTGCTCCACTTTCTTCCCAGGGCCTGATTACTATTTAATTTGCAGTGATAGAGCAAATCCATTCGCAATGCTTAAAGAGAAGTGGCTCTTGTCTTCTTCAAAATTCAACTTATTGCATGAAATCAGTCAGGTACACGTTTTATTCATAAGTTATACATTGCTCGCAAGATTGAGGAGACTGATGATTTGGTCTTCACTCTACAAATTCCTAAGCTGTTTTGGGTTTTCATCAATTGTCTCATGACATCAACAGATTGGGTGGAGTTTAATGCAGTGTCCAATGTTAACCCTTTCATATGAATGGGAAAGGCTTAGAGAGATATGGGCAAAACGCAGGCAAGTGGGACTAGTTTAATTTAGGAAACTTGGTTGTCATGCAAAAGGGTCGGTTTCTGTGTTGTATGACTCTGGCTCCATTACTTTCTACAACACAATCCTGATCCAAGTCACTCTGTATGGGAAAGTTCTTCCTCATCATCTTTCTGATTCCTTGGTTTAAAATGAATGACTAATGTCCTCTGATTGTTGGAGGGTTGTACAGCTAAAGGAAACTACTGAGAAAAGGAGAAGCAAGGCCATGACAGGATTTGAAAAGTTTGAAGTCAAAAGCAATATGTAGCTTTTATTATTACAACAACACATTCACAACTGTGAACATTGATGAATATTTTTAATTTGAACTACATTTAACTTCAAAACATTTACAACAAATGGTAATGTGTTTTTTTCCTGCTTTTCAGATAGAATGTAAACCAAATATCAGATGTTTGCACATTTTGGTTAATTCCTGTAACAAAATTCATTTAAAATATTTGTAATTCCAATCATCAAGTCCTATTATTTTTATATATAGGTGCAGGAGAATTGTGGATTTTATTTGAGTCACTAACGTTATTATGATGTTTTAAATTATGAAGGAGTAGTTTCCCCATGGTTTGTACTCCTTTAATCACAGAAATTTAATGGATGATATTATTGAAGTGTTTAAAATGATTGAAGGATTTTCTTGGGTAAATGCAGAGAAAAAATCCTCACGGAATGAGGCCTTTGTTATATGTCCCTTTTAAGGGTGATATGCTAATGAGCAACTGACCAGAATGTGGAGCATGTGACCAGCATCCAATTTGTAATATGTTGGAGGTGAAGCCATGTTTTCTTATTGCACCACAGTAGTTGCTGAATAATGCTGTGATATGGCTTCAGACAAAGGGAATATATATTTGGCTTACCAATTTTGGTGCAGGATTTGTAGGTTTGCATTAAGCAAAAATAAAACTGTAACAAAGGTGATATGAACCTAAAATTAGAGCTCTGTTGTCTTGTGGGGATTTGATGTAAGGAAGCACTCCTTTGAACACCATTTTGCAAATATGAATTCCTCAGTTCCAAAAGGTGGTGTGGCTAGGCATTAATTCTGAATTGCAAGATTAACTTGATAATTTTTAATGGTCTTGTCTGACAAAAATTGATGGAATTGAGCCAATTAAATGGAACTGTAATTTAGATCCAACTATAGGTTAACTGAATAACAAACTCAGGCTCAATGAGCTGATATGCCTTATAGATGTCCCTAAGATTAGGATGGTTAGACCTTGGTTGATTTGTGCACAGTTTTGGATGCCTAATTTAGGTGCATGATTGGAGAGAGTGCAAAGGAGGTTTACAAGAATGGCTTGCAAGATGAGAAAATTTAGTTATAAGGATACACTGGAGAAGGTCAGACTGTGGGTTTTCTTAGAGAGAAGGCTAAGAGGCTAAATTTGATCCAAGTTTTCAAAATTGAGTTGCCTGGAGAGAGTAAACAGGAAGAAATAGTTTCCACTTTGAATTGAGAACCTGGAAATGCAGTTTGGAGAAATTTGCAAAGGAAACAAATGCAAGTTGAGAATTATTTGACACTCAGCAAGTAGTTAGAGTATGGAATGTGCTGTTTGGAAGTGTTGTCAAAGCAGATTCAGTTGAGGCATCTGAGGTAATTAGTTTATTTGTTTGTTTCTGTTTAAATAAAGTGCACAGGTCTGGAGAAAAAGCAGGACGTTGGAAATAAATCAAAATGCTCATTTGAACAGCCATGATAAGTAAATGGCAGTCTCCTGCACCTTGAGATTTCCGTGATTTTATGATTTTTGTAATGATGAATTATTTATTAGGAATTATGCATAACTTAAGACAATCAATTCATATTCAAGTGCATATGACTGAACTTTCACTACAGGCTGTCTGAAAGACTGTAGTCTATTTTGTGTTATTACTAATGTTATCCTTAGCATCCAGAAAATAAAAACTCAAGTAATTATTTTATGGCATTTCCTTCACTTTATTTGCAATGTAATATAGGACAAACTCCTGATTGTAAATTGGGAGGGAGAGTGGAAGTGGTGGGGTTGGGTAGAGAGAAATATTTTTGCTACAATTTGACATCCTGTTCTGATATGATAAATATGCCTGAAATTTCAGCAGAAGTCTGTGTCTATTGTAACTTCAACAAAGGTCAAAAGCAAAACCCTGGGAGAAACAGCATAAATAGCTATTCATGCTATTTCTGCAGAAATATTGCATGAAAACTCTGAAAAATAATCCTTCCTCACTAGATTGAACGAAACCTTGGCTCTTTATATAGTAGTAATTGAAAGCTTCAGTTTAGTCACTAGAGAGATAGCTGGTAAATTGGGACATGTCTGGTTGCAATGCAGTAATAATAATCACGTGGATCATGGGTTCTCAAGAAATAGCCTAATTAGATTTATTATTAAGAAATCAGTTTCCTAGAGAAAGTCAGATTATCTTTTGATATGTTCTACAGTTTATTTTTTAAAAAAGACAAGGATTTCATATTGACCTCCTTTTGATGTCACTTTCATCTGACTGCTTATGAAACTACTACATTTTTAAAAACGCTCGTACTTATGTAGTGCTTTTCATGACCACCAGATGCCTCAAAACACTACACTCAATAAGTTCTTTTTAAGTATCACTCCTTCATAGTCCAGGAAAAACACGAGTCAATTTGCACACAGCAAAATAACAATGACTAGGTCATATGCTTTTGTGGTATTGTTAGAGATGGAAATATGGGCCAGGAATAATTTCTCTGCTCTTTGAAATAGTGTTGTGAGATCCTTTTACAACCACCTGATGAGGTAGATGAGATCTTCATTTGTCATCTCAATCTACATCTCTGATAGTACAGCCCTCCTGTAATTCTGCACTGCAGTGTCAACCTAGATTTTGTACTCATCTAAGTGTAGGACATGAGCCACATGCATTTGCCTTCAAGGTAAGAAGACAACTAGTTAAGCTATAACTGCCTGATAAACTGCACCTGACTTTAACTACGTCAACAAATGAGTTGAAATCAGATCCGTTATGTGCAAAGATTGCAAAATTAAAGAAAAACAAATCAATAAGAAAGCAATAAAAAATTATAAATGTGTTATATGCCATTATCATGGGCAATATTTCACTTTTGTTAGGAAAGATCTTCAAACTAGCAGAGCCAGAAATTTAAAGAAACAAAGCTCTAAGTTTCCTTTATTCATACGTGCCTTCATATTCTCCAACAAGTTTCCTCTCAGCCATCATGGAATTAACATTCCACTCTTGTAAATGGGTCAACCTAGAAAGTTTTCACCATCAGTTACCTCAGGCTGTATTCTATTTAGTAAAGCCATCTAACAGTGTTTGCTTTAAATTGAATTATCCTTTGACATTTTAGTTAAATTTTTTTTTGAGAAAGTAGTGAAAGTACAAGAGAACAATACAGTGTGAACAAGACTTGCAACTACATGTCTCTTTTACTGATCTCATTTAAAAACAAGAAATTAATAATGTCAGGACAGTAGGTGAAGTGAAAATTAGATGGCAAATTGGATACAGGAACGGAAACCTGGTGGTGCAGAATTGGAATGGAGAAAAATACGGGTTGATCGAATAAAGAGAAAAATAGGAAGTAAAAAAAAATTAAGACACTTGTTTGAATTACTAATTGTTATTAGAGATTTAAAGAATAAGTCTTTAGATAAATGCGAGGTGCTGCATTTTGGGAAAGCGAGTCTTTGCAGGACTTATACACTTAATGGTAAGGTCGTAGGGTGTGTTGATGAACAAAGAGACCTTGGAGTGCAGGTTCATAGATCCTTGAAAGTGGAGTTGCAGGTAGATAGGGTAGTGAAGAAGGCATTTGGTATGCTTTCCATTATTGGTCAGAGTATTGAGTACAGGAGTTGGGAGGTCATGTGGTAGCTGTACAGGATATTGGTTAGGCCACTTTTGGAATATTGCGTGCAGTTCTAGTCTCCTTCCTATCAGAAGGATGTTGTGAAACTTGAAAGGGTTCAGAAAAGATTTACAAGGCTTTTGCCGGCATTTGAGGATTTGAGCTATAGGGAGAGATTGAATAGGCTGGGCTGTTTTCCATGGAGTGTTAGAGGCTGAGGGGTGATCTTCTCGAAGTTCATAAAATCATAGGATAAGTAGACAAGTCTTCTCCCTGGGTTGGGGGAGTCCAGAACTCGAGGGCAGAGGTTTAGGGTGAGAGGCACAGTGGTTAGCACTGCAGCCTCACAGCACCAGAGACCTGGGTTCAATTCCCGCCTCAGGCAACTGTCTGTGTGGAGTTTGCACATTCTCCCTGTGCCTGCGTGGGTTTCCTCCGGGTGCTCCCGTTTCCTTCCACAGTCCAAAAATGTGCATGTTAGGTGAATTGGCCATGCTAAATTGCCTGTAGTGTTAGATGAAGGGGTGAATGTAAGGGAATGAGTCTGGGTGGGTTGCGCTTTGGCGGGTCAGTGTGGACTTGTTGGGCCGAAGGGCCTGTTTCCACACTAAGTAATCTTAAAGAAACTTAACGGTCAACTTTTTCATGCAGAGGGTGGAACAGTATGGAATGAGTTGCCAGAGGAAGTGGTGGGGACTAGTACAATTGCAATATTTAAAAGGCATCTGGATGGGTATATGAATAGGAAGGGTTTGGAGGGATATGGACCAGGTGATGGCAGGTGGGACTAGATGAGGTTGGGATATCTGGTTGGCATGGACGAGTTGGACCAAAACTCAGTTTCCATGTTGTACATCTCTATGACTATCTATGACTTGTTTTTAATAGTTAATTTCAAGTGAGAAGTTGATTGGCACTAGTTGACAATTATCCCCATCATTTAAAGTTTCATTAGACTTGAAATGATTGTTGGTAAAGAATTTAATTTCCATCAATTGCACAAATCCAGCCACTTCATGCCATTCGCTATATTTCAATGGTGAGACAGTGAGGTGGTGATTTTGCAAAGCTAGCAAAGTGGTGCCAAGCAGATAGGAACTTCTCAGGTTCCATATTAAAATCGTGTATGTACTCCTCATTCATTGTTGCTGTACTAACTATGCATAAATAATAGTGATCGATTTTAAACTCTCCATTCATACTAGCAGTTATCAGTAGTTGTGACCAAATTAGTTTCCAAATCATCTGCATGTCCCTAGTCCCAGGTTTTTACCTGTTTAGAGTTTAAGCAAAGTAACTGCTCAAAAATGGAATCGTTTAAACTCAACAAAATTTATGATTTGGAACAAGACGCATCCTAACTTAGAATGTATGACCTCATGTGGTTACCTTGTGACCTTGTGCAATTGTCCCTGATATGAAACAAAGCTCCAAGTTTCCTTTATTCATCTTTGTCTTCATATTCTCTAACAGCCCAAATTTTCTGTCAGACAAGATATAATCAACATTACACTCTTGGGAATAAGTCAAGCTACAAAGTTTTCACAATTAGTTACCTTGGGCTGTATTCAGCTTAACAAGGCCATCTAACAGTCTTTGCTTTACTTTGAATTATCCTTGGGCATTTTAGATTTTTAAAATGTTTTTGTATGAAAAATTGCTGAAAGTACAAGGTGAGAGCACTACAGTCTAAACAAGGCATGCAACATCATAATGCGTTCAGCATCAAATCATTTCAAAGTCAGGCATCAAATTTTGCCTCCAGCTGTTTGTTATGAACTCTTCAATTTTTATGTGGGGTTCCGAGAGGACTCTTGTGGCCCAGTGATAGTGTCCCTGCCCCTGGATCAAGACACCTGGATTCAAATCCCACCTCTTCAGAGGTGTGCAATAACATCCCTGAAAAGGAAGGTTAGAAAATATCAAAGTGGCTCCTAGATCCTAGAAGCATGCAACTCTTTATGCAAGAATTATCATTTCTTCATTTGCAGTGAGTGCTGTAAACTGAGGAGGCAGAGGTGTAGTGAAAATGTGGGCTAAGTAAGTGGCTTCCAGATCTCTTGCAATGCAGTGGGAGTGTCCCTACTTCTGAACCAGAAGGTTTGGATTCTAGTCCTATCTGTTGTAGGGTGTGCCTAAACATTTCAGAACAGGTTTACTTTTTTTAAGTTCTAAAGACAAGCCCCCCCACCCCCACTTAAAAGAGAGTTGGTGGTGTAGTGGAAATGTCAATGAGTTTACAATTCAGAACCCGAGTCTGATGCACTAGAGTCATGAGATCCCACAACAGATGGTAATATTTGAATTCAACAAAACAAAATCTAGCTGGGTCCTGATCATGCTGTTATGGTACAGTTATAATATTCCTACGTTTGAACCACAGGACCCAGGTTCGAGTCCTTCCTGCTCCAGGTTCACCTTGTATTTTCACCAATTTTGTGCCATGATCTCATCTCTCAACAGGATGCTTAGGAAATATCAAAGTAGCTCTCATGTTCTTAAAATAACAAAGAAAACATAACCAACAATACCCTTCAAGCCATTTGGTTTGTCTCTAGCACCATGTTATTTTTGACTATCTGTAATTATCTTTCTGCCTTAATTAAATAGGTTCACAGGTTATCCCTTTACTAGTTATTCAGGTATTGATACCTGTTGTGTGACTTCTGACTTTGTCAACCCCGGTCCAACACTGGCACCTCCACTTCATGAACACCTTTTAAAATATAGCTCAAATCAAAACTTTTGGAAGATATCATCTTTGAGATTTGAAAATATCTTATTTAGAATGTATGCCTCACCTTGGTTCAGTTGGTGGTATCCTGGAGTCAGAAACCTTTGGGTCTAAGTCTCAGTCCATATACGAGAAATACTGAATACAGAAAATTACTTCAGTGCAGCAACATCTGAAATGTTGGCTTTTCAGGTGTGACATTAAACCAAGTCTTGTTGGGTTAATGTGATAGATTCCATGACACTATTTCAAAGAAACAGAATTCTTTTGGCTCCTGCCCAATAGTGTTCCTTCAATATAATTGAAAGGGCCATCTGGCCATTTCATAGTGCTTTCATGGATCTTGTGTACAAACTGGGCACTATATTAGAATTTCCTACTATAGAATATGGTAAGCAAAATTAGTAATAAAGCACTTTGCTGATCCTAAGATGTGGAAGACATTGTATAAATGAAAGTTCTTATCCTCCTATTCTTCATGGAAAGCATTGAAAATGTGTTTATTTATTCAACTATGTATTTGTAGTAGCTTATAAGCTGAGAACAGTGAAGTCATTCATTCAGTAATGTGGCTATCAAATCCAGAAACACCAACAACTCAGGTATAAAAGACTGAAATGATGAAGGTAAGTTTTCAAGAATAAGGAATTTGAGTGAGGACTTGGAGGTCAGGGGTGTAATTTTGATATTTTTAGAAATGGATGCGCAGCACTGGAAATATCAAGTCTGAAAGCATCTTTCGAGAAGGGAGAGTTGATATTTCCACTGTGACCTTTCATCAGAACTAGGAAAATTTAGGTTTTGGGTAGGTGAAAGCAGGGAGGGTGAGAAACGAAAGAAAAGTATGTTAGAGTGAATAACAAAAGAGGAGGAGGACGCACAAGTTTTGATTCCAGTTCTGTCTCCCTTGTGCTGCCAGAGCTGCTGAGTATTTGTAGGGCTTCTCATCTTTGATTTTCTGCATTGGTATTTTGCTATTGTAAAGAGGGAATTTAATTTCCTTATCTGAAGTCCACAATGAATACATTTTATTAGTTTTTCAGAACAGATCTATTTGCGCATGGCTATAGAGGATAATGTTTCCATATCTGGATCTCTATGCAGGAAAAAGAACAATTGATTGTAATCTTCAATCTACCTTGTGAATATTTGATGAAAGCCAACTTTGTAAGAATGCAATCAGAAACTATGAAGGTGACTTGGTAGACAAAATTAACACTTGAGTTCTCCATAATGTTCCTCCTTCAAATGGCAGCACAGCAGCTTAATTGCATGAATGGCTGAAATCTCTAGAAGAGAGAAGCATATTGCAGCTCTCTTGTCAAATCTTAGACCTGTAAGTGAGATCACTTTTGGTAAAATCGCATATATTTCTCATGATGAACAGAGCGTAAACCACTTTTGAAAGTAAATAAGAAAAACCTTCTTCTCTTCTAAATGACTTCTGTAACCACATGGCTTCAGTACATCAGAATGGCCCAAAGTATTTATAATCAAGGAGTACAGTTTTGAAATTTTAATGCAGAACCAGGCAGCCAATTTGTGCACAGAGGATTCCACAAGCAGTCATGGAATGATTAAATATGGATTGAAGAATAAAAGCTTTCTAACAATGTTGGAAGGTAGTTCTGACTTTTAGTACTATGGGATAATTTACATCCATTGGCAAGGTCAGAGATAGTGTTGATTTAATGTCTGATCTGAAAGACGGAACAACATGTTCTTGGAGTTGCAGTTCAGTGCCATTTTTAAATTAACTACAAAATTTGTTGGAAGTGCCTATGACGGAGTTGTGTCAAAGTGTTCAGTTAATACATGTCAACGAGTTTTCTAAATTGGTGATTGCTAAAGCTGTAGAAATGGAAATTGCTGCAATACATATTTGTGTTTGCTATTGTAAGGGAGCTGTCTCTCTGGGGAATGAGTAGTTGATGCAAATTAACACCACAATATGTGCCTAGTCAATACGTTTCAGAGACTGATTGTGGTCTGACAACTAAATGGACAGCCTTGTGGTAGATTGATTTTAATATGGATAAGTGAAAAGTCATGCACAGTGTGAAGCGTAAAATCTGTGTACTCGTGAATATGTTATGAATGAGGTTAATTATATTTCCTGATACATTTCAAGGGGTTTTGAACATTAGTCAAAATAGATTATAAACAGATTTGCATACACTATTGTCATAACCCAGTTTGAATGATGTTGATACACAATGAAATCTTGATAGAATGACAAAGGTATTTCAGTGACTGAGGGCTTTAAATTCGGAAGAGAACTAAATAAGTAAACCTAAGATTAGACATAATTAATGTTTTCTGATGATAACATAAATAGATTGAGCTTCAAATAATCATATGATAAAGAGTGAAAAGTAAGCAAGCATAAGCGAAAGAATCTATTTAGGAAAATCCTGTTTCTGTTCAAAGTGGGAAGAATGTTGATAACTTTATCCCTGTACCTTTAATTCACATTGGTTCTTTAATAGGTTTGAAAGTTATAATTGTACATGTCAATAGTGAACAACATGTATAACACAATGATTTATCAGTCTCTGCAATCAGTTGAGAGTCATGCCATAGAGCAGAAGCAGTCAAGTATAATTTGAGTGCAAAGTTAGATATTCTGGCAGAAATTATCAAAATTCTTAAATTTAAACAGATAACTATGTCTTAAAGTGGAGATGCTCACCAGACAATTGAAATCTCTGGTCTCCCTCACCCAGTAAGTGAACTATCATATTCAATGAAACAAGTCATAAAGAAAATTATACATTGTTAATTTTGAGAGAGCATTGGAGGCTGCAGGGTGATCTTAGAGGTTGAGAAAATCATGAAGGGCATTGATAGCGTGAATAGACTGGGTTTTTTTCTCCAGGGAAGGGAAGTCCAAAACTAGAGGGCATAAGTTTAAGGTGAGAGGGGACCAATCAAAAAGGGACCTAAGGGCAACTTTTTAATGCAGCAGGTGGTGCCTGTATCCAGTGAGCTGCCAGAGGAAGTGGAGTCTGGTACAATTAGAACATTTAAAAGGCATCTGGATGGATACCTGAATAGGAAGACTTTAGAGGGATATGGCCCAGGACTGGTAAATGGAACTAGATTAATATAGAATATCTGGTTGGCATGGATGAGTTGGACCAAAGGGCCTGTTTCTGTGCTAGACAACTCTATAGTCAGGATATTGACACATGTAACATGAATAATACTCAACACCTTTTTTTTTCCCATGTGTACATTGTTCACATGATGATCTTGTGCTTTGGTGGAATTATATAACAGTATTGCAGTGCTTCAACTACAGAGCATTGGTGAAGTTGTAATTTCTCATGTGCTGTCATTCAAACATGGTAATAGGGAATGAAGACTGCTGTAGAAGATTTCAATATGATTTGGGCATAATAGATTGGATCAATTTGGTAGAAAGTCAGTAATTAGGTAGGCTGTCGTTTAGGCTGGCTGTGGATTCGGGAATGTCCCAGTCCCACTCTTCTTTTATTCTTTCTTTGGACTTGGGCAGAAACTAGCAATGTTGGTGTTAACTACTTATCCCTGGCTGCTTTGAAAAATTAGTAGTAAAACTTCCAGAATCACTGTTGTCAGTGCTTTCAATTTGCTGCTTATGTCGGTTTGATACAACTGTTTGGCTTACTAGATTACTTCAGGTGACAGCTAAGAATCCACTAGTTTCTTTCGGGACTTGTGTGACACATACACTGGACGGGTAAGAACACACTTATGAACCAATTGAGCTTATATGACAGTCTTAAAGTTTCACAAAAGCAACTTATTATTTTACTATTTCCAACTCTATTAAACTCAGTTCAAGTTCTCCAAACAGCTATACTGGGATTTGAATTCTTGTTCTCTGGATTATTTTCCCCAAGATTGTGGATTGTCAGATTAATACTAGATTTCTGCTGACATCCAGGAATTGGTTGGTGGTTATGTTCAGAGTTATTTCAAGTCTGTGTTTCTAAATTATTTGTATTACATTAAAAGCTATTTATTTTCAGGCTGAGAATTCATTGCCTGTTATCATTTCAGAAGCAGAAAATTCAAATAAATTCTATTCTAGTAGCAGGAGATGATGGTAAAAGCGTAATCCTTATACCCTGGGAAAACTACTACTCATGGCCAAAGAATTGAAATGTGCGACCTTAAGATTTTGGGTCAGCTGTTGACAAATACTGGTTGCAAATCACATTCAATTTTGTAATGAAGTTGAAGACGTGCACTGTACTTTTTAAGAGAAAATGAATGCTGTTTTTCACTCAGAGTTTATAAGCACCTGTTATGACTAACTAGCAGTCTCTGTGGCATGGAAAATTGAAAATATGTAACGTTTGGCTGTGAAATAGGTACCTGAATTGGTTGCTGTTTTTGACCATAATTCAAGTCTGACCAATCAGTTTAAAATATGCCCCCATTTACTAAAACCCAATCGAGTTTGAATTTATTTGGCATCACATCGATGAGATAAGCATGTGTTTGGGGTTTAAAAAAAAGCAGACATTTTGAAAGTTAGACAGAAAGTAACTGCCATAGAGAAAGACTGTCATTTAAAAACACTATATCAAAGGTGCCTTTTTCATATGAAACATCTTTGCAGTAAAAGACAGAAGACAATCCAGAGAGATCTCCAGCTGAAAAGGAGAAAGACACCAGGCACGACAGCCGCTGTGTGATTTTGAAATTAAGTTGATATAATTTTAATAAGGGTTTTTATTGGAACAGTATATTGTTATAGAGTTGGAGGCAGATAATCAGTTAAGTGGTGGGGGGGTTGTGGTGGGGGAGAAGCTTAGAGTTGTGAATAGTTGTTTATTATTCAGGTTTAGAGTTAAATAATAAATCAATACTATTTTCATAGTGGAATTTGGGAGTCCTCTGTCACTCATGTTTTAATAGATTTTGAGGCGAGGTGAGCTTTTCTGGGTGTTTAGTTTAATTAACAGAGGGGTTCACCATGCTGTAACAATTCAGTGTTTTAATAATTGAACAAAACTTGTAATATAGCCTCCTGACTTTCCAGCACTCCAATTAAAGCTGAGTTTCGCTAACTTCAACTTCAAAGTGAGTATGTCAATGAAAATGTAAATGAGCTGAACTTTTTAAAACTATTTTACCAACTGCTTATACAACATTATTTTTGATTACAATTTATCAAATTGATATGAAAATTTCCACTCTAGGTGCTGACAGGATATGTCCATTAAGAGGACATAATGTAGAAAGGAAATTCTACAGTACAATCTTTCCTTCATTATGTGAGGAGTCAAAATGTTACTGCTTCATATCCATAATTTTCATTTCCATTGGTCTTGACCTTGAATAGGATGTGATTCAAATCAGCTTTTTCTGCCTGTTTTAATTAAATAGAACAAAAAGTGTGTCTTTGGTTGGCACAACTCACTGGTGTAGCGCACTGCAAATCAACCCCTGCTATTCTTGGAATTGTCACAATGTTAAAGTTGTTAAAAGAAATAGGCACAAGTCCCCAAACTAACTTGTTTTCAAACTTAGGTTGAAAGAAAGTATGGATCAGGTTTCTATACTAGACAAGAAATCACTATTTATTACAGGTCATTAGAGTTGACTTAATTTAAATGTAGTAGGACTATAAATTCCTTAATCCTGAAGATGTATGTGCATATATTCATATGAAGGTAAATAAAGGGAGAAAATATATTGGCACAAGGAAAACTGTTCATAATCTGTTGGGTGTGGTTCTTGGTCTGAAGGTTGCTCCATGATCTTCCTTTTCTCTGAACACTTCCACTTGTTTGCAAAGGCTGTTTTACTCTGGCTTATCCAATTCAAAACCACAACTTTTAGCATCTGCTGAAGGGAAGAGAAACTGGTTTTCTGCAGGTTTAAAATGGCTTACTGCAGAGAACTGAGAGTTGTTGTGGCTGCTGCAGACTTACTGATTTTCTCTTCAGGTTTGACTAGCTTCTCTCTGTCTTGTTCACAGCTGAAGCAGTTCAGTTAATTTCAACCAATTATGTTGGTAGGCAGAGGGCTTTTGTCATTGATTATTAGTCCCTAATCCACAATCCAGTCAGTTTGACTTGAAAACAACCCCTCAGTCCCAGTTCATATGCACATTGCTGCAACCTATAGCTGCAAACAGAATTTGCAACAGGTCTCAAATTCTTTGCTTTCAAACGTTTGGCCATCTTGTTATATCCCTGAATTTGGAAATACTTTTTTGTCATTTCAATCCACGGTGATAAAAGGCACAAAAATAAACAGACAACATCTTTACAGATTGCTCAGAGTTATCTAGAACAGTCCAGTGCTTCATATGTTATGAAGTGATATAGTTGAATTTTTCCCTAAGCTTTATAGCCATGCTAAACCTGGCAACAATGGAGCTGTGCCACCATGTCACACTTCCTTCAGTTTCAACATGTCATAAGTTCAAAACGCTCTAAGGTAAAGTCACCATAGTCTTACCAGACCATTGGGCTGCTCTCTCATTAGAAAGAGATGACTGACTGGTGGTTTAGCCTGAGGGTCACCACCCTCAGGCAACGGGTGAGGTTGTGAAGGAGAATCTTTCATGGTTACCTCCAGACACTGCAAGAATTGCAGCTATGGTTTTGGCATTGCTCTACATTGCAAATCAGCTGTGTGACCAATAGAGTTAACCAATCCCCCTAAATTTACCTCCCGAACCATGAAACCAACTCTGACTGTGGTCGTGAGAGCGCTGAATCCTAACCAATTGATTACCCTGGAAAATGCTGTGTGAATCCTAAGACCTAGTCAATCAAGTTTCTGCTCATACGTTTTGAAACAAAAATGTGACATTGTAGAAGTTTGAAAATTAGATTGCTTGGGAGAAAAGATGCTTCTTATTTATACTGCCAGTCATGGATATAGGAGCAGCAAATTGAAAGCAAAAATGTAACCTCAGTTTTCCTGTCGATACAAATTGCTCAAGCACCAATCTACTTCAGAATGTCTAGATGAGTTTTCAGTCATTCCTTCAAATTCTCAATCTATCTAATGCCCTTGGCCCCTACAGGAATCACCATACACATGTGATTCACACCTGTAAATTGGATGGGGGATCTGAGTCTTGCTTTTGAGGTTAAAAAATACCTGTTTGTTACACTAAACTGATAAATTCAGTTAAATTCTTGAAATAACTTAGGAATGAGAGTCCTGTGGTGCATTTATCCTGCTCAAAGAGTATCCTTTTGTCACTTATCTGTAGAGTTCTTGAAGATTTGTGGCTCAGGTTATGGATTAAATAGTGGATTCTTTCACCAAGCAGGTATGTTTTTCTGCAAAAGTTTTGTCACCTCACTAGCTGACATTGTCAGTGCATCTTTGATAACATGTTGGTGCTCTGTCCTGCCTGGTATTTATTTGTCTACTTGTTAGTCCTTGTGGTCCAGTATTTGAGTGAACTGGACCCCATATACAAATTGATTTGTACTGATTGAGATCCGGTTGGAGTGCCAGGCTTCAAGGAATTCTGTGGGGTGTCACTGTTTTGCCTGTGCTAGGATGGTTACATCATCCCAGTTGAATTTGTGTCTTTTGTTTGTGTGTTTGGAAATTAGTGTGCTGGTCATGACTGGCAGTGGTGAGCTGATGTCCGTGCACTCTTATGGTCAGTTTTCTTCCTGTTCCATGCTGTGTTTTTCAAAGTCTTTGCAGGGTATCTTGTAGATAAAGTTCATCCTGTTGGATGTGGATGTTGGGTCTTTAACCTTTGAGAGGACCTGGTGAAAAGTGTTCCCTGGTTTGTGGGCCACGAAGATTCCTAGGGGTCTGAGTAGTCGGGTAGTTATCTCTGATATGCTTTTTGTATGGCATGGTGGCTATCGTGTCTGGTCACTTAGTGTTTTCTTCTTTTGGGTTTGTCCCATAAGTACTGGAGGATAATGCTCTTATGGTACCCATTTTATTTAAATCCTTTGAATAGACATTCCTACTCTGCTTCCTGAAGTCCTGGGTTGCTGCCCTGTGTCCTTGCCCGTTAAGTAATGTCCTAATGCTTCTCCGTTTGTGGGTGCTGGGGTAGACCTATTGAAATGGACCCTGTATATAAACCATTCAGATACAGAAGCGGACGTACCAACAAACTGAGACACATAAATACCAGGCAGGACAGAGCACCAACATCTTATCAAAGATGCACTGATGTCACCTAGCAAGGCAACAAAACATTTGCAGAAAAACACACTGGCTTGGTGAATGAATCCATGACTTCATTTGTCTGTAGTTCAGAGAAATTGAAATGAGGATAAATTTCTGCCAAGCTCGTGGGGGACAAGTTGAATACACTGGTCATACGTTGTTATTGATATAGTTGCAACATCCAATAATAACAGGTATGTGACTTGCTTGTTTATTGTTTTCCTCCTCATTGTACAGTTTTTATGCTCCACATTAGGTATGTGTGAAGGTCATAAATAGCAGGTGTCTGAGCAACAACTTGGTCATATTTTATGTTAAATCTGGTTGTGACTTTTCCAGTGATTTGCTACTTCCACTCATAGAATATAAAGGAAAGTTTATAGCATAATATTTTGGAAGTGTCATTAACAAAAACAATTGATTTAAAGTGGGAACCTCTGAGAAGAAAGGGATAGTTAGTAAAGGCTTCACCTTGGTGTGTAAGGTGGAAAATATAGGAGATGAAATATTAAGTGTTTTAAACCATGGTGAGTAACGTTTAAAGAACTTAGGTAAGTTAAATGAAAGGCAAAACTCCATGGCTTGGTGAGATAAATCAAGGATACTAAGGAAGGAAAGTGAGCTGACTCCAGGTATTGTATTTCTGGGATAATAATAGATATTTAGCAGACCAGGCAATATCTGTTCAGGAAGAAAGACTGAATTGACATTTCAGTTTGCTAAATTTTCATCAATGATCTGAAAAGTTAGGTTGGAGTTTACAGCTCCACCAGAGCTGGATTGATAGTTGACCCATACATAATTGGGTGATGTGCTATGGATGCTGCCAGTGCCCACCATCCGTCCCACTCTATGTTAACCATCAGCAAGTTAGTGTTAGGATGCCCAGTGTTCTTGGGTTATTTCAGGCACTTAAATGATCAACAGGTGGGCATTTACTGGACTTTCTGCCACAGGGATTTTACCATGTGTCATGAAAGGCCCTCATCAAATTTGTAGCCCAATAAATTTCCTTCGTCAAGGGCTAGTTATGATGTGATTGCCCTGTTTACAAGATACATTTGTCCATTGAAAATTCCCCCTCAAGTCTTACCGCATGATATTTAACCCTATCTTCTACCTCAGCTTCCAACATACCTCTGGCTCTTCACTGGGGCCTGCCATCATGGCCTTGGAAAGACCCCATCTTACCATAAAGTCTGAGGCCTATTTTTCAATGTCATCTTCAAGACTGACTGTAGTTTTGGCTGTGAACACTGTAGACTTGTCTAGAAATCTCTTTTTGGTTAACCTCTCCAGGTTGGGGTACAGATTCTGGCGACTAACTTGAGGCAGATTCACTTTATCTTCTATGCAGGGGTGTGAGGACCCTGTTCTGTCATCTGTCTTCCAATTATCCTCCTCTCTACCCTGCATTAATTGCAGCCCATTAGCAGTCCCTTCTCTTCAAGGATGCTGTCTGACCATTTGAATAGTTCCAGCATATTTTGTTTTCATTTCCTATTTCAAGCATCTACAGTGTTTATCTATTGAATTTCAGAACACTTGAGTGTGGATGACTGCTAGAGAATTTCAGTGTAGTCAATGTATTATTCATTTTTAGAATCTGGGCAATTTTATTGGTCAGCTTAACAAGTGATAAAGAACATCTACCTCCATTCAAATCCTTAATTTAACAACCCATTATTTCTAGGTGAGGAGAAGATGGTTAGAAATAGCCAGTGTGGATTTGTAAAGGATTGGTTGAGTATGACAAAAGTCATGGAATTCTTCAAGGCGGTAACATACTGTACAAGGAGAAATAAAATGGATGTGCAAATTGAGTTTTTTTTCACAAGTGAGGCTTGAATAAAAGTAACTAAAACTAAGGAAGCAATTTGGTCTAATAATTAGTGAGAAGGGAGGAAGCATGGAGTAGGAGTAAAGGCCTTTTAGTTTTATGGGCAAAATTGAAAATCTCTGGTGGTCTCACAGGGTTTGATTCTGGGCCCAACTTAGTTCATTGTGAATTAATAACTTTGCAATGCACCTGACCTGGAAGGAGTGGTGTCAACATTTTGTAGCAAATATTAAAAGGAAAGTTAACTCTTTGGTTAATAAAGCTGCTAATGGATATTACCAAGGTAGAGATAAGCCAGAAGGAATCAATCTCAGTAAATCTGAGTTGATGCCGTTCTATAAATTACAACACAGCAATTGTTTAAATGGAATTATGTTGGTGTTGTGTAAGAATAGACGGAGTTGCTAAACATGTTTGCTGGAATTTAAAGTATACCATAAGTTGATAATAGCAAATGGAATTCTAGACTTTTTCAAGAGTTATAGAATGTAGAGAGCAGGAAATAATGTTGGGTTTGTAGATAGTATCTTAATAAAAACTTATTTAGAATAGCTTATTCTGTGCAATATTGGGAAGTACATGAATCATTAGAGGCTGCATGGTCTGAAGGAATACAGATATGAAGAACTGAAAAGTTGGAGTTCTTCTGTTTTAACCAATACAGATTATTGGGTCAGATGAGAGAATATTTAAAGTTGTTCAAAGACAGTTAATGGTTAGACAGTCAGAGTTTGTTAATAAAACGTAAAATGTTTTGTGCAAAATGCATTTGATGTTTCTTTACATGATCATGAGGCTGTGTAAGTTACTTGCTGAATTGAGAGGCAGAAACTGTTAATGTTAAACTTTTAGGTTGAATATATTGAAGAAAAAGATTATCTTGAATTTACATAGTACTTTCAAACATTGGATACTCAAGTTTTTTGTTGTCATTCTGAATGGGGGAAAACAGATAGGGATCTGGGAATAAAGTGGGTAAATAAAACTGTGTGAAGGGAGAACAGCATCATGCACTGGCTGAAGTGAGTGCAGTGTTTCCATTTTATTATTTTTATGTGTTTCCAATTCTAACTACACAGCACAAATAAAAAAAAACTGAATTTTTTTCTTCTGACCAATTTTCTTACCATAATGAAGTTTGGCAGATTTGGATCAAGTGGACTTTAATGACTGAATTAAAGCACATAATTAAAGTTTCTTAAACAATGAGAGGTGCAAGAATTATGGAACTTAGAGTGGAGCACTTAAATTATCTATACATTAACGATAGTGGCGAAGGCCAGAAGGGGCAAGAATTCCTCAAGTGTGGAGGAAAGTTGTCTCCATCAGTAGGTTTCCAGTCAAAAGAGAAAGGAAGTTGTGCTAGACATGCGGACATAAGTACAAAGAGCAGGAGCAGGCAATTCCGCCCCTCTAGTCTATTCCATCACAAATGATCATGCATGACTCATCTCTGTCTCAATTCCTCCTTTCCTGCCCACTCTACATAACCTTTCAACTTGTTACTATTTTAAAAACAAATCCGTCTACCTCCCCAAATTTATTCAGTGTCCAGCATCAACCTCACTGTAGGGTAGTGACTTCCACAGATTCACAATCCTTAGAGAAGTAATTCTTTCTAACCGCTGGTTTAAATTTGTTACTCCTTATCCCAAAACTATGATCTGTCATCCAGATTGTATTACAAGAGGAAACATCATCTCTACATCCAGTTTGTTAATCCTCTTTAGTACTTTTTATACCTCAATTTGATCTCATTCTTCTATGCTCCAGAGAGTGTAGATCTAAAGTGCTTTATCTCCCTTCATAGGGAAAAGCCTTCATTTTTGGAACTGTTCTGGACCAGACCAGGCACCAATAATATATTAAGAAGATAGCCTAAACCCTAACTTTTTCTTAATTTAAAGGTAAATGTCAGGTGTTCCAGATGCAATTTGATTGGTCAAACTACTTGACATTAAACAAAACACAATTTATTCAAACACTATATTTAAAATACAATGACAGAAATAAGAACTTGGAATCGCAACTTTATTTGAAAATATAACAAAAATCGATACAGTACCTAGCAGTAATTAACTGTTCCAATACAGTAACATCTGATAAGCACATCATTGGCAAATAAGCCAATTCATAAAACAAATTGTCTTGCATGCAGTTGCCTAATCCACGGGGAAAAATCATCAAAAGACAATTCTGGGAGAGAGTGTGCAGCAGTTGGGAGGGACTCACTGCCTTCCAATACTGCTGAGACCCCAGCAACAACTGCTGAAAGCTAACTAAAACCAATCCTGGATCTGTCAGAGATTGACCATACCCATTCAGCTTCCACTCAGGCCTCACAAGTTGTTGACCTTCTCATAGATTGTTTGTCCCCAATCTCTCTAAAAGAAACCAGGACAAAGCATGCCTCTTAAAGCTACAGTATCATCACAGAATCAAGCTAGTGAGCTTCCAAAGCAACTGCATCTCTCAAGGAGACCAAAACCATGTACATACTCCGGGTCCAGTTTCAAAATTCCTTGTATAGTTGCAGCAACAATTCCCTACTCTTACATTCTGTTCCTTTAGCATAAGTGTCAAACTTCCATTAGTCTTCATCTGTTCCTGCATGTTAGTTTTCTGCAATTCATGCATGAGGACATCCAGATCCTTCTGCACCAAAGTACTTCAAAGTTCCTAACATTTCTAAACCTGATTTTTGGGAATGAGGCAGTCTAAGTGGATCAAAGGATAATAATGCTATTGTATCATGAGGTTTAGATTTGCTGTGTAAAAGGACAAAGTACAATTCAGATTAAGAATTATTAATTGGGGAAAAGCAAACTTCAATGGAGTAAAAATTGATTTAGACCAAATGCTTTGGAGTCAAAAGTTGACAGGAAAAAATCATTGAACAAAAGCCATCTTCCAAAAATAAATTGTGCACAACCTATCATAGTATATTCCTTCATAGGAGATAGGGCAAACCAATCTAAACCTCCCTGGGTGTCAAAAGTGACAGAGATTATGATGAAGAGAGGCTGTACTTTTGAGACACGTCAGATAGAGAACCAGGCTGAATATTGAAACTTTAGTGCAGAAGTTGAGGAAAAAAATGAATGGCAAAGTGATATGATTTACACCATGATACAGGGGAGATAGCTGAGGTATTGTTATCTGTCTTTACAAAGGCAGATGTTGACTAAGCCACGATGAAAGAGGTAATTAATTTAGTCGGGCAGGTCAGAATTGAGGAGAATGTATTGGGTATGATGCCCATACTAAGTGGATGAGATCAGAGTGAGATGACATGCTTCCATGGATACTGAGGGAAGTGAGGGTGGTAATAATGAAGGTATTAGCAATGTGTTTTAAGTCATCTTTGGATTTAGGGGCAGCGCCAAAGCTTTGGAGAAATGCAAATATTGTATCCTTATTCAAAAAGAGGTCTAAAATAAGTCAAGCCAGTCAGTTTAATTTTAGTGGCAGGGAAATTTCCTAAACAGTTTGGGACAAAATGAATAGTCTCATTGACAAATGCAATTTAATTCATCTGGGCCAGCATGGACTTAATGAAGGGAAAATTGTGTTTAGCTAGCTGGAGTTTTTGAAGAGGTAACGGACATTGAGAGCAATGCTGTTGTGGCTTGCATAGGCTTCCAAAGGCATTTGATATTATGCATGCAAAAGAGCTTTGGACAAGACTGTAGTTCATGAAATAAAAGGGAAGGAGCCAAAATGGATACAAAGAAAAAGAGTAATGGATGGTCTTTGGGCCAGAGGAGATTTTTATAGTGGAGTACCTAGAAGTCACTTTTTTTGGAACTCTTTCCTCTGCTTCAACTGTATGATGAACTGAAACCTTGGTGCAGAGGACAAAATTTACAAATGATCTTTAGAAAAAAATGCATTGTGGACTACGACAAGGATAGTGCAGTACTTCAAAAGATATTTTACAAGTTAGGATAGGTAGACAAGAAGCAGATGAAATTCAACCTGGCAACATGTGAAGTGATTCATTTTAGGGAAGACAAGCTGTATAAAAACCCACTTTTCAGACTTTTAAAAAGTGGGATGATGTCCTCCTTGTAGTTGGAGCTTTAAACCTGGAGTTTAACCTGGAGTCCTCCTTGTAGTTGGAGCTTTTACTTACTGGAAATAAGTTTGAATTGTAATGCTGCCTTACTGAAGCAGTGGGGAAGGATACTTGACCCCTTGGTTCCATATATGTTCAGGGCAGTTTGCATTATTTTTGATTAGTTTTTCAATGGTCCAGATGTTGTGAGCTCAGCCTGGTGACAGCTACTCGATTGGTTATAGGGCAAGTGTCCTCTGTATGGACATTAGAGCTTAAACATCTATCTAGCAAACAGAAAGCACCCCAGTCTCTCTCCTCTCCCTGCTCCCATATATACCCTGTGTGGACAGGTAGTAAAACAAAATCTCCTAACAGCTGTTCTCTCATTTCCCTGGAAGTTGCGTTCTTCATAAATTACCTGTTGAAAGTTAAATATGGGTGAAACCATCTGTAAAGACACTCAAAAGGGCAACTTCTCAGTCAGTGAAAGAAGGGCAGCATTGGTGTGTAAATGAGTCCACCTCATCAGCAAAGAATTAGAAAGCAGTGGAAGGAACCAAGTGGAAACAACTCAGCTCCTACGGTCTGGGCTGGTGCTCTTGATCTTCCTCTTTTTGTTTTTTCCCCTCATACCTGCACTTTTCCACTCTTCATATCCTTGTTTCTTTGAAAGTTTATGTGAGAGAATTTTAATAAGAGCATTGTTTAACTTTGTATTATAAGTTAGCAATTCATGTTACAATCAAAATATTTTTAAGGAAACCGGCTGTGCGAGTTCTTTTAAGTGAATTAGACAGTTAGGTAAAATCGGACAATTTGATGGCTTAATCAAATTTTCACAATTTTGAGAATTCTAGGAATAAGAGTTTTCTTTCTAACATCTATTTTATTTTGTTTCCATCCTAACTTATTTATGGTACAATTCTAAACGGGGTATAAGAGCATAAATCATTGAAGGTAACAGAACAGGGTTCCTAGAGCAGTTCCTAGAGTATAGTGACTGAGCTTTATTAATAGGCTTGTAGAATACAAAACCACAAAGGTTATATTAAACTTGTGTAAGGAATTTGTTCAATATCAGCTGAAGTATTGTGCACAGTTCTGGCTGCAACACATTTTAGAACTAATTAAGGTGTTGGAGAAATTGCAGAAAAGATTTGCAAGAATGGTTCCAGCAATGAGAAAGCTCTTATGAAAATAGATTGGAGAAATTGGAGTTATTACCCTTGAAAGGGAGTTTTGATGGAAGTAAACAAAATTCTGGATCTGGACTGCATAGTGGAGAAAAAACTGTTCCCAGTCAAAGGGAACAAGAAGAATCAAAGCTAAAGACTTTAAGTAATTGTAAAAAAGAACAAAAAGGAAAAGGGGAAAGACTTTCACAGTGAGTTAAAGGTCAATTCTTGGCATTGCCAAGAATTTGAAGGAAATGGGCACAATTAAAGCATTTAAGGGGAATAGACTTAAAAGAAAAAAAAAGAATCCAAAGGCTTATGGGGAGAAGGTGGAGGAAACATGTTTGTGGAACTTTTCATCTACAGAACTGGTGCAAACATGAGGTCACCTTTTGTATTGTATCATTTCTGTGATTCTATGAAAATGCTAACGTATATGGGAAGGTTTCACATCAGTAACTGCTTTGAGGTATGTGTAAGCTTTCTGGTTATTAATTATTGGATGTTCTTGCTCTTTTTTTCTGCAACAATCAGGAAGATGTTTTTAATTTTTCTAAAATTAACATTTTCTGGGAATGATCCAACTCTCTACCTGCAGTGTGAAGTTACTTCCAAGGTTGAATTTAAACTGTGGAGTGTTAATTCGTTTTTTTGGCACTGATTACAGGCAAATATATCTTACATTCATAGAACAGGGACGATCTGTATTTAAGCAAAGCAGTTTAAAATGATTTGACATTTATTGAATTGGTATTAAGTCCAAACTCTGGAAATGCATAAACTTACTTACATTAAGTTTCCAAGTGATACAGATTCGCTCTCCCTTATTCATTAACACTTGTTAGCAAAACAAAAACTGTGCAGGTAAGAACAATACGTGAACATGGCTTTCTCCCAAATGGAACATGAGTAAGCTTGTTAAAAGGTTAATATTAAAGTATCTGGATAAAATTCACCCCCTTAGTGTTGCTACCCTAATAGCATTGTTCGAGGATTAACTAATGGTAAGTAGTGAAGAGAGATTATGTCCATATGAAATTGAGTGGCTCCTTTGAATGGCTGTGTGCACTGGTAAAGCAGGTAATTTAGGTTTTGGACTGGCAGAAGAATAAAACCTGGATTGCTGAGTATGACTGCCAAATCTAAACTCAGCAATGCACCTGTACCTGAACAGTGAATTTGGTTGATGCCTGTGAAAGAAAGCCCAAACAATGGGTGACATCTGAACAAAACTGATGTATAATTACATGGAAGAACTTTTTTTTAACAATGATTCGTTATTTTACTGAGCTGGGACATCAACTTTAAATGTGTCTGAAATGAAAATTGCAGCTCATTTTGAATAAACTTGGCAGGATACTGGAGAGAAAGATAACCATAACGTTGGCATTTTCACTTCATGTTGGTTGTCTTTACAGCAATGATTGGATTGAAAACTCCATACCTAACTAAGTTTTAGATAATTACTGAAGAAAATTCTAGGGACCTTTTTATCTTTATTATATTTAACATGAAATTATATTCAAAAATAGGCTACGTAATGTGGGTGATGGTGTATATGGACAACTGAATCTACTTAGGATTATGAAATGATGTAGCTTAGAAGGAGGCCATTCAGCCTTTCATATCTTCACCCCTGTCTCTACTTACTGTCCGGTGAAGGTGGCCCATTTTGTGGATTTTAGGCTCCTAATGCAGGGCAAACCTGTGCAGGTCTGATGAAGAAAGAGACAGGGAACCTGATCCTTGACCCCAGTCATGTCGTTAGCTCTTTTCAAGAATGTGGGATAATGGTGCATGTTGGGAATCCACACTCTAAGGACTTGAAGCTATTGTGTGGTTGGTAAATTTAGAACACCCACAATTTTCACAATAGATTACAGTGGGCATGAATACAGGGAAGCTTGTTCTGGAACAGTTTGACAGGCAAGTTTGAAACATGTTTTTGTTAGTGTTAAACGCTACATGATATGAAGTATTTTTTTAACACAATGGTAGGACTTATTTTTTTCCCTTAAAATTAAATGATTACTAAGTTCAGTTGCAGTTTTAAGATGCATTACCTTGTGGAAAAGTAGTCTTCTGCATTGAATAGTATTAAGATTTAATTTTTTGCATGTCAGTTGACCCTGCATTTTTATCATTTGAGAGCTCAGCAATCTCTTGAGCCTTTAAATTAAATGGCATCTGTTCCAATGGTTCAAAGACTTACATATTCAGCTCTGGAGACTTTGTTGACACAGTTGCATCATTGAATGTCTTCATGATTGAGCTCTCAACCCCACTCATGGTTTCAGCTCAACAGGGACTGTTTATAGAGCTGTCAACATGGCGAAGAGCATTTTGTTTGGCAACATTGGCGTACCAAGAGGATCTTTTTGAAGAGATTTTTGAATGAATGGTTGTTTGTTTGTCTTGACAGTTTATGAACATCTGAAAGACTTCTCAAGGTTGTTAACAGACTCGCATTCTCTCCACTGTGAATACTGGGTGAGTGCTCATGGGGCCATATTTGGTGGACGTGGGGGTTGTCATCAGTGTGAGAAGGGGTCGGTGTGTGGATATGAAATGATATGGTGTAAATTAAATATATGGAAGGGTATTGGGTGGATGCAGGTCCAATGTCCCAGTGAATGGAGTTTTCTAACCTGCATCCTCCCACCTCCTTTTTTACCTCTGGAAACCAATGGCCCTGAGTCTATCCTGTCTGGACCAGCCCTCCATGAAACAAGCATGAGTAGACCATACCAGGCAGAAGGCATCCAATCCCTGATTCTTGCCTCATTGAGAAAGCTGGGGCTTGAAGTTTTCATGCAATATTCTTTTGGAAGTTTGTGTTTGATTTGCTTCTATTATACTTTTTCAAATACCAAACTCCGCACCGTAACTCGCTGCATAAAACAAATTCTTTCATGCAGTCTTTGATTTCGTACTACTCGTGTTAAAAAATTGTTTTTAAGTCATAATAGCCCCAAGGCATACTAAATCACCTGTCTGCATCTGATGAACAATATTTTGACCGATGGAAGACTTGCTGTCCAGTCTCAATGTTGATACTACTCTTTATTTGTACCCCATTGACTTGTGCGATCAACAATAAAAATTAACCCAAGCTTAATTAACTAATATGTTGTAGTTTACTGTCATCTTGCAGGTACTCTTACAACTTCGTAGATGGGTCTAACCTATGAAATTCAGAAAAACCCAAGTTTTATCTCCAGTCTGCTCTGAGTTAGAATATGAGCCTTTACAATTTTGGCACAGGTTGAAAACAGCTTGGTTTCCACTACTGATTTGAAATTGCAAACTTCTGCTGGGAAAGTGCACACATTTATATTATTTATTCAAGAAAGGAGCAGAATTGGGCTATTTAACCCAGTGGGTCTGCTCTGCCATTTAGTAGTGGCTGATACATTTTTCAATCCAATCCTTCTGCCTTTTCCACGGAACCACTTGACCCCTTAACTAATCCAGAACCTATCTATTTCTATCTTAAATACAGTCTTTGCTTCCGTAGACTTCTGTGGCAATGCGTTTCACAGATTCACCCCCTTCAAGCTGAAGAAATTCCTCCTCATCTCAGTTCTAAAGGACCATGCCTTTGCTCTGAGGCTGTGCCCATAGGTCCTAGTTTCTCCTACAAATGAAACAATCTTATCCACATTCATTCTATCCAAGCCTCTAAGTATTCTGTAAGTTTCAATCCTTCTAAACTTCAAGCAGAGACCCAGAGTCCTCAACAGCACTTCATATGACAATCCTTCATCCCACGCTCATTATTGTAAACATCCTCTGGACGCTCCCCCAAGTCCTTAGCTATCAGACCAAAAGCTGCTTGCAATATTCCACATGTGGTCTGACCAAAAACTTGTACAGCCTCAGCAGTACCCCTCTGCTGTTGTATTCTTGCCCTTTCAAATTGAATGCTAACATTGCATTTGACTTCCTAATTGTCAACTGAACCTTCATGTTAATTTGCATTCTAAACCTCCAAACTCCGATTTCCCCATTTAAAAAATAGTCTACACCTCTGCTCTTCTGACTAAAGTGCATAATCTCGCATTTTCCCCACATTGTATTCCATCTGGTACTTTGCATATTTTCCTAATCTGTCCAAGTTCTTCTGCAGCCTCCCTGCTTCCTCAACACCATTCCTTCACCTATCTTTATATCATCTGCAAACTTAGCAGCATTGCCCATAGTTTCTTCGTCCAAATTGATCATGTACAATAAACATAGTTGCCAACCCAACACTGATCCCTGCGGAACTCCACTAATCACTGACTGCCATCCTGAGAGATAACTCTTTATCCCCATCCTCTACCTTCTGCCAGTCAGCAAATCCTCTATCCATGCCGGTACCTTACCTCTACCTCCATGGGCTCTTATCTATCTTAGCAGCTTCCTGTTCGATACCTTGCCAAAGGGCTTCTGGAAATCCAAATTGATCACCCCTACTGACTCTCCTTTGTCTAACTTACTCATCACTGCCTCAAAAAATCCTAAATTAAGTCAGGCATGACCTCCCCTTGAAGCCATGCTAGTTCAGCCCAATTTAACCATGCTCTTCCAAGTATTCCGTAATCTCATCCTTAATAATTGAAGGTAAAGTCTTGTGCCTAGGCATGGTGATAGTCACAGAAACGTAGTCACATTGCAAGAAGAGTAAAGAATTACCTTGGTTTGCTATCCTCTGACATGCTAATGTTTCAGAAATTTGTCTTTAAATACAATTTGCCTGAGCACCTCATACTTGAGGGGATGGAACTTTGCACAAAGGGCAATGGTAATGTAAAAAATACTTCTAAATGGCCTATTTCTGATAATGAGAAAGCTCCCCTTGTTCTTATTTTCACCATTTAGTAGAAAAAGTTTGAAAAGGTGAAATCTTGTGCCCCTCCTCTGTTGAGTTTGATAGTGGTGTTGTATTTAATCAGGTGGGAGTGTGTCAGATGGGGAAACTTTCCCACTTTCAGGTTGATTAAATCCGTGGTGAAAACCCCATGATGGCCTGCTACCATTCTGCCAAAACAGGCCACAAATTAGGCAATAAATGCTCAATGAAAATCCTCACTTCACTGCCTTTTACCCAGGAATGAAAGGGGACCCTGAGAAACAACAACCAAACCACACAGAATGTTTTATTTAAAATCATTTAGTATCTCACCAAGGGAGCTGCATGGGAGGAAGGACCCCACAGACCTCTGCCTTTGCTGCCATAGTGCAACCCTAATCCAATCATCACTGATCTGTGTGACTGGATCAATACACAATCTTGGGCCTCAAGCATATGCTATAGTGGCAAGCAGTCATTGTCCTTTAAGGATCTTTCTGGGGTGAAACCCCTATCATCTGCAGTTAATTCAGCCCTCTATCTTATCAAGTCTTCTCAGCTTTTGAAGCTTTTCAATCACTCTAATTCTTGTCTGCAATCTTCTACCCTGGTCTCTCTACAAGCAATAATGCTGATGTACATTATGTAGGCCCACAGGTTTGGAATATCTTTGGATGAGAAAGCAGAGGATTTCAGTGCCTGAGAATCTATGGTACACAATGCAGCATTATCCATACATGTGTGAAGAAAAGCATATCCTACTGAGATGAATTAACAGCTGAGGAAAAATTGTCAAATTAGCTATAATGCGCTTTCTGCCATTTCCTTGATGAATTATGATGCGCATCTTATAACTTGGCTCATAATGTATGACTCAGTGTTGAAATGTATTAATGATATCTATGGTAGTGCCAGCATAATCAGTTAGTTAATTAGTCAAATGAGTGTTCAAAATAATGAACTCTACAAAGTTTCTTTTCATTACTGGGCAAGGTAGATGCCGATCTTTATAATGCAAGCTGATAATGTGACATGTTGGATTAATTAAGGTGTTTGATACATTTACACCACAAAATGTCAAGATTTTACTTAATTCTTCATGTGGTGAATGCAGACAAACATAGCAATTAGAAACGGTTTTCAAGTATAATTTCGGAGTAAATATAGGTCCTGATTAATATAATTTCTGTGTGTAATAGTAGTCTCAAAGGAGAATGCAATCAGCCTTCTGTTTACTGGTGAGGTGTTCTAATCCCTTTGGTTTTATGTGTGACAAATTAAACTGTCCCATTTTCAGTTGATCAGTACACTAAGAAGGGCCAAGTGTGTGACACAAAGAGCTGCAGAGTCTCTAGTGGAATGCTAGCAATGTTTTCCAATTTGTAAATTTCTCTTCGCTTGTCAGCAATGCTTCCCTCAGTTTAATTAAAAAATATCTCTCAATACATTTATCTCATCATCATTCACTTTGGAGACATGAGACATAATTGGGCCTATCTGATCTATGGGGCTTAGGGGCCCTGCAGCCCTCCGGATTCAGCATTGAGTTCAATAATTATAGGGTTGAGCACCTTCTCCCATGTCCTTCAACCTCCACATACCAGGCCTTGTCATCACATTGGGCTACCATCATAATCAACACATTGTCATCACTAATGGTCCTCAGTAGTAACTATTCATTCTCCTAGACTGACCTCTTTATCCCTGCCTCCCTGTCTGAGATCTTCATCCTACACGTGCACACAAGCGTGCATACTCACATCTGCCCGCACCCTCATGCATGCGCCCACACACAACACGCACGCGCCCACACACATAATAGACCAACCGATTTCTACCTACAGTCAGTTTGAAAGATGCGTCACTGCACCCAAAACATTAACTCTGATTCTTCTCCATAGCTACTGACAGAACTGCTGAGATTTTGGCAGCAATTTCTGTTTTTGTTTCTTTTTGACTTATGGTTATCCAGACGTATGTGAGAGAACATTGACAAAGGTCAGGTGACCACAAATAAAATGCTTAGCGACAGGTACAATGTTAACAGGTATGACAGTTGAACACAACACTCTTTCCCCCCATGGCAGTGCAAATCAGTGCAAGTGTCAATTGTTGCAGTAGAACTTCCATGGTGTATTTGATTGAAGAGGCCCATTTTAGCCTTGACAGCCCTTGACATTTGGCATCTGTGTTTTCAAATGTCACCATGTCTAGCCTCCAAATGATTAGGCATTTGCAGTCTGCATAGCTGCAAACTGAATGCTTTTACATCACTGTTCCTCTCATCTGGTACAAAAAAAATATTTTTAATTGGACTTTCTGGAACCAGTATGGATTGAGGTGGACTATGGTCAGATTATTCTTCAGCTGATTCATTTAAGTAATGGTGGTTGAAAGTTTTTTTTTCTGTGGAAAATGGCAGCAAGCGTGAATGAAAGAGACAAAGTGGCTGCCTGCATTGCCATTGTATTAAACAAAAACAATTGTGGATGCTGGAAATCAGAAACAAAAGCGAAACAAAAGCAAAACAGAAATTGCTTTGAAAATCTCTGCAGGTCAGGGAGCATCTGTGGAGAGAAGTCGGAGTTAATGTTTTAAGTCCAATGATCCTTCTTTCGAACTGTTCTTCAGTTCTGTCCATCGATATCTGTTTTACCTTTTTGTTGTTATTGCATGACATTCCTTCTTAACGCCAACCCATTGGAAAGCGACTAAATGCCCAGAGGCCTGTGTGAATGGCCTCCAAACAACCAAATTTCTAATGCAGGCCCAATGTTGGTTGGGGAAGTCACGAACCAAAGTGGAATCATGATTTTACACAACCGTTTGAAACCACAGAGTGCAGTACACAATCTAAGTGCTCTCCACACATTCCTCTTCCTTTATCTGTCTACTGATGATGAGGATGGATCTGAAACACTAATCCATTACATCTTTTAATGCTGCTGTGTATCTCTGCCTCTTTCTAATTTTGAATCCACTTCTTGGGTTGTTTTTTCCTTGTTTCCTCCTTTTCCTGTTGTTTGTGCTGTAGCTTAAACATGAAGGGCGAATTCAGATTTGAAATGTGAACAGCATGGCACAGTCTTGTGGAGCACCACTTCCTTATGTCCACTGCAGCATCAAAGTTCATTATTGCAATTAGTTGATGACTGAGAACCATTAGAATTTCTAATTGCATAACCACCATTTATGTTCATCAGTGAAAACATAATAAAATCAATTTTAAAAAGATGGTTTCCAAATTGGCAGTCAGTTGTCACACTAACACCAAATTTGGCCACCCCATTTTGAAAGGGGTCCACTGTGTGTTTAAAATGGTCCCTGGCTCAAATAGTTGGCCCCTTTTAAAATGGAAATGGGCTCTATTGAGGTAACCCAAGTTCTGAAAGCCGTTAAGGCTGAGGCTAGTTAGAGCTTAGATAGATCCATAGTCAAAAGACCCATAGTAATACACTAGTAATAAATATTGAATTAATCTTATGGGATTCTGGGCAACAAAAGGTTTCAAATATAATATGAACCCCTGCTGTTCAAGGAGAATTCCACCCTACTGTGATCTTGCCTTCTCCCATTATGCCCCTTCTCATTACTGATGGACAATCTCGCCGCATATTTGCCATCCTGTACCTCACATGCCAGAACTAAATAAGGCCTCAAAATCACAGGCAGCATTTTAGCCACTTTAAGGTGTAGGGCAGCACAGTGGCTCAGTATTAACACTGCTGCCTCATAGTGCCAGGGACCCGGGTTTGATTCCAGCCTCAGGCGACTGTCTGCGTGGAGTTTGCACATTGTCCCTGTGTCTGCGTGGGTTTCCTCCAGGTGCTGTGGTTTCCTCCCATAATCCAAAGATGTGTAGGTTAGGGGTATTGGCCAAGCTAAATTGCCCCATAGCGTTCAGGGATAGGTGCGTTAGTCAGGAGAAATGTAGTGTAATGGATCTGAGTGGGATACTCTAGGGAGGGGTGATGTGGACTTGTTGGGCCAAAGAATCTGCTTCCACACTGTAGGAATTCTAGTTCTAAAGGGTAACTGGGCAGTATCATAGGGGCAGCATGGTGGCTACGTGGTTAGCACTGCTGCCTCACAGTGCCAGGGACCCGGGTTTGATTCCAGCCTCAGGCGACTGTCTGTATGGAGTTTGCACATTCTCCCATGGGTTTCCTCCCACAGTCCAAAGATGTGCGGGTCAGGTGAATTGGCCATGCTAAATTGCCCACATTATTCAGGGGTAAATGGGTCTGGGTGAGGTACTCTTTGGCGGGTCGGGATAGGCTTGTTGGGCTGAAGGGCCTATTTCCACATTGTATGGAATCTAATCTAATCTGTTTAGTAGTCCCAGTAATTCTTTTATCCAGTCAATATCTCTGTTCCATCTCCATACACATTGCTGCCACTGCATCGCTGTGCTAGCTCTGTGGCGCTGGTGCGGCCACACCTGGGGTATGTATGCAGTTTTGGTCTCTCTGAGTAAACGATAATGACTTTCAGTCATCTTACTTGAAAGAGGATGTGCTGGCACTGGAGGGCCTGTGCAGGAGGTTCACTAAATTGATTCTGGACTTGAGAGGTTTGGCTTATGAGGAGAGATTGAGTCAGCTAGGATGATATTCATTGGAATCTAGGAGACGGAGGAGGGGATCTTATAGAAATATAAAAAATAAAGAATGGAAGACATAAAATAGAAGCAGAGAGTTTGTTTCTAATAGCAGGTGAAACTAGAACTAGGGAGAACAACCTCAAAATAAGAGGGATACAGATTTGGGACTGAGTTGAGGAGGAACTTCTTAACCCAAAGGATTGTGAATCTCTGGAATTCCCTGCTCAGTGAGCTGTTGAAGATACCTCATTGAATGTTTTTAAGGCAAAGATAAATTTTTAAATGACAAAAGAATTAAGGTTTATGGTAAGCAGGCAGGTAAGTGGAGCTGAGTCGACGAAAAGATTAACCATGATCTTATTGAATGGCAGAGCAGGCTCGACGGGCCTACTCCTGTTCCTATTTCTTAGGTAAACTCACTAAGTGTTATCTGTTGCTGGTCGGCAATTTTCCAGTTTACTTTTACTGTAGACTGAATATACTGACACTCTGGGATGAGTGGGGTTGTGGAAGCCATTATTGAAAGGGAGAATGGCAACTATTAGCAGTTAGAGCAGTCAAAAAGAGTGCAAACCTTTTTTTGTCTTTTGCTTGCAATGGATGCTTCATCGAGTGGTGATTGTGTTGATTTTACTTTTCTCTATTGAGTATTTTCATTCATACACAAGATTTGGACATCACTGGCTAGCCATTCCTAATTGCCCAGAGGGTACTTAAGAGTCAGTCATATTTCTCTGGATCTGGAATCACATGTAGGCCAAATCAGGTAAGGATGGGAGGTTTCCTTCCTGAAGGACATCAGTCAGCTACTTGGGTTTTTTTATAACATATGACAGCAGTTATATGTTTGCCACTAGGTTATCTTTTTATTCCAGATTTTTATTAAATTCAAATTTCATCATCTGTCATAGTGGGATTTGAACCCTTGTCCCCAGAAGATTACCCTAGCATTCTGGATTGTTAGTCCAATGAAATTACCAATACTCCTCCACCTCCACAAGGGGGGGAAAAAAAGTGAAGGCTGCACTTCACTGTCCTTAACTGGAGTGCTTAAAGCCTAATAATCTCTCACGTGAAAATGTCATAGGACAGGCTTTCAGTAGGAAATCAATAGCGAGGTTATCTTTTGTTTCATGTCCCAGTGGAAAATGGCACAGCGTAGAGGGTGGTTTTTTGAGCTGATAGTTCTGTAATCCATAGGGACAGTTATGATGTGTGTGTGTATGTGTGTGTGTGCGCGCACGCGCGCATTGGTGACAGTGTGAGGAGAGGTTCTTGCTATGTATCTGTAATGGGTTAAAGGCATCACGCAAATGCAAGCAGTTTTGTTGTCGGAGTAAGTTGGGCCATATCAGTATCTGTCACTATCTAGTTCCTCCATTTTTCAAAAAATATCATTGGACTTCCAAATAAAAATTTAACACAGCAACTATGTGTAATTTGTGGCTGAATTGCTACCTCTCAGTTCACACTATTGCCAAATTATCATCACTGGATAACAATAACACTGAATGGGTCAATCAGGAAAATGGGTAAAGCTTTTGTGCAAAAACCTTCAACTAAACTTGGAGTTTGCTTAATATAAAACATGATCTTTCTTCATAATAATCTACTGTATTAAGGTACAGCGTTTTGAAAGGGTTAATACTATGGAGCACCTTAAGCCGTTAAGATGTTGTAAAGATTTAGTGGTAGAATAGCTTAGGATTTTGAAGGAGTAAGGTCTACCATCCATGTCCTCCCCATAGTTTCTGTATCAATGATTGGCATGTCAGTGCATCTTGCACTTAGTTACTAATATGCAGTAAGGTACTTATAGTTTTAAGATGTGAACCTTTTTAGATTGGCAAGTCATTTTTCTCTACTACACCAGACTAGGCAAACCCTGTAAATCCCTTCTAGGAAAGAAGATGATGAGTATTAGTGCAGACCACTTCATGAAACATAATGGTTAGTGGTGAGGATTGCTTATTCAACAATCTAGAGTCTGCAAATCTTGTGCATGTACACAAGCATTATTATGAACACTCTTCCTGACTTCCGAGTCTGATTGTCACATCACATGCTGTTTCAAAGCATGACTGCTTACTCAAAGCTGATAGTTTCATTCAATGTTGAACTTGTCTAATGTTGGAGGTACTGTCTTTCATTTGAAATGTTAAAGCAAAATGGCATCTATCTGCTGAGGCAAAAACAAAAGGTGTAAACAAAAGATGGCTAGAGGTTTCTGAAGATGGAAAGTTTGCTCTAGTTTTTATCGACTACAGTGAAATAGTACTCTCGCACATAATGGGGAGGAATGTCAAAATTGGGAGGGCAATTTAAAACAGAATATTGACTAAACAAGTTGTAAAATTACAAGGGAGATGGTAGTTGCTTAGAACTAGCATGAGATCTATCCCTATTCTGGAACTTTCAGGTATGAGACACAATCAAAATTGAGTTTCAAGCCTTTAATATATATTTGGCTGACAAGTCGTGAATGCTAATAGTGTGACCTTTGGCAACTTCTCAGTAAAGTAGATATGGTCATGGCACACTGGCTGTAGTTCTGGAACTTCTGAGAGAAAAAAAGGTAATTGAAAGAGAGGGTGATGTCCTTGCAAGAGAGCAAGGTGATGGGGAAGGGACAACAGGAGAGTTGATGCCAGTCATGGGCATGCTTATGTTTTGACTGTTCTGTGTTTGACTGTGTTTAGTAACTGAGTTGTGATCAGTGTGTTTCATTAGTAGAGCATGGGTCATCACCCAGAGATAAGTGAACAGAACCTGGATGAAGCTTAGCTGCAAGCAGATGTTCTGTGATTGCAGAAGTACATTAAAGAACTGTACATAAAGCATTTTACGCTTGAAAGCCAGTATCACGTCTGCATTGAGATATATACAATAAGTAACAAAATTGGCAAGGAAGATGGCTGAGAAATGTTTTTATTTTTGCAGAAGCACTGATGGAGCTGATGTATTCCTTTTATGCTTCCTGTGAAAAGCCATTCAAAAAGTTAATACATTATTTTATGTCTTTGGCATATGTATCATGAACCCGTTCTAAAGGGTTTGTAAAAATATTTAAGGTTCATATTTTACATACGCAGAGCTGGATGTGTTTTCTTAGAATTTGTCTTGCATGACTTAAAAATGGCTGCCATAGCATTGGGCAAAGCGGTGGTAAGTTTTTCATGGTAATCTTGTTGCTGCCAGATGAGTGGAAGGCCACAAAATTGAGTGATTTGCAATTGCTTTGCACAGTGTTTTTTTTTTGTGTGATGGATCTAAAGGATTTGATTTGTATACATTTCAGAATTCAAGCCAGTGTCAAGTAACAAATAACAACTTGCACAATTGTAAAATCATCTCAACAGAGTCGATAAGAAAGTGAAGAAGTAGCAGATACAATTTAGTACAACTAAATACCAGGTTATGTTTAGAGATTGTGTTGATGTGTATATATACCAAATGTACCTGAAATATTAGAGCAGCAGAGATATCTTGAAATTTTAATGGATATGTCACTAACACGAAGGAAACATCTGAGGTTTCCAAATGTCGGCAAACATTGCAAGGACTATAATATTATGATCTAACCTGCTGGTAATACTGGACAGAGTAGATTCAAGAGAAATGTGGCTTGATTGTTTTTGCAGTTGGTTACTGTAATGTTTAGTCACTGAAGACATTCACAGAAGGCTGCCAGTTTTCTTCAACATGAAAACATAAGTTTATTACATTTTTTAAAAAACAAGCAAAGTGTATAACATAATCAATTTGTAAAGAACTTAATACAATCAGCAAAATAATTGATCCAAACTTTCTAGTAATATATTTTTCAGATATCCAATCACAGAAATTTTGTTCTTATGTTAACTCTTTAATTTCTGAATTAACTGGCTCTGTTAACATTTCCTTCGTGGATCACCTGAGACTATTTCAAGCCTTTCCTGTTCGTCCCAAACTCCTTTCCGTTCTGACAGTCAAGTAAATTCTATGTAGGCTGAATCTGGAGAGTCATAAAAACTTGGCCATACCACTTGCTGCTAGGGTAAACAGCTTTTCTGACCTCAAAAACCCAATTCTTCTATTAGGATGGGCATAAAACAAATCAAAAAGCATGGAGAAACTCAGCTGCTCTGGCAGCATTTGGAGAGAGAAAGCAGAGGTAACATTTTGTTCAGTGACCCATCAGAACCAGTGGTAGCTAGGAAAAGTTGGCACATATGCTGTAAACAGATTGTGGGGCAGGAGACTTACAGGAGTAAGCAATAGGTGGGAATGGGGCCAGAAGGAGGGAGAGAGTGAAATAAAACCTGATTCTCTTGCACTGAACTGATATTAAACTACCATGGCTCCTGATCATTTTTTTTGTCACAAACTGAACAGTATAAACACTTCAGTTGACACCATACGTATCTTGCTCGGCACATCCTAATTTACTTGCTCAATCGGAAATAATGTATTTGTGTCATATTTCCAAATGACACTCTGGCCCATTTTTTTAACAAAAAAAGTAATTACTTTGACAGTACTGAAACCAGAAGTCATTTGCCTCTATATTTTAACAAATCCACTTTGCCAGACAATGATATATCATAGACCTTTTATCATGCACCTTCAAAGAAAAATAAAAAGGTTCTTAAAACTTAAGAGGCATTATCAATCTCTTGTCACTTCTGCTATTTACAGTGACATTAATAATTTTCTACACAAGTCCATTTTAATCATGGCATTGTTTTCTTCCATGTTTGTTGTTGACAATATAATCTCTTTAATGTTGACTTTGGCAGAAACATTAATTTAAAATTTTGATGGTGTAGCATTAAACTCCAATGAAACAATAAATTTTGCCATGGAATCTCTCCAAAAAGCCCATAACAAAGCTCATTTTTTCATCTCCACCGTTGAATATTTCTGTTGTGCATTTAGTCATGTGTAAATTAACTGAGCCACACAATCCCAATCCCTTCTTCCTATGACAGTATGTCAACAATATCAACATCATTGGCACTAATATCCAGTATAAATGGCTTCTCATAATTAAGTATGGTTCAGTAGTCAAAAGTATACTGACTTCTGTTGACTGTTTTTCGCAAGTCAAATTATATACCTGTCATATAACCTCTCGGTCACCTTGATCAGTTTTCAGAGAGAGAGAGAGAGAGAGACCATAATATTCATGCTAAACTTTCGAGCTTCTCAATGTTATCCACTTTGATAAATGAGGAGTCAAACTTTTGAAAATTACATTTGGTTCATTCTTGAACCATTCTGATATTTCTGTTTCATTCTCTTTCTTTCACCACAATATATTATCTTATTTGCTGATTCTCTTTCCTGTCATAGTATCACTTTAATATATTAACATGACAAACTTGCTCACTTTCCCTCCTGTCTACAGCACTCACCGTGTCATTAAAACAAGAAGAGTTTTTAATTCAATAAAGTGCAGTGAACCTCACTCACTTTAGTTCTGCAGACTTACTAATACCTTGCATCCAGCTACAAAATTTAGAACTCTACATTTCAATGTCTGATGAGCATTCTTCACATTTGTTTGGATAACACACAAGCTTTGATTAGCTTTTCTGTGAAATGTGACACATAGGTTGGAAATGTTGATATTTTCTCATCAAGCCATTCAGAAATGTTATTACACGCTTCTGAAGCAGGTCTGAATCGAACCTGGAACCCTAAGCTCAGAAGTAAAGATACTCCATTTATGCCATGAGCACTAATATTTTAACTTACGCTTCCAAAGAGAATGAAGTCTAAATCCATTCAACAGCTTTGGCCATGCATGTTAGCTCAAGTAGTCTCTGAGCATTTTTTATTGTGTTTTAGTCAATTTAAGAGATCCTCTCATCTCATGTCTTTACAATGATTTCAGAAGTGCTGAATCTGGTTGACATGTTAGGTACATGCCTAATGGAAAACACTAATGGGAATTTATTTTTGCTAATTATTAGGACATACCTATCATAAATAGTCTCATTGGAATACCTAAAGTTTGTTGTCCTGTCACATACTCCTTGATTTCGGGATGACAAGCAGATTATGTAAATTGAAAAGTTTGGGAATAAAATCTTGCTTGGCATATTTGACAAAATTTGAATCCTAATCAGATGTTGAACCAAAGAAATGCCCTTTTTTAAAAAAGAGGGCTTATTCAGACATCCATAATTGTTTTAGATAATTGTTTCTTGTGGCAGATACGAGCCAACATTGTATTAAACCCATGCTAAATGATTTTGTGTTTTGAGAGATGGTTCTGGATTTAAAAACACATGTTTAACTGGCTGAGGTTTCCTTATTAGCTGCTATATGACATATCTGGCAAAATATAATGTTTTTATGTAATGTTCACTAATTAATAAAAGGTTAGTTTTTTTTAGCCTGTATTTTCTTAAGAGCCAAGTGACTTATCATTGGAAATTTGTGAGCAACTCCAATTATTTTTTGTCAAATGGAATCATCACTTCATGGACTACTGCCTGTTTCTCACTGGCTGGTATTTAAAGTGTTCTCAATTTCCTGAGCTGCATTGCCTTTCAAATAAAATAACCCCCCTGTATTAGTTTTGTCTCCATTTCTGAATAGGTTGTTTGATATAACTCAGTTCAGGATCTGCTTCTTACATTTCTATTTAAGGTGGTCTAATCATGTCGATCTCCTTCTCTTTTCCTTTGTATCTTGTCTCTACATTTTTGAAAATAGTTCTCTCCCATGCTAGCCTTCGGCAGGGACAGTTTCCTCGGGATACTTTGGTCAACTCCTCCCCCACTCCCAAAACATCCCCACAGCACCTTCCCTTGCGATAGCAAAAGATGTTACATCTATTCTTTTACTTCCCTCCTGACTATCTAAGGCTCAGGATGCACCTTCCAGGTGAAGCAGCAGTTTACCTGCACTTCACACAATGTCGTCTACTGTGATCACTGCTCACAATGTGGTCTGCTCTACATTGGGGAGGTGAAATGCAGATTGGATGACTATGTTTTGCAGAACTTGCACTGTGTCTGCAAAACTAACCCTGAGCTTCCTGTTGCCTGCCATGTTAGTACACCACTGTGTTCCCTTGCCAACATCTGTCTCAAGCTTGAAACAGTGCTCCAGTGAGCTCAGTGCGAGCTGAAAGAACAGCATCTCATTTTCTACTTGGAGCATCTGCATCCTTTAAGACTCAAAATAGAGTTCAATAATCTTAGAGCCTGAGCACCTTCTCTCATGTCTTTCCCCCAACCCTCCCACATCAGACCTTGACATTACATGGTTTGCTACTGCAAACAGCCCATCGTCCACCACTAACAGTTCCAATTAGCAGCTACTGATTCTCCCAGGCTGACTTTTACCTGTTTCTTCATTTATGCAACTGTTTTTCTCGCTCTGGGCTCCATGTCCAGCATATGTACCAACCACTTCTTACCAAAATCAGTTCTCAAGAAGAATCACTAAACTAGATATCTTCCTTTTGTCATAAACCCCAAACACCACCACCACCACCCCCCCCCCCCCCCCCCCCCCCCACCTGTCATTTCTAATTCTGAGCATGAGATTTAGTTTTGACAGAATCAAGAACCAATCTGAGATGTCAACTGCAGTATCTCAGTTTCTTTCAGTTGGCTTCACCAGGGCTTTTAGAACAAACAAATCAATGTGCCACGTCATTCAATTTGATATGAGTTATTGTCACGTCAACCTAAGTACAGTGAAAAGCTTTGTTCACAAGCAGTACAGGCTGATCATAGAGTGAAAAAAAACTTGGACAAAGGCATACAGGTTACACCACACAGGGTGTGCAGGAAGCAAGATCAATATTAACAAGATCAATATTATTTGAAATTAGAGTCCATCCATCAGTCTAATGAAGCTTGGGCCATGCATGGAGTGTCTTTACTTCTGAAAATACAGTTCTTGAAGTTGTTGGGTTTGTGTGCGCATGTATTCCGGTTTCTGTATGTTCTGCCCAACAGAAAAGGTTGTAGGAAGCATTACTGGAGTGGGCTGGGTCTTTGATGTTGGCAGCCTTTCCCTGGCAGCGAGCTGGATGGATGGAAGGTCGGTTTCCGTGATGGTCTAGGCTGTGCACACAACCTTCTGTAGTTGCTTATGGTTCTGGGCAGAGCAGTTGTCAGACCATTATGCACCCGGATGGTATGTTTTCAATGGTGGATCTGTAAAATTTATTGAGGGACCTTTATGGATATGCCAAATTTCATGAGCCGCTTGAAGAAGAGGCAGCATTGTTTCGCTGCCTTAACCATCCCATCTATATGGGAAGTCCAGGTCAGTGGTCGGTTATTGTCACTCCGAGGAACTTGATGCTGTCAACCTTCTCAACCTTCACACCATAGATGTAAATGGGAGTGTGTTGTCCTTTCTTTTTGAAGTAAACTCTTTTGTTTTGAAGACATTGAGGTTGTTACCATTGCACCATGTCACCAATCCCTCTGTCTCCTTACTGTATTTTGACTCATCGTTGTTTGATATCCATTCTACTACAGGTGTGTATTCAGCAAACATGTAGATGGTGTTCATTTGGAATTGGTAACACAGTCGTGGGAGTACAGAAGGGGGCTGAGAATGCATCCTTGGGGATCTCCAGTGTTGACGGTTATTGTGGAGGAGATGCAGTTGTCTATCTTCACTGTAGTCTGTGGGTAAGGAAGCTGAGGATCCAGTTACAGAGGGCGGAGCTGAGACCCACGTCTTGGAGTTTTGAGATCAGCCTGGAGGGGATGATGGTGTTGAAGGTGGCGCTGTCATTGATGAGTAAGAGTCTGATGTAGGTGTCCTTGTTCAAATGTTCCAAGAATGAGTGTAGGGCTAGGGATATAGTATCCGCTGTGGACCTGTTATGTCAGTAGGCAAATTGTATGGGATTGATGCAAACTGGGAGGCTACAGTTGATGTGGGCCAATACCAGCCTCTTGAAGCACTTCATAATTATGACGGTCAGAGCCACTGGGCGGTTGTCATTAAGGTTGAAAAATGTGTTGCTGGAAAAGCGCAGCAGGTCAGGCAGCATCCAAGGAGCAGGAAAATCGACGTTTCAGGCATAAGCCCTTCAGGAATGAGTAAGGTGTGCCAAGCAGGCTAAGATAAAAGGTAGGGAGGAAGGACTTGGACTGCATGCCAAGGACATGCAGGTCCTTGGACTCCTCCATCACCAGACCAGAGCAACACGACGGCTGGAGGAAGAGTGCCTCATCTTCTGCCTAGGAACCCTCCAACCACAAGGGATGAATGCAGATTTCTCCAGCTTCCTCATTCCCCCCCACCTTATCTCAGTCCCAACTCTCTGACTCAGCACCGCCTTCTTGACCTGCAATCTTCTTCCCGATCTCTCCTCCCCCTACCTCCTCTCTGGCCTATCACCCTCACCTTAACCTCTTCCACCTATCGCATTCCCAATGCTTCTCCCTACCTTTTATCTTAGCCTGCTTGGCACATCTTCCTCATTCCTGAAGAAGGGCTTATGCCCGAAACGTCGATTCTCCTGCTCCTTGGATGCTGCCTGACCTCCTGCGCTTTTCCAGCAACACATTTTTCAGCTCTGATCTCCAGCATCTGCAGTCCTCACTTTCTCCTGGTTATCATTAAGATATCTTGTATGTACTTTCTTAGATACTGAGATGGTCATCTTCTTGAAGCAGATGGGGAACTTTGGCTTGTATGAGGGAGAGGTTGGAGATGTCGGTGAATACCTCCACCAGCTGATCGGCACAGGATCTAAGTACTCCATCCAGGCCAGTTGTTTTCCTTGTTGTCTCCCAGGAAGACCAATCCAATGCTTGTAGCGGTGACAGTCAGCACAGATGCATCAGGGGCTGTTGGGGCAGTCGTCACTGCACATTGGCATTCCGCTGAAACCGAGCAAAGAAAACATTGAGCACACAAGGGAGGGATGTGTCTTTGTCCGCTATATTGTTCTGCTTCATTTTGTGTCCCATTATGTTGGTTAGGCCTTGCCACAGATGGCAGGAGTCTGTTTGGTTTATTTAGGCCTCTAACTTGGTCTGGTACACTCTCCAAGACAAAATCAATCCCTTTCAGACTGAATTGTTGCATGACTCGAGGAGCAATTTTTCAATTTACTGAATTGCTCTTTAAACCAACTCTGTACAATAGGACTGTATTGTAATTTCCAGGTTAACGTCCAATTCATTTTTTTTCCCCTTCACTAGTCGCTCTGGAAGATGAATTGTGTCAGCTAGCATCAATGGCTGACTTGCTTCCGTGTCTCTCAATACCTTTGTCAGTTTACCACCTCAGAAGCATGTGGAATTATGGCTTCCTTTTTGAAACAAAATATTCATAACCTTCAGTGCTCTGATTTTCTATCACTAATTGAGGAAGAATTTTCTTGACTTCTGAGTCATCCTTCCAACTCAAGTAGTTTCTGAAGGAACATGCTCCACTTGTACTGCAATTAGTTTTAATACCCATTTCCTTACACATTAACACATTTCTGAGTAATTCTTGGCTGTTTTTATTTCTGTAATAGGTCACCGATTAGAGCAATTAGATTTAATAAATCTACTCTTAATACAAAAGTACTTTTTTGCTGTAATTTATAGGCTCCATCCTTTCTCTTTTTATTGAAGGGTAGCACGGTGGCTCAGTAGTTAGCACTGCTGCCTCACAGCACCAGGGACCTGAGTTCGGTTCCACCCTTGGAGAACTGTCTGTCTGCGTGGGTTTCCTCCAGGTGCTCCGGTTGCCTCCAACAGTCTAAAGATGCTCACAGCCTAACGATGTGCAGTTTAACTGGATTGGCAATACTAAATTGCCCTGCAGTGTCCAAGAATGTGCAGTCACGTGAAACAGGGATAGGATGGTGGGATGCTCTCTGGAGGATTGGTGTGAAATTGATGGGCCGAATGTAGTGAATCAATGATGACTTTGATCATCCTTCTATTTGCTTTCTCAAACCAATTTTTTTTTATCCACTACTTTTCTATTAAAAATCACACAACACCAGGTTATAGTCTAACAGGTCTAATTGGAAGCACACTAGCTTTCGGAGCGACGCTCCTTCATCAGGTGGTAGTGGAGGGCTCAATCCTAACACACGGAATTTATAGCAAAAATTTTACAGTGTAATATAACTGAAATTATACATGAAAAATTGATTCTGTTAAGCCTTTCACCTGTTAGAATGCAGTGATAGTGTCACTTCTTTCATGTGTAAATCACAAAACATTTTTTTAAAAAGTTGCATTCTTGGATTAGCTGTTAACAATGGTGATAGCTAGACAATATGTTGAAGGTGTTGGTCCCCTGTGTTCTCTGTCTATGCCATGATGCTTAGATTGATTCTAATCTAAAAAGTGAGATAATGGAGTTCTACATGAATGCATGCAGTTTTTGAGCAAAGTACAATCTAACCCTGAAAGTACAAACTCCCCCCATTAAATATATGTGTGCATGTGGGTCTTTGTCTGTGTGTGTGTGTCTGTCTGGGTTGGGGGTTGTGAGTGTGAGAAAGTGTGTGTGTGTGTAGTGAGTGCAGAGTGTCTTAAGTCTGAGAGTGTGGGAGTGTGGGTGTCTGTAAGGGTGTGTGTGTGGGTGTCTGTGTGTATGCGTGTCCGTGTGTATGTGTGCAGGAGTGCCTGTGTGTGTGTGTGAGAGAAAAATACCAAGAAACTATGTACTGTGGATCTGTGAGATGTGTTTCTGCAGCTATTGGTTCTACAAAACTTCACTCTACATTTTAAGTGGTGGCTATATCCATATCCCAAGTACTTGAGGTCTAAAAGCTAGTCTGGTCATGACTGTCCTACATCTGGTAATATCCTGAAACAAGCTTTATGTCCCTCAACATTAGGAAGAGATCTAATGTATTCTGTATGTAGCCATTGTGCATGTCTGAAAAATGGTGCAACTCTGTTTCAATTTGATGATTTTACTCGCGTGCTGCATATTGCTTCTTAAAATGTATTTTTTAAGTGCTTGGAAGTGAGCATTGGTAGGAGGTATCCCTGCCCACTGTCATTTTATTCGTCCATCTTTGTAGAGGAGAAATCTGAGGCCTATTTAAAGGAATAGAAAATGAAGCATTGACTAAACTGGGCCTTTTCTCGCGAACGAAATTGAGAGAAATGGCAAGAATGATGAAAATCTTGAAAGCTTTGAACAAATGAAACATGTGCAGAATTTAAGCGCAAGGATAGATAATGATGAATTAAGAATATCGGAAGAAAATAGATGCAGGTCTCACTTTATGAAAAGGGATGGTGTGTCTACCCAATGGTAGAACAAGGCAACATAATGGGTTTCCAAAAGGGTCTAGGCAATCTCCAATTGTAGTGGGCTTTAGAAATGTTTCACGCAATATTGCAATTTCCTAGGCTGATGAACAGCAGATCTATTCCTGCCTGAAATCATTAGCCCATATATAAACTCACAGCAGTCCCTTCATAGTGATGCAGGTAACCCATTTAATGACCTGACCACATTTATTCCACCTCCGTCACCAAAATTAGACTAACAGACCATTATCTAGTAAGTGGTGTATAGGGACTTTGTGCTTTTTCTATATAAATTATTTTGAACTTCAGTTATTGTTGTTATCAAATGTAATATACTTCACAATGGTGTGGGAAAGCAACAGGTATTGTCTCGGCATTCAAGTTTTGTTCCATTACATTAAAGAGGCTTCTAATTAGTTTTCTTGATGGCATTCTAACTTAACTTTAATGCTACCATTTGCAATTATCCTGGCCATCATTTTACCAAGCCCTTTTAATGGAAATCTATCATTCTGTTAACGTGATATACCCTGGGCTTAAATGGGATCCACCAGAAAAATTTAGAGGAATAATCTTATTCTGTTTCATATAGCTGAATATTATTTTGCTTTTGTAGGTATGCACACTGTGCAAATAGAAGTAAATCAATGTTTCTCCTGTAAACAGTGTCAGGGCTGTAGCTGGTGACCAGGGAAGAGATGGAAGGACATATACTTCACTTCTTCCTGTGGGTGAGGAAAAGTGTCTCTATCTCTGGAAGGAGTAGAGATAAAAAGAGGAATGGGATGGAGTTAAGTGCAGAAAATGGAACAGCTGTGGTGTTGACTTTTGCTGTCTTTGCCGCATATGATGTAGATGGAGACCAAATGTAAATTAGGTGACTTGAAGTATGCAACAAAGCATTTCATCTGTGACCCCTAAGTTTTTAGGTGCCTGCTATTTTCTCTGTCCTCTCTGTCTGATCTTTGCCTCCTGCCGTGTTCCTGTTCACCACAACAAAAGCTGGAGGGAGAGCACCTCATCTTTTGATGAGACACTTTGCACCTCTTAACTGTTGGAAAAGTGCTTTAGGACCCTGGAGCAAAATTGTGGTGATGCTATGGAGTTATTCTTCACTGGGCGAAAATAGCACAATATGGGTGGCATTGAGCAGGTAAAAGACAAAAAAATGGAGAGTTTGACAAAAGTCTGAAGTCTAGCTATGTGAATGGTAGAAATATAAAGAGAAGCATGAGGCTGGAATTGGACAGTAGAGTTCGTGGAATATTCTTTCAACAATTTTAGAGCCTGTATATGTATGAATACCATGTACTATAATACTTAATCTTTGTATATAAATAGACTTTCATAGAAAACCAAGCCTGAAGATAAATCTTGACCCTGTTTTTTCCTTGCCAAGTCTGTCTTGAATCCAAAATATACTTGTCTCATAAGGACTTTTTTTTTCTCTACCTTGCACTATGCTCATTTTTGTCATTTTAATCTGTCCTGCCCTCCACTCTGTCTAAAACTTTCTCTTTTTTTTTATTTTTTGGCCCACTCGTGGCAATTCACCTAAATGCTGTTAAAGATCATGTGACCTAAACTCATTTGCACCTGTGAATGTAAAAACATAATTAGCAAAAGAATAATTCAAATGCAGAAACCTTAATGCTTATATTTAAAAGAAAAAGATAAGCTCTTACAACATACTAAAATATCTTATAGCCATGTATTCAAGGCACTAACATATTTTTAGGATTTGAAAGACATTTAGAAATCACTTGAACTTTTCATCCTCAGGAAGGATCTCATCTAAAATCTCATGTTTATGCTTTGGCCCTGTAACATTGTCCAAAACCAGTTGTTATTCTGAACATAATTCCTGATTTGTCATGACCTTGTACCTGCTGAGCTACCAGACAGTGTCACTGTGCTGTATCCTTAATATTGTGTACACTGTGATCAGACCGGTTTATGATGGTCAGACTCTGTACGTGAGAAGCACATCTCACAGGAGGCTGGTATTCTTGTGATTTATTCTAATTAAAAGGCTGCAATTTATAGTTTAACTTCTTAAACTTGCATGTGAAAATAAATATTTCTAATCAGCATTAACGTGGTTCATTTATGAGGTATAGTGCGGCTTGTGAATTAAGTAGCAATTGGTGAGTGATCATGTGGAAGAGTGTACTTTCAAATTAAATGGAATTGTCCCAACCCATGGAGGTTAGGCTTTGGCAGTGCCTCCCCTTCTGCATGGGTGGCCAATGAAGGTTTTAAAAAAGCAATTAATCCTTTATTGTGTGCAGGAATGCAATTTCACAGAAGGCAAGACAGCTCCAGCAACAAAGCAAAGTTGGTCTCATGATAGGCGGTTGGAAGGATAGCAGAGACCACTATCCGTAGCGATATTGTGAAGGGCATTGTCACACTTGGAGGTATTTCTGTAGTATGCATTCTCCTCCACATTGATGACATTGTCTCTAAATGCCTGTTTCTCTGGGATCACAATCTCACAATGTTGATCTTTTTACCTGGCCAGTGACTATTTGGTTTGTGGTAAGCTCAGAAACTGGATAGAACAGTCCTTACAACCTACACCTTAGCCTACCCATGATCCTTCATTCTATCATGATCTTCCTGGAGATACAGGAACTTTTGCTTTGTATGTTAAACCATCTGATGATTGAAACACCACATGGCTGGCACGGTGGCACAGTGGCTAGCACTGCTGCCTCACAGCGCCAGAGACCTGGGTTCAATTCCCGACTCAGGCGACTGACTGTGTGGAGTTTGCACGTTGTCTGCATGGGTTTCCTCCGGGTGCTCCGGTTTCCTCCCACAGTCCAAAGATGTGCAGGTCAGGTGAATTGGCCATGCTAAATTGCCCGTAGTGTTAGGTAAGGGGTAAATGTAGGGGTATGGGTGGGTTGCGCTTCAGCGGGTCGGTGTGATCTTGTTGGGCCGAAGGGCCTGTTTCCACACTGTAATCTAATCTAATGGCTAAGTGAACAGAAATGTGAAATATGCTATAGATTGACAGCAACTATTTAGCTTTGGCATTTGATCAAAATTACAGTGCTGTCTAGCGAAGACATGGAGAACTAATATCACTTATTCTTGATGTAACTACTTCTCTGCATCACCATTTTGAGGAACCACCGTGTCACTGCATGACCACAACATACTCTTGGAGGTGATACTCTCTTAACTGTGGTCCAGATTCCTCAGGTTCTATTGCTTATTTGCCCTTCATGCTGAAATCTAGGTAGTCAATCTCATTATTGTTGTAACATGCAACCACAATGAAGGTAGATGATGAACAAAATGAATCTTGAGCTTCAGATACACAAGCTGACACATTGTTCTTTCACTTTTTATTCTGACTACGTTGACCGAATACTCAGAAGACCAATTCCTACTTGAAATAATCTTTTCCAAGAACCCCGAATCTATGGGACCTCTGAGCTTCGTTTTCATTTATGTCTATGACTTGAATAGTAAGTCTGGGGGTCACTTGATCACAAACTCAGGATAGATCCCATCTCTCCTTCCAACTGTTGAGAATTTGTTTTTCTTAATAGCTCAGGAACTTTTTTTTTCAGTTCAATATTTCGGTTAAAAATCAGCTTCAGTTGACAGTGTGAATGGCTGTGATGCTATCAGGTCTCAGCAAGTGGATGGCCAGAGTCAAACTTTGAGTGGATCTTCATATTCCACTTGTGGAGCAAGGAATCTTATTTGCTGAAGCACATTTTTCATCCTGAAAACCTGTGAACTAATATGGTCAATAACGCAGCTGAACCCTGGGCAAACCAGTCCAAGCATTAAAACATGACTGCAGAATAGTACTATAGATTTAGATTCGATTCCCTATGGCATGGAAACAGGCCTTCTGGTCCAACAAGTCCACACCGACCGTCCGAAGAGTAACCCACCCAGATGTATTTCCCTCTAACTAATACAACTAACACTATGGGGCAGTACAGGAAAGCTTTTATTTCTTCTACACTTTATTTATGCCTTTTAGGAGTCTAATGCTAAATGAATGACTGACTGAAATGTGAGCAAGAAATACAGCCAATTTGCAAATGATGACCAGTTTATTGATCGATGGTATGTGTTGGTGAGAAGCAATGTTTCCCAAGTTAGTGTGAGGCTTTGGTGAAAGCATTTAACTGGAAAATTTCACATCCAAATCCACAAATGAATATATCTAGATTTAGAGGAGGAAAAAAACAGCAGGTGTTAACTTCTCAGAACTTAGTTTCCCTGATATGTGCATCTCAACTGATTGATCGTTCCTTTGTGCCAGTCTAGTTTTGCCTTTATCAATAATTAAGTTAATTTTATAAAGCTGAAGCATGTTAATTACATGGGTTATTATCTTGATTTATCTAACTTCCATCACCAAATGTAGAATAATGAGGATGTATGCTTGAATTATTGATGTGACTGTATGAATATTAAAATGCTCGTAGAGGCAACATTTCACAATAATACCATTTTAATTGTTAAAATCACATCTCATTATGGGTTTGACGTTACATTCTTTGGCACAGTGCTTGTCATCTGGAGGATAAAGTTCTCAAAGAGAATTTGGATTGTCAATCTCTCGACCATTGCCCTGGAGTCTCCAAGAATGCATATCTAGTCTCAAGAACAAGCTGTGATCAACCCATGAGAAAAAAAATTACAATGGCATTAAAAATGGTACTTCATTTAATCTTTTTGGACTCTCCTGCTTATTAATTAGAAAAATATCAGATGGAATGGAAAAGTTTTCTCAATGGCTAACAGTCAAGATTCAATTAGGCAGTGAAGAAATTACTTTTTTCCAATTCATTGTGGGAATTTGAGAGTATTGCTGTTGTAGGGGACCAGCTGTTGGAGTAAGGGGTGGATTGTTTGGGAGAGGACCTCCTATGAACATCTCTTGACTATACTAGCAAATGAACAGCAAAATAAATGAGAGGTATTGCATTTTGGTAGGTAGGAAAGGCCATGTACCACTTAAAAGACAACTAATTTGAGTTGAGGGATAGAAGGTTCTGAAGGTGTGGATAAACCAGTAAGAGTGAAGCCTTGATGCCATTTATCACCATTTTTAAAAATACAATTCACTGGTTCATTTCAAGTAAGAAGGAACACATAGAGGAAAGCGATATTGAATTTGTATAGAACCTTGGTTAGACTGCACTTGGTAGACTGTAAGCAGGGCAGATCATGAAAAGGATATAGGGACTCTGGAGAACATACAAAAGAGATTTCTGAAGTAATTCCAAGTCTGAGAGACAACATTTATCAGAAAATGAGGAGCTAGATAGATCCCTTCCTATTATAGAAAGGGAACAATAATGAAGTGATATAATAGAGGCCATAAGGTGATTTATGAAAGGGTTTTCTTTAGTCATATGGTTTTATGCTCACATCCAAGAGTTTAGGTTCAATGCAGATTGATCAAGGAGAAGGCTAGGTTAAGGACTTTGGGCTTCTTTATTAACATGCTTTATTCCATCATAAGACTAAAAGATATGATGTATGGTAATCTGAGATTACCAGGCTGTAATCTTACTGTTAGTTTCTTGAAAGACTACTCCATAACTGTCACTTAGTTCTAGTTGGTCAATTCACATGCTCCTCTGTACATAAATCTCTGTCCCTGTTTCAAACAGTCTTAACTCCACCCGCAGAGCTATTTATACCTATGACATAATCACAAGGTTGCTCCAGGATCTTTAAAGCCCTTACCCAATATTCCTCCCCAATTTTTTCTTCCCTATTGCAAAACTGATTAACATTATTAATTGAATAGCTTGATTACTTTTCCATAACATTTATTGGACGCTTTCTTTCCTCTGTGCACCTCTCTCCTCTCCAAATCATTGACCTGGTTCATCTGTGTTGATTGGGGAGTAAAGTAAATCAATTAAGATAAAGAAACACATGAGGTAAAGTTGAGGGCATTCTGTTTTTCTCTTCTGACTTCTGAGTGATCCGTATTTAATCAATTTGGTGACTGGACCATCTGCCCTGAACAAGAACCATTTGAAGAAAGGTCATGGGTTGATGTAGTTGCAGGAATATATAGAACATAGAACATTAGAACATAGAATATTACAGTGCAGTACATGCCCTTTGGCCTTCAATGTTGTGCCGACCTGTCATAGCAATCTTAAGCCCATCTAACCTACACTATTCTTTTATAGTGTATGTACCTTCTCTGTCAGTATCCAGTGGATTAGCTGCAAGTATTACTTTGTCAACAGAAAGGAGATGTTATTTGTCCATGGGCTGTTGTCCCTCATATAATGAAACATTTTCACTGCCATTTTGACCTATTCTTCAAGATTCTATTTGAAGGCATGAATGTACATGTTAGCTTGGAACTATTTGGTTTGAGAGTTGGTGTAGTCACTAGGCTGCAGCACACCTTTGAAAACGGACCTGTTTTTGATAATAAAACATGTTGGTGCAAGTCTAAATGACCAATGACAATTCTGTTGCAAGTGGCTTTTTGTATAAAAAATACATGGTTTACAACTTCAGTAATGGCCCATATGAACTATCTACAGACTGCCCTTGAGAGCAGGCATTTGCCATTGAAGTGTGGTTTCACCAATGTCTTATTTGTTCTTGAAAGTGAAATATTTATCAAGAGCTATTATGAGATTGTCCGACATAATTTGTTTCTCATTGACCTGTTGACTATGTAATGCATGATTCAGTGTGCTTCCCAAACAAGATTGCATTAACCTGTTTTTCATTTGATTTGGTGTCCATTGTTAAAGCAGTTCATAATCTTACAAATTATAGTCTCCATATTTTCTGCTTTAATCTGTCTGTTTGAATTTTTTCAGTTGGAAATATCAGTACCAATGAATTTTGCTACGTCAGCTGATTGGGAACATGACATTGATTTTTCTTTTATTTTTACAGGAATTTGATCTTGATTTGTTCTCCTTATTGTTGTGTCATTGCTGAATCTTTGTTACTGCTGTGCTGAAACTGAAAAATGAAATCTTCATTGTAAATGCCAATTTTAACGTAATGTTGTATTCTCCTTCACCATTCCTTTTCTGAGATGGCTGAGGATTTCAATAAGATCTGTGGGTAGAAACTTCCTCAAAATGGCTTCAGGCAATATAATTTGATTTCCTTTTTTGAATATATTAAATTTGATTAATGTGGCAATGTTTCTTGAGCCCCATTGCCGCCGCTCCCCACCCAACCCCACATCAGAGATACTTTCGCACTTAAATCTGATTAAGTATCAAATCGAACTCTTTCCTTAGTCTCTGATACCAAGTTTTAACAAATACATTTGATAAACATCTTATTTATTGAATAAAACATGCATTTGTCACTAAAGCATCAAGGTAATAAAGATTTAACTAATTGTCAATATCTTGAAACTTGGAATTGCAAGAAATAATGTGTATTCCCATTTTCTTTCAATTGATTCATTTTAAAGTTGGTTTCTGAAGAATTTTCTTATTAATTTTTGATGGCAAATCTGCTAAATGTCTGCCAGTCTTTGTTTTTCAACTTTTGCCTCTAATGGATTGAATCCACTCTGGGTGTCCAGTAATTGGTCTTTTATTAGAGGTGCTCAATCCAGATTTATTCTCTTGGCTGATTTCACTGCTTTTTCCTTTCTCCTAAAAGTTTGTATCACTTATCACTGGCTATAGAGTCGTACAGCACCGAAAACATTCCTTTACGTCCAACAGGTCCATGCCACATAAAGCTTTTATTGGCCTACAGTTTTTGATATCTATGCAGGAATTTTCTATTTAGAGGTTTTTGCCTTGACAGCAGCTGTTCATTTTTCTCTTATGACTGGCAGGTTGTATCAATAATGTTCGGAGTTCATCTCTTTGAACAATTTTCGGCCCATTTCTTGGTCTTCATTGGATGGACTTTTATGCAGTGGATCTTGTTCCTGCCACTATCTTTTGTAATGTGGTTTTATGCCTTTATCCAATAATTTGTGGTCAAAATAGACTAGTTGAGGAGAAGGAAAGGTTAAGAACTGTTTATGGCTTGGGTGACTTTATGACACTGTTTATTATGTATTGAGACTAAATGTCATTATATGTGGTAATCTAACATAGACTCTAGAATTTGTTATATTATTGGATGATTATTTCATAGACTCATTTAATTCTAGTTGATGGGCTCTATATACGCTGCCCTCCTAACTCCAACCACATTGTGGTATTTATGCCTAGTGGGGAACTGCTCTCTGACATCATCGCAAGGTTCATCCAGGTTCCCAAAGCCTGTACAATACAGGTTTTAACAAGCAAGATAGAGATATTTTCAATTGTAGGAGTGATCAAAGCTCATGACTGTAAACATACATTAGTACCTATCTGAATTTCACTCGAGTTAAAATGCAAAGTTTGCTACCAGAAGGCATGGTTGAGAGGAATAGCATAGATTCTTTTAAAAGGAAGGTCATGAAGGAGAAGGATAGAAGAATGTGTTAGTGAGATGGAGAAGGGTAAAAGGAGGAGTATGAAGTGTAAAACCTACGTTGGAGATGTGGGCTGAATGACCAGGTTTTATGCCAGAGATAAAATGCAGTATTCAATGACTTCTCATGTGTCCAACCAGAGCTAGTAGCAATTGCAAATTATTACTTTTTATTCAGAAGTAGACTCTGGATTCTTGGTTTTGAGACTCCGTCTGTCTGTCTGTCGGAGACTGGGTGAAATATGGCTGATCCATAATTACATTTCAATTCATCGTTTTAGCACAGAAACTGAGCCTCTGTTTTGGCTTGTCATGTATATGTGGCCCCTCTGTAGAATCCTTGAACGAGGTGATAAACCGCCCATTTACGTTTGCATATAGTTCCTGGATGTATTGTCACATGACCTTGCTACTTCCAGTCGTTCCACCTCCACACTCTGCCATTGATCATCTGATACCCGCACCCTCTCAAGGCGTCACGTTCCCATGGCAATTTGTAAATAGACAATTTTTGTCACCTGGTTGGCAGAAGTTTGACTATCCATTGACCACCCTTTTGTGAATCATCTCCAATGATTTTCCAGTTATTAAATTAAACAATAACTTGTTGTTTCATCGCACCTTTTTTCCCAAGTTTGGAGAAAGTATTGGCTAGGAGATTAATGCTTAATTCATCAAGACTCTGAGACAATCCTGAAGAAATGGTAACCCAAACCAGTGATATGCTGCTGATATTATAATATGGATGCATCGGGGATCTCTGGTTTGGTCAGCTAAAGCAAATCATTTGAAGATTAGTAACTGTCCTGTTGGGAGATTTTCTTTGGTTGCCTTTCCCAAACAATTCTTCTTGCACTTTACCCTGTGCTTTATAGTGGGGAACTATGCTATTTTTACGTCTGGGCTTTTTTTTCTTTTGCAGCCTTCAAGACTATAAACATATTTTGTTGCCATGGGCAATGATTAAACTTGATAGAAAATATTCAGCAGGATTATTTTTCATCAGGTTGCATATGCACCAGCTTGTGGTGGTTTGACTACATCTGACACTGCTTCAAAACTCCCATTTCAAGATCCTTGGACAAGTTCCTGAATTTGTCAGAGGAGACCTCTATTTGTTGCCTACACTTCAGAAATTCAACTGTCACATTTTTTTTTTGTTCTATCTCTAGTAGTATGACCTGCAGATGTTTGTGCAACAGGAGTACTGTTACAGGCCTCAACTTAGAAAAGGGCTTTCTACTAATTTACAGTAACCAAATCTAACAAAATAAAGCTTTATCTGCAGACAGTTAATTATGAACAATTTTGGCAGCTAAAGGTTAAAACTTTGTCTCGTAGAGCCTGTTCTTGGACGAAATTATTCATGCATAGTGTCTTATGTTTCATCAGAAAGCTGCAGGGAATCTTGATGTGTCACGTGTTGAGTACATAATTTTTGGGATTCTAAATGTAGGTCTATGACAAAGACAATAATCCACAAAAGCAGGCCATATTCTTGGGGTTAGGGAATTGGACATTTTAGGGCTGAATTTGATACATGAGGCATAGGAGCAGAAGTCAGCCATTTGACCCATCGTGCTTACTCTGACATTCAATGATGATCTGCAACTCTACTTTCCTACCTTTTTCCCCTTAACCCTTTAATTTCCCTAATAATTAAGAATCTGTATATCTTAGCCTTTAAATGCTCTAATGACTCAGACTCAGCAGCTCTCCGAGGTAACACAGTTTTTGATGTTAAATTCTCTGCTACAGTCGTCTGAATATTCATTTGCTGGGTAGATTGACATTTCTTTCCTTTTAACTGAATGGAAATTAGGGATTTTGGGGATGGGTAAGTGAAGGGGAGTTGAAGAACATTCAGTCATGATCTTGTTTAAACACAGAATAGGCTGAAGTGGTCATAATCTGTGATTTGGACATAGTGCAATATGGAAAATGTCAATTTATTTCAAAAAATTAATGGATTTTAATTTTAAGCATGTTTGGAAAGGACTTTAAAGAATGAATGGTCTTTTAATAAAAGTCCATGTAGTCCATACAATCTGGTGACTCCCTTAACCTGGAAGTAGTACTGCTAGGAAGAAATTTGTGATGCCAATGCAATATAGCTGGTAGGCATAAAGGAGAGCCACAAAGATGATAGCTGTAGGTGAAGGAAATCTGCACACAAGTAAAGACACATGAGAAAGCAGGACGAGCAATACCCAATTCAGTTGGGTACAAAATACTGAATCGTTTTTTTGTTTCGTTTGGTAGGAAGGAGACTGGGGTTCTGAGAAGATTGTGCCTGCTCACTGAAATGCTTCTAAAACATATAAAGCTCGTGAGTTTTGGGAAGATTTGTAGCTCACATTGAGATTCTGGATGTAAGTTTGCTAGCTGAGCTGGAAGGTTTGTTTTCAGATGTTTCTCACCATACTAGGTAACATCAATGAGCCTCCAGAGGCTTGTATAAGGCTTTTTAACTCACTTGAAAATGTTAAGGAGCTAAGCATTTTCCCTGGAAGTGGTCAAATCCTAAATGGAGATGTTACTGTTGGTCAAATGAGATATTTTGAAAAACTACATGACCAGGTCTATCACAATAACACATGCTTGCAGAAGTGTGCCTTGCTGGTGATCATCTCACATATGACACTTAGAGGTGAATGGTGTTCTCGGATAAGACTAATGGTTTACTATGTAAATGAAGAGCAGGATTATGGGGAACTGCACAGCTGTTTCATGCCATCTATTTGCACAGAATGATGTATGTGCTTGCGTTTGTGGAACGTGGGAGTTGATTTAGCTCAGTTGGTTAGATGGATGGTTGTGAAACAGTGTGATGCCAACAGCATGGGTTCAATCTTCACATTGGCTGAGGTTACTATGAACAACTCTCCTTTCAACCCCTCTCCTTGCCTGATGTGTGATGGCCCTCAGGTTAAATCACCACCAATCGTCTCTAAGGAGAGAACAGCCCTGTTTTCTGGTAAGACTGTGGTGAGTTGTGTAACATACATCGTTGTATTTCATTCACTACTTAAAGTGAAAATAACTTTTTTTCTATTTTAAGTATGAATAACACATTTTTAGTTTTACTTGTAGACCAAGAGTGAAAAGGATACTGCTTTATACCAAAGGTACTGTAGAAAGAGATATTGTAGTTAAAATACAAGTTATTGATCCTGTATTTACATGATTGCATTGTTCAAGCAGTGGTGGGAGGTTGCTGGATTCGTTGGCAACACGTGTGTGTTCAGGACAGCATGGCTCAGAAATGGTCTGTTGATTTTTTTTTGTATGGGTCAAATGTGTTCAGTTCGACAATTTCCTGGCTCCTGGGCAAGTGGACAGCCGCTGTCTGAAAAATGCTATGGTAGAAAAGCTTCAGGCTCTAAAAAGGTGATTTTTTTTCTTCTTGCAGAAAAGTAACAGTTGGTTAGTACTCACAGTCACCATTTGCCTAGGATCAGAGACTGAGGGACTGAACAATTGGTTTGCCAATTGCTCTGTCTGCAGTGAATGACTTGGATGACTTAAAAAGATGATCAGAGGTTGGAAGGTCTTTGAAAAAGCCAAAGCATACCATGTTGTATCCTGTTGACTGGTGCTATTGAATTGTTTCCCCAATATTTTTTTTCTCTACCTGTAACATCTATCTTGTAGGATTTCCATGTCTGTTGCATGTGTTTGCAGAGAGTAAGTTGGAGAATTAAAAGTTGATCAGTCTTATTTTATTTGCCTATGGTTAGGGCTAATTTACTTGTAATGTAGGTATTTCTGCTGTAATGCCATAGTCGTGTTCCAGTTAAACCTTGCTTAATCAAAAATTACATAATAGAAATAATTAGGTCTATGGGAAAAGTGAGTTTGGAGTAGATCAACAAAAAAAAAATTACTCTTGATTGCTCAAAAATCACCCAAAAGTATAGCACAGCCTGAATGAAGGCTTAAATCTTATTTATTAACAAAACAAAAGTAAATTTAACACAGGGCATTGGAAAAAATCTTGTTAATGCAGGGACAGTAGATCATCATCATCATCCCCACCTTCAGATGCCATTGCGGTTCATTGTCTTCAGACTGTGTTTCCTGGGGATTGGTTTAAAAAAGGCATCTAGTTTTTGCTGCTTTGCCCTTCTGTCTTGAAGCTACTCATAGGGTGCCAGATGATACCTTATTGAACAAACTGCTACCCTGCTGTGATCTGTGTTGGAATCGTTGTCCTCTAAGAGCTGCAACTGCCTCTCAGTTTTCTTCAGGATAGAAGTCAAAAGGGAAGTGGAAAGCTCTTGTGGTGCTGCATTCCGGACTTCTTTTTTCATCTCTAGCTTCCACTTGCCCCTCAAGAATATTCTTGTCTGGGAGGGACAGCGATGAACATTCATTAGTTTCATTTTTGAGATGAAGCTGCTCAATGTATAGTGCCTCTCACATGCTCTGACAGCAGCTGATGTTGGTGCATGCATGGATCTGAGCATGCAAAACAATCTCTGCTGGAATCGTGCTATTGCAAACAGAGAAAAGCGTTCTCGAAAATACCGTTCCCTAATTCTTCGACATTATAACCGAATTGTGCTGCCGAAAAACCCTTTCTCAGAGAACTACCTGAAAATAGATTTTCTTTTTTATTAAAGACAAAAACCTGATCAATATTCTTTTTGTTAACCAAAGTGCAACAGACAAGAAAACTGGGGAAATTGAGAAATTTGATAAATCCTTAAGTTTTGTGACAAACCTGGGATTAGAGTAATGCACTTTCCCAAGTTAATCACTTTTGGAAGTATTATTTACCTGTTAATTCATTTAATGTTAAAATAGTTCTAATATGTGTTCAAATGAAAGTTGATTATTTTTGTTTGCAGAAATTGTAAAAGACTACTTCCAATTTTGGGAAGTTGAGAGTTTGTGGAAAGTGTGGTATTAATGCAAGTCTGTGCAAAGGTCTTCCTTTTATAAGCAAATATTATCACTAAACAAAGCCTTTGTTTTACAAGATCCTTATAAGCCATCACAAGATATGTACTGCTTTGAGAATATCATTTATCAGCATTCTGGGAGCACACTGCCATGGAGTGGGCTGTTGGTACCTTTCATGGATTTTAAGCTCTTTGTGCGTTGCGTTGCACTCTTGAGGAGCCGCTCTGTTTTTATCAGGTGTCACTGTCCTTGGTCTCTAACATTCCTAGTTTGTCCATGTTCGAGACTAAGACTCTCTTCTGTGCTGTAAATACTTCATTTACTCTTGGATATATATATATATTTCTCTTCACTGCTAAATGCTTCTCCCAGATGTAGGTTGTTCAACGAGGAGGGTGGTCATATTTAACATTTTTCTCTCATTTTGGCCACTGAGGGACTATCAGAAATAAAAGCTTTGGCAAATGTAAATTTCAGCAAAATTAAACAATTCTAATAATTAACATAAATGGATAATTAAACTAAATGAGCAATGAATAAAACTGGCCATCAAAAATTCTGTTGAATAGCAGAGCAACAAATAAAACTTTTGTTTTTTGCCTTTTTACGTAAGATGCAGAGATAGAGGGAGACAGTGGGTCCCAAGTACTGGTCAACAGGGAAGGGAATGGGACTGGAGCTGACTAAAGAGTTGGGCTTAGCCAACTCTCACATTGACTCACCTCTGGAATGCACACTTCATGCTGCCTCAGTAGAATTCATATGAGACTTAGGTTTGGAAGCATGTTGCCTGTTAATTTGGATATTCCTCCCGTCCAGGCTTAGTGTGTGGATGTTTGGAGAGGAAATAGGAGTGGCAGGGCAACAGTTTTGTCCTCTTTCAAGTTCCACATTTAACCCAGGTCCCTCCACCCTTTTACCATGCTTTGGAAACTCACAACTGGTTGCTTCTGCATACCTTGCTGTACTGCTCTGCTCATTCTATCACAAGCAATTTTGTCCTATCTGTGAGACAATCAGCAATAAACAACCTATGATCGGACAAATAACTCTACAGAGTCATTCAAAACTCCATTTACCTGTTTTGTATATCTTCGATATGGCCTGACAGGCCATAATTGTGCAAGTTGGAAAAAGGAAACACACAAGCTATTAGCACAATGTCTGGAAGGTTGTGCTGCTAAACAAGCTTCACTACTCCAGTATTATTTGTATTATTATTATTATTATTATTATTATTATTATTATTATTATTATTATAATGCAATCTCTGAAACCCTAATGGTTTGCCTTATATACTACTATTTGGAATAGATGAAATGTTAGCCGGGCTTCCTTAATGAAATCAAAAACGATCCAGTTATAATGAACAAAACATAAAACAGTTGGAAAACTGCTTACCATATAAGCTAAATCTAGAATTTGAACTACTCCCAGACATGCACATGATACAAATGGACCAGAAACTCTATCAACAAAAGGAAAAAAGAACCTTTTATTGTCCACTGGTCTATGAAACAAAAGATGAGATTTGATGAATCCTCTCAAATTGAGATTCCTGTCGACAGAACTAAATCACTGACAGCTGTAGACAGATAGAAAGTAGAAACACAGAAACCAAGAATAGCAGTTGGATATTTAGTCTTTCAGCTGGCTCTGCCACTCAGTCTGATCATGGCAGATCCTATATCTCAATGTGATATTCCTACTTTCTCCCCACCACTTGATACAATTGATATCTAGAAAAGATTATCAATCTCTTGAATATGTTCTTCCTTGACGTTTGCAGCTTGTTGTGGTAATGAATCCCTACAGGTTGACTATCCTGAGCAAAGAAATGTTTCCTCGTCCTAGTCCTGAATGGCCCACCCTGCATCTTGAGACTCTGATTCTACTTTACTCAACTGGGTGAAACATCCCTGCTGTATATGATCTGTCTAGCCCAGAAAGAAGTTCACACATTTCAGTCAGATCCAACCTCATTGTTCTTGTGAATATAAGTTCAGTGAAGCTAATCTCCCCAAAATACCACAGTCTTCATCCCCATTATCATAGCAAGCTTTAGTTTACATAAATGTCCAGTTAGACCTAAAGTTTCAAAGAGAGATTAATTGATATTTTATTTTAATGGTTGACAAGTATAGTCCAAATGTTGAGGAGTGGAATCTTGATGTTTTTCCCAAAGCTATATTTTTTAAACCAGGAGAGAGATACAGAGAGAGAGAGAGAGAGAGAGAGCTGTAGCTTTCTTTTCCACTGCTGCTGTTCCTTTTTCATATGTCTCCCAGGTGACTTTATGCAACAGCTTTCAGCATAACCTATTCCCTTTGTCCCTCATGTACTTATCTAGTTCCCCTTAAATGCATCGATGCTATTCACCTCAATTATGCCATATGCTAACAAGTGCCACGTATCACTGAGCGAAGAATTTCATCCTAAATAGCTTATTAGATTCAGCAGTGACTGAGATATTTTTAACTTTTTGTTTTTGAATTTTCCCAAGTGTGAGAATACTTTGTGTCTACCTATCGAGCTCCTTCACAGTCTCAAAGACCTCAGTTGTCTTTTTCTCGAGAAAAGTACCCCATCCTGTAATCAAGCCTATTGAAAAGGGTGTTGTTGTTATCTAGCATATGACCTGTACATTGTGGAGGCTGATAGCCAACTCTCAGATACCGCCTCTGTCTCCCCTGGGAGATGACTGAACCCCTCCCCCACCCCACCCCCCCCCACCCCCCCCCACCTCTATTCATCATGCTATTTTGTGTCCACATGCTCAGTGATCTCATCTTATCAGGGGATCTTCCATCACAGCTTCCAAGCACAATAATTCCCCAACCCCATATAGCCCACTTCTCCCTTCTTCCCAAAATCCACCAGCAGTACTGCCCAGGCAGACCCACTGTTTCTGTCCAACAGAAGTTATTTCTTTCTACTTTGATTCCATTTTTTTTCTTGCCTTGTTCAGTCCCTTCCCACTTACGTCTGTGATTCTTCTGATGCTTAACTCAATTTTTTTGAAATTGATGTATGGAACCACCAACCACTTTCTCTTCACCATTGACATCCAGCCCCTCTACATGCCTATGTTCCCCATAAAAAATGTCTTAAAGATTTCAGTTTCTACCTGAAGACAGACTGAAAAATGACACATTACCCACCCTCATCCACCTGGCTGACCACCACCTCACTTTGAACAGCTTCTTCTTTTCCTCCTTTTTACTTACTTCGGATCAAAAGTGTGGAATGGGTACCCACATGGGTTCAGTTATGCCTAAAGCTTTATGGGTTACATGGAACATTTTTTTGTTCCAATTCTACTGGGACCCCTCCCCACAACTCTTTCCCAGTACGTTGATCACACCATTAGTGCTATTTGCCTTTCTCTTTCAAAATTGTGGAAAAAATATCAGTTTTGCTTTCAATTTCCACCCTGCTCTGGCCTCCACCTGATCCATCTCTGACTCCTCCCTTCCCTTCCCATCCCTTCCCTTTCTCTGCTTCCATTTCTAGAGATATGTTGGCCACTGATATCCACAACAAACTCACTGACTCCCATCAATACCTGGGCTATACATGCTCACACCCTGCTTATGCTAAAGACTCCATTCCATTCTCCCAGTTTCTTTGTCTCTGTCATGTCTATTCTGATGATGCCACCTTCCACAAGGAGCCTCAGAAAAGTCCATCTTTCTTCTCAACCAAGGATTCCCTGCCACTGTGGGCCTGATCAGTGTCTAACCCATTTCCGACACATCTGCATCTCCTTCCTTCTAAAACATTAATACGATACCTCGGTCCTCACTTTCCACCCATCAGAATCCCCATCCATTTCTGCCATCTCTAGTGGGATGCCATCACCAGGCATACATTTCCCTTCCCTCCCTTGTTAAAATTTTCAGGGACCGTTCCCTCCAGGACACCTAGTCCACTCCTCCTCCACTCCCAACATCACCTCACACCCCACAGCACCTTCCCACGCAGTCACAGATGAAGCAGTGATTTATCTGCAAGTCACTCGATCTGGTAAACTATATTCACTGTTCAGTGTGGTCTCCTCTACACTAGGCGATGAAGCACAGATTAGTTACCTTTTTAGTGCGCACCTACATTCTGTCCATAAAAATGACTCTGAACTTTCATTTGCCTGCCATTTCAACACACCTGGCCAACAGCTCTTTCTTAGACCTGCTGCAGTGCTCTGGTGAGGCTCAGCACCAGCTGGAAGAATAGCAACTCATCTTCCACTTGGGATCTTGCAGCCTTTCAAGACTCAATATTGAGTTCAATCATTTTAAGGCCTGAATACTCCTTTTATGTCCTTCACTCACCCACACACCTCAAGCCCTATCATGAAATGAGCTGCATTCAACACAGACAATCCACTTCACCTACTCATTATCCCCATTATCGGCTTTTCTGCTTTACTCTCAGCCATCCCTTTGCCTGTCTTTATCTCTGTGTGATCCATCTCCACCCATGTGCTTACTTCTTTCCCTCCCAACCCTGTTGTTAGCACGCATACCACCTTTTCCTAACTATTATCAGTTCTGAGGAAGGGTCACTGGATTCAAAATGTGAATAATGCTTTCTATCCATAGATGCTGCCAGACCTGATGAGTTTTGTCATTAATTTCTGCTTTTGTTTCAGCTCTATCTTATTTACTGGACATTATTTCCAAAGCTGTTTAAAGGAGCACTGACCTGAAATTTGTAATTAGAGCCTTTTGCAAGATTTTGTCCCTTCCATTAGTCCCTTCCATTAGTTGACTGGGAAATCATTTTAATTTTATTTAGCATTGCTATGCCATCTTCAGAAAGCTCAAGCATTAACTGGGATCATTGGTACTCCATTCTAGTTACAGTGTCGCTGCAAGTAATTCCCAAAAGATGGCAATAGTCTGTTGATGTTCTTGCTTTATTCCTAGGTTCTGCAGTCCCAGAATCCCTCCCTCAACAGATTTCTAAATAATAGTGTAAAAGAACACTCCTTTTTCCAGAGTGGCTGCCATGAATTTCTTCGGACTCTTTTTACAGAAAGACCTGCCAGCCTCCAGCACTACTGGTACTACATTGGCACAGGCAATGTTGAAAGCAAGAGGCCCTAATGGATTTGAATCTCTTGCCTTGCAGGCTACAAATGATCATCAATCTGTAATTTATATATGCATCAAGCTGTCACATTCATCCTCTTTGCAAAAATCCAACCTGCACCCAGATACAGGGTGCCAATTATTGGATGCATATAATTACTAGGAGTGTAGCCAGTTACCCCATGTGAGCTGTAAGCATTAGACATTTTGGGAAGGTGTGATGTAGCAAGATTTCATTCAGACAAAGTGAAATCACTAATATTTTTGCTTGTGTAAGGTCATGTAAATATTATTACAGTGCTTGGCCAGGTCCTGGGAATACTGCTGATACTCAGTCATCCTCTTTCATAGTTAATCCAGCGTTGCCTCAAAATCCAGCCCCAATCCACAGGGCCGTGGCTGTCTTTCCAGGCTCTGAGCTTATCTGTTGTCATCTCCATTGGGGTCAGCACAAAAATGGGTTACACTTCCCAGAGTTTTCTCAAATTTAAATTTCAAAAACACAATTGAAAAGAAAGCTCTGCTTTGTCATGGCTCCCTGTTAAACATATAGTCAGGCCATCAAGTGGTGAGCCATGCTGGAGATTCACAGACAACATTGTGGTCTTTCCTGTTACTGCACCAACTATCCTCACTGTCTCATGTTCACTAAAGATGAAAATATGCCCCATAACATCAAGACAGGGAAAATAAAAATGTTGTTGACGTGCAGAACAGTTCCTGTGCTTATGCATATTTGACTAAATTAGTTTATTGACATTTTAAATCTGTAGTGTGGACTGCTAGCTCCTAATGTATAGTTCCTGGGCAGTGGAGGTAAACCTGTAAGTAAATGTGTTGCATTCAGCAAGATAGGACCCTGAATAGAATGAGTGGAAATTATGATCTGAGCAACTGGTGCTAGTTGATCAAGTTGATTTACTTTTAAGATTGCTGTCAGCACCACAGCCCTTGAACACTGATGGGGTGAGCAATGAGTGAAGCTTGTGTCTCTCCCAAAAAGCATACCTCCCATTCTGACATTTATTTAAGTCCTTCTTGAAGGACTTGGTTAAGTACAGCATCCAATGATTTTACTAGGAATCTGTCACCTAATAGTTTGGTTTGGAATGTGTTTCAAGGCACAGGGAACAGAGGTAAGCAAATTAAGTTGAGATACGGGTCTAATTTAATGGCAGTTGTTGAATGGCTAACTGTTTTGTAGTATTCTATATATCTACCAATGATTTTGCTGAGAAAAATATTCTGCATCTCCATTATTTAAAGTAAGTTGTGGGGGTGAAGGTAAATGCATGATAAGTTGACTACTATTGAATGATCTGCTTTTTTAAATACATCGTTGTGTAAGTTTCACGAAGCTAAGATTTTAGTTGAGAAGCTCAATGAGGAATGATATCAAAACTGTTGCACATTACTTTGCTAGCTCTGGACATAGTTAGAATACTAATTTCTGAGTAACTTCCTTCATCTGACTATAAAGATAGAAATTGTTGCAAATGTTCAGCAGGTCTGGCAGCACCTATGGAGAGAAATCAGAATTAACGTTACAGGTCAAATAACCCTCCCATTGAACACTTCTGTGTGTTAGGCCTTATTTTATAAATAGAGACAATGATTAGGAAACCAAGGAAATTTTGGCAAACCTTGTATAAAACATTGGTTCAGCCTCAAGAGGGGTATCTGTAATTCTGAATGCCTCACTATAGGAAAGACAGGAAGGCATTAGAGAAGGCACAGAAATGTTTAAACGCATGGTTGCAGGGATGAGGCGCTTCAGTTAAGTGATAAGATTGGAGAAGCAGTGTTGCTATCATAACTAAAGAGAAGTTTCAGAGAAGAAATGGGAATAAAGTATTGGAAAGACTCTGGCCTGGGAGCATTCAGAGAGAAATAGGAGTTTTGAGTCAAATGTGACTCTTCAGAACTTATTTAGAATTTCCAGTCTCCGTGGTATTTTGGTTTTATTTGAAGGTTGGGGGGCTTGGACAATGTAGATAGTGAGACACAATTCCCACTTGTAGAACAAACAAGAGCCATATAACCATTGAAATTACATAGCACTGAAAGGAGCCACTTGGCCCATCTTGTCCAGGCTGACCCAAAGACACCCGGGCGCCCTTTCTAATCTCATCTTCCTGCACAAAGCCCACAGCCCTGCAGCTTACAGCACTGAAGATGCAGATCCAGGTACTTTTTAAAAAAAAGTTGAGTCTCTACCTTCATCACTGACTCAAGCAGCAAATTCCAGACACCCACCACTGTCTGCATTAATAAAAAGAAAGATTTTCCTCGCACCCCCTCTAATCCTTCTGCCACTTAGCTTGAATCTATGACCTGTGGTTTTTGAACTCTATCAAGGGAAACCGGTTCCTCCTGTCTACTCTATCTCTACACCTCACAATTTTGAATACCTAAATCATGTCACCCCTCCATCTTCTCTGTTCCAAGGAAATTAACCCCAACTTCTCCAATCTCTCCTCCATGCCTACAGTTCTCCAGCCTTGGAAACATTCGAGTAAATCTTCTCTGCAGTCTTCCCAGAGCAATTACATACTTTCTGTAATGTGGTGACTAGGACTGCACATAATACTCCAGTGTGGCCTCATCAGTGTCTTATATCAATGAGAAGTCTTGATTTAAGGTGAATGACAAAAGATCAAAAGCTCACAAGAGGAAAGTGCAGTGCGTGGTTAGAAGCCCCAGTGCACTGCCCGGGAGTGTGGTTGAGACTCGTTCAATTATGGCTTTCAAAAGGGAATTTAGACAGTTATCTGAAGGAGGAAATAAATATTGAAGGCTGTTTGGAAGTAGGATAATTTGAGTTGATTTTACAGATCATTATCATGTACAAAATGGATCTAATGGCCTCTTTTCATGCCATAATTATATTAGGATTCTAGAATTCTGTGTACAGAACAAATGGTTACTAACTTATTCGTCAAATATGTTAGCTTGAAGATTTCTACAAGGGTCAGGATGGAATTGATCAATTTGCATATGTTTGTTCTGCAACCATTTTAATGATTCAGTCAGCAGCACCAACATACAGCAGCAGATTTACTAAACTCACCATGTACAAGTTTTGAAGCTTAAATAGAATTCTGGTATTACAGTTGTACATGTATTTCAATAACGTGGTACAAATGGTTCATAGCCTTATTTATGGTTGGATCAAGGGATGATACCTGTCCTGAGCACCTAAGGATCCTGTCCAATAGAAACATATTTTCTTGTTATTTTGATAATAAGACTATGAACAGTTACAGAGAAAAATCATCAGTGTAAATCTTCTCATTACGTTTTCATGTTCTGAAATCAGTCAGTTCGCCTGTACTCTTGGTGGGAGGCTATGCTTCAAAGAAGTACAGGACACGCAAAGAACAATGGCCTTGTTGTCAGTGCTTATGTTGAACATGCCAATGTTCCCATGAAGGAGGCTATTTTATCCCATAGTTATCAAAAGAAAGCATTCCCCATGTGGGTTTTGTGAAATGAACTGACATTGTGAAATGCAAAATGTGTTACCCAGCTGCTTGTAGCGGCAGAGGAACTATTGCTGCTAACCAAAGAGGGACACCGATTATAGCTTGATAATGCCTATCATACAGGGGTTAACCTAGGAGAGTTGAGGAATGGAGGGTACAGGCAATCTGGTATGATGATTAAGTCAGGGTGTAACAAAAGGGACAGGAGTTACTTGGGTGTGTCTTCAATTCACCCAATGAAAGGAATTATACAAATATGGGTGTCTTCCTAAATGACCACTCCTGGGACTTTGTGGTATATCCCCCATAAATGCGTGACAAAAATAGACTGGAAGCAGAGGCTTGCGGGAAGACAGTAGAGCAAAAATAGCAGGAGTTTGTGGGTATAATTGAGGACACTGTACAGAGGTTCATCCCCAAGAAAAGAAAGATTATCCAGGGATGGATTAGACAGCCATGGCTGACAAAGGAAGTCAGGAAATGTATTAAAGAAAAAGAGAGATCCTATAAAGTGGCCAAGAGCAGTGGGAAATCGGAAGATTGGGAAGGCTACAAAAACAAACAGAGGATAACAAAGAGAGTAATAAGAAAGGAGAGGATCAAATATGAAGGTAGGCTAGCCAGTAATATTTCTTTCAATACATAAGAAACAAACGACAGACAAAGTAGACATTGGGCCACTTTAAACTGATGCTGGAAGCCTCGTGATGGGAGATAAGGAAATAGCAGGAGAACTTAACAAGTACTTTGCGTCAGTTTTCACAGTGGAAGACATGAGTAATATCCCAACAATTAAAGGGAGTCAGGGGGCTGAGTTGAGTATGGTTGTCATTACAAAAGAGATAGTTCTAGAAAAGCTAAAAAGTCTTAAAATTGATAAATCTCCTGGCCCCAATGGGCTACATCCTAGAGATCTGAGAGTGGTGGCTGAGGAAATAGCGGAGGCATTGGTTGAGATCTTTCAAGAGTCACTGGAGTCAGGAAAGGTCCCGGATGATTGGAAGATGGCCGTTGTAACCCCCTTGTTCAAGAAAGGATCAAGACAAAAGATGGAAAATTATAGGTCAATTAGCCTAACCTCGGTTGTTGGTAAAATTCTAGAATCCATCATTAAGGATGAGGTTTCTAAATTCTTAGAAGAGCAGAATCTGATTAGAACAAGTCAACATGGATTTCGTAAGGGGAGGTCATGCCTGACAAACCTGTTGGTATTCTTTGAAGAGGTGACAAGTAGGTTAGATCAGGAAAACCCAGTGGATGTGGTCTATCTGGACTTCCAAAAGGCCTTTGATAAGGTGCCACACGGGAGACTGCTGAGCAAGGTGAGGGCCCATGGTGTTCGAGGTGAGCTACTGGGATGGATTGAGGATTGGGTGTCTGACAGAAGGCAGAGAGTTGGTATAAAAGGTTCTTTTTCAGAATGGCAGCCGGTGACGAGTGGTGTCCCGCAGGGTTCAGTGTTGGGGCCACAGCTGTTCGCATTATATATTAATGATCTGGATGAAGGGACTGGGGAAATTCTAGCAAAGTTTGCAGATGATACGAAGTTAGGTGGACAGGCAGGTAGTACTGAGGAAGTGGGGAGGCTGCCGAAGGATCTAGACAGTTTGGGAGAGTGGTCCAGGAAATGGCTGATGGAATTCAACATGAACAAATGTGAGGTCTTGCACTTTGGCAAAAAGAATAAAAGCACAGACTACTTTCTAAACGGTGAGAAAATTCGTAAAGCCAAAGTACAAAGGGATCTGGAGTGCTCGTTGAGGATTCTGTAAAGGTCAACATGCAGGTTGAGTCCGTGATTAAGAAAGCGAATGCAATGTTGTCACTAATCTCAAGAGGGTTGGAATATAAAAGCACCATTGTGCTACTGAGACTTTATAAAGCTCTGGTTAGGCCCCAGTTGGAATACTGCGTCCAGTTTTGGTCCCCACACCTTAGGAAGGACATACTGGCACTGGAACGTGTCCAGCGGAGATTCACACGGATGATCCCTGGAATGGTAGGTCTGACATATGAGGAACAGCTGAGGATCCTGGGATTATATTCATTGGAGTTTAGAAGATTAAGGGGAGACTTAATAGAGACGTACAAGATAATACATGGCTTGGAAAGGGTGGATGCTAGGAAATTGTTTCCGTTAGGTGAGGAGACTAGGACCAGTGGACACGGCCTTAGAATTAGAGGGGGTAAATTCAGAACAGAAATGCGGAAACATTTCTTCAGCCAGAGAGTGGTGGGCCTGTGGAATTCATTGCCGCAGAGTGCAGTGGAGGCCGGGACGCTAAATGTCTTCAAGGCAGAGATTGATAGATTCTTGTTGTCTCGGGGAATTAAGGGCTACGGGGAGAATGTGGGTAAGTGGATTTGAAGTGCCCATCAGCCATGATTGAATGGCTGAGTGGACTCGATGGGCCAAATGGCCTTACTTCCACTCCTATGTCTTATGGTCTTATAGTCTTTTGGGTGGACTTGTCTAAGGTAGTTCACTGCTGCCAATCCACCTTTTGTCTTTGCTTTGTTTGGGCCAATCTAGTGATTAGTGGTGAAAGCTACACAACCATAGAATATCCACAGAAAGGCACTGTTCTTAACTGATGTTTATTTCATAACAGTAATAGATTCAATTACATTTGGTCAGGAGTATTAATTGACTCTTGGAGAGCTGATACAGAGATGTCTGCTCCCTCCCAAAGCTAGAGCAGAGCTCATGGGCTATGGGTAAAGGTTGAGTGTCTCTTCAGTCAAATGGTTGGAGCCAATGTAACATAACCATAAACACCTTCAGTACTACTATCTTGTACAATATAGATTGCTTCCAGATACAAGGGACCTCAAACCTACAGTCTTAAAAATATCATTATTGCCAAGGTAATTGTGCGTTCTCCAACCTGAAGTTCTGCTGGAATTGCTGACCGATTACATGTATTATGCATAGCAAGGGCACAATGACAAAATTAGGATGAGATGATCTTCCAACTTGTAAAAAGAACTCTGACTTTAGCAGAAGCAGTGAATATTGGTGGAAATCTGTCAGCATGTTATTGCCCTGTGAATTTTGGGTTGGGATTTGTCATAAACATAATCAATCGCTTAACCTTTGAACTGGGATCCTTTTATTGCATAGCTCTTATTTCACAATGACTGTTCTATACACACTGAGCATTGTCGTGACTCACTGAGGTGATGCACTGAAAATCAAGCCATGCTACTTCTGGATTTGCCACAAAAGATAAAAATGTTACAGTAAGTACGCAAAGACCCAAATTTTCCTAATTTTCAGGTTTAAAATGTGTGGATCAGTTTTCTGTACTTAACAAGAATCACTATTTATTGTAAGACGTTAGCTACTAGCTATTATAATTCATCATCACATAAAACTACAAATTAAAACGCATCTCCTTTTATAGGCTTCCCTACATTCACACAAGTATAGACAGACAGGGAGAAATAGAGGTTGGAGAAATCCCGGGAAGCCAGGTCAGTGGTTCCTAATCATGGATCATTCCTGATGAAGTGCTTATGCCCAAAACATCGAATCTTCTGCTCCTCAGATGCTGGCTGACCTGCTGTGCTTTTCCAATGTTTCACCTTTTGACCTGAATCATGGGTTGCAGAAAGATCCTTATCAGGTCAGAATGTTTCATTTCAGTTGTCTTTCTCCAGATGCTTCTGTTGATTTCCAAGAGTCGCAAAGGGGATATTGAGAAGAGTTCTCTGATTTATTAATTAACATTCACAGCTTATAACTTTTGAAAGAATGATAAACTAGATTTCTGCAGGTTTAAAGTGGTTTTGATTGAAGACAGGAAAGAAAGAGAGCTTCAGAGTTGTTAGAGATCAAATCATTTCTCAGTTGTATTGAGTTTGCAGTTCTAAGCTGTCCAGTTGCCTTAGAACCGGTCGCAAAGTTTTTGGCAGGTAAAGGGCTTTTGTTATTGATAACTGGCCACTGGTCTATAGACCAAAAATACTTGCTGCCAGTCATAGTGGTCATTACTTGCTTTTCAAAGTTTTTTTTCAAAACTCTGTCACCTCATAATGACTTTGAGAATTTGGGGGCAAAAGTGACTAGGTCTCCATTGGCAAACATCAGTGGTTCCATTTCATTCGAAGTTGCAGATTCTGGAGATTTGCAATAACACTGTCCCTTTTATCTAATTCGAAGGCCTTGAAAATGGAAGGCTGTCTGGAGAGATAGTTGGTTGTTTTAATGCTTTAAGTACATCTTGAAACATTATTTATTTGGAATTCTCCAATAAGTGTCCCATTTTGCATCTGTTTGTTTTCTTGGCACATCTGTGTCACCTGTTTCTCATGACCAGGAACACACAAAATCAGTGAAGCATGTGCTTATCTGTTTTCATAATTCTCTTTTTGTTTTCCCAGCAACAGGTCACAACCCTGTCTCTAGAGGCTATAGTTTGAGGATACCTGTCCACATCAATCGTAGTTGCCTTGCAAATTTCCTCCCACTCTTACTGCCTGCCATAAGCATGTTGGAGCATTAACTGGTTAATCAATTTGCTATTCCACTGCCTGCTGGGATAGGTGTAGGGTACCAAGCTGCAAGATGGCAAGTGAGTGGCAGATCTGTTTAAAGTAGGTCAGGGTGGGCTGAGTAAATCTGGTGTTGTGCGAGGGTGGGTGTCAGGTTTGGAAGTTCAGGTCTAGGTCAGAGGTGTTAGTCACTGGGGTTATCAGGTCAAGGTCTGGAGGGTATAAATGGTTCAGGGATGGTGTAGTTGGGGTGTGTGAAATAAGTAAGGGGCGTATTTAAGTTACAATATATAATTATAGTCTAAGCTTTCCTGAGTAATTATTTCACTTAATTTCATTAGAACCATTCAAAGTCTTTGATTTTCATGGGACTTTCAGTAGGTTCCATCCGTATAGAAATTGTTCAGAGAAAAATTCAATTTCCAAAGCAATTCTTTTAGAATCTACCACATTGGGAGTTCCAGAGGATCCCAAGAGCAACTCCTATCTACTCTGTAATAACAACTGGCTAGTAGAAGATCTGCTCCTTCACTGTCTAATTCACAATTGAGCAATTAGTGTGGCCAATAATCTGATTTATTTATTTTCTCAAGCTGATGACATGTCTTTATCATGCAACTGCTTTCTGCAATAATTTGAATGATTTGCTTTCATTAATCTTAATGTTTCCAACAGCAGATATGACCTTTTAATCAGTGTGTCAGTTAATCCTATTTACATGGGAGTACATATTTGAGTGCAATACTGTAGGAAGAAGAAGCAGACTGGGAAGGAGGAGAAACAGCTGTTTGTTTACTGATGAAATAACAAAATCTTATCCCAACAAAGTTCCCACAGAGTGTGCAGTTCCACTTAACAGGCCCATGTTTAACTATAGCTTGTGACCCATTTGAATGAAAATTAACAAATTCCCTTCATTCTTTTGAAGAACAGCTTTTTATTTGTGTGACACCAACTGAATATCTTGCCAAAGGTTCCTTTTATATTTCTGGTTTCTGATGGCTCCACTGTGCTGGCTGGCAGATTAGGAATTGGGTGAGCTGGCATGATCGTCCATCATCAGAACGTGACTGGTAAATGAGGCTTCTTGCCTTCAGCAAATCCTCAAAAAAAATAGCTTGTGATCACCAGCTTCACATTACATTCTAGGTAATATGCTTCCTGAAAATGGTAGGTTATTTAAATTCAATTTGATGCAAAATTAAATGTCCCTTCTACATCTGAACCTTGGGATTTCTCTTCAGTATTTTACGGTCCAAGTCATTTGATATATGAAAAGATAGAAAATAGGTCAAGATCTTTTGGTGTTCCTTCTGGTTACAAATGACCATGGTATGATACAGCTCAGAATCAGGTCAATCAGTTCATCTATTACGATTTATATCAATACAATGTTCAACAGCAATATTCTGATGCTTTGCCAAGGTTCATTGTGAAATATATTAAGCATCACTCTCAAGTCATCATGAGCTTACCTTACAGAGGTGATGGGGGTAATGATGTTGGGAGTCTTATCAAGAAATTTTCTTTCCTTCTCGATTTGTTCTGCACCATGCAGAAGCTAATGAGATATTATAACTCTTTCCGTATTGCCAACAGCCATGCTCTTCCCCCCACCATCAACCCGGAGTCCTACCTTAGCTCAGATTAGCCAAAATGCCAATGTTTAGTGGTGAAAATTTGGCTCTCCTGTGGATTATGTGGCCCAGTACAACACTACATGCTCTTGCACACTGAATTTGTGGGATGGTGCTGTGCAATTTTTAAGACAGATTACTAAGTTCAGAAAGTGATGGACTCAAGGTCATTTGTAGGCTAGCTTTATTCATGTTAGTCTACAATTTTATTCGTGAACACAGCCGTTGTCAGCACACTTAACTCTTCCTCTGTGGAAATTAAATCACTTAAGACTGTGTGCATGAATGACAAGCAACTCGGTATAATTGTCTAAAACACAAATTGTGCAAGTGAGAATATAACAGTAGAATTGAGTCAATGTAAATAGGGTCATTCAAGACATTTAGAAGAAAATTACTGGATGTAAATAAGGTCGCAGTGGGTAAATTAGTTCGAAGTTTAATTTTTGTGCTTTGTTACAAGCAGTGAATAAAATTGATTCTAATCAGTTAATAGTTTGCTGAACTGCAAACAAGTCTCTATTGCAACCACTGTTTTATCCATTCTTGGCAATTAGCTGATCCTAACCCACTTGCTGTTGCATACTGACAAGGTAGCAATATCAAAGGAATATTTCAAAAGAAAGGGCTCCTAAAATCCACTTTTATTGCATTCAGTTACGGTTAGGAGCATGAGAAATTATCCCCAACAATATATGACTTGCATTATTTTAAGCTGAGTAGGTTACATTGGAAACAAATTGTTAATACTTTTCTATCATAGTACTCTGATGTCCTTAAAGCTTGGTACAAATGTTGTCTTAAAGTTTTGCAGATCTTCAAATGATCCATGTTCCTTTGCATTGTTGGCGTATTTTGGCATAGATTCTAACAAGACAGGTTGGTACTTTTGAGGCTTTAGCATGACATTCCTCATCAGTCACACTAATCAGTGTAGTCGGTCAGGTATGTGTGTTATGTACAGTAATATCAGTAAGCACAAAAATCAATGTGCAAATCTGTGGTATTGTGACTGTGTGATTGTACCTGTAAGGTCATGCTGGGTTAAGGGTTATATATTAGCTTGGATAGGTGATTGGCGAACTGACAGAAAGCAGAGTCTGGATAAATGGGTATTTTTCTCGTTAGTAAGATGTACTGTCAGTATTTGGTTCTCGGGCCTCAATTATTTACAGACGTTTTAATGACTTGGATGCAGGGATAGAATATATTACAGCCAAATTTGCTGATGTTACTACAACAAGTAGGTAAATATCTATGCAATGAAGAAATAAGAAATTTACAAATGGATATGGATAGATTAGGTGAATGAGCCAAAATTTGGATAATGGAGTTTAATATGGAAATGGAAGAGTTTATTGGTCTGAAGTAGAAAAAAAGGCAACTTATTGTCTCAGTGGAGAAAAACTTCAAAATGTTTTGGTGCAAGGAATGTGGATATCCTTCTGTATGACTCACTGAAAGCTAATATGAAGGTACAGCAGGTAATAATAAGGGCCAATGGAATTTTGGCGTTTATTGCTGAAGCAATAGCTTATAAAAGTAGAGAAGTATTGCTGCAGTTATACAAGGCTTTGCTGAGACCATGAGAAGTACTGCCTACAGGTTTGATTCCCTTACTTGAAGGATGCAATTGCATTAGAGGCACTTTAGAGAAGATTTACTAATTAATTCTAGAGATGAAAGGCTTGTCTTACAAGAAGCAATTGAGCAATTTAGCCCTATATTTGCTAAAGTTCAGAAGAATGAGAGGACATCTACTTGAGGTATACTAGTTGTGAAAGGGATGAGTTTAGATTTAGATTTTAAAGTAACTAAGTAAATTCAGGAACTATGTCAAATAATATAGTGACTTAAACAATAACATTGTCTTGTTAATATGCATCAAAGATGATTACTTCAACATTGCAACTGTGACAAAATGTATGAAACCCACACCAGTCTACATTTAAAAATGTTTGGAAGCTTTTCTTGATCTTTGTTGGTATCTTTGAATCTTTTGAATAGGATTAACAATGATTGAGCTAGTGCCGATAAAATGTGGATTTGTTGGAAATTCTCAGCTTTGGTTCAAACACTGTCTCCATTCACAATTTTAGAAGGTATTGAAAGTATTTAGAAGGTATTTAGAAGGATTGAAAGTTCACATCAGAATAATAGTGAACAGCATCCTGGAAGTTGGTTAACTGTGTACATTGTGTATAGGTTAATCATCCAAAACGTTCTGCGAAGCTATTCTAGTTACTTGCTGAGGTATGATAGGTTAGGGTGATAGGTTTTAAGTAACACTTTGTCAACAACTCATCTTGACCTCTAACTCCATTAACTCTCTGCTGGCAAAACTCAGTCACTGGACTTGTCATTCACAGTGCATTATACAGAGTAGGAAAGAGCTGTACACAATAATGTCAAATAGGTTGCTGATCTCCTGATACAAAATGAATTCATTGAACAATTCCTTGATGCTCAAAACTTTGGCAATAAGAGGAACCATGTATGGGTAGTCAGGACAAGTCATCTACATTGGCGTTCACCTGAATGGCTTTAATTTTGACAATGCTAATCAGCTGTTAATAAAAAGCCTGTCTTTGAATTCTCATTGAATCCATAATGAGTATCCTTTAATTCTCAGACAACAGCAGAGCTAATAGATTCTGATCAGTTTATATAACAATATAGAGATCTGTGGAAATTTTTCCCTCAAATCCTGGACTCTGCTTAAGCTGATCTATACTGTATTGCTTTCAGGTGTCTGTCATCGTCTTCATAATTTGTTTTCCTACCTGCCTATGTCTTGTCACCTTGGGTACAATACAGACAGTCATCTTCCAAATCGTGGATTAGGATTGTGGATATTTGAACACTGATCTGTGTGGCACTCCACTGATTAGTGTGCTACCTGAGTTTCATCTTTCACATTAGCTGGAGCAGGTGTAGGAGTCCTATTTATTCAACTATTAAAAAAAGAGTGAAGCCATCTTATTGTAATTGCATGCAAGCCATGTCATGCTCTCAATGCCCAAAGGCACAGAGATGCTTTTTTTCTGTCTCTTTTCTTCTCTTGTCTCTTCTCTCTTGAAAGTGATAGACTTGCTGATGAGTTTGCCAGAGGTAAGAGCCAACAGCCTTCTGTTGCCTCTCCCAAATGACTGTGCATCATCACATACTAGACTGACGGACAGTGGATTGCAGCCTAGCTTGTTCATGCTCCTACTTCATGGCCACAGATGCATGGTTTTCAGCAAGGGTCACTGGTAATGATCAGGCTAGGGAATTTTGGCTGATTTTGGCTGTTTCTGAGCCCAAGGCGTTGGACTGGAGGGTGTGGAGCAGTTAAACTCAAACAGCTGTCAGCAAAGTCAATGCAAGTTTGCAGATCAGTGTGGATTAAGGCTCTTGCCCTATTAATGACACTCGAACAATTTAATTTGTCACGTATTATAACTCACCTTTCATACTGCTCCATATGAGCCCCTTACAGAAGAACATTACATATAAAATGCAAAGCCGTGAATTATCTCACTGAGGAACTTGGACGGCAAGCCTGAAGCTGAAATTGCCCAGAATGTGCATGACGAAGTTAAAAGCATTAACAAAATAGTTACCAAAAATGGTGGGACAATGCGAATCAGAAAATCTTACTTTTAAACTGGAGCACAGTTTAAAAATTGTCATAGTGTAAAATACTCATTCAGTGTGATCATTGTAACCTTAATTTGTCAAAATTTAAAAGCCAAAAAGGTGTGAAAACTATAATATTCAGGGAACTTGAAGTTCCCACATGAGTTGCATTCAATTTTGCTGAGTGACAGGGGCAAAGTTTTTTTTTTGCAAGGTTTTCAATTAAGCATTGTAAATTGTCAAACATTACTACAAAGCAGTTCAAGGATTCAAATCCACTGGAAATAGTAAAAAAGATTTGAGTGAGGGATTGAGGAATGGGCTATATCCAGGACATTTGCTGCTATGAAGGTGGCTGAAGTGACTGGCTGTGTGTAAGTTGGGTTCAGGAGGAAGCCCCATGAGTTGTTTGTTAGCTCCTGTAGTTAGGAGTCAGTTGCAGATCTTGGGTGTAATAGGTTAGTGAACTATTGAGGTTAGAATCCTGGAAACTGGCATTTTGGAAGAGGGCTGTGTTCCATTAATAAGTGTAGTAAGGATTGAGTAGATAAAAGAAACCCACAAGCATTATTTGCTTTGTGTAGGTGAGGAAGATTAGAATTCAGACAAATTTAAAGATGGTTACTAACTTGTTCAAGTTAGCTGTTTGTGAAAAATCTGGAGTGAGCATGGGGATCCATTCTTTTACTCTCTGGGATCTCTCTCAACTAGGTTTTTTTGGTTTTTAAAAATGATTAGTGATTCCCCAGCTAGCTTATAAACATAACGTTGGCAGTCCAGCCTGGGATCATCATAAGTTCAGTGTTCAAAGATAGTCTTACTAAGCTTGGCCTCTTTATCTGTCTGGATTTTCAAACAGCACTTTAAAGCCAAAAATCGCATGAAAATTGCACTTACATTATTTTAATTTGAGGTTTTTGTAGCTTCTACTACAGATATCAATCAAGAAAGAATATGTATTTCATTGCACCTATCATGGTCTCAAAATGTTCCTAAGACTCTTACAGGGAGGAGGAGAAAGCCTTTTGAAGTATAGTTGCTGTTGCAACTCCCAAAATTTATAAGTTAACTTTTACACACTAACCTCCCACAATGTGCAGTGTCATAATTGAACAATAAAAGATAAATCCTTTTGGCCAAGACAGTGTGGGGTGAACATTGATGACATTCTTCAAAACATGTTAGGGATTGATGCTGTAAAAATGGACTCTAGTCCAAACTACTTGGGGCAGAAGGGATGTTGTTTGTAACATACATGATTACCCTTTACCTGGTGTTTACAATGCAGGTAACACTCAAAGATTGAGCTTTTTTTAAAAAAAAAATTGAGCTCTGCTAAATTCAAAACATACGAGCTTGCAGATGGTATTAAGTGAAATGTTGAGTGGCCTCACAGCAGGGAGGGGGGTAGCAAGGTCTTTCTTTAATGCATTCCAGACTCTTAATTAAGCATTTAACTCTTAAGGTGAGGTGTCTGATGACTAGAGTTTTTTTCTGATCTGGGAAACATGGAAGAGTGACACAACAAGCAATGAGTGGGCAATGAGTTTTGCTTTCACTAAGAGATGGAAAGGAGGAGCAGAGATGCCATCAATCCACAAGAGGCTAGCAGGTCCTCTAGAAAAACCTTGCAAAGGTAGTGGGACTAGATAGACATTGTATTTGATGCCAGAGGTCTAGCATTGAGGATCTAAATGCAGAGTAGAGGTACCTTCCATACAGTCAAAGGCAGTGAATTTAGGGGTGGCACGGTGGCTCAGTGGTTAGCACCGCTGCCTCACAGCACCAGGGTCCAAGGTTCGATTCTAGCCTCAGGCAACTGTCTATGTGGAGTTTGCACATTCTCCCCGTGTCTGCGTGGGTTTCCTCCCGGTTCTCCGATTCCCTCCTGTAGTCACAAAGGTGTGCAAGTCAGGTGAATTGGCCATGCTAAATTGCCCATAGGTTAGGTGCATTAGACCGAGGGAAATGGGTCTGGGTGGGTTACTCTCTGGGGGGTCGGAGTGGACTTTTTGGGCTGAAGGGCCTGTTCCCACACTGTAGGTAATCTGATCTAATATCCGACTGATGACACTGACCTGAAGCATGGCTTAATGTATTTTCTGCTCCCACATCCCACCATCACTCACCTGCCAACTATCTCTGAATCATGAATGATATCTGACACTCAAAGCTCCACATCCCCCATCACAGCATTGCTGCAAGGCTCACACACAGCTCCCAGTCTGCACATACTTCCAGCTATTCAGTTATAACAACTACATCACCTTAAGCTATTGTACCTCACTCGATGATACACTACCTTGTCCTTCATGACAGAAGAGAATCAGACAGCAGTGGGAGGCAGGCATAGTCGCATGTCTTTAGCCCAATGAGGAGACAATTGTTACAATCCACTTAGGAGGGTGAACTGATTACTTTCCTTGTCGCACTCTTGCATTGACCACAAGACAATTGAAATGTAATAATTATTAATTATATCAAATCAGATTGCTTATCTTTTCAAAAAAAATTCAGCCTGCTTTTTAAGATGTAACAAATAAATAACTAGTTTATTGCAAGCAAACATGTATTTGGGGTTGAACTTTAGAATGATTGGATTGTTGTTTGCTTTGGGTTGCTTTGTGACCCTGCAAAGTAAATAAGGGGACCTCAAGATTCATTAGACATTTCTGGAACAAGGCTTTTTTTTAAGATGAAGGGAAATACTCAGTTTGAGAGAGAATGTTTTGTGCTCATTTTCACTTTGAGCTTTGATCAGGCCTGATCAAGTTCACAAATGAAGAGACCTCAATAACTGGGATTCTGAGAAGGGAAGGTCATTGTAAATTAGATTAAACTTAGAGTAGAGAGTTAGACTTCTTCCTAGACCAGAAGTGTTGGGAGTAAACAATGGAGACGTTACTAAAAGTTGAATACATTTAAGTTCAAGTATATTATATCTCCTAGAAGAAGCTACATTCAATTCCAGTCTATATACACTAAAGTAGTTTAAAAATACAGAGAATTTAGATAGCGACTGATATGAGTACTGCAAGTGTGTTTTGCATACTATATAAAAGCTGGTTTTTGTTTTCAATTTACAAGTGTTTTAGAATTAATGAGATCATACTTCAGTTGGTGCATTTAAAAAATATTTGTATGATAGTTTCTTTTATTCTATGTTATCTTTTTTCTTTTGTTTATAAATTCCTATTTCACTTTAAGTCTGGAGTATTCCATGCGTATGTTTCAGTGAGAGACCATTTTGTTAAAACTATAGCAAAACAAAATGGCCCTCCCAATCTGACATCTGACTGGTCCATTCGTGACATCATTGGAATCATAACCGAAAACATTAAAATGGAAATGCCAATGGAAAGAAGAGCAGAGCTTCTTCAAGGTGGGACGCACCAAATGGCAATCGAACTTGATGAAACACTCAACAAGCTAAATTGAAACTGAAGATCGGAACTTTTATTACCCACTCTCTTTGTCTAGAAATCTATAGCTCCTAATGGAAACTATTTAATGTCATACTAATTAACTCAGATATAATTTGCTTTTTGATGAGCCATAGGCTTCACTGACTAGGCCAACATTTATTGTCCAACCCTTATTATTCTTTAGTAGGTGGTTGTGAGTGTCAAAACTGCTACAGTCCAGGATTTTGACCCATTGACAGTGAAGGAAAGACTAGTACTTCAAAGGCACAATGCTGTGTGGCATGGAAGGCAACATGGTAGTGATCCCATGATTTCCTTTTACTTCTAGGTGTTGGATGTCAAGTGTTTGGAGGTGAAGATGATTCCTCCAGAGCCTTACTGAGTTGTGCAGTGTGCCTGGTTCACACTGACACTACTTTTAAGTTAGTGATAAAGTCTGTTCAGGTTGAAGGTGGTAGATAAGGTGCTAAACAAGCATGTTGTGTGTACTTGGGGCTGTACACATTTAGGCAAGTACTTTGCATTTTTCAATCCCTGATTACATTATTAGAAATGATGGTGAATTAAACTGATAAAACTGAGTAAACTGACTCTTCTGTGGTTGGAACTATCATGCCATTGTTCATAATGCCATTAGAACAGATCACGATTAAAGGAGTAAAGTGTTGGAGCAACAGTCCGGGATTCTGCATATTCAGTTTTGCTTCAGTAAAGAAATTTCAGTATTTTTCCCATCTTTGAACTTTATCTTCCCTCTCATTTTGATAAGGACAAAGTGAGGATTGCAGATGCTTGAGAGTCAGTTGAAAAGTGTGGTGCTGGAAAAGCACAGCAGGTCAGGCAGCATCGAAGGAGCAGGAGAATTATGTTTTGCACATAAGCCCTTCCTGATGCCCAATACATTGACTTTCCTGCCCCTCAGATGCTGCCTGACCTGCTGTGCTTTTCCAGTACCACACTTTTTGACACTCTTATTTTGATAAGTTGAGTGAAGTTGATTGAATTACAAATTGAGGGGTACAAGGTCAATGGAGGAAATTTTTTATTTATTGTTTATTTCATTTTCATATGATAGAGTCCACCATTTATAATTTTAGGTTAATTTATGTCAGATAATTGCAATGGTAGCCTTTCTTGCATTATAAAGAGGCATTCACATTCTCCAGAGGAGGGTATTACGACCGGAGGTGACTGCATGGAGCAACATGCAGAATGAATAATCAGAAAGCAGATTGCTAGAGGAGTATAGTATTCATCTATGCCACTCCACCTTTATAGGGCTCACCAGAAGAAAGGATGGTTGTTGACATCTTACTGAAGATCCACATTGTTCTGTTTTGAGGAATGAGAGCAGGACATGAGGCAAAACAAAGCACTACAAGAAGAATAAGTTGGCATCCTTTTAATTTATTCCAGAAGAAGATGGTGAATGACAACTGGAGCAAGTTTCTGCAAAAGTTTCTATTTATGTTCAGCTAAGTATTAAAGGCACACATCTCCCAGTTAAACAAGGGAGTGCTGTGGGAAAGAGGAGTTCCATTTCATGGGGCATTGACATCAGTTTTGGAACCGGGGTGGGGGGGTGGGGTGTGGGTCTGGACCGATGGTTCAAGTGGAGACTGTCCCAATCTGGAACCAGTGTTCTAGTGAAAAAAATAAGGTGGTCACTGGTACTTTAAACTAGTGAGTCAGGGGAAAGGAAAGGGAAAGCGACAGGAGGTATGGTGGTAAATAAACAGGAAATCAGTAGGTTAGCGCGTGCAGGATGGTTTAAGTCCAAGGTAGACCATAAAAGTAGTAAAAATGACAGCTAACTCAGGAGATATTAATAGAGATGTTGGAAATCATGAGAGTATGAAAACTAGCATAAGGCAATTTACCTGACTGCTCGTACCATTTTGAACGAGGTTGATGAGTTACAGCACAAATCATCGCAAATGAATATGATTTAGTAGCCCTTACTGAGACATGGTTACGGGGTGGACACAGCTGGGAGTTGGATATCCAGGGCTATCAGACTATTCAGGAGGACAAACAAGAAGGTAAGGGAGGTGGTGTAGCTCTGATATTCAAGGATGACATCTGCGTGGTGCTGAGAGATGATATAGGTTCTATGGAGAATAAGGTTGAATTCATTTTAGCGGAAATTAGAAATTCTAAAAAGAAAACATCACTGAGGTGTAGTTTATAGGCCACCAAATAATAACATGGCACTGGGGTGGACAATAAACAAAGAAATAACTAATGCCTGTTAAAATTGCATGGCAATAATGGGGGATTTTGATTTACATGTTGGTTGGTCAGGGTAGCCTTGAGGAGGAATAGATTGAGTGTATGTGAGTTTTGAGAAGATTTATAGCTCAGGTTGAGGTTCTGGATGTAGGTTTGCTCGCCAAGCAATCCTACATCCCGAGATTGAGAGCATCTGTGATAGTTTTCTTGAACAGTATGTAATGGAACCGATGAGGGAGCATGCTATCCTAGATCTGGTCCTGTGTAATGAGACAGGAATAATTAATGACCTCATAATTATGATACTCTTGGAAGGAGCAATTACAGTATGGCTGAATTTAGAATACAAATGGAGAGTTTGAAGGTAAAATCCATTACCAGGGTCCTGTGCTTGAACATGAGACTACAATAGGAGGGGCAACTTGGCTAAAATAGACTGAAAACAAAGATTTTGTGGTGGGACAGTTGATGAGCAGTGGAGGACTTTTGAACCAATTGTTCAAGGTGCTCAGCAAAAGTATATTCCAGTGAAAATGAAGGACCATAATAAAATGGGTAATCTGCCATTGGTGTCTAAGGAAATAAGGGAGGCTAACAAATTTTAAAGAGAAGGCATACAAAGTGGCCAAGAACAGCGGGAAACGATAAGATTGGGAAAACTTTAAAGATCACCAGAAAGCCACAAAAAGAGCTATGAAGAAAAGTAAGATAGAATATGAGAAAAAAACCAGCACAGAATATGAAGACAAATAACAAAGGTTTCTATAAATATATAAAATGAAAAAGAGTGGCTAATGTAAACATTGGTCCTTAAGAGGATGAGAAGGGATATTTAGTTATGGGATATGATGAAATGGCCCGAGGCATTGAACAGGTATTTTGTATCAGTCTTCACAGTGGAGGACACTAATAACATGCCAGTAATTGACAAAGAAATGAAGGTAGGTGAGGACCTAGAAATAATCATTATTACTGAAGAGGTAGTGTTTGGTAAACTAATGGAGCTAAGAACAGATGGGTCTTCTGGCCCTGATGGAATGTATCCCAGGGTACTAAAAGAGATGGCAGGAGAAATAGCCAGTGCGCTTGTGGTAATTTTCTAAACTTCACTGGACTTTGGGGCAGTTGCAGCAGATTGGATAACAGCAAATGTTATACCACTGTTTAAAAAGGGAGATAGACAAAAGATGGGGAATTATAGACTGGTCAGCTTAACTTCTATAGTGGGGAAGATGCTTGAGTCTAAAATCATGGAAGAAATAGCAAGGCATCTAGATAAAAATTGTCCCATTGGGCAGATGTAGCATGCATTCATAACTAATCTTTTGGAATTCTATGAAGACATTATAGCAAGGTGGACAACGGGGACCCAGTAGATGTGGTGTATCTGGGTTTTCAAAGGGCCTTCGACAAGGTGCCGCACAAGAGGCATAAGATAAAGATGCATGGCATTACAAGTAAAGCATTAGCTTGGATAGAAAATTGGTTGACTAACAGGAAGCAAAGAGTGGGGATAAATGAGTGTTATTCTGGTTGGCAATCAGTAACTAGAGGTGTGCCTCAGGGATCAGTGTTGTTACTGCAATTATTTACCATTTACATAGATGACTTGGAGTTGGGGTCGACGTGTAGTGTGTCAAAGTTTGTAGATGACACTAAGATGAGTGGCAGAGTAAAGTGTGCAGAAAACTCTGAAACTTTGCAGGGGAACATAACACTTTGGGCAAAGGTCTGGCAGGTGGACTACAATGTTAATGAATGTGAAGTCATCTATTTTGGTAAGAGTAACAGTAAAAAAGAGATGATTACTTGAATGGTAAAAAGTTGCAACATGCTGCGCTGCAGAGGGACTTTGTCCTTATGCATGAATCACATGGTCGGTATATAGGTATCACGACTAATTAGGAAGGCAAATGGAATTTTTTACTCCATTGCTAAAAGGATAGAGTTTAAAAGCCGGGAGATTATGTTGCAGCTGGTGAGGCCATGGAGTACTGCGTGCAGTTTTTGTCTCCTTACTTGAGAAAGGATGTACTGGCACTAGAGGGGGTGCAGAGGAAGGTTTACTAGATTAACTTTGGAGTTGAGGGGGTTGGCTTATGATGAGATACTGTTGACTGGGATTATATTCATTGGAATTTTGAAGAATGAGGGGGGATCTTACAGAAGCGTATAAAATTTATGAAGGGAATAGATGCATTAGAAGTAGAGAGGATGTTTCCACTGGCAGGTGAAACTAGATCAAGAGCGCATAGCCTGAAAATTAGGGGGAGCAGATATAGAACTGAACTGACAAGGAACTTCTTCACTCAGAGGGTTCTAAAGGAATTAAAGCTATGGAATTCCCTGCCCAGTGAAATAGTTGATGTTACTTCAGTAAATATTTTTAAAGCTTAGAGATATTTGTTGAATAGTGAAGGAGTTAAGGGATACGGTGTGAGGGCGGGTAAGTGGAGCTCAGTCCACGAAAAGATCAGCCATGATCTTATTGAATGACAGTGCGGGCTCAAAGGGACACATGCCTACTCCTGCTCCTAGTTCTTAGATCTTAAACAATCAGTTTGTGTCAATTCACAAGTCTTAAGTGAATTTCCAGTTGTTGTTCACCATTGCATACAATTGAGCATGACTCCAGTACAAATCAGATTCCTTTATCTTTAACTAATCAAAATAACAACAATATAAGACAAAATATTAATAGTCTTGGCACAGCATTATATTGCAAAATGACTCAGCAATTTCTTTGTATAAGCATTTAGTTTTGTAAAACAATTTAAACTTTCATCCACTCAATTAATTTCGAGATTTTCTTTCACTCAGCATTTGTTTAAAGTCCATGCCAACAGCCAACATGGTCAGTCTGTGATATTTTCTCAGTCACACCTTTTGTCGAATTGAGATCATCTTACAGTGAATGAATGTCGATATAACAGAAGGAGGTGTGTGACAGTCTCGTCCCCCCCGCAGCCACTTCGAGGGCAGCGTGCGGTGTGGCAGAGAGTCCGGGCGTGCATGAAGGATCTCACAGGCAGAGCCCTTCTCACCACCAGCCAAGCCACGTCTTGGTGCTTGTTGGAAAGTTCTGGCGATGAGGCATTCTGCCAAATGGCTTTGACAGTCTGCTCAGGGAACCGCTCGACAGGATCCGCCCTCTCCTTTTCCCGAAGGGTCTCAAGGACGCTACGTGCTGACCACTTCCTGATGGACTTGTGGTCAAAGGTGTTTTTCCTCATAAATTTCTCCACGAAGGACAGGTGATACGGAACGGTCCAACTACTTGGACCGTTCCGCGGCAGCGAGGCCAGGCCCATCCTTCGCAACACCGGGGACAGGTAGAACCTCAGTACGTAGTGACACTTGGTGTTTGCGTACCGGGGATCCATGCACAGCTTGATGCAGCCACACACAAAGGTGGCCATCAGGGTGAGGGTGGCATTGGGCGTGTTTTTTCCCCCATTGCACCGGTCTTTGTACATTGAGTCTCTTCGGACCCGGTCCATCTTTGATCTCCAAATGAATTGGAAGATGCCCCAGGTGACTGCGGCGGCACAGGTCCTGGGGATAGGCCAGACCTGTGCCACATATAGCAATACTGAGAGTACCTCACACCTGATGACCAGGTTTTTTCCCGCGATGGAGAGCGACCGTTGCCCCCATCTGCCTAGTTTCTGTCTCATCTTCCTGATCCGCTCCTCCCAGGTCTTGGCGCACGCCCCAGCCCCCCCGAACCAAATACCCAGCACCTTCAGGTGGCCAGTCCTGACGGTGAAGGGGATAGAGGATTGGTCAGCCCAGTTCCCGAAAAGCATGGCCTCGCTCTTGCCTCGGTTTACCTTGGCCCCCGAGGCCCGTTCGAACTGGTCACAGATGCACACGAGTCTGTGCACGGACAGCGGATCCGAGCAGAAAACAGCGACGTCATCCATGTACAGGGAGGCCTTAGCCTGCAGGCCCCCGCTGCCAGGAATAGTCACCCCTCTCAGGCTCGCATCCTTCCTGATGGATTCGGCAAATGGCTCTATGCAGCACACAAACAAGGCGGGTGAGAGGGGGCATCCCTGCCTGACTCCAGATCTGACTGGGAAGCTATCTGATTCCCACCCATTGATTGAGACTACACTGACAATGTTGGTGTAGAGCAGTCTGATCCAATTTCCGATTCCCTCCCCAAAGCCCATTTTGGAGAGGACATCCCTCATATATGTATGCGATATCCTTTCAAAGGCTTTCTCCTGGTCCAGGCTGATGAGGCAGGTGTCCACCCCCCTGTCCTGCACGTAGGCGATCGTATCCCTGAGGAGTGCGAGACTCTCAGAGATTTTCCGGCCCGGTACAGCACAGGTTTGGTCTGGGTGGATCACCGATCCCAGAGCAGACCTGACCCGGTTGGCGATGACCTTTGACAAGATTTTGTAGTCTGCATTTAACAGTGAGATCGGTCTCAAAATTGCCAGTTTTTCAGCAGATAAAGTACTGCTAACCCTTTTCATTTTCTTAACTTGCCAAGCCAAAAGACATTACCCATTTTCATCTGTGATAAATGGTATGAAACCATCTATGCTAAAACATCCTTCCAGCAAGGTTATCATATGAAGCATTGCTAAAAATGATTAGTTTCAAAAAGAATGTATCTTTCCAGATGTAATTCTTTTCTAGTGTTTTTACCTAAAACATTCTCCACTTTTTCAGATGCTTCATCATGGTAATTAACTCCATTACAACAAAACTGGCAAATGGCCTGAGTACCCACCAATTCAATTCATCCATCAAGCATTGTAATTGTTGTCTCTCTAGACATAACATTTTATTTCTCTGGTTACGAACTTAATTTCCTCAAATGGGGATATCATTTCATATATAGGTTGTTGATTTTAAAATTTATTCTAGTTCTACTCTCTGCTTAACATTTCAAACAATATATTTACAACCCACACTAGTCTGGCTCTGATGTTTTAAATTCTACTCTGATGTTATTAATAACACAATTTTCATGTTCTTCAGTACACCTCATAAGACCTCACAAATGTCCATAAGGAAGATTCCTGGAAGTTTTTCTTTGTTACCAACAAAACTTTGTGGTAACTGCTTTTAATTGAGCGTGGCCTATTTTGAGCAAAACTGACCTCAGTGAACAAGATTCCTCCTTGGAAACATCATTTGTGCAATAGGAAAATGATACTTTCCATAGTTTTCCTTCTACATTATCTGCCTCTGGGTACTCTCTCTGAAAAGTGTTGCTCTGCGAGTGAATTAATGCTTCCTTGAAAATGTGGCCATAAAACAAACTCAAAAGATTTTCAAGATTAACTTTTATAGCTGTGGGTGTATTCAATCTAATATGTATGTCATTCTTCAAAGCCTCCAGCAACTAACCTAATTTTAACTTGAAATTCCATCTGCAAGGGCTTTCACAATACAACAATATCCATGTCACAAACATGATTGCCACTTCTCTGAATACTCCAAATAAACTCAATTTTTTTGCAACTGTTTGATTTCACAAGTTTTGCCTCTAATATTAGTTTATTCTCATGTTTATTGGCAGCCCCCAGAGCTTCTACTCTGACCTTCATGTTATTGTGTAATTTAGTTAAGTATAATACCTATTTGTACTTTCATGTCTGTTGGGACTACTGCCAGATCATCCTGTTGCACTTTTGAGTTCTTCCTCTGAGTGATCATTTTCTAACACATGTAATTCGTCAACATATCATTAGATCTTGTCCTGTACATACTTTAATCTTCATTCTTTGTATCCTGTTTGCCAAAGCATGAACATTGAATGTTCAGATTAATGGTCAAGAACCAAGGTTTAAATTACTTAGTAATTTTCATGCACTCCGAACAACAAACCTTTGAATGTGACCGTGTTCATGTAACATGATAATGGCTCTTTATCTATGGTATCTTGTTCGTTAGTATCTCCTTCATAAAACACACAAGCACTTAAGGTGCTTTTTTTTTGAACAAATGATAACTGCTCAGTGATTTTGTAATGTACATGAATTCTGAGGAATGACCTTAATGGTTTAAATGTCATGTTTGATAAGTGCTATTTTTCCATTCTAACAACACGAAGGCATTTCCATTTTCTGTTATCCTGTCTTGAGCAACACAAAGCTCAAATTTAAATTCATCCTTTATTGTTCTGAGTTTTCTCTGACCCAAGTCTTGATTAAAAATCTTTTCCCTGTCCAAAAAGAATTCAAATTTTCTGAAAAACTGGAACAAATTGTAGAATCTAATAAGATTATCTCACAGTACAAAAGACAATTTGGGTTTCAATTTGGGAGGACTAAATTCTTGAATCATCAAGTAAATTACTTTGTATAAAGTGCCCTAGCCGGAATGATTCTCAATTTGAATTTTTTTTGGAACAGTTAAAATGTTCTACAGAATTTTGTCGATCAGAGCATTGAAGCCATTCTAAAAGAACTTACAATTGCTATCTTCACAACCACAACATCTGTGGTTATATAACTCTGAATTCATTGTTGACAACTTCTGCAATTGAAGAAAAATCTAGGAGATGATAATATTCTGGTGCATTCTCTACCGTAACATCTCAAGCAGTGAGATGTTATGCCACTGAGACAGACGGTTAACCCATATCACACTTTCTACCTTTGTAAAACTAAACCTTTTATGATGCTCAAAACTGACCCCAATGATTCATAACCAGACTTTTGAATAACCAATCCCAGACTCTCTGAATAATCAATTCCAAACACTAGTTTGAACCTTTAAAAGACTAAACAATTTATTAACAGTACAGTATCTTTAGCAGAGTGAAAGAAAGCAGCAACGTAATCTAATTCAAACCAAAAAACTTGTCTTCAGCCCTACTCACACAAAAGAGAGGCCAGCATACATTGTTAAGGGATAAATAAAAGAAGATAACAACTGGCCCAGATTACTTTAAGTGTTTATCATTGTTCCAAAAGCACAAATGGTTTCTTGGTCAATTTTCTGAAGATGTTGATCAGAGTCACATTTACAATCCACTCAGATGAAGGCAGTAATGCTTAAAACTTAATTTTCAATTTTCTGGCCTTCCAAGAGCTGCTCATAGGAGGGAGCTTTCAAATCTTATGCTGTAGTGTGAATAATCACATTCTTCTATTCACCAGAGGAAAAAGAAAATTAATCTCTGATCACTCCCTGACTGACTGACTGACTGTCTCTTCTATAAGGTTCCAGTTTCTGCTTGAGCACGCTATCTTTTCCAGACTTGCTGGAGCTAATTCTCAGTTAATGATCTCATTCATATAGAATCACCCAGAGTGTGGAAGCAGGCTATTTGGTGCATCGAGTCCATACCAACCCTCAGAGCAGCGCACCCAGATCCACCCCCTACCCTATCCCTGTAGTCCTGTAACTCCCTTGGCTAATTCACCTAGCCTACAAAATCCCTGGACACTGCGGACAATTTAGCATGGCCAATCTACCTAACCTGCATATATTTGGACTGTGGGATGAAACTGGAGCATCCAGAGGAAACCCACACAGACACATGGAGTATGTGCAAACTCCTCAAAGAACAGTTGCCCGAGGGTAGAATCAAACCCAGGTCCCTGGTTAATAGCCAACTTCTGTTATTTGTATAAACATAATGCTCTTCCCAGTTACGAAGCATCTGCAGAATCTTTTTATTAGTAACTACCCTGCAATTAACTTCCAGCCCTGGCCCCTCAATTGAACAGAGCTTGATGGGTCTGAATTCATTTTAATGCCAGGCATCCCACAACCCACAAATTTTCTTTAGCTCACAATTCACCACTTCAAATTAAAATTGATAAAAGACTAAAATTAAAATAATAAAAACTCAGCAAGGGATCTAACAAGGTCAACCACCAAGCCAGTCAGCACCTGTCCATATGCAGTTTGATGTGTTGCTTTTGAAATATGGTGTTCTTGCCTCCATCCTGAACAGAACACAAGAAAAACAATGTGATTTCTTTTTAGCAGTACATGAGTTTTGTACTGCCAAGTGACTATTTTATCCAATATTGTCAATATGAGGCCTGATATTGTTTTTGTCTAGTTTTGTTTGGATTTTGTGCCCTGTCGTTCCATCAGGTCTCAGTTTATATCTCCTATTTATGTTAAATTGTATAACCATTACTGAATCCTCAACTGTCAACATTCTGTACATTACCATTGACTAGATATTCCATGAAAGAATAAAGTCAGTTGTTGTAAACTCTGGCAAATGACCAACATTTGTACATGGATCAGCAACAAAAGCCTCAGCCAGTATATGTCTCGACTGTGGCGGTCAGCTTCCATACAATTACCACCATCGCTTATAAAACCCTGGCTACGTCAGTCAGTGAGGTTAGATGTTTAGATCTTCTGGGTTGATATGACTTTCTGTCATGAATAGTTTGTTTCACATGTGTGTCATCTGAGGATTACAACCATATCACATTGACTGTGATGCTTCAAGCACTGAGTGATGCTTTAGCAATAAGTAAAGAAGCATGTGAAGTTTGACCAACAATGACAAACAAGTTAGAAAATTAAATCTGAAGATTGAATTATACCTGGTTGCTTTGAGAATCCAATGTTTGACTTTTAAAATGGCTTACAGTAAAGGAAATCTTCTTGCAATTAGGTCTTTATTAGAAGACAGGTTCAAACAGAATAAAATTATATCAGCAAATTATTCAAAATTGGAAGCCTTGTTTTTTGCAAATAAAATTTTCAGATATTTTTAAGTTTTGATGCGACAGAAGTTACAATATAACTTATTTGAACAAACCAGGAGACCAGGGTCTTAAGTAACTTTTTTTTGTCTTGTCTTATGGGGGTCATTTGGGCACTTTTTCTTTCCTCCATTGCTGCTACTGGTATCTGTAATGGTTTCATTTCTCCATATGGCTGCTTTTTCAAACTGACTTGGGAACTAAACCACTATTACCCTGCTCTGAGCAAGCACCAGACAAACCACATTCTGCCACATCTTGCTGTCCACTCGGACCAAAACACATAGTGAGAGTATCAGGGCAATTAGAAGGCTTTTCTGCCCCAGAGACTATTGCACTATTCAATTACTTCATAGCTAATCTATGTTTTAACTGTTCCATCTACCTTGGTTTCATAATCATTAACATTGTTACCAAGGAAAATCAAGTTGTTTTCAACTTGCCTCAGCTGAATTACCCCTAATTCTAAGGTTAAAATTTTATTCTGGACTCCCATGATACAGGAAATAGTTCTCATGAAGAGTTTACATCAACTTGAAACTGTAGCTCTGATTCTTTCCATTCATGCTGGTTAATCTGTGTATTGCCAGCATTTGCTGTTTTGATATCTGATTCCTGGCATTTGCAGTTTTGCTTTCATATTTGAGAAAATGGTTCTATTCTTTCCACCATGCTGACTTTGTTGATCTTAATTTTTCTAATATTTTAAATGCTGTAATTGTACCAGTCTCCACCATATTCCTCTGGCAGCTCATTCTATACACGTGCCACCCTCTGTGAAAAATTTGCTCCTTAGGTCCCTTTTATCATAAACCTATACTCTCTAGTATTGGACTCTGCAGCAGTGGCAGTCAGCTGTGCAGGTTTACTACTCTGCTTTGTTTCTCTTCCTGCTGTTTTGATATTTGTTTCCAAAGTTCCAAAACAATGCAACAGCTTATAAAACAGTAGTTACTGCGCCAAGCATTCATCAAATGTCTTGATCTGTTTTAAGAGTTTCAACCTTTTGGGTATTCTATGACATTAATGTTGTTCTAACACTTAATGAAACACACACATTCCTTCAGAAAGACACAAATGTGAAGTTTAATAAGTTAAACATTAGTTTTTCTAATAATTAGGCCATCATCTGACCACTGACTTTTCAGTAGAGCAGACTTCATATGTTTCTTTATTTCCTATTTTACTTTGGCTAACTCAGCAAATTGTAAGCTCATACTTAGGGCCATTACCATCAACATTCATTGTTTCTGACTGCAACCTAGATGTAAACTACATGTTGTCACAGCAACCCTGATGACCTAAGTGAACTCCAATACACTATCAGCAACAGAAGATCGGTGTAACCTCTAAAATTATTCACCTTTTATATGTATCTCTACCCTGTTTGAAAATCAGTTTAAATTATGTTGAAAACCTGCAGAGAATTTATCAATTACTGATACATACCAAACGTTCACTGTTCTGGGGGGGAGGAGGGAGGGTGTGGAATGGGGAGCTCCTGGCAAGCAAATGAGCCCATGCTACTTCTATACTCATTGAACAGATGCCTACTATTGGGAAATCAGATTGAGAAAAATTATTGACTAATATATTTCCAGTGAGTTGCTGCAGAAGTTAAAATTTAAAAGGAAGTGCATCTAAATTTACTATTTTAAAAAAATGTAGAATATATTTGAAAGAAGTTATCAAATTACATGTGCAAGAATGAATATGCAAAACATAAATTAAATTCAATTTTATTGCATTTCAGCAAAAGCTGACTTCATATTTGTAGTCATGATTTGGAGGTGCAGCTGTTGGACTGGAACGGACAAAGTTAAAAATCACACAACACTAGGTTATAGTCCAACAGGTTTGTTTGAAGTCCACAGAAGTGTCTTCTCATCCTGCTCCACAACTGCATGATGAAGAGGCAGCACCTCGAAAGCTAGTGCTTCCAAATAAACCTGTTGAACTATAACCTGGTGTTGTGTGGCTTTTAACTTCATATTTGCATATTGCATTGTTTGTTTTGAATTTTTTGAGCTGTGCTAAAATAATAGACATCATTCAAAAGGAAGGCGTTGCTGTGATCATGTCATGAATCTGTACCTAAAGATTCATATATGCTTGGCTGATTAAACTGGGCACTCTTAATTTACTAGATAACCAATTCTGGACACATGCCTCAACTTGTGATATAACTTATACCAGCAGGGATAGATTTTTGACTCTATGTTCGATTCAGGATCCAAGCTCAATCACATTGCTGCTCACTCCACCTATCTTAAAAATGTTCCTTATTGCTATTATCTACCAATCCTTGTCTTTGGTATGTAAAAAGTAGTGTATACTGGGAACAGTAAATTAAATGTTAGTTAGATACATCAGCAAGAATTATACCAATTAAAATCAGCATAGTCTTTGGAGAAAATACATGGTGCTTTTAAGTTTGAAATGTAGGGCTCCAGATACAGATGGCCCTCAATTTTACTTAAACAGTTTTATCACAGCCGGAGGGCAAAATCTGTGCAAGACTGAGATTTAGGCAGCAGGATTTAAGAAGCAATCTGCTACAAAGGAAAAAGCTTTTCATCAAAGTGGCTTTCCCCATGTGCATGCATTACGAACACCCATACTAGGGATGCAAGCAAATTGTCTTATCAAAAACAGATAGAACTTGACAGCATTAGAGCTTAAATGGAAACAAGAAAGTCGGGAAATGTAATTTAACTGTGAAGGCAATTGATCTGCTGTGTTCACTGTTATATCTTTTCCTTTTTGTATTAGGGAAAGTTACATAATTAGATGCTAGATGGCAGAGAGGAGCATTTGATTTTTTAGCAACTAACAGCATAGTAACAGATCATCCATCCTAACTGTTTCACACTGGTGAACAAGCTCTATGGGCTACTGTCGTTCGCTGATGAAACCTCAACTAGCTACAGCAATGTATCCTCTTTTTAGTTTGTCCTTCCTTTTTACATTGAGTATCCAAGCTGAAATTGAAGCTGTTGAAATCTCGAGTAATACTTTGTGTGGACCTTCCTCTCAGCATGTGTGTTACTTTACAGTGTCAATATATAGCTGAGCATTTTTGAGAAATTCACCATTATTCTTATCAGCGTGAACAAAATGCAAAGACACCAAACCCTCGAAATTCAATGCCCAATTTTTGGGCACGGACTGGACACCTAAGCAATGGATATGGGTGGACGGGTTGCATGCTCACTTCATGCTGGAGGTGTGACAGCCATTTAATTATTTTTAAAGGTGGAAAAAGAGGGGTCCAAAGCATATTAAAATAAAATGATTTAAAACAACATGAAGCATCAAAAGAGTTATCAACCACAATTTGACACAGTCATGTAAGGAAGTATTAAGGTAGAAGTCCAAAAGCTTGGTGAAAAGTGTATCTTGTCATGTTGTAATGTAGCAAAAAGAGTTTGAGATGCAGGGAGCTGCAAAAGTTAGTGCCTGTGCACTGTCAAGGTTGGACCAAAGAAAACTGGGCATGCATGAGTGACCTGATTAGATTAGATTACCTACAGTGTGGAAACAGGCCCATCGGCCCAACCAGTCCATACCGACCCTCCGCAGAGCAACCCACCCAGACCTATTTCCCTCTGACTAAAATACCTAACAATATGGACAATTTAGGATAGCCAATTCTTCTAACCAGCACATCTTTGTGACTGTGGGAGGAAACTGGAGCACCCAGAGGAAACCCACGCAGACACTGGGAGAATTGCAAACTCCTCATAGACAGTCGCCCGAGGCTGGAATCAAACAGGGACTCTGGTGCTGTGAGGCAGCAGTACTAACTACTGAGCCACCGTGCTGCCCCTTAAATAGGAGTGCCTCAATATTCTATTAGTTATAAGGCAGGAGGATGTAATTGACCTATTGGGAACTAAAGTTGTGAAAGCTGTTATAGGAAATGACATGTGAATTTTGAAATTGAGATATTTTGGACTGAGAGTCAATGTTTGTGAGTAGTGGGTAAACAGGATTTCTATAACATGTTTTTATGTAAGTAACTGTACAGATAAAAACAATCTGAAATATGCAAGGGAAATTGCATTTAGCTATGTAATCATGTGATGTGGGTATAACTAGTTGTAACAGCAATCGTTGCCCAACTCTAAATGCCTTGCAGAAGGTGAGCTGTTGCCTTGAACTGCTGCAGTCCTTGAGTTGTAGAAATACCCATAGTGCTATTAGCAAAAGAGTTTTAGGAATTTGAACCAGTGACCATTAAAAAATAGCGATATATTTCCAAGTTGGGGTGGTGAATTACTTGCAAGGGAACTTGCAACTCGTGCTGTTCCCAGCTTACCTGCTGCCCTTCTCCTAGATGGTACAGGCAGTTGGTGAAGATTTGGTTAGTTTGTGAAATGCACAGTGCTGCAGTATGTGTCTAAGGTGATGGGAATAAGTGTTAAAGTGGTGGATAGGGTGTCAATAAAACAGGATGATTTGTTCTGGATGGTGTCAAGCTGCTTGTGTGCTTCTGGAGCTGCAATAATCCAGGCAAGTGACGAGTACTCTGACTTGCACATTTTTAGATGGGGAGGGAGGAGGTGGATTCCTCACCTCAGAGTTCCTAAACTCCAACCTGCTCTAGCAGCTGTTGTACCTGCATGGCTGATTCAGTTCATTTCTGCTCAATGGTAATGGTTGGGGGGTGGGGGGGGGGTGGTGTTTAGCAATAGTTAATACTACTGAATATTAGTAGTCATTCACTTTGGTGGTAGCAATTGTCTGGTATGTGTAGCATGAATGTTACTTGCCACTTATCAACCCAAATCTGGATGTTATACAGCCTTTCCAGCACATGGGTTTGGACTGCTTCAGTATCTGAAATGTTGAGAATGCTGCTGAACAACTTTAATCCTAAGTGAATGTCTCCACTTCTGACCTCATAATGGAGGGAAGGTCATTGATAAATCAGATAGATGTTTGAGACTAGAACACTATCCTAAGGAATTTCTGCCTGTCCAGGTTCTGAGTTTAAATAGGCCGAAAATTGATTGGACAAGTCAATTCGTTCTCATCTGTACTTACATACTCTTATTTAAACACAACAGGATGCAACAAATAATATAACTCCATGTTTATAAAAGGAAATGTGACAAAAACTTACAAAGAAGCATGTAATAAAATGAGGGCTAAGAATGCAGAAAAAAATTGAGTAATATCAAGTGTGTGATTGGAAGGTGGGGAAGATTAAATGTGAATTAGAGGGAGAAAAGGCAAATATATATTAATTAAAATGAGGGCTTGTGTAAGCTTATTGAAGGGAAGATGAGGTGAGGATCACTTTGGAATGAAAAAGGTTGAGATTATTTGGCAGAGATATTAAATAAAACATTTTATGTCTTGTTTTAGTAGTGTTTGTGGAGGTGAGAATGTAAAGGACAAGTTTTATGGATAACTGTCAAAGTAATTGGATGTTTTTTAAAAAAAAGATATGTAGGATATATCATGAGAGCTTGAATAGCACCCATTTGGCATTGAAGGATGTCAGAGAGGAGATAGTAAAAGTTCTGACCACAATTCTGTAATCCTTCATTTTCATAGCAAGGCTTGCATGCTTGAGAGTAGCCAACATAATACTTTGTTCAAGATGACACAGTGGAACAAACCAAATAACTTCACCGGTTAGCTTTGTGTCAGTTGTGGATAATAGTATGAGATTCATAATTCAAGATTGTATTGAGCTGCCAATATTAATGACAGTTTCATAAAACTGTTTGCCATTTGGATAAAGAAAGTTTATGGATGCAATGTTAAGCTTGATAGGAAAAGAAAATCGAGCATTCAGAAAATCCAGACTTTATAAGTGAATTAAATATTGATAGATGGGTAGAAAACAGAGTTTGAGTATGAGTGTTGCTTAAAAAGAAAATGGGTTGGATATTATGTGAGCTTTAATCTGAACACTGGAGCAAAATAAAGCATAGAGACAATACAAATGTCATGGACTTTCCTAGAAACAAAAGAGAATACTGAAAAGTGGTAAAGTGGCCAGCCAGACCACTGATACCTCGTAGTTAGCCACATTAAATTGTAAGACTGGGAACAATGGCCTGTATTTAATGGGAAAAAATGAAAGGAATAAACTATCGGAGCCTTAATCGTTCAAATAATCACTCTGAATTTTGAACATAAGTTGATTTCACTATGGAAAAGCTCCTGCAGCATTTTGTGTTTAATAAATGATCTGTAAAGCAAGAAGAAATGCTAAATATGTGCCAGGATTGATTAGAGAAGAGCTAGTGTAGTCTGTAAAGGTGGATGCAGCATTATGGAAAATGTTTTGAAATCGCAGTATGCAGTGCCATTTTAAAAATATCATTTATGGCACAGTGCTGGCTAGGTCAATAATTATTGTCCATCCTTAATTGTCCTGGAGAAGGTGGATGTGAGTAACCTTGAACTCCTATTGTGAAGGTGCTCTTGCAATGTGTTCGGCAGGAAATTACAGGATTTGTCTGAGTTAATAAAAAAAACAGTGGATGTATATTTCAAGTCAAGATGTGCCACTTGGAGGAGAAAATGGTGTCACTGGTGTCCTAAAACACCTACTGCCTTATCTTTCAAGTAGCCTGCACTAGCTAGTTGAGTTGCAGTCAAAATTCTTCATGTTGCCAAGATGTAAAGTCTGCTTATGAAGAAGGACAGGAGACTGTGTTTAAAATGGAGAAATGAAGCAAATAGAAGATTTAAGAGAGGCTTTAAAAATTATGAAAGGTTTTGACTGAGAACCGATTACTGTCTGAAAAGAATCTGAGCATCAAAAGGTCACTGATTTATAATTGACAGAATTTTCTTTGTATGATAGGTTAACCAAGCATGAAATCCTTTGGAAAAGTGAATAGTTCAAACAGGGACGATGGCATCCATCTAGAAAGAAAAAAATAAATAAATCTTCAAACTATAGAAAGATACAAAGATATCTGTGAATTCAGGGATTAGGATTAGTTTTCAATTGCTCTAACAATGGGTCAGCGTAATTATAATCTGAATAAACCAATTTGTGTGCTGCAAACATTGTGTTTATGTACAGCAATACCCAATGACCATATTCTATCCAATACATGAATCTTACAGGTAAATATATTTGTGAACCATTTTCCATTTTGAAATGAGAAAAAAAGATGTAAATTGTAACTGAAATGTATGTCCTGCTGCAGAATGTAATTAAATTAAGCATTTGCAATTTGGAGGAAACTTGTGTCATGTACCTTGATATAAGGTATTGGTGGTCATGTTTCTCAACAACTTCATTTAGGTCCAGAGCCTCTAGGCAGGTAGAAACTGGACTCATTCTGAGTTTCTGGGTGCTGTTTCCTCCCACATGCTCAGCTTTGTTCACTTCTGGGAAATTGGCTTTGGAGGTTGCTGTGGTGTACCAATGAGAACAATGTATCTCTTCGCCAATACCTTTTATGATTTAACTAGCATATCCTGGATTATATGCAATTCATTGCTTCATTCAGGCAGTGTCTTAAGTTAACCAACCCCTTCAATGCTTTGACAGCCAAAGATGTGCTGCCCTTTATAATTCTAAATCTGTGGATATCACACCTCCAAAAGGTGAATTTCTAATCATTGTCATTCTGTCTCCTAGGAGGTTGTGTTACCTCTTGTGATTAGAGGCAGTAAGGCCAGTCACTTTCTGGCTCTGTTGTGCATGATATTGTCTAAGGAATTCCAATCTTGCTGTGGAAAATCTCTTGCTTTGTTTAATGGATATTACATAAATCTTTAATCTTGAGGATCATGCTGAATTACCAGCAGGAAGTTACCAGCTCGTGGAAACATTGTAAATATTACAAAAGATGTCATCTCAGAATTAAAAACCTAAAAATTAAAAAGACCTAGGAGTCATTAGGCTCCTAGACTAAGAGTGCTCAGAATGATGCAGCATATGCTGTGATTCATTTTCTTGCCTTCAGTGGCTCAATGGGATCAATGACTGGAAATGTCAGTGTAGTTCCAATTCTTGATTTTTTTTAAAGAAAGAGAAGGCAGAACCAGGAAGTGGCCTTTTTTTTCAATTTGGTAAAATTATCAAAGGGATCATAACAGATGCTATATTTAATCACCGCCACATACAGATACAACACCCAACTTAAATTCTGAAAAATCTCTAGTCTTCCAAATATGATTGAAGATTTTTGGTGAAGTCTTCAGATTAGCTTGGAAAGGTAGCAAAGGCTAGAAACCTCACAACCTTCTGAAAACAAATTGGACGAGTACTTCAAATATCATTCAAGGTTATGGGACAAGTGTAGGAAATTTGGGATTAGCACACATTTAATGGCAGTTATGTTGGTGCAGACTCGATGGGTCAGAGGACCTTTTCTGCTCCGTACGAGTCAATGAAATTAACATAAGAAACTAGTCTAGTAGACATTTTTCCACCTGGACTTTCAGAACATGTTTGTTTGAACCAAGTCAAGGTGATCTCTAGGGGTGCAGCACCAGTGATGTCAGTTTGTAGTCCAGTAGTAAATCATATTGTAAGTGTTCTCTCATTGCAAACTTGAAAGAACAGCCATTTCATATATTTCGTATTTCCAGTGTTTTCAGAAAGCAAGAGAAGTCCTGTTTGGATTAAGGCACAAGCTAAACTGTAAACATTTTTTTAAAAAAGAACAGTTGGCAGGTTTCTATTGTCAAGAAAAAAAATGACAGTCCAAGAATAAAAAGAAACAACACTGTTTGGGGCCAATTCAACAGCAATTATGCAGTTACTAAGCCCACTTCCAGTTATGGGAATGGACTGGCAATAAAATCATAAAACCCCTGATTAAAGTCAGAGGTTTATGATATTTCATATGCACTACAGTAATAAATTCAGGCAGTGATTTAGAACTTGATGCAGGCTAAGCACTTCCTGTATTAGTTCTGGATGGAAGGAAGTATGCCAAACATATCTTGCAGCTTTTGGTGTGCACTCTTCTAGTATATTGGTTCAGTTTTTTTCTTTCAGTGGCATGGTTTTGTGGGCTGGCTTACATTTATTTTGGCTCTTTAGCCTCTTGCTATCTGCGTTCAGAGTCATGTCAATAGTCGACATGCACTAATGATATTTCCTTTTTAACTGTCCAGGTATACCTCATGTGAACATATTTCTGCATGCACCATTGTTTTATTTTCCCCTCTATCCCAAGGCTGCTGCTCCCCATTGATTTTGGAGACTTTGACCTTCCTGCTTTTTAGCCATCACAAATAGCTTCATATTCTTGGCTTTTATCTGAGCCAAGAAGTTTTAAAATGGATGTTTTCTTTCCCCATGGTCTCACTGAAATCCATCTACAATATGCCCTGTTTCTTATATTTATAATTTCACTGTACTACAGAAGTGAACTAACTCAAGCTCAGCTATTAATCTGACTGTTGGGTGCTAAGACACCAGCTACACCTTGTTTAAAAATGCAGAATTTTCTAAGCAGCTTTCACACGCCAGTTGATTATCATCTCATGGTTGAGTAATCTCGAGAGAGAAGTGTTGTATGTATGTTGGAGAATGAAAGTGTCTAAATAGTATAACCTCCAGGAAAAAATGGAATTAGTTTCGCCAAGTGCCAGGATTGTTATACTTAACTGAGCTTGTGTGGACTTTAACTGTTGATGTTAATGTTACTTGGATAATTATAGATGACTGTGACCGATTTGTTGTCATTGTGATATCTCGGCCAGTGTTTCAAGTGGCTGCCTCAAACTCAAGATAAAGGTGCTCTCAGCAGAGGTAGAGGACATGTGACCATGGCAAACCAGTTCATAAACTAAGTATAATTATGTTTCTCCAAGCACACTCTTATTCATAAAATAGTAATAAAAAGCAATGCATGCACATTCAGATGATGATTCTGCAAAGAACAGTAACGTACTGTTATAGACTAGGCCAGACCATTCAAAACATTCTTAAGCAGGCAGCCCCAGACCATAACTTTGCAATTTGATTCAGTAAGTGTTCATTGAAAATTATCCAGAGTAAGATAGCTAGGTTGATTACCAGGTCTTAAAGCAGACAAACACTTATTCACAAAATTACACAATGAAACACAAAGAACAGAATAAAGAACCATCCAACTAGACTTAATTATGCTGTTCCAAATATACATAACGGACCCAATAAGCAAACTCCCTTTAAAAGCCAGTTTAAATGGAACACATGCTTACAGGTTGAAGTTGAAGGGCAAAAGAGAGTAAGTTTCCACACAGCTCCCTGTTGAACTTCCCAGTTTAAGACTGTACTAAAACTGCTCTGCTCTGCTCAGCTCAGCTAGAGAGCTGACCATTCCCCTTTCATTGGACAGGTCACATCTAAAACATGACCACTTTGGCCTGAAGTCTCATCTGTTTACATATAAACAAAGGGCCTTTCAAAATCCTTTTCATCTCTGTATCAAACCAGACTAAATGGAGCCCAGCCCCGTTTATTGCCCCTCCGAAGAAATTCAAGGACAGAGTCTCATTGAGCGAAGGAACAGCTTTTAGGAAAAAAAAGGGGATGAACTTTGTGACAATACATTGCAAATGCTTTGGAGCAGCTAAAAACATCTTCCTCAAACTGCATTAAAGTGTCATTTGGGTGGACTGCAGTGGTACTTTGTCTTTCCCAAAGGAATGATGAGTAAAACTCTCATCAGCAAAGTCTTTCTCAGTTTGAAATTTGGATTAACAGTCTGGATGCAAATAAGACTGGCCTTGCTGCATAACTGCCTCACTGGCATCAAACTACAAAGAGATTTCATTGTCATTGTACTGCCTTGGCACTGGCACTCTCGTCATTTGTTTGATGCTAGTGAAAACTTCTTGTTCTGTGACCCAATACCACTGCACATCCTAGCAGTGAATTTGTGTAGAAGTTTACACTCTAGTATCAGATTAAATGTTGGCATTACATGCACATGCTGCAAGCACACACAGATACACAGAGACAGGCGCGTGCACACTTTTTTCGTACATATACTACAGATGGAAATGCATAGAGACAAGGTTCACAAAGTTTGCAAGATGAGGAATCCAGATAAGATGGAAACAGGGATTATCTGTGGTATGGATGGATCATCTTATGCGCAAAGGTTACAGAGTCATAGAACACAGAAGCAGATCTTTCGGTCCAACTTGTCCATGCCAGCCAAGTTTCCCAAGCTAAAATAGTCCCACTTGCCTGTGTTTGGCCTATATTCCTCTTAACCTTTCCCAATAATATCTCTATCCAAATGTCTTTTAAATTTTGTAAATGTACTTGCATTTATCACTTCCTCTGGTAGTTTATTCCACATACAAACCAACCTCTGTGAAACAGGTTGGGACTTTACTCATTGTAATTGAGAAGAATGAGAGATGATCTCATTGAAGCATATAGGCTTCTTATAGGATTCATATAGGCTTCTTATAGGATTCATATAGGCTTCTTATGGTCTTGATTTAAGGGAAATGCTCAGAAGGTGTTTCCCCTCATGGTAAGGTTTAGGACCAGAGATCATCGTTTCAGAATAACAGTGCCAGTTTAAAACTGTGATGAGAAGGAATTTCTTCCAAGGGTTGATTGTCTTTGGAATTCCATGCCACAGAGCTATGAGGACAGAGGTAGGTTCTTGATCAGTAAGGGAATCGAGAAGGGACAGGAAAGTGGATAGGAGGAATGTCTGATCAGCCATGAACCTACTGAGTGGCAGAATACGCTTGAGGGACCAAACAGATTAATATATCTGTTCCTATTTCCTTTGATGTTTTGAATTTTTCCATGATGAGACACCATTTTCAGTACAGTAATGACTATCTTCTGAAAATGGTAGATCACATGTACTCTGGGGTTTTCCAGGTAAAAACAATGACTGCAGATGCTGGAAACCAGATTCTGGATTAGTGGTGCTGGAAGAGCACAGCAGTTCAGGCAGCATCCAAATAGCTTCGAAATCGACGTTTCGGGCAAAAGCCCTTCATCAGGAATAAAGGCAGTGAGCCTGAAGCGTGGAGAGATAAGCTAGAGGAGGGTGGGGGTGGGGAGAAAGCAGCATAGAGGACAATGGGTGAGTGGGGGAGGGGATGAAGGTGATAGGTCAAGGAGGAGAGGGTGGAGTGGATAGGTGGAAAAGAAGATAGGCAGGTAGGACAAGTCCGGACAAGTCAAGGGGACAGTTACTGAGCTGGAAGTTTAGAACTAGGGTGAGGTGGGGGAAAGGGAAATGAGGAAACTGTTGAAGTCTACATTGATGCCCTGGGGTTGAAGTGTTCCGAGGTGGAAGATGAGGCGTTCTTCCTCCAGGCATCTGGTGGTGAGGGAGCGGCGGTGAAGGAGGCCCACAACCTCCATGTCCTCGGCAGAGTGGGAGGGGGAGTTGAAATGTTGGGCCACGGGGCGGTTTGGTTGATTGGTGCGGGTGTCCCGGAGATGTTCCCTAAAGCGCTCTGCTAGGAGGCGCCCAGTCTCCCCAATGTAGAGGAGACCGCATCGGGAGCAACGGATACAATAAATGATATTAGTGGATGTGCAAGTAAACTTTGATGGATGTGGAAGGCTCCTTTAGGGCCTTGGATAGAGGTGAGGGAGGAGGTGTGGGCGCAGGTTTTACAGTTCCTGCGGTGGCAGGGGAAAGTGCCAGGATTGGAGGGTGGGTTGTTTGGGGGCGTGTACCTGACCAGGTAGTCACGGAGGGAACGGTCTTTGCGGAAGCGGAAAGGGGTGGGGAGGGAAATATATCCCTGGTAGTGGGGTCTGTTTGGAGGTGGCGGAAATGTCGGCGGATGATTTGGTTTATGCGAAGGTTAGTAGGGTGGAAGGTGAGCACCAGGGGCGTTCTGTCCTTGTTACGGTTGGAAGAGTGGGGTCTGAGGGCGGAGGTGCGGGATGTGGACGACATGCGTTGGAGGGCATCTTTAACCACGTGGGAAGGGAATTTGCGGTCTCTAAAGAAGGAGGCCATCTGGTGTGTTCTGTGGTGGAACTGGTCCTCCTGGGAACAGATCCGGTGGAGGCGGAGGAAGTGGGAATACGGGATAGTATTTTTGCAAGAGGTAGGGTGGGAAGAGGTGTAATCCAGGTAGCTGTGGGAGTCGGTGGGTTTGTAAAAAATGTCAGTGTCAAGTCGGTCATCATGAATGGAGATGGAGAGGTCCAGGAAGGGGAGGGAGGTGTCAGAGATGGTTCAGGTAAATTTAAAGTCAGGGTGGAATGTGTTGGTGAAGTTGATGAATTGCTCAACCTCCTCGCGGGTGCACGAGGTGACGCCAATGCAGTCATCAATGTAGCGGAGGAAGAGGTGGGGAGTGGTGCCGGTGTAATTACGGAAGATCAACTGCTCTATGTAGCCAACAAAGAGACAGGCATAGCTGGGGCCCATACGTGTGCCCATGGCTACCCCTTTGGTTTGGAGGAAGTGGGAGGATTCAAAGGAGAAATTGTTAAGGGTGAGGACCAGTTCAGCCAAACGAATGAGAGTGTCAGTGGAAGGGTACTGTTGGGGACGTCTGGGCTTTTCTGCCTTTCTCCCCCATGAAGAGAGAGAGAGAGAGAGGAATGCTGTGTGCAGGCTGGATGTTTTCACTTCTAACTATTCTTGGCACTTAAACTTTTAAAACTCTGCATCTCAAGCAATCAACAAATGGTTGTCAGACAGAATTCCTGTGAACGAGAAAGATTCTCAATGATGTACAGCCCTCACTTCTGCCTGTCCTTCTTTCCATGCAACAGCATTTGTATGGCCCGGCACTTGTTTCTCCAGTTAAAGCACTCCAACTTCCACGGCAGTTTATAGTTTTTTAAAAAAGTGCAATCGTTTACATTTGTGAAGCTCATGATAATGCAAGAAGCATCTGACTTGACATTCACTAGTCAGCCGTCATTATCGTTCTAAGTCACGGTCCTTGATCCCTTTCAGCCTGATGGCTTCAATTTGTAGTATGATTTCATGATTCCTCAGACATCAGCTAACATCTTTCAAGCAGCCACCTCTGTCACCTTGGTTTGCTTCTTTGTAGCTAAACATGTGCAAAGTGATTCCGCTCTTTCAGTGGGAACACTGCTTTCCCAACACTGGACATGCTTCCTTTTTTTTTCTCCTTATGTCCTCCTCCAATATTTGCATCTTACCTTCTGGCCTTGGTATTTTTGGTGTCTTTTCTACAATTATTTCATCCTTTTTTGTTTTGTCCATTTTGCTATTCACATTCATCTGGTATTGTGTGCCAGCAAAATACAAAGTCTCAACTCTGCTGCCATTAATACGAGCTATGGCTGATTACTGACAACTTCTGCACATATTGATAGTTTTCTTGACAGTAAACTTCTCCCTCTCAGTAGCTGTGTTGCCAGGGCAGGATATGTTATGCCCAAGGCAATCCTATCTCTGATTCAGTTGTCCAAATTCGCAGGACTCATATACCAGTGTGATCGCATACTGAACAATAGTTTTCCCCTTCCCACCACAAGATCTGATGTTGGATAAATTCTGTTCATGAATAACACCAGTATGGGGTCCAATGTGTATCTTCAAATCTTCCAAAATCTCTCCTGTCCAGCTTTTCTGCTCCCCATTGATATCAAGGATGTAATATATCTTTGAGCACTTTGTTTCCCAAGCACTGATAGCAGTGTTTGAACTCTTAAATGTTCAAATGTTTGAATTCATTCTGTTGCTGTTTCATTGGATTTCCACTGAGTGAGGGAGGAGGTGGATTACAATTCCGGCTCTTCATTGTTAATTTCTATTGCAGCAGGTAGTGGAAAATTCATAGTCATTTTGATTTGCGCAGAAATTAAAAGTTGGAGACTGCTGTGTTTTTTTATTTGCTGTAGTTTCTTTAAGTCACTGGCTCTCAGAACTGAGCAAGGGTTACCAGACCTGAAATGTTAACTCTGATTTTTCTTCACAGATGCTGCCAGACCTGTTCAGCTTTTCCAACAATCTCTGCTTTTATTAATTTAAAAATCTGCAGTTATTTTGTTTTTTTTTCAACTGAGTTTGGCTGTCAGTAACTGCATACAAAATCACTTGCAGCAAAAGTAGGCAGAACATGATTATGGTAAACCAACCAGCATACCAAGAGCAGTTGCATTTCTCTCAAACAACTAATGTGATGCAAGTTGTTAAACTGCTCGCGCATTGTTGATGCCTTTGATCCAAGGCAACGAATCAAGGCATTTTGTTATTCATAACTGTGTAAACACACACAGCTCCACTTCCTGAAATAAACAGATTGCTTAAAGCACTATATCCAACAGCTTTGAAATTTCTATTAGTACATGTGGTCAGTGATTGGTGCTCTTTAATGTTTAAAGTGGGCAGTTGTATATAAAGACATTGCAGCAAATAGGAAAAATAGAGTAATTAGAATTGTATAACGAATTCTCAAATTTTGCTATTGACCATTTATAGTTTCAAACTTCTGTAAAACTTTAACACTCTTAAAGAATGGCAGATGCCAAAGTGTAGAACAATTGACCACATGGAGACAGGTAAAGTGCCTATTTTGAAGGTCGTGTTGTTTTCATTCCAAAATATGTTGTGGATGACCAACAATATGCATCACTCATGATTTTAGAAACTGAAGACAGCTGGAGAAATAAGGATTGCTACCATGTTGACCAGCAAAAACGCATCAGTGCAGGAAATGCAATGACAGCCAGCTGTGTCTGACTACAATGGAAGGTGAGGTAACTGGGCAAGAAAAATATCTTACTGTCAGTTTGTATTTAGTTTAAAGGCTTCCTATTATCCTGGAAATCAATGGTGTTGTCATTTCCATGACCTCAACCAGGTTCTTGTCTCATCCTGGTTTGTGTGTTTTAACTGTTCTGGAAAACTTCTCACTCAAAATGTAAATTTTCCTCTAATCTTGTAAATATTCTGTGCTTCTGACAGAAAAATAATTCCTTAGGTGGTTTAGGGTTTGTGCTCTTTGCAGCCGTTACTGCAACTGCCAAACAGTGTAATAAGAATTGATGCTAATTGTATGTGTGGGCAATTAGCCACAGAATATTAACACACTATTCAGACCCTGTTATCCTGAAGGAAGATAATTAATTGTATTCTTTTTTCGAAGTGCAATTTATTGTTCCTTTGTTATAGAATGGGTCATTGCAAGAGTTCACTGAATTTTAAAAGGAAAAAGCTCTCCGAAAATATGGTTAGCTCTTATCTGTTTGCAATCATGCAAATTGCATTGAAAAAATATTAGATTACTTTAAATTGACTTATCTATATCAAAAATTATAGATAATACATTTCCGTTGGCATCATCGAAGGTAATATCCGTGACTATCATTGCAGCCTCTCTTTTTTTAATTAAATCTATGATTTTACATTTCCATGGTTACATAAAACAGAGCACCTTGAATTATGGTCTTTCATGGAAAATTTGTGCCCCTTAAGATAATGCAAGTCATTGCTGAGGAGCAAGAACATTTTCCATTTGCATTACCTCCCTAAATGAGATTGTCAGTTGAAAGGGTTCTGTGTGTTTGATCTGCAGCTTTATGAGGAAGCATTTAAAAATATCATTTCCAAAGGTGAGCAACCAATGCTTTATCCTGTGCATCATCCAGCATCTCCATTCTTCAATGTCATGCCTTCTGCCACTGCAACCTGCCTGTTCCTCAGCTCAATTAACTCATGCCTGTTCCAGTCCACACTGACCAATTTCAACCTGATACACAGAGCTTGAAGAATTTGAACTAAAGTTTAGTGTCTTCAGTCAATGCTTACCCAAATTACCTGAGGCAAAGTGGTTCCCCAAAGTCTTCAGACTCACTTAAACGATTCATTTTTAAACATATGCTTGTTATTGTTCCCCTTTTAGATTGAATATTTTTTTCATTTAGCACCACCAATGTAAGACATAGGTTTTTTTTTTCTTAACTTTCTCAAATCTATTTCATAGAACATAGAGGTTTACAAGGCAAGAGGATATCAATCAGTCCTTCAGACCTGGACAAGTTCTTTGCAACAGCAATTCATTCCAATGTTCTATCTTCAACTGACCTTTTCTCTGAAGATTGAATGATCTATTACTTCAGTCATTGCCACTGGAAAAGACCATATGTTTCAAGGATTTTCTGAACGAAACAAGTCTCCTAATTTTTGTCTCTCATTTCCTATATCTTTTCTCAGGTGACTGGAGCTGCTCTAGATTACAGCCAAACTATAGCTTTTTGCAAATTTATTGTTTCTTCTTTTCTCTTAAATATTACATCCTCATTTGTCAAACTCACCTGCTCTGGGACATTTTAATAACTTTGTTCATTTGTTAAGCATATTGATGAGTTATATGTTTGAATGATTGTTTATGGGCAAAGGATAGGCTGACTGCAGAAGGCAGGGAGTGGGGTTCAAGGGGTCTTTTTCAGGATGGCAACTGGTAACTGGTGGAGTCCTGCAGAGTCCAGTGTTGAGAGCACAGCTGTATATCTGGATAAAGTAACTGCGGGGATTGTTGCTAAGTTTACAGATGACGCAAAATAGGTAAAGAGACATGTAGCGTTAAGAACAGGCTGAGGTCTTGGACATTCTAGGAAAGTGGACAAAGGTTTGGCAGATAAAATACAACGTGGCAAAGCATGAGGTTATATATTTTGGTAGGAAGTATAGAGGCGTAGACTATTTTAAAAATGGGGAAAGGTTTCAGAATTGTGAAATTCAAAGGCACTTAAAAGTCCTTGTTCAGAATTCTTTTAAGGTTAACATGGTTCATTTGGCAGTTAGAAAGGGAAATGTAATGTTAGCATTCATCTTTAAGAGGGCTAGAAAACAAGAGCAGAAATGTGCAATTGAGGTTGTATAAGGTTCTGGTCAGACTGCACTTGGAACATTTGTGAGCAGTTTTGTGAACCATATCTAAGGGAAGATGTGCCGGTGTTGGAGACTGATAAAAATGATCCCAGGGATGAAAGGTTTCGTATTTGGGGGAGTGGGTTGAGGATGCTGAGTCTGTATTCAATAGAGTTTAGAAGGATGTGAGGGGATCACATTAAAACTGTCAGAATATTGAAAGGTCTGGACAGTGGATGTGGAGATGATGTTTCCACTGGTAAGAGAGGTGAGGACCTGGGGGCACAGCCTCAGTGAAGGGGTAACCTGTTAGAACTGAGTTGAGGAGGAATTTCTTCAACCAGAGGTGGGGGACTTGGGGAACTCATTGCCGAAGAGGGATGTGGAGGCCAAGCATTGAGTGGATTTAAGACCGAGAGGTCCTTGATTGATAAAGGGAGCAAGGGTTAAGGGGAGAAGGCATTGAGAAACCTATCAACTGTGATAGAATGGCAGAGAAGACTCAATGGGCAGAATAGCCTAATTGTACTTTTGTGTATTATAGTCTCATGATTATCTAGTTCTCTGCTCTGTTGCTAATTGCATCTGCCCAGTTTGCTAAAAATACTCCCCTCAAAGTGCACATTGAGCAGCACACTGAGCTGTGGTCACTGACACTCAAAGGAAAATTTGTTCCAAGCAACAAGTGCAGAGAAGAGCCATGTGGTTCATGCCTGTCATGAGCAAAATTGAGATCTCGGGGATTTTCAATAACATCCATTAACTTTTTAAAAAGTGTGCTTAATATTGTATAAATGATCCAAGGTGCTTCACGGGATGTTATCAACCAAAACTTGAGCCAGTTTGAGATATATTCCGCATGAACACCTTATCTTGTAGAATCGGAGACTGATACAGCACAGGAAGAGGCTGGTCATTCATCTGCCCACTATTCAATTAGTGCCACTTCCCAGCTCCTTGCCTGCAACCTAGGATAATTTCCTCCTTTCAGTAATAATTCTGTTAATTTTGAAAGCTATTATAGAATCTGGTTCTACCACAGGTTGATAAAGCCCTGCCTCCAGATCATCATCTTTATCCTTGGTATATGTGGTTGACAATCTTACTCTAACATGTCAGAAAACAGGTTCAGTAAAGTGCATAAACAGAAAAGACAATCTATTTGATTTATGTAGGTAACTGGCTCAGTAGTTTGGAGGGTAGAGATTGGAAACAGATACTTTGGCTGCTTCAACCATCCTTTTAAATGTATGCTCAGTTCTCATTTGAAATTTTTTACTGAACCATCTACTTCTATGACTCTTTTTCAGGCAATGTAATCCATGTCATAACTAGTTACCATATAGCAAGATATGCTCCTCTCTCCTTTTGATTTATTAAATGTATCTCTGATTACCAATTCAACCACTTGAACAGTTTCTCCTTATTTACTGCATCAGATTTGTTAGGGAAGGGTTAGCTCTGCTGCCTCATAGCACCAGGGTCCCAGGTTTGATTCCAGCCTTGAGTGACTGCCTGTGTGGAGTTTGCACATTCTCCACGTGTCTGCGTGAGTTCCTCCGAGTGTTCTGGTTTCCTCCCACAGTCCAAAGATGTGCAGGTCAGGTGAATTGGCCATGCTAAATTGCCCATAGTATTAGGTGCATTAGTCAGAGGGAAATGGGTCTGGGTGGGTTACGCTTCAGAGAATCGCTGTGGACTGGTTGGGCCAAAGGGCCTCCACACTGTAGGGATTCTAAATTTCCTCTGAACATTCTCTATTCAAAGGTAATTCTAAAGAATATACAGTTACAAATGGCTTCAAAACCATAAATGATATGCAGGTGATCTACGTCACACTACTGTCCTTCTTGAAATTATAAACATGAGTGAAATGCAAAGCATGCTGGAGTTAATTGTGCAGATACTCTAAAGGTCAACATGCAGGTTGAGTCTGTGATTCAGAAAGCGAATGCAATGTTGTCACTTATCTCAAGAGGGTTGGAATATAAAAGCACCATTGTGCTACTGAGACTTTGTAAAGCTCTGGTTAGGCCCCATTTGGAGTACTGTGTCCAGTTTTGGTCCCCACACCTCAGGAAGGACATACTGGCACTGGAATGTGTCCAGCGGAGATTCACACGGATGATCCCTGGAATGGTTGGTCTAACATATGAGGAACGGCTGAGGATCCTGGGATTGTATTCATTGGAGTTTAGAAGATTAAGGGGAGACTTAATAGAGACGTACAAGATAATACATGGCTTGGAAAGGGTGGATGCTAGGAAATTGTTTCTTTTAGGTGAGGAGACTAGGACCCGTGGACACAGCCTTAGAATTAGAGGGGGTCAATTCAGTACAGAAATGCGGAGACATTTCTTCAGCCAGAGAGTGGTGGGCCTGTGGAATTCATTGCCGCAGAGTGCAGTGGAGGTCAGGACGCTAAATGTCTTCAAGGCAGAGATTGATAGATTCTTGTTGTCTCGGGGAATTAAGGGCTACGGGGAGAATGTGGGTAAGTGGAGTTGAAGTGTCCATCAGCCATGATTGAATGGCGGAGTGGACTCGATGGGCCGAATGACCTTACTTCCACTCCTATGTCGTATGGTCTTATGGTCTTATACACCACTGTATTGACTTGTCCTCATTACCTGACGATGTTCCAGTAACAAGGCCTAGTATATTTGCTGTATATTTGCCAATAGTGGTCCAGTGTTGCACTTAAGACCCCAATACCATTTTCGTACTAACTGAGACATGGTACTCTCCTGTCAGGTGAAACTAAATGAAGCAGTTGGAGATGTTTCCTGCAGTCAATGGTAGGTTTTGCATCTGAATTAACTTGACTTTTGAGGTGAGTGGGTGGAGGTGGGGGGAAGCAGGTGGAGTGTTAGTAGAGAGGCTTAGAGAGAGGGGAAGTACTGCAGCTTGTTGAGGCCTGTGCTTGTGCTCTGGGTTGGGGAGAGAATCTTGCACCATCGCACTTGTTGATAACCGTCCCCCCCCCACCACACACACACACACACACACACACACACACACACACACACACACACACACACACACACACACACACACACACAAAATCAAGATGTGGCAGAATGCCTGTAGGGTGCCAACTGTTCAGTGGATGCATAGCTGCAAATCTGAAAGTGGTTGTGGCTGCCTCAAGCTGGCTTTGGTTAGGTATCTGGTATTTAAACATCAACTTCCTAAAACTATCCAGAGATGTTCATCAGCTCAATACATGCACAAACCCCTGTCAGTACTTCAGACAATTTGACCTTGTCTGTTTATCCTTTTTTCTACTTTCTTAAACAATAAGCTTATACAAATGGATATTCTACATTATTCAAGATAATCCTGACATTTGAATAACATTTTTTTCTCAGAGAAATCCTTATACTATAGACAGACAACATAAGACCATTTTTCAAGCAACTTAATTTATTCCATATCAATCCTTCCAGCAGACAGCTGTGCTATTGCATATTTCATGACAAAATACGATAATAATTTATTCTAATTTATTGACAGAGGTGAACAGAGTGAGTTAAGTGAAGAATAATAAATAATTTCTATTATGTAAAGAATTTTAATTGCCTTCTTTCCCTATTCTCCAACTACTTTTTAAATTCCAAGGCAATGCATCATGTATTTCACCTTTAATTCATCCATTATGGACAGCAATCTGTGAATTTTCAATCAGTGGTGAGCATAAACTCTGATTGATGCATTCAAATACTCAGGTTTACAAGGAAATTGAACCTACTGGGTCACCAATTGCAAGTTCCAGCCATAAACCAACTTCACCACAGTCAGCTTCAGAAGGTTTTTTTTTCCAAAGCAGAATGCTGGGCAACTTATTCATTGGCAAGAATACTGAAAATTACCTTTTGTAGTATTGTATTTGGAAACCCTTTTGGTCCTTGTCGTCTTGCGTAGAGTGTGATAAAAAGAAAAAAAACCAGGAACATTGGAAAATTGATGTTCTGAAACAAGATCGGATTGGTTAAAGAAGCTGAAGTGAAGAGATAAAGATTGATGGAGGTTAGTTTGAAAGTATCATCTTAAAGCCAAACAACATGATTCACTGATGTGAAGAAATATGGCAAATTAACACATGTTCATGACTTCAGTATGGTGCTTTGTCAAATAAAGTGGAGAAACAATTGCAGAGGTAATGTGACTGATTTATAGTCCTCTCCATTTTTTATTAATAAAAAAAAATCAGTTTAAATGGGCACACGTTTGACTCTAGGTCCAGTTTTGCAAATTCCATTCTCTTTGATCCTGCCAGCATGTTCGGTGGGTAGACTTATAAAAATTGTAATGTCCTGGTTGTGTATTACATGATATCATTGGGATTGCTATCATATCTTTTGTCTATATCTTCTGAACAATTCTTGATGCTAAAAGCAATGAAAATATTAATTGACTAGAATCCTTCTCAAGTTTTTCTTTGTCTGAGAAGTTGTCTTGAAATTTATTTCTGTGTAGTCAGACATAATGGTGATCCCCTTTATGTTCCACAGTGAAGAAATGACTCATTGTATTTCTTTATTCTCTGAAATATTTGCTTGATATTGGCTATTGTAATATTGGGAGTTACCATTAACTAGAAACAGAACTGGACCAGCCATATAAATACTGTGACTGCAACAACCACTCAGAGATCAATGCTGAGGAAATTTACTGTCATTTCTGCTCCTGAAAAGCTGCTAAACCATTTTTAAGGCACAAGCCAGTAGCCTGAATGCATACTGTCTGTATACTTGGATAAGGGCAAATCCAACAACACTCAAGAAACTTAATAATATTTGGGACAAAGTGACCTGCTTGGTGGTACCCCAATTAGCACATTCCACATTAACAACCTCTACCACCAATGGAAGAGGCAGGTATGCTTTCTTTTATTGGTCAGAGTACTGAGGACAGGAGTTGGGAGGTCATGTTGTGGCTGTACAGAACATTGTTTAGGCCACTGTTGGAATATTGCGTGCAATTCTGGTCTTCTTCCTATTGGAAAGAGGTTGTGAACTTGAAAGGGTTCAGAAAAGATTTACAAGGATGTTGCCAGGGTTGGAGGATTTGAGCTATAGGGAGAGGCTAAACAGGCTGGGGCTGTTTTCCCTGGAGCGTCGGAGGCTAAGGGGTGACCTTATAGAGGTTTATAAAATCATGAAGGGCATGAATAGGATAAATAGACAAAGTCTTTTCCCTGAAGTCTGGGAGTACAGAACTAGAGGGCATAGGTTTAGGGTGAGAGGGAAAAGATATAAAAGAGACCTAAGGTGCAACTTTTTCATGCAGAGGGTGGTACGTGTATGGAATGAGCTGTCAGAGGAAGTGGTGGAGGTTGGTACAATTGCAACATTTATAAGTCATCTGGATGGGTTTATGAATAGGAAGGGTTTGGAGGAATATGGACCGGGTGCTGGCAGGTGGAACTAGATTGGGTTGGGATATCTGGTCGGCATGGATGGGTTGGACCGAAGGGTCTGTTTCAATGCTGTACATCTCTATAACTGTATGACCTATAAAATGCATTGCAGTAACTCAGCAAAGACTCCTTCATTAGCACCTTCCAAACCTATGACCTCTACCTGTTAAATGATGGATTATTGTGATCATCATTACTTAGTATAGGCAGTTGACAATTTGTGAACAATTTTGTGATATTTTATTAAGTTTAAGCAGTTTAGATTTGATGCATTTGTTAATTAGGCAAAGAAAGTATGCAGCCATGACAATTGGAAATTTTCGTAGAATCCTACAGTATGGATTCGGGTCATTTTGGCCGACCATGTCCACAGCGGAGCATCCTACCCAGACCCCTTCTACGCTCCCCCCCCACCTCCAAATAGTTGTAACCCTCCATTTCCTATGGCTAATCCACCTAGCTTGCACATTCCTAAACACAACCGGGCAATTTAGCATGGCCAATCCACCCTAACCTGCACATCTTTGGGCTGTGGGAGGAAACCCATGCAGACACCAGGAGAGAATGTGCAAACTCCACACTGACAGTCACCCGGGGATGGAATTAAATCTGTGTCCCTGGTGCTGTGAGGGAACAGTGTCTCCCCAATGGTTCACTGATACCAGAGAACAGATTGTTGGTGTAAAATCTGTTGATCCCATTAAAGTTGTGAAGGGTTAGCGTCTCTTCCATGAGTCTTTTGCTTCCCTTCTGGTGCAGCTTTCATCTGGAGAAGACAGCTTTTTGATGAGATCTGCTGCCTAGGCAGCCTGATGAGCAACCCCCAAGCTCCCCCACACATGCCTGCTTGAGACACTTGTTGCTTTATTATATTTCTAAAGGCTAGTCTGTTAAGCTGTGACAATCAATTGGCCAGATTCTTTTGGCCAGTGATCATGGGACAGCGATAATATAAGGTGACCATTGTCCCTTACCTCCACTTTAAAGTTTATTAGTTATTCCTTCTGAGACCAAAATATCTGGGTTTCCTAAATACTGACTAAAGTGCAAAAACAAAATAGGTGATGCACAAAATGCTTTATGAATGATTTCTTTGTCTGCCTCTCATCACTCCTCTATGACCAGATTCTCACTACATTATCAGCACACATTTAACTAGAACACTAATTAAGGACTGCGTAGAATAACCAGCAAAGAAAACAGACCATTCAGCCATACCAGTGTATGCCAACATTAGCATTCCAATTAAATCACTGTTTTCTTCCCTTTTACACTTATTTAGCCTCCCTATAAGTATGTTTGATATTTCAAAGTTTGTGAGAAGATTTGTAGCTCGGGTGCTCGTTGTTGTGGTTCTGTTCGCCGAGCTGGGAATTTGTGTTGCAGACGTTTCGTCCCCTGTCTAGGTGACATCCTCAGTGCTTGGGATCCTCCTGTGAAGCGCTTCTGTGATCTTTCCTCTGGCATTTGTAGTGGTTTGAATCTGCCGTTTCCGGTTGTCAGTTCCAGCTGTCCGCTGCAGTGGCCGGTATATTGGGTCCAGGTCGATGTGCTTATTTATTGAATCTGAGGATGAGTGCCATGCCTCTAGGAATTCCCTGGCTGTTCTGTTTGGCTTGTCCTATAATAGTAGTGTTGTCCCAGTCGAATTCATGTTGCTTGTCATCTGCGTGTGTGGCTACCAAGGATAGCTGGTCGTGTCGTTTCGTGGCTAGTTGGTGTTCATGGATGCGGATCGTTAGCTGTCTTCCTGTTTGTCCGATGTAGTGTTTTGTGCAGTCCTTGCATGGGATTTTGTACACTACATTGGTTTTGCTCATGCTGAGTATCGGGTCCTTCGTTCTGGTGAGTTGTTGTCTGAGAGTGGCTGTTGGTTTGTGTGCTGTTATGAGTCCTAGTGGTCGCAGTAGTCTGGCTGTCAGTTCGGAAATGCTCTTGATGTATGGTAGTGTGGCTAGTCCTTTGGGTTGTGACATGTGATCGTTCCATTGTCTTTCCCTTAGGCATCTGTTGATGAAATTGCGGGGGTATCCGTTTTTGGTGAATACATTGTAGAGGTGTTCTTCTTCCTCTTTTTGCAGTTCTGGTGTACTGCAGTGTATTGTGGCTCTTTTGAACAATGTCTTGATGCAACTTCTTTTGTGTGTGTTGGGGTGGTTGCTTTCGTAGTTTAGTCTGTGTGTGTGGCTTTCCTGTATACCTTTGTGGTGAATTCACAAAACACTACATCAGACAAACAGGAAGACAGCTCACGATCCGCATCCATGAACACCAACTAGCCACGAATCGACACGACCAGCTATCCTTAGTAGCAACACACGCAGATGACAAGCAACATGAATTCGACTGGCACAACACTACTATTATAGGACAAGCCAAACAGAGAACAGCCCGGGAATTCCTAGAGGCATGGCACTCATCCACAGATTCAATCAATAAGCACATCGACCTGGACCCAATATACCGACCACTGCAACGGACAGCTGGAACTGACAACCGGAAGCAGCAGATTCAAACCACTACAAATAGCGGAGGAAAGATCACAGAAGCACTTCACAGGAGGCTCCCAAGCACTGAGGATGTCACCTAGACAGGTCTGCAACACAAATGCCCAACTCGGTGAACAGAACCACAACAGAACCACAACTTGGGGTGGCATGGTGGTTCAGTGGTTAGCACTGTTGCCTCACAGCACCAGGGTCCCAAGTTCAATTCCAGCCTTGGGTGACTGTGTGGAGTTTGCATATTATCCTCGTGTCTGCGTGGGTTTCCTCCGGGTGCTCCTGTTTCCTCCCACAGTCCAAAGATGCGCAGGTCAGGTGAATTGACTATGCTAAATTATCCATAGTGCTGGTGCATTAGTCAGAGGAAAATGAGTCTGAGTGGGTTGCTGTTCGGAGGGTCAGTGTGGACTGGTTGGGCCGAAGGGCCTGTTTCCACACTGTAGGGAATCTAATCTAATGTTTGATATTTCCCTGTGATAGTTCTGTATTATCAACACACTTGATAAAGAACTTTGTTTTGAATTATCTATCTACTTTTCTTGATAGAAATAACGTTGCAGTGCTGGCATCATCAAAATGCTTTTGTCTCCCCTCAATACCTTGATGACCCTCTTATAATAGCGAAGTAGATTGTACTCAATTCTTCAAGTTTAGACTAACCAGGTTTCTGTACAAATAGAACATAATATCTTCACTTTTCAATTGTATCTCTCCAGGAATAAACCTTGATACAAGAGTTGTTTTTGTTCTGGCATTATGGACCTATGTAAATACTTCAAATGATTTATGCTCTTCAGGTTTACTTTATTGCCTTTTCCCATTTAAATTCTTATTTCTTTGCTTATGGGTGACTTCCACATTTTTTGTGAACCATCTACCTTGAAATTTATTTTGAAAAGCTACAATGATTCTGTAAGTTTATTCATGTCTTTTGGGCTGCGACTTCAGTTCCTCCACCACAGGGTTTGTTTCTTGGTGGGAAAAAATACAAGATACACCGTCTAAGTCAACCCTCTAATATGTAAAGTGGGAAAATGCTCAACTTCCTGATGAAGGGTTTTTGTCTGAAATGTCGATTCTTCTGCTCCTCGAATGCTGCCTGACCTGCTGTGCTTTTCCAACAACACACTCTCTCGACTCTGATCTCCAGCATCTGCAGTCCTCACTTTCTCCTCGTTGCTGTGAAATTAGCATGTTCCTAAATAAATTTCCATTTAAGCTTGTTAAAAGTTAATTTAATCGCAAAATTACTCTGCCCATGTTATGATCTAGTTGGAGTGGGCAGGTAAGTGACAGTGAGCAGTCTGTTCTTTGTGAAAGTTAAAAATCACACAACACCAGATTGTAGTCCGTCAGGTTTATATGGAAGCACTAGCTTTCAAACCACTTGCAACCACCTGATGAAGAAGCAGCACTTCGAAAGGTAGAGTTTCCAAATAAACCTGTTGGACTATAACCTGGTACTGTGATTTTTTTCTTTGTCCATCCTAGTCCAACCCCGGCATCTCCAAATCGCTTTTTGTGAAGACAGCTTTTTAAAATGGTGGGAAGAATGGGAAATAGTCTTCAGCATAGGATACCCTTTGTAAATCAACTATGTCCTGAGTAGTTAGTAAAGTCACCTTTTCTTATTCCTCTGATTTCTAAAATCCAATTCTCCAATCTTTCCTCATAACACCCTGGCAGCACAGTCTCACGCTCTGGCTCCCTACTTAGTACCCCAATATCAATGGAAACAGATCCAGGTATGCTGCCATTTTAGGGCTGGTTACAGTCATAGCAGTGTATGTTTCCCAGCTCTCGTGCTGCCAGGGTGACTGGCCAATCTGATTGGCTGGCACCTCAAGGGGCAGGAGTCCTACTCTGCCAATTTAGCCCACCCGTAGCATGGACAGCCTTCAGTTGAGACAGTCACTGGTCTTCCATTTAAAATCTTGCTCCTTGTTTCAATCTGTCTAAGTTGACCATCTCTATCTAGTGTCATCCAGAAGTTTAAAACTTGTATTTGATTCCAAAGTCTAGATTGGTGATAGCAATTGTGAACAAGAGTGATTCAGAATTGATCTTTATGGGATCTGACATTCCAGCTTTGCTAATCAGAATAACTACCCTCTTCTTTTGAGTTATTCATTCTCCCATTTGGCATCAGATTCTCTATGGTCTAACTTGTATTTATTATTCTATTATCTGGCACACTAATCAAAGGTCACTTTGAAATCTAGTTGTACTACATCTGCATAATTTTTTTCTTGCAGCAGATAATTAATCTTGTTCATTCATTATGTATTCTGCCCTCATGGTCTGCTGCTGATGCTTTATCTTCAGGGTATTTGTACTAGATAAGGAGATACTTATGTCAGGTCCCATAACATACGAACTAGACATCAGTAACATTGTGCTGAAAAATTTGAATGCCATAACATAATGTCAGCTCCAGAAATGTATGAAATGAATGTAAGTGTTATAATGCATGTTTCTTAAATATCAATATCTATCTTGATATTCCATTTGTGGTCATTAGTGTCTTGGGCTAATTCAACACAGTTTGGTAACATTCAATGTGTCCTGCTGCAAGTGGTCTCAGTAAGATTGAGACGGCAACCTTTATAACATCAGGTCACCATGCCACTATACAGCGATGAAATCATGAGAATTTTTCTCAAAGTCAGATCTCATATTAGCTCTGAAATATAAGTTGCAACTTTTTTATTTGTAAAAGATCTTGGAATTGGGCATTAGTTCTCTTTTTAGAATAAAGAGCGCTGCTGGAGTTTCTTGACTATTTTTGCCTTCGAATTAGGTTTCTGTTTCCATACTTCATTAGGAATCTTCAGAGAACTAGTATCTCAAGACAGTGTAGAATTTCTTATATTTCACGCAAGTAAGATACTTCAGTGGGTAGTGCAAGTTTATTTCAAAATAATCAAATAACTGCAGATTCTGGAAATCAGAAACAACTATTTCTGATACATTTCAAAAATATGTCTGTTTCAATGCATTTTGTTCCATAAAGCAATTTAATTAACATTTAACATTTATTCTCAACTTTTGATGTACTGTGTACAATAACAACAGCAGCCAGTGACATTAATGTAATGCCTATAGAGTTGCAAAACATGACAGGATTGAGGATGAACCTTCATTTGTCTGCATTGAAATTCATGTGTGATTAGTTTTGCCCATTCACTTAATCTAATTAGTTCTCTTTCTAATGTTATTCTTCTAGTTACGTCACTTTCATAGCCCTAAGTGTGTGTTGTCAGCAAATTTGGATATATGGATTTCTATAGCCTTATCCCTATCCTTAATAAATGTGGTGAGTAGTTGAGACTCCAAAACCAATCCCAGTGGAACACTAGAAGTTGCTTCTCATTTTCTCAATGTTGAGATGATTTTACGTCAGCTGTAAAGTGCAATTAAAGCAATAAGGTGTTACATAATGGGATTGAGTGAAAAGCATTTATTATAGGCTAAGGAATATGTTTTTCCTCCCTGTTGTGTTGTACTTATTGCATCAGCGATTCAGATATATTAAGATGCATGGCATTGCAGACAGGAGGTTTCAAAGATAATAATCATTTCTACTAAAGTTGTCTTGAGCATCACTAAGTCTCCCCAGAGTGAATTGCATCATTGCAAAAGTATAAGTCTGTGCAAGAGAAATGATACTGCTGATGCAATTCCAAATAACTGCAGATGCTGTTTGCATGACTGGATTTATGCCCTGCATGGAATAATGTGTCAATTCAGTTGATGTCAATTCTGCCCTTTGCATCAAAAGTTGAAAGTTCAGGTCCCACTACAACAACTTGATCACATCTTGATTGACACACCATTGCTTCAGCGAGAGAACACTGCATTGTTAGAGCTGTCATCTTTTGGAAAAGATACTAAACCAAGGCCCTGTCTGCTTCTCCAGGTTGATGTAAAATATTCAATGACATGATTCAAAGAACAGTTTTCTCCAATGTTCAATCAGTGTTTATCAACTGATAGCATTAAAGCAAGCTGTTTTATCATAACCCTATTGCTGTTTGTGGAACCTTGCTGTGTGCAAATTGGTTGCTGCATGCCGCATATGACATTTCAAAAGATGTTTGCTTGATTACTTGAAACATGCTTGAGAATATCCTGAGGTCATGACTGTAGAAATGCAATTTGTATTTTGTAAAAACATGATTTCCAGTCTTTGAATGGGAAATCGCACTAGAGATGCTTCGATTTCAGACATTAAAAACTGAATAGAAATATGTTGCAGAGAATTTAATTTCTAAGCATGGTTTTCCAAATTCAGTACAATGTCAGTGAAGAAGTGATCTTAGTACACGGGATTTGTACTTTGCTTCTTTAAGTACGTGAACAATTGTGCTATTGTTATTGTAAGTACTTGTATTGCTGAAAATGAGATACTTGTTGACAAGCTTTTTACCTTGCATCTTGAGCCTAGAATTACCCTTTAGTTTCTCCGTGATGCTGCACTGACTGATCATTGTCCACTTCCCAACCAATCAACACCCTTTTCACCTGCCATATAAATTGAAGTAAAAGAGAAATTGTTGGAGAAACTCAGGTCTGACAGCATATGTGGGAAGTAGGCAGAGTTCATGTTTCCAAAGTCTGGCAACTCTTCAGCAGAGCTGTTAGCAGCTAAGAAACATTGGTATTCATGATGAAGCTGATAGTGGTGCAGGGTGCAAGGGGAGAGGTGAACAGATCAGGAGAGGAGGAGCTTGGGGAAAGAGATGAAAGGGGTAAGCAGTCAAGACATTTATGGATAGAGCTGACAACATGAGAAAATGGTGAGCTGTACTGAATGTAATCAACGTCATGTGATAATGGGGCTAGGAGTACGTGAGAATGGTGACTGTGCTAAAAGCAACCCATATCCTAACAGTAGTGTGAGATGGGTAAACAACTATAACTTTAGAGCCTAATTCTATCTTTCCATGTGTTTTACCCACCCACACCTGATCCTGTTATGACATGCACTGCTTTTAGACAGTTACTCCTTGGGTACTCCTGGGCCCGTTATCACATTATATGGGGTGCATTCAGTGTAGCTCACCCATTTTCTCCTATTCTTAGCTTTCATTATTACTTTCTATTCAGCTTGTCTTCTATCCTGGCCTGCTATCTGTAATCTCCTTGTTGAACTATCCCTTTTCTATTTCTCATGCTTGCTCTCTCTTTCTCTCTGTGTCCCTCCATCTGTGTGTGTGTCTGTCTCTCTCTCATTCTCATTTGGTCACCTTTCTCCTTGCCCCACACCTGACCACCCCCAAACATTTTGGCTTCAGCCGTATAGACCACTTTCTCCTAGCTGCCAGGCCTGCTGAGTTTTATTTTTGAGCGATGTCTGTCTGTTTTTGTTTCAGATGTCCAGCATCTACAGTTCTTTTGTTTTATGTGAATTAAAGTAATTGATTGAAATTTGGTACTCTTGCATTTTACATACATGGTAAAAAGGTTCAGTAGGGCATCTGTCTTTTCAAAAATATTCAAGTTCTATGCGACCGGATTTTGCTTTAGAGTGAAATAAAAATTACTCAGTAAACTGCATGTCCTACAATGTGCTAAAGAAAGGTAAATTCTTCTGAATAATTAAATAATCTTGAAAATTGAATCGTCTCTTGGTTAATCTTTTGTGACTTACTCCATAACATTGTTGTTTGAAAGGTAACTGCTTAACTTGTTTTGCCTTTGCAATCTGATACTGTGCTTTACCTTTCAGACTACAGTGGTCCCATTTATTACTTATGAAGACAATTCGGGATTATTAATAAATATTGGTGCTGCCAACAAAGCCTGCAATCATGAACAAATAAGATAATTTGAAATGCCATCAAATGATCACAGCAGGGATTGTACTAGTCAATGACATTTAATGTTTTGTAATAATCACGTTGTCTACTGGTAAGCCACAGGTACTAGTTAAATGCAGAATCAAAATGGTTCTGATTAATGGTTTGGAAGAGTGAAGAAAGGGAGTGCATGTAAGATCCTGGCTTCATGGCTTATGTCTTCCATTATTCCTTTCTATCATAAGTGTACACATTGGTGCAGTTGAGGAGTGACGGATGTTTTTGACTGGACAGGGCAGAATACTCTTCTTTGAGTGAAGTGCCGGAAGGAACATGACTCAAGACTGTCACATGTAGTAAAAATAAGGGTCTTGAATGACACAAGTCTTTTTGAAGTGGTGCCTGGCAATTCCAGTGCTATGGAAAAATACCCCCTTTCTAGTGCTAATGTAACAAGGAGTAAATGTTCTATGGAACTTGATCGGGAAGACCTGCTGGAGATGTATGACAGCATGCTTCAGCAGGTACCATGAGTGAATCCATGAGGAAGGGTATCATTGCCCTCATCTACAAGCACAAGGGGGAGAGGGAGACCATCAGAAATTGAACAATGAGATTGGTCGCCCATGTGGATTACAAAATCTTGTCAAAGTCATTGCCAACTGGGTTAGGTCTCCTCTGGGATTGGTGATTCAACACAACCAAACCTCTGCTGTACAAAGAACAAAGAAAATTTACAGCCCAGGAACAGGCTCTTCGGCCCTCCAAATGAGCTGATCCAAATCTACTGTCTTAACCTGTTGCCCAATTGCTTAGCAACTGTATCCCTCTGCTCCCCACCTACTCATGCATCTGTCCAGATGCATCTTAAAAGAATCTACCGTGCCTGCCTCTACCATCTCTGCTGGCAATGTCATCCATGGAAGATTGCTGAGAGTCTTGCGCTCCTCAGGTGTACAATCATCTATGTGCAGGTAGAGGGATGGACATTTGCCTCATCAGCCTGGGACAGGAGAAAGCCTTTGACAGGATATCGCACATGTACCTGAGAGATGTTCTCTCCAAAATGTGTTTTGGAGAGGGAATCTGTCATTGATCCGACTGCTTTACCCCAACATTGTTAGTGCAGTCTCAGTTAACCAGTGGGAAACGGGAAGCTTTCCAATCAGATGTGGAGTCAGGCAGGGCTGCCCATTTTCTCCTGCTTTGTTTGTGTGCTGTATGGAGCCATTTACCGAGTCCGTCAGGAAAGATGTGAACCTGAGAGGACAATAGGTGCAGGAGTAGGCCATTCTGTCCTTTGAGCCTGCACCACCATTCATTATGCTCATGGCTGATGATCCTCAATCAGTATCCTGTTCCTGCCTTATCTCCATAACCCTTGATTCCACTATCCTTGAGAGCTCTATCCAACTCTTTCTTAAACGAATCTAGAGACTAGGCCTCCACTGCCTTCTGGGGCAGAGCATTCCACACACCCACCATTCTCTCTGGGTGAAGAAGTTTTCCCTCATCTCTGTCCTAAATGGCCTACCCCTTATTTTTAAGCTGTTTCCGCTGGTTCGGGACTCCCCCATCAGCGGAAACATGTTTCCTGCCTCCAGAGTGTCCAATCCTTTAATAATCTTATATGTCTCAATCAGATCCCCTCTCAGTCTTCTAAACTGAAAGGTATTCAAGCCCAGTCGCCCCAATCTTTCAAAATAAGATAGTCCTGCCATTCCAGGAATTGACCTCGTAAATGTATGCTGCACTCCCTCAATAGCCAGAATCCTGGTAGCAGGGGCCTGTAAGTTAAGGCCTCCTGTATGGATGACATCGCCGTTTACTACTCAGATCCACTGTCAGTGTCATGATTCATGTGCATCTGTGACCAGTTTGAACGGGCCTCGGGGGTCAATGTAAATCAAGGCAAGAGCGAGGCCATGCTCTTTGGAAACTGGGCTGACCAATCCTCTATCCCCTTCACTGTCAGGACAGACCACCTGAAGGTGCTGGGTATTTGATTAGGAGGGGCTGGGGCATGTGTCAAGTCTTGGGTGGAGCATGTCACTGAGGTGAGGCAGAAATTGGGTAGATGGGAGCACTGGGTGCTCTCAATCGCAGGTAAAAACCTAGTCATCAGGTTGAGGTACTCTGTTGTTGTACATGGTGCAGGTTTGGCCTATTCTGGTGGATCCAAAGAAAGGGAATTCATGGAATGCTTACAGGATGTCTTTTTGGAACGGTTTGTGATGGAACCCACAAGGGAGCAGGCTATTCTGGATCTTTGAGTAAGGGAACACTTAGGAGTCAGCGATCATATGGTAGAGTTCAGTCTACAGTTTGAAAGAGAGAAGGCAAGATCGGATGTAAGGGTGTTACAGTTAAATAAAGGTAATTACAGGGACATGAGAGAGGAACTGGCGACAATTGACTAGAAGCAAAGCCTAGTGGGGAAGATAGTAGAGCAACAATGGCAGGAGTTTCTGGGTGTAATTGAGGACACAGTACAGAGATTCATCCCAAAGAGGGGGGTGGGCAGGGGGGATTATGCAGCCATGGTTGACAAAGGAAGTCAGGAAATGTATCAAAGAAAAAGGGAGAGAGCCTGTAAAGTGTCCACTGGGAAATCAGAAGATTGGGAAGACTACAACAAACAAACACAGGATAACAAAGAGAAATAAGGAAGGAGAGGATAAAATATGAAGGTAGGCTAGTCAGTAATATTAGAAATGATAGTGAACGTTTATTTTAAGAAACAAACAAGAGGCAAAGGTAGACATTGGGCCGTTCCAAATTGATGCTGGAAGGCTAGTGATGGGAGATAAGGAAATAGCTGAATGACTTAATAAGTACTTTGCGTCAGTCTTCACAGTGGAAGACATGAGTGATATCCCAACAATTAAGGACAGTCGGGGGGGAGGGGAACAGAGTTGCATATGGTACGCATTACAAAAGAGTGCTAGGAAAGCTAAAAGGTCTAAAAATTAATAAATCTCCTGGCCGGGTTGGGCTACATTCTAGAGTTCTGAGGGAGGTGGCTGAGGAAATAGTGGAGGCATTGGTTGTGATCTTTCAAAAGTCACTGGAGGCAGGGAAAGTCCCAGATGATTGGAAAATCACTGTTGTAACGCCCTTGTTCAAGAAAGGATCAAGACAAAATATGGAAAATTATAGGCCGATTAGCCTAACCTCGGTTGTAGGTAAAATTCAAGAATCCATCATTAAGGATGAGATTTCTAAATTCTTGGAAGTGCAGGGTCAGATTAGAAGAATTCAGAGTGGATAAGTAGGGGAGATCGTGCCTGACAATCCTGTTAGAATTCTTAGACCAGGGAAACCCAGTGGATGTTATCTAGACTTCGAAAAGGCTTTTGATAAGATGCCTCACAGGAGGCTGCTAAGTAAGGTGAGGGCCCATTGTGTTTGAGGTGAGCTACTGGCATGGATTTCGAATTGACTGTCTGACAAAAGGCAGAGAGTTGGGATAAAAGATTCTTTTTCAGAATGGCAGCCGTTGACAAGTGGTGTCCCGCAGCTGTTCACTTTATATATTAATGATCTGGATGAGGGAATGGGGGCATTCTAGCAAAGTTTGCTGATGATACGAAGTTAGGTTGACCAGCAGGTAGTACTGAGGAGGTGGGGAGGCTACAGAAAAATTTAGATAGTTTAGGAGAGTAGTCCAGGAAATGGCTGATGAAATTCAACATGAGCAAATGCAAGGTCTTGCACTTTGGAAAAAAGAATACAGGCATGGACTGTTTTCTAAATAGTGAGAAAATTCATAAAGCCCAAGTACAAAGAGATGTGGGAGTGCGAGCCCAGGATTCTGTGAAGGTTAACTTGCAGGTTGAGTCCATGACTAGGAAGCAAATGTAATGTTGTCACTTATCTCAAGCAGGTTGGAATGTAAAAGCAGCAATGTGCTTCTGAGACTTTATAAAGCTCTAGTTCAGCCCCATTTAGAACAGCATCCAATATTTGGGCCCCACACCTCAGGAAGGACATATTGGCACTGGAGCGTGTCCAGTGGAGATTCACACAGATGATCCCTGGAATGGTCAGCCTAACATATGATGAATGGCTGAGGATCCTGGGATTGTATTCATTAGAGTTTAGAAGGTTGAGGAGAGATCTAATAGAAATTTACAAGATAATGCATGGTCTAGAAAGGGTGGATGCTGGGAATTTATTTCCATCAGGCAGGGATACTGGGGCCTGTGGGTACAGCCTTCGAATTAGAGGGGGTCAATTTAGAACGGAAATGAGGACATATTTCTTCAGCCAGAGAGTGGTGGGCCTGTGGAATTCATTGCCATGGAGTGCAATGGAGGCTGGGATGTTAAATGCCTTCAAGGCTTGGATTGATAAATTCTTGATCTCGCAAGGAATTAAGAGCTACAGGGAGAGTGTGGGTAAGTGGAGTTGAAATGCCCATCAGCCATGATTAAATGGCTGAATGGACTCAATGGGCCTAATGGCCTCCATCCACTCCTGTGTCTTATGATCTTATTTCCCGAACCTGCAGCGCTCCAGTCACCTGGGCCATCTTTCACTTTGTGTGGAGATCGAAGATCAACTGTGTCCAAAGGAGCACCATGTACAAAGATCATGATAAATGGTAAAAAAAACACACAGTTAACTCTACCCTCATCCTGATGGTCACCTTTATGTGCAGCTGCATCAAGCTGTGCGTGGATCACCGGTACACAAATATCAAATGTTACTCTGTACTGAACTTCTACCTGTCCCCGGTGTTGTGAAGGACAGGCTTGGCCTCCCTGCCATGGCACCCTGCAAGTAGTTGGATCAATCCATATCACCTGTGCTTCGTGGAGAAATGTGTGAAGGAAAACACCTTTTGAGCATAAGTCCATCAGGAAATGGTCAGCATGTAGCATCCTTGAGGCCTTGCAGGATCAGGAGAGGGCAGATCCCGACAAGCAGTTCCCTGAGCGACTGTCAAAGCCATTTGGCAGAATGCCTCATTGCCAGAACTTCCATCGCCAAAGCACTAGGATATTGCTTGGCTGGTGGTGAGAAGGGCTGTGCTTCTGAGATCTTTTCTGCACGTCTGGACTCTCTGTGCCACCACACACCCCCCTCGAAGCGGCTGTGGAGGGGATGAGAAAGTCACACACCTCCTTCTGGAATGTGCCTATGCAAAGGAAATCTGGAGAGAAATGCAGTGGTTTTGTTGAGGTTCATCCTGAGCAGCTCCATGAAGCTCTATGGTCTGGTCCCTGGGATGTGTTCTGGGACGAGCATCAACCGTGCCTGGAGGGCCATCAATTTGTTGAAAGACTCTCTTTGGTCTGCCCGGAACTTGTTGGTCTTCCAGTTGAAGGAAGACTGAGTGTTGCAGACTGGCACCTTCCAAGGTCCAGGAATACATGCTGAAGCTTGAGACAGCTGCCACTAAGGCACAATAGGAAAAGGCCACTGTTTAAGGTCCTTCTGCTGAAGAATAAGGGGGGTCCATTCAGTAATTGGGCCCTGCTGATGGCTCAGCTAAATGCCAAGATGTTGATTGCAAATGCAGAGAATGGTGAATATCAAAGAGTTGGAGTCATAGAGATGTACAGCATGGAAACAGACCCTTCGGCCCAACCTATCCATGCCGACCAGATATCCCAACTCAATCTAGTTCCACCTGCCAGCACCCGGCCCATATCCTTCCAAACCCTTCTCATTCGTATCCCCATCCAAATGCCTCAAATGTTGCAATTGTACCAGCCTCCACCACTTTTTCTGGCAGCCCATTCCATACACGTACCACCTTCTGCGTGAAAATGTTGCCCCATAGGTCTTTTTTTTTTATCTTTCCCCTCTCACCCTAAACCTATGCCCTCTAGTTCTGGACTCCCTGACCCCAGGGAAAAGACTTTGCCTATTTACCCTATCCATGCCCCTCATAATTTTGTAAACCTCTATAAGGTCCACGCTCAGCCTCTGACCCTCCAGGGAAAACAGCCCCAGTCTGTTCAGCCTCTCCCTATAGCTCAAATCCTCCAAGACTTAGAGAACAAATTAAGTTAAGAGTGTATTGACATGAACGGCTCTACTAACTGCACAGGTACCAAAGATTTCTTTGTACGAATAAAGTATATTTTTTCAATAAAGGTAAACAAGGAGGAAACAAATATGAATGCAGCCTTGTTTTGCGGCTGTCGTTTAAGGCTCTATTTTTATTCCACAGTGGCTGCAGAAAGTATATACGGACAACAACTGCAATCTGCGTCACGAACCCACAGAGCCATGCTCCGTTTTCCACACCACCATTGCCTGTCTCTGGTGACACCTTTTTTTTATGATGCCGCTAAAGTAATGCTGCGACTAAGAGGTACTGAAGGGATCTAAATGTGCAACTAATATTCATTGTAACACAGCAAAAAATTTCGGTACAGCAGAAAGCTTTACTAATGATCATGCTGTGCCTCAAATATTCATTGGCAATTAACAAATTCCATGCCATTACCTGAAATGTGCAGAACAACAAGTTGTATTGATATAGCATTTTCAATGTGGTAAAATGTCCCCAAGCACTTCAAATAGAATTTGATGCAGAGCCATGGAAGGAGGTTTGGCAGAGCTAACAAAACCTCTGTGAAAGGAGTTTATTCTAAGGTCTCTTAAGTAGAGGAGAGAGAAGCAGAGATTTAGGAAGGGATTTTATGCCAATGCACGTCCAGCAGTGGATTTGCCGTAAAAATTAATGACGTTTAAAGAGGAGCATTGAAGACTCTGTGTCAGAAAGGAGGAAGTTGATGAGACAGAGATGGAGAGATTTCAAAAAAAAAGGCTGGAAATTTTAAAATTGTGCTGTTACCGTTGCCAGGAGCCAATATAGGTCATCAACACAAAGCTGAAAGAGATTTGGTGAGATTTCAGATACGTTGGTCACAAAATATGCCTCTGCAGCAGTGGTATATTTAGTTCTTTTAAATGCAGTTTTAGTATCAAAATAGCTTGAGCACATTGTACAATCTTAGAATATGCGAATAGTCATGGAATTGGGGTGTAAAGATACATTTGATTGGCTGCCAGTTATAGTGAGAGTAGAGCCAACTCAGACTGCACATATTACTGAGAGTAATGTTATGCTGCTAAATGCTTAGAGTCATACCCATTTGTGGAACTATCCTGTAATGTGTACATGTATTAATTGGAGTCTTCAAATAAATCTCACCCATCAATCCTTTATTATTCTTGTGTGGGTGATTGATGACTTTGTGTAAAGGAACACAAGAACTACTTCCACTTAGTTTTAGAGTATCTGACTTCGTGCAGGCATTGTAGGCATTTACCAGAAGTGTACAGGGTGGGTAATCATGATTTCAGTTCATGTTTAAAGCAGATTTGATGCCAGATTGTACAGTACATTGCTAATTAGTCCTCTGTCTTAGTTACATATTGCTGAACATATATAATACAAAAAATTCACCTCACAAATGCTATTTAAAGGATCATTGTTGAATTGCAGGCTCATGGCTGATATGTTTTCTACTGGCTCTGTTTGAGTATGTAGAAGCCTTGTTTTGTTAACAGTTGAACTATGGCAGACCTGATGTTGCTGGTAGAGAAGCCAATGTTTGTGATTCCAAGGAATTTGGGGATATCTGTCTTTTGGCTTTAGTAGTGACCTCTTTGGGAAAAGCACAGCAGAAATGCTGAAGAGACAGCAAACAAACTATTAAACTGCTTAGAGATTGAGGAGGTGGCGAAGGCTTTCAACTGAGAGCCTTGCACATCCAGGATTTGCTGAGACCACTCCACTCAAACCAGGAACAATGTATTCAGCACCTCCAATTCATGAAGGAGATGGTAGCATAGAGCTGTACTACTTCTGGCACCAGATCTGCAGCCTCAAAACAAGTGAGGGTGACTGTGAAGGTGATTGTTGACTTCAGTTGCTTTGCGACTGGATCCTTCAAGTTTGGAACAGGTAATGTAGTTATCTTCTCCAGATCACCATCCATCACTGCATTAAAAAGATGCTATAGGTTCTATATATCAAATCATAGGACTACATTGTCTTGTCTGAATACAAATAAATAGGTGCCATGTTCATGCGGCTTGGTGAGGATAGCATTCTTCATCCTGGGACAGAGTGGCATCTACAGTGCATATATACCATAGGGCAAATCATCTTGATGTGATGTGCTGAAAATACTGAGTTTACCATTTGCTGAACGTGTAGTTAGTATGCAACCATTCTCAGCATTTCACTCTGGTGACCGCTACACAATCTCTCTCAATCTCCTATCAACCATGATATTTTTAGTCTGTGCCAGCCTGCTATTCCAACAATGTTTCAGGCACCTTGTCAAGCTAGAAGATAACTGCCAGACAATGAGGGCTATCTGCTTTACACCTGACAATAACTCTCCTCTGCAACCAAACTATGCACAGTTAGTGTGCATCTGCTACTCTCTTTCTAGATAGAGATCATGGGTTTGAGCGTCTTTGCTGAAAGAGCCTTGATGAGGTGTTGCTTGTAGGCAATATACATGGCAGTCACTATGTGCTGTAGCTAGAGGGACTGAAAGTTTAAGCTGATATATGGCTGGCAATCAAGTGGAGTTTATTGTTTTGAATGAGACTAAGATTTTTATATTGTTGGAGTTGCAACCATCCAGGCATGTGGAGAGTATTCCAGCACCTTCCTGGTGTGTACATTATGTACAGTGAATAAGCTTTGGGGAGTCAAGTGACTTACTGAACCTCATTAATATCTGTAAATTCTCTGCTGATTTGAAATTTATTTGGTAAATTAATTACTGCATCATTCCAGTTGACAGTAATTTCATCACCAGAGGGCTCACTACAGTGTCCATCTTTATCTTTATCTCCTGTCTAATAATCTGGAGTAAATTCTTCATGTGTGGTACAAGTTATGTGATTTCTGTTCCATTGAATTCACAGGAATTAACATCAGACTACACTGGGAGATCTTGCCTGATAACTGTAGTATTGATTTCCATCTTTGATTGAGAGTCAGGTTACGGATCTACACTGACTGCACTTGATTGCTTAAGTCATGGCACAGATTCAGAACTAAGGGAAACAGACGCTACAGAAGCTTAGTAAAAGCTCAAGATTATTTGAGCATGAGTGCAGACATTTTATAATTGCAGAGATATTTCATCTGACACCATTATTGTCTGCAGTGTACTTCTCAAAGCATTACAGATTTGCAATAAACTATGATCTTATTTGGAAATTAGCTTTGATTTTTTTTTTCTTTATTGATTTTTTTATCTCCATCCCAACCCCTGTCCGCCTAAGGATGTTGGCACAGGCTACAGTACAATTCTGCAAGTTCCAGTTGCCCAAGCTGATGAATGAGTCATCTGAGTATTTACATTGGTCGTGTGAAATCAAGGGTTGTGGGATAGTGATCAGGAACAGACTTCTGTTGGTTTATTTTTTTGCTTCATAACTTAGACTAATTATAAAGCTCCTACAGTCACCTCACTAAACCTGAGCACAAAGCGAAAAATTAAGCGCAAGGCATTTGAGCTCCTCTCACCTCAGCTAATTACAAGGCAACCTCACTGACCCATTGAAGGATACCCCGTAAGCCTAATCAAATCCATTTAAATCAGATCAGATATAGAGGCCATTTTTGGGCATCAACTGTATTCTCAAAGTGCTAGCATTTTCTGCATTCTAATTAGTTAACAAAAGTCTCAATTCACAAGGAAATACATTGCTAATGTTAATTATTTTGACTGCAAAAAAAAAGTAGAAAGTATAATTAACATCATGTAGTTTGGGAGAATTTAAAAGTCTTGTGCTTGTGTTCATGTTCCTCCATACTCTCACCCATCCATATTTCTGGAACCTTTATGTTTTTCCAAACATGTCCTTTCAAGCATCCGTGACTTACTTTCCTCCTACAATTGGTGCTAACATCAGCTGTCATAGCTCTCTGCTCTGGAACTCCCTACCTTAGCCTTTTTACTCTAAGTTGCTCCTTAAAATGTACCTTTTTGACAGAGCATGTGATCATCTGTCAGATTTTCTTTAGTAAATTTCTCCTGAAGCTTTGAGCTAATCTAATACATCAAAGGCATAGTATAAATGCAACTTGTTATATTGTTTCTTAAAATTCTTGAGGGAGAATTCTGCTCTCCCTTTGGCAAGACTAATTTCTGCTGTCCTATTCTGTAACATATTCAGAGTCAGACTAAAGATAGGTAGAGCGCTTGACAAAGAAAGTAAACAACCAAAGAAGAAACAGTTTGACATTGAAAGGTAACTGTGTAGATTCAGGAGTTTCGATATGCTGCCAACATAAGGGGAAAATGAGTCTTGTTGAGATGACTACTGGCCAAGATAGTGGAGTGGTTAATGTCATTATGCACTTCTATTAAGGCAGCAATCCTTGCAAAGATGCTGGCCGTTCTGTAATTAGGGGATGTGTCTTGCACCTTTTTTTTGTTGTATTCCTGGCTAGCGTTTGTCTTATATTTCTACAGGGTTTCTTGTGCAGGAATCTGAGAGACTGCTGGAGTTCTCCTGTATCTGCTGCATGTGAATGTTCATAGTTTTCACTATTGCTGCTGTCAGCCACAGCTTTGGAATAAGAGCCCCAAGAGACCTGAATTGAAAGATTGAAGATGCGAATAGAATTTTACTCCTTTATTGAGTGGTAATTATTAAAGGCCTCCACTCCACCTACTCACACCAATAGCCCCATTCTGCACTCCCAGCAACTAACTTTATATCCCTCAAGTTTTAATTACCCTGATCCTCTCAAAATAGAATGTGCTGCTCTCACCGTAAGTCTTGTCTTTTTGTTATGGTGAGTCGGCTTAAAAATAGAGACTAGGACCCAGTGAGCAGGAGAAACTTATGGCTTTTTATTTCTGTGATGATTGCTGGAGAAAATGTCTTGAAACCATTTATCTCCAAGCATGTCATTGGTTAGATTGTCCTGAGCTTCGGTGATAAACGTGCAAGGAAGATGTCGATGTGTTGAAATGCATCTGCTATTAATTTTAATCTCCGAGGGAAATAAGAATGACCTTCTGCCACCTCGACATATATTCAATTGGCGCGGCTTACCCAGTAATTGTAACCTACAGCCAGACTTGTCATTGAACTCAGGATCATGATTCAACCATTTTCCCAATTGATTTTTAAAAATTTGATGAACTTCAAATTATACATCACTGTATTCCAGCATATTTCACCCCATTCTCATATTTCCACAAACCCGTAAGTGCAGTTTTTAAGGGATCAAAACTTTATTTAAACTTGTGCACAGAGATTACTGCAATCATAAAATGTCAGTTACAGCTAAAATTATCCCCTCCTCAGAATCAATAGTGAATCAATGGTAAGGCAATGTGAAATGTTACCCCATACGTTTTTACATACTGGGAATATTTAGCAATGCATAGATTCCTGAAGAAGGGCTTATGCCCGAAATGTCGATTCTCCTGCTCCTTGGATGCTGCCTGACCTGCTCTGCTTTTCCAGCAACACATTTTTCAGCAATGCATATAAGCTTACGCAGCATTATGCATATAATCCATATAAGCTTACGCAGCACAGAGGGTGGCACAGCTGAGAGAGTTCTGCCCTTGAAATGTTTGCATTTCAATCCAGGCCACCGCATAACAAATAAGGAGTGTTTTTTAAAACGCTTTCAAGATCCACTCTAATTGATTAGAAAAGGGTACTGAGGTGAATGGCAATCCTCTTTTAGTTACTCTGCATAGCACAGACTGGAATTAAACCTGGATATTCATACTCCAAGTGGCTCTCATACTCGGTGGACATGTTTGCTTAGTCATTAGAGAAACCGTATTCTGGGTTATTGTTGATTAAATTATATCGGCCCCTGTATTGAAGAGGCCAGTGATGGCAAAGCATCCAACAAGGTCAGAACCATGGAGTTCTTGCTGAATGTAGTGAGAAGGTATTACCTATTTATTTTTAAGTTCACTTTCCTAATCAGGTAATATGGAGCATCAGGAGTGTTTCAAGATGTGGACCCACATTGCAAAGACCCGGCATCTGAAAAGTCAGAAAGTGAAGGTAGTCAGAAATGGGATACAGGCTGCTCTCAGGGGCAGTACACATGTTCTTGTGGGGCTGGAAGCTGATGATCAGGACAGTTGCGTGGATAAAAGCTTCCTGGAGATACATTTGGCATGTAGTCCTGATGCTGATGGCCCACAAAGATTTCATGGTAAAGAAAGCCATGCAGTTACTTCTACATACCTTTCATTGTAGATATTCCCAATTGGTTTCAACATCAGTCAGACTAGATTTTGTCCCAAACTGCAATTTAGAAGGGCAATTCATATCAATAATAGTGTCCTGCCCTGGCTCTTCAGAATGAAAATATCCACTTTTCCACTACTTAGGAAAAGCAATGGATGCATTGATGAATTGGAGAGATATCCCTTGTGTTTAACTCTTTAACCTCCAATCCTTTTCAACCCATTGCGCTTAGGAGGAGGTGGCTATTAATGAGTTTAATAAAATCTCACAGGATTTCAAGTCTATAACAAATATGGCCACATAAGTTGAATTGACCAACCTAAAAAAACATGGTGGCACAGTGGTTAGCACTGCTGCCTCACAGCACCAGTGACCTGGGTTCAATTCCTGCCTCAGGCGACTGACTCTGTGGAGTTTGCACATTCTCCTCATGTCTGCGTGGGTTTCCTCCAGGTGCTCCGGTTTTCTCCCACAGTCCAAAAATGTGCAGATTAGGTGAATTGGCCATGCTAAATTGCCCGTAGTGTTAGACAATGGGTCTGGGTGGGTTGCGCTTTGGCAGGCCGGTGTGGACTATAAAACATAGGAGTGGAAGTAAGGCCATTCAGCCCATCGAGTCCATTCCGCCATTTAATCATGGCCGATAGGCATTTCAACTCCACTTACCCGCATTCTCCCCGTAGCCCTTAATTCCTTGTGACATCAAGAATTTATCAATCTCTGCCTTGTAGACATTTAGTGTCCAGGCCTCCACTGCACTCCGCGGCAATGAATTCCACAGGCCCACCACTCTCTGGCTGAAGAAATGTCTCCGCATTTCTGTTCTTAATTGACCCCCTCTAATTTTAAGGCTGTGCCCACGGGTCCTAGTCTCCTCGCCTAACGGAAACAATTTCTTAGCGTCCACCCTTTCCAAGCCATGTATTATCTTGTAAGTTTCTATTAGATGTCCCCTTAACCTTCTAAACTCCAATGAGTACAATCCCAGGATCCTCAGCCGTTCCTCGTATGTTAGACCTACCATTCCAGGGATCATCCGTGTGAATCTCTGCTGGACACGCTCCAGTGCCAGTATCTCCCTCCTCAGGTGTGGGGACCAAAACTGGACACAGTACTCCAAATGGGGCCTAACCAGAGCTTTGTAAAGTCTCAGTAGCACATCGCTGCTTTTATATTCCAACCCTCTTGAGATAAATGACAACACTGCATTCGCTTTCTTAATCACAGACTCAACCTGCATGTTTACCTTTAGAGAATCCTCGACTAGCACTCCCAGATCCTTTTGTACTATGGCTTTATGAATTTTCTCACCGTTTAGAAAGTAGTCCATGCTTGTATTCTTTTTTCCAAAGTGCAAGACCTCGCATTTGCTCACATTGAACTTCTTCAGCCATTTCCTGGACCACTCTCCCAAGCTGTCTAGATCCTTCTGCAGCCTCCCCACTTCCTCAGTACTACCTGCCTGTCCGCCTATCTGCGTATCATCGGCAAACTTCGCTAGAATGCCCCCAGTCCCTTCATCCAGATCATTAATATATAACGTGAACAGCCCCAACACTGAACCCTGTGGGACACCGCTTGTCACCAGCTGCCATTCCAAAAAAAATCTCTTATCCCAACTCTCTGCCTTCTGTCAGACAGCCAATCCTCAATCCATGCCAGTAGCTCACTTCGAACACCATGGACCCTCACCTTACTCAGCAGCCTCCCATGTGGCACCTTATCAAAACCCTTTTGGAAGCCTAGATAGACCACATCCACTGGGTTTCCCTGGGTTAAGCTACTTGTCACCTCTTCAAAGAATTCTAACAGGTTTGTCAGGCACGACCTCCCCTTACTAATTCCATGTTGACTTGTTCTAATCCGACCCTGCTCTTCCAAGAATTTAGCAACCTCATCCTTAACAATGGATTCTGGAATTTTACCAACAACTGAGGTTAGGCTAATTGGCTTATAACTTTCCATCTTTTGTCTTGATCCTTTCCTGAACAATGGAGCTAGAACAGCGGTCTTCCAATCATCCGGGACTTTCCCTGACTCCAGTAACTTTTGAAAGATCTCAACCAACACCTCCACTATTTCCTCAGCCACCTCCCTCAGAACTATAGGATGTAGCCCATTGGGGCCAGGAGAGTTGTCAATTTTAAGACCTTTTAGCTTTTCTAGCACTATCTCTTTTGTAATGGCAACCATACTCAATTCAGCCCCTGACTCCCTTTAATTGTTGGGATATAACTCCTGTCTTCCACTGTGAAGACTGATGCAAAGTACTTATTAAGTTCTCCAGCTATTTCCTTATCTCCCATCACTAGCCTTCCAGCATCAGTTTGAAGTGGCCCAATGTCTTCTTTTGCCTGTCGTTTGTTTCTTATGTATTAAAAGAAACTTTTACTATCATTTCTCATATTACTGGCTGGCCTACCTTCATATTTGATCCTCTCCTTTCTTATTTCTCTCTTTGTTATCCTCTGTTTGTTTTTGTAGCCTTCCCAATCTTCTAATTTCCCAGTGCTCTTGGCCACTTTATAGGATCTCTCTTTTTCTCTGATATATTTCCTGACTTACTTTGTCAGCCATGGCTGTCTAATCCCTCCCCGGATAATCTTTCTTTTCTTGGGGATGAACCTCTGTACTGTGTCCTCAATTATACCCACAAACTCCTGCCATTTTTGCTCTACTGTCTTCCCTGCTAGGCTCTGCTTCCAGTTGTTTTTCGTCAGTTCCTCTCTCATGCCCTCATAACTACCTTTGTTTAATTGTAACACCATTACAACCGATTTTGCCTTCTATCTTTCAAACTGCAGACTCAACTCTCACCATATTATGATAGCTGCTTCCTCAGTGTTCCCTTACTTTAAGATCTTTTATAAAGTCTGGTTCATTACATTGCACTAGGTCCAAAATAGCCTGCTCCCTTGTGGGCTCCATAACAAGCATGACTTGTTGGGCCGAAGGGCCTGTTTCCACACTGTAGGTAATGTATCAAAAAAGAACTTCAAGCTGATTGAGGGTGTTCTTCAGTGTTCAAAGATAAAAACAGAACTTGCACGTATATAAATTTTCCATGATTTTGGTATCGTATGCTTGTGAATAATGAATTAACGTGTAGTCACTCGAACCAAGGTACCTTCGTCAAGTTTGCAAAAGCAAGTGAGAGATAACTTCCTGTTTGTGGTACAAATTACAAGTGTGACATTGACCAGGATAGTTGAACAAAGGTAAACAGACTTTCCTACTTGAATGTGACTGAGAGAAGTGTCCAGAAGTTTCGACCTTGCTTGATCTGTGTTTCATAGTTTTAAAGTTAAAATATTCAAAATGAATAGATTTTAAGACCAAAGTAAATTATTGCAGATGCTGAAATGCTGAAATAAATTCAGAAAATGCAGGAAACATTTGAGGTCAGACTGAATCTGTGGAGGGAAAAAAGTGAAAATAACCTTTGATTTTAGGTCTTGCCCTTAGCCAATGACTCTTTTTCAGCTGCCCCATCATCAACCAAACTCAATTTCCTACAATGGACTGGAATTTTCACAAATTCAAACCATTGATAGAGCTCCTACACAAAAGTCTTTGTATGTTTTGTTTGCCATTGCTGTTTGATAAAATAAGCTTCTACATGGGGTCAATGACCCTTAGGGAAAGAATCAACTGAATGTGATTTTCCCTTCACTGGAGCAATCCATGCATTTACTGGAAAATAGCTTGCTCCATTAAAGTCTGCTTGGATCGGTCAGTGGTTAAAAATGTCTCCAAAGTATTTGTGTAATGGCTTGTGGTGAGTATTTAAACAGGTATCCCACAAATGGGTCTCTCAGCTGGTTGACTGTATGCTGAGGTTCAGTCATGCCATCCTTCAGCAAATAGGGCCATTTCAAATGGGGAACTCTGGGATAGAATCAATTCTACCACTGGATGCAGAAGATGCGATAACTCATTAGCAGCACAGCAGTAAATGGTTACATGCAGGATAAAACAGATGTTGAATTGTTTTATAATGTTGTAACACAGCAAGTGGTTTAAATGATGCTGTTAGCTTCAATCTTGTTGAGACTTCTTTTGCAAAACTACACGAACTTGCTGCATAGCAGTTCAGATTATTACATGTAAAGCACTGTGAAAACCAAATCTCTGTCCTTAGCTAATGCTTTGTACTTTAGACAGTGATTCTTTTCCCCACAGCCTTCTTCGGCTGAACCAGAATGGTTGTAATATCTACATCCCACTTAAGTCCAAACTGTTCTTCCATCACCATTATCACACCCTCCCAAACTGCATCAACAACATTACATGCCTGTGCTCTAAGTTCACCTTCTGCTAGATCCCTTTGCTGGTGACCTTTCCATCTCCACACGTGAATATTATAATGCTGTCCTGGTCAGAGTCCTGTGTTCAACCCTCAATAAACTTCAACTCACTCAAAGTTTTGGTACTTGTGTTGCACACTGCACCAAGTCCCATGGACCTATTATCTCTGTCCATGCTGAACTACTTTTGCTTTACTGACTTGTGAAATTCTAACTGAAGAATAAAAACTTGGGATCTGAAATAAAAACAGGAGGTACTGCAGAAACTTGAGTCAGGTAGTGGCTGTGGAGAAAGAAACTTAACATTTCAAAATCAGTATGATACTCTTTCAGTGAAATTCTCATTCTTCTGTTTCGATCCTTCCATTTGTATAAACTGCTTGTTTCAATAATGGCTTTCACTGGGGCAGCTCCCCTTCCTTGAACCCTACCCTTCTGCTTCTTGTTTGTGTTATTTTAACATATGTTTGGTGGTCCTGTTCGCTGGATTCCACATTTTAAAAAAATTCTCCCTTTCTTCCCTTTCAATTGATCTTTTGAAAGGCCAATAATTTGGCCAAGTTTTTAGTTGTACTCTTTAATATCTCCAATGATTCAGCATCCACTTTTTTCAAATACAGTTCTGAATTTTCTCAGGGTATTTTACAATGCTAAAAAGGATTTGTAAGTGTAAAATATCTAAACAAAATGCTGACAGTACTCAACATGTCAGGCATCATCTATCAAGAGAGAATCATAGAATCCCTACATTATGGAAGCAGGCCATTCAGTCCATTGAGTCAACACAGACCTTCGAAAGAGCTTCCCACCTATCCCTGTACTTCCCATGGCTAATCCATCTAGTTCATGGAGGCCTGGACAGTATGGTCAATTTAGCATGGGCTGTCCACCTAACCTGCACATCTCTGGATTTAGATTGTGGGAGGAAACCAGTGCACCTGAAGGAAACTCACGCAGACACCGGGAGGGCATGCAAACTCCACACAGACAGTTGCCCAAGGATGGAATTGAACTCCGGTCCCTGGCACTGAGGTAGCAGTGCTAACCACTGAGCCACTGTTCTAACCCAAAGCAAAAGAGTTACTAGTCAGGTTTGTCTTTTATTTTTAACCAATGTTACAGAACTGGTTCTCAGAAAATTCAGTGAATGTTGTTTAGAATAGTAAATCTGCATTTTACTATGATTGCAAAAAACAAAATCAGTGCAAAATCTGCACAACTGTACAGACGCTTGCATTATTTTCTATATGAAATCTAATATGGCGAGGAGAGAGCACCCGATTTCAACAACATTTCAATCGTTATGGCTCAGGTGATAGCACTTTTACCCTCATAGCACAGGTATCAGGTTCAAATCCCATTGTGGAAATTGAGCCCAAAAGTCCCGGCTGACCCTCCAGTGCAGTAATGTAGTGCTACAATGTAGGAATTGCCAGCTTTTGATTGAGAGCTTAACTGAGGCCCCATCTGCTGCCTCGTCTTTGTTAAAAATACGATGATGCTATTTAGAAAAATCACAGGAGTAATCCTTGTTATCCTGGGTCCATAAGAGTGGGTGTAGTGATAGCAGATTTACCTCTGGGTCTGAAGTTCAGGCTTTGATGTCTCATTAATAAGTGTCATAACATGACCAAATATTTTCAGCCGCAATCGGTGGAACCTTGTGATACACGTATGGCAGGCACTAAATATTGGGAGAGTTGTCTGGTCAACCAGAATTTCTCAGCAGTGGACCAACCTCCCCATGTGAATACTCCATGTGCAGCTTCTTGCCAAGAGCAAGTGTGATCCTCATTCAGTGGTCAATACCTATAGCTCCAAAAACATCTGGTTGTCTGTCAGAGGTTGTTGTGTACAAAACATAGCTTTTGTGTTTGGTACATTACAAAATGTTAGTAATACTTAGAGGCATCCAGTGGTCATGGAAAGTTATCTCCATGAAAGCCTTTCTTTCCCTTTTTTAAAGAAAAGTTGTTTTTGTCATGTCACTAGTATAATGGTTTGGTCACATGTCTGCAAATTGTAGTGAAGTGCAACTTGCACTGGATGGCAGATTTCTAAACCAAGCTACCATCCTGCTTACTCACACCTACTCCTACTTGGATTCTTTTTACAGCAGCTGAAAATTCATTTTCCCTCATTTAAACCTTTCTTTATTTCCGGTGAGCATCAGTGGCAAAACCAGCCTTTAATGCTTATCTCTCATTACCCTTGGTGATGAGCTGCCTTCTTGAAATGTTGTCACTCATCTGCTTCAGGTATGTCCACAATACTGTTAAAAAATGTTTTCCAAGACTGTGGCCCACTTCCACAACCACAGTGTTTCCTCTTACACAGCAGAGCATGTTTAGATTAGATTAGATTAGATTACTTACAGTGTGGAAACAGGCCCTTCGGCTCAACAAGTCCACACCGCACCCGTCGAAGCGCAACCCACCCATACCCCTACATCTACCTAACTACGGGCAATTTAGCATGGCCAATTCACCTGACCTGCACATCTTTGGAGTGTGGGAGGAAACCGGAGCACCCGGAGGAAACCCACGCAGACACGGGGAGAACGTGCAAACTCCACACAGAGTCGCCTGAGGCGGGAATTGAACCCGGATCTCTGGCGCTGTGAGGCCACCGTGCCGCCCACCATGTTCTATCAGGATGCAAAAGTGCTAATTCCCAGTCTGGTCTTTCCCCGATCCGTGCTGTCCGTTCTCTCTGATCTTGGTTAGAATAAGTCGGAGCTCCAATCCAGAAAAGCCTCTCATTTTTGGTAGGGAACAACAGGAAAATGTCTCCTTGACATACTTGCAGCTTTTGACTGCTAGCCAGCAATACAGCGCAAAATTGACCAGAAAGGGCACACCTATTTGGGACCCGCTTTCTGTAACATTAAATGCCAACCTCAATTCATGAACTAAGGCCGACATTGTATTTTGGTGCTTCATGCATTGATTTCAGATGTGGCTCAGTGTAGCACTATTGCTTCAAACTTTGAAAAGTTTTACTCCAAGTCCCACTGCAGAGCTGGAGCACAAAAAAACTGGACTATTGCTCCAGTGTAGTCCTGAGGGAATGCTGCCTGCTCGTTGTATGAGACATTAAGTCAATGTATTCTTTCAGATGATTGTAAAAAAAACCTTAAGATTATTTTGTATAGGAACCTGGAAGTTCACTAGAAGCTTGTTTTGTTTTGCCTTTGAGCAGTGAAGTGTAAGAAGACATTTGATAGATGAATTTCAAATCATTGAAGGATCAGATCAGTACTTTCCAAACTAGTTCCTATTTTGACATCCATGTCCCAGCTTAAAAATTGTTGCAACCTTTTAGTCAGAACTGAGAGAACAGATTAGAGGGCTGTGAAAGCAGGAGCTTAATAAAGGGGGAGCACAACGGTTATAACTCATTTAGAGTTTCCGGTGGATATTGCTGCCTGAGAGCTGAGCACACCAAAATGTCATCTTGTAGCCCTCACTTGGATTCCCACCCTCCACTTTGGCAAGCCCTGGTATATGTTACATAGGGATCAATAATCAGGTTTAAGGTGACTAGCAGAGCCAGTGGCAACAGGAAGAGAAACATGGTCATGTGATTAGGGGTTAGTTTTTGCAATGTACTGCCTGAAGCATGAAGAAATTCATTAGTAACCATTGAAAGGGAATTGAATAAATATTTGAAGTGAAAAGAAGAGCAGGCAAAAGAGCCAGGGAATGGAACTGACTGAATTGCTCCTTGGAAAAGATGGCAAGCCAAATAGTTTCCTTCTGTATTGTTTAATGTATCATTCTCTATAAATTATGTTAGGGTAAGTGGATGTCTTTGTGGATGATTGTATGGAAATTGTCTCTGGCAAGATAAGTATAAATTGGACAAAGTGAGCGATGTGAGGAGCTGAGTTGAAGCAATGGGGCAGGTTGAGGAGTGCTCAACTGCTCCCCCTGGGCCCATATGCAATATTGGAGATTTCTTTTAGGTGAAGTTACATAATTGGGTTTGTATGTTTGGGTTTGATGCTGTCAGCTTTTCTGGTGCACCATAGTCAAGCCCATGGACACAACACTGCTGTTTGAATGAGGACCTTTCCCTCTGAGGTTGTAGATTCGCCTGTGTCTGAAAAAGGATGGAGGGGGAGTATCAAGGATCCAACATGAATCCGCTGGCACCTCTCTTCCCTTCTCACCTGCCCTCGAACCTCCTAGCCAACCTTCATAGTCCAGATAAATAAAGATGGGTATAAATGTAACCATTTTCTGTCCTCAGTGGAAAAATATTTGGAATTGAGAGGTTGTAGGGTATGATGGGTTGGGGGAAGGCGTCAGGAAAAAAGTCATATCAGGTTTGCATCCTCCTGTGGTTCTTGTCCAAAGCATAAATTATGGACAAGAGCTTTCCCAGACCCAAAATTACTACATATAATGTAAATGCAATTTATAGCTACAAACATCCCTGAAGAATGTTTTACAAAAGGAAAAAGCCTACAACAACATAAGAATTCCTGATCATTTTTATCTTCTGAGCCAGGTGGCAGCCTAGGAGGGCCATTCTGTCTTGAATGCAATTGAATGGAATTCTCCTATCCCAATCTATATTAATTAAATCTTTCTGGCTGAGTTCCTAAAGCAACCGAAACTAACACAGAATGACCTAAAACCTCTTGTGAATTTTACAGACTATATATAATTATATGTTATTTCAGGTTATATTTGTCTAAAAAACATCATTTTGGACTTAGTGTTAAATGCTTCTCTCCCCATGGATGCTGCCAGGCCTGCTGAGTTTGACCAGCATTTTTGTTTTTATCTGTTTGAATGTCTGTCTATCCTGATTTGAATAACCTCTCAGTATTTGTTACAATCAATTAAGCTTTAGCAACAACAATCTTTCATTCAGTTCAAATGAACCATGTTTTAAATTCTATTCAAATGTTGAATGTTGTCATGTTTACTGCAAAGAAATTGAAAGAAATATGAAGTATTTGTGAATATTTTGCAATCCTGTTTTGCAGATGTGAAATGTTATAATTTGCTCTGTCAATCAACAGTTAGTACTGCTTGACTGTTTTATTGTCATGGTTGTGGATAAAGGAAGGTTTATCATTTTTCCTTTGTTCTGGGCACACAGTCTATCTGCTGTTGTCAAACCCTTGAGGCAAGGGTGAATGTATACAGGGGTAGGAGAGGAGCATGAGGCTGGGTTCATTCACGTGCACAATCACATTCTGCAGGCTAACAAAATCTTTAAATCTGCTTCACCATGCACTTCCAGTCAAAAGGCAATATAAAGAGTTTTTTGCTAAATCATTTTGCTAAATAAAGCTTGATTGTCTGAAATTCATTGATTGTCTGAAATCCAAAAGTGTGGTCCCTTTAAGAGGAAAACATTTCCTGAAAGTTCTCAGTGACTGCACTTTTTTTAAACTAGAGAACAGCTATTCAAATTTTACTGTCAAAAAAGTCTGATGCAAGATTTTGTTGATAGAGTTTCTCAAACAGAACTTCAGAATGGCAGCTGTTAGAGCAGCTTGTATCCAAACTAACAATTACCCACTTTCCTGCTCTCCATGCTGCTAACAGCACTGTTCAAAACAGCCAATCTGATTATATTTATATGCTGCATATAATGCTTTAAATAATTATTTTAAATGTTGGTGTTAAGTGGAACACAATGAGCAATACCCATCTGTGAACCTGAGGCATTAACTGCAGGGTGGAATGAAATGTTACTCAATTATCCATGTTTTGCTGCCTGTCTCTGAGCAGATATGAAGGAGACTACAAAAGCATGGGGTCCAAAGGCCATCAGCCACACCAGAATCCTATTAGGACTAGCGGTAGAAGCAATTAATCTTCATATAGAGGAAGACATGCACGTGCTGCAGTCTATAGTGGTTTGATCCTCTTGCGTGGTCTGTCAACCGCACATCATTTGGGGGGATATCAGATGTGACAGCCATGATCAGGCTGCTGGAGATGTGCACAAGCAGCAAATGATCTGGGCTTTTCTATTGATTTGCAAAGGGTCCAACATATGAGGCTATAAGCAGCAGCATGTGAACTAGCAAATGTTGATTCCTCTTTTTTTTTTAATCCTGTGATTACCTTTCTCACAATCAACTGAGTGTCAAAACCATTTTTCTTTGTGTCCTTGGTACTGCCTTAGTCACAGTTTTGCCAACTTTAAGCACGAGCATACTTCGTTTTCAATTAAAATTGAGGAAACTGGTCCAAATTGATTTAATTAGAAATATTACCGATTTTTAAAATTAATTCGTTTTGATGGCGTTCTTTACAGAAAAATAATAGTCTGGAATTTTCCCTTTGGAAATGGCAGAAAGGTGGCAAGAAGGGGAATCATTAGACAGGTTTCAACCCCTTTCCCTTCCATCTGGAATTTAGTTCTGGAGGAAAAGCAGACCGTTGACCTTCCTAATCTGCTGCTAATCAAGCCCTTAAATAGTTAGTAAACTAATATTTAATGACCTCAGCACACCGAGATAGTGTTCCACATCCCAGTCATTAGCTGTCTGACATATTTTTCATCATATTGCTTCTTATGTAAATTACTTTACTTTAAACCTGCGCCCTCTAATTCTGGATTTTCCACAGATGGGAACTGTTTCTCTCAACCTTCTCTCTTAGCAGTCCCAATTTCTCTCATTTACATCCAGAACTGAAGTTCCTCATCCCTAGAGCCATTTGTGTGGATCTTTTCTGCACTTTCTCTCATGTTTTCACATCCTACCTGAAATGTAATGCCCAGATCCGAATGCAATATTCCAGTTGTGGCTGATCAAGTGGTTTATAAAGATTTAACGCGCTTATATTCAAGTTTAATTTATGTTTAATTTCTGTTTTATCTGATATTTGGCTTGTATTGACCAATTTATTTCTGGATTAGTGGTGTTGGAAGAGCACAGCAGTTCAGGCAGCATCCAACGAGCAGCGAAATCAACGTTTCGGGCAAAAGCCCTTCATCAGGAATTTCGCTGCTCGTTGGATGCTGCCTGATCTGCTGTGCTCTTCCAGCACCACTAATCCAGTATTTGCTTTCCAGCATCTGCAGTCATTGTTTTTACCACAATTTATTTCTGTACTGGCACTTTGGGCTTCCTTTCATTACTCAAACTAGTTTAAGCCAACAGTATATTTGGCAAAACCTGCTGGACTTGACAGTATTTAGCCATTAAACAAGAAACTTAAACAGAGAGGAAACAAATGCTGGGTTTGTCAGAGATGCTCGGAATAGAATAAGGAAAGAATAAAATGAATGGTTCACACTTTTAAAATCAGGTTATAGGTTCAGCTGATTCACTTCTTGAAAGGCCAACCAAGAGTATTCAACCTCAGCAGAGTTTGATTCAAAGCAGTAGTGCTCTTCCATTCTGAATTTAGATGGGATAGCTAAGTGCCTGAGGAATCCAAGCATTGTCATATTCCCAGTGCAATGCAAATTAAGGCATATGTTTTAATCAGATGTCTCAATTAATTTTACAGCACTTGGCTATCAGTTTCTGCTTAGCGATTCTGCATTGCTGCGTATCTCGAAGGCTACCTTGCAGGACGCTGACTTGAAGTTCGGAGGCTGAATGTCCTTGACCACTGAAGTGTTCACCGACTGGGAGGGAACATTGCTGTCTGGTGATTGTTGTGCAGAGTCCATTCATCCATTGTGTAGCACCTGCACTTTCTGGCCAAAATGTCATGTCTTGGGGCATCCTTACCTGCAGTGTATGAGGTAGACAGCATTCACTGAGTCACATGAGTATCTGCCATGTATGTGCTGTTTCCGTGTGTGATGGTAGAGTCCATGTCAATGATCTGGCATGTCCTGTAGAGCTTGCCATGGCAGGGTTGTGTGGTGTTGTGGTCAATGTTGTCCTGACGCACAGTCACCAGACAGGAATGTTCTCTCCCAGTTGGGGAATACTTCAGCGATCAAAGACATTCAGCCTCTGATCTTTGGGTAAACATCCTCCTAGGCAACCTTCGAGATACACAACAATGCAGAATCCCTGAGCAGAAACTGATAGCCAAGCTCCTTACCCATGAAGATGGTCTCAACCGTGTTCTTGGGGTCATGTCACGCTACATATAACCCCACCACACTTCTGTATTTGTGAAATCTTCCTTACTGTCCTATTTTCACACCATCACCCTGATAGCTTGTGATCTCTCTACCTTAATTAGTTTGTACAGTTTTGGATTACTTATTACTTTGGTTAGATCCTTGACATGTGACTCTTATACCTATCATACTGTTCCAGCACCATCTTTTTTTTTGTAATTATCTCTCTGCCTCATTTAGTCAGATCACAGGTCATTCTTCACTTGCTATTCAGCTGTTGACACTCACACTGTCTGACACTTTTGATCAACTGCAGAGATTTGTTATTGAGCCTGTTAACAATTTGTAAGATCTTTTTATCTCTCTGCCTATAAATTCTGTGACTTTGAGGTGCCTGTATTGGACTGGGGTAGACAAAGTTAAAAGTCACACAACACCAGGTATAGTCCATCAGGTTTATTTGGAAGCGCTAGCTTTTGGAGCGCTGCTCCTTCAGGTGGTTGTGGAGGTTAAGATCATGCTCGTGATAGAACTCGCGCTCAGGTTTGAACTACATGACCCTTTTAGGAAACAAAATACATATCAGAACGAAATGTTTCATGATAAATATGTAAAGTGCTTTCAAGAGCACCATCAACAAGTTTTGACACTGATCCATATGAATTAATATAAGATTAGATGACCAAAAATGAGGACAAAAACTTTTTTTTGAACAGTGTCTTCAAGAAGGAAAAATAATTAGGAAAACAAATAAGTTTAGAGAGAAAAAGAATTCCCTATTTTACAGTGTAGGCCACAAAGTACAGCTTCTACACTTGAAGGAGCACAAATGTCTGAGGGTTACAGAGCTAGAGGAGGTTTCAGAGATCTGAATGGGATCAAATAGTGTGTGATATCAGCACGTACTCTTTATTTTGTATCATTATGCAAACCTGTGTTACACTTTAAATCAGTATACGAGTTACTTATTTGTTTGCATTGTATGTTGTTGTGGAATAAAAGATTTTGCAAACAGAGCCAAACTTCAGCTCATCTTATGTTTACATCACAGGTAAGGAAGGAGGTCCTGGATATGTACTTTTAGATTGTAAAGTGGTTCTGCAGTTGGTCTGCAAGGCTTTGTAGTATAGAAGAAATTGCAGGCAATAGGGTCAATATCCTGTAAATGTAAAATGTTTAGACTTCTGTCCAAAGTACTTGATATTATTGATCCTGTAAATGCATCAAAGCACAGTTGAGGGTCAAAACCCCTGAGATGTAAGCAATTAGTTTCGATCAGCTCTTCTGCAATTAGGGAGCACTGACAGAAGAGGAAGCATCTTTTGATAAGGTGTTAAATTGATTCCTCCTCTATATGTAGAGGGACAGAAAAGATCCTTTGACACTATCTAAAGACACTATCAATGAAAAGTAAAGGACTGCCCCGAGAGTCCAGACCTACATTTGTTCTTTAACCAGTTAAAACTGATCAACTGTATCTTCATTTTCTTGCTGTTTCTGACTATGCAAAAACTCAATGAATCAGAGACTTACGGTGTCAAAGTGGGGCATTTGGCCCATTATCTCTGCACCAGTTCTTCGAATGAGCATCATGAATTGGTTCTATTCTCTTGCATGTTTCTTCGTAACTGGCACATTGTTCCATTTCATCTAATTACCTAACGTTCTCTTGAATACCTCCATTGAATATATCTCCATCACTTCCAGACAGTATTTTCCATCCCCTAAATACTTGCTTTGTATAAGATGATAAGATATAAGAGCAGAATTAGGCCATTTGGCCCATCAGGTCTGTTCTGCCATTCGGTCATATGTTTTCACATCCCCATTCTCCTGCCTTCTCCCCTGTAACCTTTGATCCCCTTACTAATCAAGAACCTATATCTCTAAAGACACTCAATGACTTGGCCTCCACAGCCCTCTGTACCAATGAGTTCCACAGATTAGCCTCCCTTAGGCTGAAGAAATTCCTCCTCGTCTCAATTCCTAAAGGGTTGTCCCTTCACTTTGAATGTCTCCTACTAGTGGAAAAATTTTCTTCACATCCACTGTAAGCAGGCCTTTCAGTATTCTCTAAGTTTCAATGAGATCCTCCATCATCCTTCTAAGCTCCGCATATGACAATCTTTCATCCGGGATCATTCTTGTAATCCTCCTCTGGATCCCCTCCAACACCAACACGTCCATTCTTAGATATGGCTCACAAAACTGCTCACGAGTGGAAGCATCTTTTCTCATTTTGTTCCTTTTTTAAAAGGAAAAAAAAACCTGACATTTTTATCCATAAGTAACAGTAATCACACAAAGGTTTTTTGGGTTATAAAGCACTTCAGGCTATGAAAGCGTTATAAAACTTCAACGTCTTTTTGCCCTGTTGTTAGCATTATTGTTGAAATGTGCAGCACCTGCTGGCACAGTATAGAAATCACTCTCATGTGGTATATCTTTTACACATGCAAAATAAAGGATTGGGAGGGACTTTGAGTGCTCAGCTGTTCTGGTGCCCTCCCACTGTAACTCCAGCAGGAATTGAAGAACAGATTGGAAAGGAGAACAGGATTCAGATGGACCGGGTCCATGCCTTCAACAAATCTTTTCAGCACCTCAATGGATGAAACCTCTGCCTGCAACTCAGAAGGTATAGATGCAAGAGGCAGTGGGGGAGGGGTGGGGCTGGTTGCATTGGAAGCTATAATTGAGCAACAGAAGGGGTGGAGGACTCTGAATATCAAATGTTGCTACTCTCTCAAAACCTTCAAGAGGAATGACTCGATGGTCAGTATTTTTGTCGCAGGGCTGGCCATCACCTTCTAGGCCTATCACTTATACGCTGCACTTGGTGCAGTCTGGGCAAAGTGGGTGCAGTACTAATGTGTATGACGCCTCCAGGCCTTCCACTGAGGTGAATTCTACTGACCATACAAGATCCAGCAATCAGCACATTTTCTCAGCCTGAGTCTTAATTGCTAATCTGTTTTCCTCTTGTAAAAACTGATAAGCCTGGTCTGCTGTGTTTTGTGATTTCATTCCCGATTTCCAGTACTTGAAACGCCTTCCTTTTTGTAAGCACTTTAATCCGTACAGAGGAAAACAATCCACTCCTAACGCAAATCTCCTATTGATTCCAGTTGTATGATTTCACCCATAAATAAACCCCCTAAATATTCTCTTAACTGCTATATAAAGAACGCAGATCAGTATTTTCAAATAGTTTAACGTACAGAATGGTTAATGTCTCTCGCGCACGCACATCCAGTCCTTTGGGCATTTGGGGTTCCTGTCCTTTTACCTTTTTACCTGAGCCAATTAGAATAAAATAAACACTGGAGGCAGGTGCAGTGCATATTAAATAACTCAGGCAAATTTAAAGTCATTAAATTCAGCTTTAACAGCCTTGACAAGTGAATCTGTGATTCTGTGTGCAATGTCAATGGCTGTTTTGGTTTCTCTTTGCAGAAACTTTAGGGAGCACACTGAAAATTTTTACAAGTCTTCACTTTAGGAGTCATAATTAACTTTATTTACTACACACTCAATGCACAAATATTAATTTCACCTCCTTCCCTTAAGCCTCTGACTAATCAAAATCCTTGCATGCTCTCTGTCTATTAGATCTACTTAACAACAGTGACTACTCTTCAGAAGTGGCTAATTGTGAATCATGATAGAAAATGTTTTGCAATGGCGCTGTTATAATATGTATTCCTCTTGCTTATTGTAGATTGAACATTACTTGAAAGGATTTACTTTGAGCATATTAAGCAACTCAGGAGCTCTTTCCTGAGTGAGTGTCTTCTCTCTGGTGTCCTAGCCAATAGTTTTATCTCAATCAACTTCACTAAAACAGGTTCTCGAGATAGATCACCTTGCTTTTTGGGAAACTATGTATATGAAGACGAGCTCCTGCATGTCCTTCGTTATAGCAATGATTGTACATTTCAGTATTTCACTGGTTTTAAAGTGCTTTAAGACATGATGTAGTTCCGACAGATATTGTATTAATGCAATGCCAAGCTTTCTTTCTTTAATACGAAGGATGAGAATTGCTTTTTGATTTTCATGAATTGACAGCATAAAATTCAACCTTGGCCTGGTCTGGAGCCATAAGCATTCCCTGGAATCACAGAGCATAAACATTGAACTCCCAACTCAGTTCTTTTTTTTCAAAAAATAAATACTTCTATTTATATATTACTATTTTAAAACACAGGACTTCCCAAAGAGCTTAAGCTTAATTAAGCTACTTTTTGAAATGTTCTAGCTAAAAAGCATAAATGACTTGGATTAGGGACACAAATACAACATTTTCAGGTTTTGCTAATGGCACAAAACTGGAATTGAGAGTTGAGGATACAAGGAGGCTTTAGGGAGATCGAGCCGTACTGAGTGTGCATGGCTGATTCAGTATGATATGTATAAATGCAAAGTTTTAACATGGATGCGAAAAAGTGAAAGCAAAGTATAATTTAAATAGTGATATATTGTGAAATGTCGATGCGCAGAGAGATCTGGGTACCCTTCTGTCAGTGAATGAAAGTAAACAGGCAAGTGCAGTAAGCAGTTAGGAAGGGAAATGAGGGCATATTGACCCCCATTGAAAGAAGATTTGAATTCAGATTGAGGGATGTCTTACTGCTGTTACTGAACCCTGTTAAGATTACATCTACAGTATTCTGTGTAACTTTGGTCTCCCTACCTAAGAGAGGACATACTTTCCAGAGAGGGAGTACATCGACAGTGTATGAGACTGATATGTTGGTAGGGCTGCCATATGAGGACAGATTAGTTTGACTGGGCCTGTATTCACATGAGTTCAGAAGAATGAGAAGAGATCTGATTGAAACATATTCAATTCTAACAGTGCTGGGCAAATGTAGGAAGGATGTTTTCTCTGGTCATGGAGTCAAGGACCAGAGGTTATTGGCTCAGTCACAGGATAGGCCATTTCGGCCTGAGATGAGAAATCATTTTTTTCACTCAGGAAGTAGTCAGTTTTTGGAATTTGCTACCAGAGAAGGTTGTGGAGGCTGGCTTACTGAGCATTTGCAGGAAAGGGATTGATAAATTTATAGATATTAAAGGCATGAAGACCTTGTGATCGAGGATTAGCCATTATCATTATGATTAGCAGAGCAGGCTAAAGACCCAAATGGCTCCTGCTTCTAGTTTCTAAGTTTCTAGTGTAGAGTGGCTTATTTGAGCAAAACAAGATGCCACTAACTGCTTTGAAGATAATGATCAACTCATCTGTTTGTGGTAAAGGACTTTGTGGCAAGTTCCCCATTGTATTGTTAGATTGACCCCCTTTGCGAGACATCAACTGAAAGGAGGAAAGGACAGTTTGGCCACAGTCTGCCTAATGGATTGTTTGAGCATTTTAATTCAGACTCCCCATTAGGCTCTTATGAAAACTGCTTGATATCAATCCATAATTGTCATTACAGTGCAGTTCCAGAGAGTTAAAATTCACACAACACCAGGTTAGAGTCCAACAGGTTTTCTTGGAATTCTGGATTAGTGGTGCTAGAAGAGCACAGCAGTTCAGGCAGCATCCAAGTAGCTTCGAAATCGACATTTCGGGGAAGCATTAGCTTTCGGAGTGCTGCTCCTTCAGGTGGTTGTGGAGTGTAAGATAGTAGGACACAGAATTTATAGCAAAAGTTTACAGTGTGATGTAACTGAAATTAAATATTGAAAAAGACCCGGAATACTTAAGTCTCCCATCTTTTAGAATGGGCATGTTGGTTTTATATACAAATTCCAGACCTTTCTTAAAGTTACATTCTCAAGTGAACTTTAACAATAGGTGCCATGTTGGCCCAGATAATGCATTGAGGTGTGAGGTACCCTGTATGAGGCTGTCTGTATCTCAATGTTCAGACTGACTGTAATCTAAAAAAGGATTTAGAGAATAGAGAATCTAATCTTACATGGATTCATGCAGTTTTTGAGCAAAATAAAATGTAATTCTGCAAGTGCAAATTCACCCCACAAACAATATGTGGGTGCATGAGGGGGTGTCTGTGTCTGCCTGAGAAAGGTAGTTTTTCGGCTCCAGGGCAATACTGGACAACGAAGGGTACCCTGTCGGTTCCAGCTCATGTTTGCCTCCTGAGGAGGTTTCTCTCAGTGGCGCGTTGGATCTGCCACAGGACCTGTTCAGATGAGGAGGAATGTGACGGGCACTTGGAAGTACTCAGATGCCCTCATATGCTATGGGCAAGGAAGCCTGCGGCATAGTACATTGTTGAGACAGAACAGAACGGCAAGGGATGAATGGACACCACACAACAATCAACAGACAGGAGCATTTCCCTCCCAGTTGGAGAACACTTCAGCGGTTGACCTCGGACCTTCGGGTGACCGTCCTCCAAGGCGGACTTCGAGACTGGCAACAATGCAAAGTGGCCGAGCACAGGCTGATAGCCAAGTTTGGTATCCATGGGGATGGCCTCAACTGGGACCTTGGGTTCATGTCACACTACAGGTGACCCCACTGCACTACATAGACACAGGCACACACTTGTACAGGCGTGCACACACACACACAGACACACTCACTCACTTTCTCATAGGCAAGCACCTCTCAAATGCTCTCACGTACACTCCCACGACCGTCTCACAAACTTATACATCTTTACACTCACACACATACGCATACACACACTATCTGACAGACACCCATAACCCCATGCGCGCGCACGCGCACACACACATACGCACACACACACACACGCATTGTGGGTTGAATTTGTACTTGCAGAATTACATTTTACTTTGCTCAAAAACTGCATGAATCCACGTAAAATTCGGTAATCCCTTTTTTAGATTAGAATCAGTCTGAACATTGGGGCACAGGCAGCCTCCCATTTGGCACCTAACATTGTAAATGTGAGGTGCCAAATATAACTTTAAGAAAGTTCTGGAATTTACATACAAAAGAACTGAAACCAGCAAGGTTATTCTAAAAGATGAGAGACTTAACAAGCAATCCACATCTTTTTCAATATATAATTTCAGTTATATCACACTGTAAAATTTTGCTATAAGTTCTGTGTCCTACAACCTTATACCTCACAACCACCTGATGAAGGAGCAGCACTCCAAAAGCTAGTGTTTCCAAATAAACCTGTTGGATACTAACCTGGTGTTGTGAGATTTCTAACTTTGTACACCCCAGTCCCAACATCAGCATCTCCAGGTTATGAGTTCCAGAAAGAGAATAGAGTTAATCTCTTTTTTTCTCTTCAATGCTTGGTGCTTTATAAGGGCCCAGCTTCAAGAATGATGAACTTTAACAATGGGAGATGTTCACAATCTGCAGTCAAAAGAGGCTGAATGAATCCAGCTAATCTTACTAGAGTGGATGGTTCTGAGTGGATGAAATGTTTTACATCATTCAAGCACCAGAGCCTTGCTGTTGCCTCCATAATCTGTTTCGTTAAGAGTAAAGTTGAAGAACTGTACAAAATCTAAACTAGTTTGAATGAACACCACACCCATTCAGAAAGATCATAATGTCAATTAAGTGGTCTAAAAGAATACTTTTTAAAATTTCAAATCAGACGTAAGTCTTCCAAAAACTAAAACAAATTCTTCATGTGCTGGGAATCTGGAATAAGAACTGAAAAAGTCAAATACTCAGCAGGTCAGATGATATCTGCAGAGAGAGAAACAAGATTCATATTTCAGTTCAATGACTTGTCATGTTAATCTTACTGTTTGACTCTGCTAATGGGCTTGTAAATTGTGCCCTTAGCACCAGGTTCTGTAGTCTAGGAGAAAAGGGGAATAATGGTAAATGTTTTTCCAAATGGGGCAAAACAAAAGTGCATTTTACAAACCAATAATAAACGTTGTTGCTTCTCATTAATATTTTAATATAATATGGAAACTTGGATGTCTCAGCTGCAGAGTTCCCTTGTTCAACATACACAAATGGATAGGTTAACTTGCCTTTGTTATAGAAATTTGACTCAGTAGAGAGCATAAAATATATAACACCAGTATGATTCGTGAGTCATTTCTGACTGAGCAACAGACAATCCTGTATATACATTAGGTGATGACCTTGTCAATCAGTGCATTCTACTTCCATGTAGCTGATGTGAATTTCCCCCAGGATGCTTTGCAAGTTTCAACTCCTTTCTTGTCAAGTATTTAATTTTTCAATCAAAAGCTAAACTCAAATGAGTGAATGCTGCTGAGAGAAGGGGGAAGTGCAAGCACTGCAGGCTATCAGCTTTCGGATACACTAACAGAATTTTTCTATTACTGATGTAGGTGTATATCAAAGTGTTCTGTGGCTCAGTTGGCTTCTGTTGAATGCAAAATGCAGGGATTCAAAGGCAAAGTGTGATATGTGGTGATGACATTGGTGAATAAAATAGAATCTGCGCTGTGGATGGAGTTGATTTTCTGTTTAACCTATAAAACCAGAATGGGCATACATTACACAAAGATGCATTTCTATTTGATTTCTGCTTTTGATATGCAACCAAAATACAAATATATTTCCTAGACTGGAGCCAAAACAAAAATGCTGGTAGAATGCATCTTTAAAGTTTCCTGATAGCTCAATGAAAATGGTTTGCATAATGTGGTATCGACCTGTGTAGATCTGGAGGCTTCATGTTTCATTGCAGGTCTTCATGCTAGATGGCAGCATAAATGGTATTATTAATCTATGCCTCTGTGTTAAAAATGGGAAAAGGTACCTTTATTTCCCACATTTGATTATTATTTAGAAACTTCTGATTTAAAAAAAATGTAAATGGAGATTCTTCTCTGTGTGAAAAACTCCAGTAAACTAGCCCAATAAACTCAGTAGGACCCATTTTTACTTCAGTCTTTTGTCATAAAATTGACAGAAATGCACATACAGCAGTTTTAGAATGTGTCTGATTTTTGTGTCCATGTTAGTTTAAAATTGTCAGCACCCTTTCTCACCACTGCTTGAACTACTGGAGGCAACCAGTCAGTGCTGGAACCTTGAGATGAAGGTTGGGAAGATAAGGGAATTCCTCTTGTAATCTCTGAAACCTTGGAGGAACCACCTTTCAGGAAACATGTAATGGTGTATTCCTACACTCTAATGCCAGCCTGAAGTATAATCCAAATATAATGCAAATATGTTTGTGTCATATCAATTTGGCTGGAAGTTCTAGACAAATTGTGAATTTTAAATCCAACCCCCTCCGTGTTGTTATCACTAGTCTTTAAGTAGAAAGTGATTTACTTTTCCAGCATTAGATTTTAAAATAAGGAGTCCCTGGACCCTGACTTTCAAGATCCTTGAGCACTTAAACCAGGAGAAGATTTTATTGTAAAGAAAAACACTCAAGGGCTTTTACCATGGAGTCCAAAATTTCAGTGACTGGAGTGAACTGTCTGAAATAGTTTTGGCTATCTCTGTGGCACCCACTTCTTACCTTTTGGAGTCAGATGAAACCAAAGACGATTAGAAGAACCAAAGACATACACCAGACACCACCAACTTCTTCAGTAAATACATCATCATCATCAAACTAATGGACCTATGCCTTACCACCCACTTCATTTTCAACAACAAAACTGAAAGACAAACCAACGGAACACCTATGGGATCTCTGATATCAGGGTTCTTAGCAGAGGTAGTAATGCAGAGACTCGAACAAACAGCTCTGCCAACCATCCAAGCCAAACTTTGGGTCTGCTACGTGAATGACACCTTTGTCATCATAAAATGAAACAAACTAGAAGAAACTTTCAGGACCATCGACAATATCCTCACTGGCATTAAATTCACAAAACAGAAGGAAAACAACAACAAACTACCATTCCTAGATGTCACAGTAGAACAAATAGTCAATGGGGATCTTCAAATCAGTGCCCACAGGAAAACAACAAATATGGGCCAAATACTGAACTACAGAAGCAATCATACCAACACCCACAAACAAAACTGCATTGGAACATTATTCCAGCAAGCCACCACACACTGCAGCACAGATGAACTACAAAGAGCAGAGGAAAATCACCTATACAGCACATTCAAAAAGATTGGGTGCTCAATGAACACAATCTGGATTTTCTCAACAACAAACCCTAGCCATTCTCCCCTACTTCAAAGATATCTCGGAAATGACTGCCAAACTGCTCAGACCTCTAGGCGTTTTGGTAGCCCACAAACCCGCCAACACACTAAAACAGCAGGTAATGAACCTAAAAGACCCTATACAGTCAACTAGCAAAACGAACATCATCTACAAAATACCTTGCAAAGATCTGTTGGACAAGCAGGCAGAAAGCTAGCCACCAGGATACATAAACATCGACTAGCCACAAAACGACAAGACCCACTATCATTAGTATCCTGACATACAGATGAGGAAGGACACCACTTCGACTGGGACATCACATCCATCCACGAGGACAAGCCAAACAAAGATACACATAAGAATTCCTAGAAGCATGACACTCCAACCCAGAACTCTATTAACAAACATATTAATTTGGACCCCATCTACCACCGTCTGAGAAAAACAAACAGAAATGGCATCACCAACCCAAGGGAAACCTAAACACATAAATAGGAAGTGGGACATAACCCCAGCACTTCACCAGAGGCTCACTGATGATGTTACCTGGTATGGTGATGAAAGATCTGAAAATGAATCTTCCAGCCCAGTGAGCAAACTTATAACCAGAACCTCAACCTGAACTACAAATCTTCTCAAAACTCACTGGAATCCTTTTTGCTTGGAGGATCTCTCCTTGTCTCACTTATTTCCTCAGAATCTTCCATTGACCCTATTTTAGTTTGAGCTCTAGCATGGCCTCCTTTATGATCTGTAGCTGCTTTATGCACTTACCTGGCCTGAGCCTTTTGGGGTCACAGCTATTACCTTGCTCACCAGGCCATTCTTGAGTTGGAAATCTATCCCCACTATCAGTAACTCAGGGGCATTAGTACCATCAAGGGTCCAGAGATTCAAATACACTAAATAAACCTAGGGGAACAGATGAACACCATCCACCCATTCCCCTGATCTGAGTTTTCAAAGCAGACTCCAGTTGAGGACGGAGATTTCTACCCTCCTGACATTAGGGTTTGGCCTGCAAGGGTGAAGCGGATAGAGATATTTTTCTTGGAAGGATAAAATTCCCGCAGTTTTCAGGGAATTTGCTAAGGTGAGCCACACGAAGGGCAAGCTCTGTCAAGGAGTTAGATTGTGTCCTGTGGGTTCAGATGCATCTTTTGCTTGGGGTATTCCAGCGTTTGTGCACAATTCCTATCAGCCTCCGTTTTGAACTCTAGCTTTTGGGTGTGGAGCAGGCTGTTTTGTAGCAAATGGGAGCTTGCCACTCTTCAGGTGTTCTCCTAATGGGCTTGTGGTGGACGTTTCACAGCATCATTTGTATTTCCTTCCACCCGGTCTGGCTCCCTTTCCATCCAGCTCATGCCTTTTTTCTTTATTTATTCCACTCATTTTCAGGATTTACATCTCCTTTCAGCCTCTCTCTCTCTCTCTCTCTCTCTCTCTCTCTCTCTATCTCTTTTCACAGTCTCTGTCTGCTTCTCTGTGTCTGTCTCTGTCTCTCTTGCTAACCTCTAGCTGGATTTTAGTATGAAAGACTGGAGGTGAGTGACAGGACATTGATTTTTGTTTCTAGTTCCTCATCTGCTTGTTCTAATTGTGAACTGATACCTTGGTTCTCAGCCAACACTTCAAGGATTTCTGCCTTTTTAACCTGCTGAGATGTCTCACCTGTAATTCCCTACTTAGATTTTTATCTGGTTTGTGGCCAGCCTCGCTAACTATCCTGTTCAATGAATGCAATTAATCAAAATGTACCATTTTCTAATGTTAGCATAGGAAGGTTTTGTTGCAGTTACATATTTTTAATTTTATAGATCATCCGAGTCATCAAATTTTCCCCTTTTAGATGACAATTAGCTTATTTTGTCATGTTTCCATCCTGATACTTGTATCACGTTTTGTCAATTTTTTGACTCATTTTGCTTATTCCATTCAGAAACCAGAATCCCTAATTTCTGTTACAAGCAGATTGGAAGTATTAAAACAAATCTCCCTCTCTGTTTTCACATTTTGAAGTAAGTTGGTACTCCCCCCATCCCCCTCTTTATTTGAACAGTGTGGGCATAGTTCTCTGACTCTCGTGGACTCTGAATTTGCAAGCATTGCAACAAAACAGCAGGAATAAAATAAGTCAGAATTGATATTTCTCACATACTTCAATGTGAGAGAATGTCGTACACTACAGACACACAAATATAACATTGGAGGTGATAAAGAGTTTATTGAATAAGTAAAACATATACAAAAAGAAACAATTGAGAGACACCAGTTCAATAATGTCCTTACTTTGAAGATGGTGTCCAAATGTTCAAAGATTGGAGTTATCAGTCTGAACTTCCTTTGTGGGGATGGTTGATTGGTGAGTCAGTAGTTTTTGAGTTGTAAGCAGTTTCTTGTCTTTAAAAATAACTTCAGAAGTCATCAGAAGATCTTTTGCCTGAGTGTAACTACTACTTTGCTGTTTCGATGAAAGAAAATTCTGTTTACAATGATAGACAGACATAGGGCAGTGGTTGTCTTTTGCATGTGGAGGATTTAAATTTTGTAGTTCAAAAGGTAGGAGTGTTAACTTTGTTAATAGATGTTGTATGGAGCGGTTCTAGCCTATGTATTATGAACTATTTCAAAAATGAATAGTAAAAAAGTTGATTGACCTGAATATAATGGGTGTAATATCCAAGCCTCCGGGAGTTGCGGGGGGTGGAGAGAGAGGCGGGGGGATGGTGAGAGAGTTGAGGAGAAGCAGATACCGTTGAGACAAGGTTTGCATTGCACGTAGGTAATCATAGCTCATTCCATAAATTTGAAAATCATGAATACATCTTCTCATTAGATGGATGTAACATAGAGTTATATTATGTATTATTTTCTTTGATGCAACTGGTTATGTACCAACTGATAGCACAATAGTCTTGGCAGCTGGGAGAACTCAAATGAAAATCAATTACTCATTGTGGAATTGAAGATTAGCTTCCATAATATTGTGAATGTAACTACCATCGATTGTCATAAAAACTCATCAGGATCCCCAATATACTGGAACTTCAGGGAAAACAAATTGCTGTCCTTTTCTGGTCTTGCCTGTATGGCTTCGCAGCCAAGCGATTTAACAGTTAACTGCCTTCTGAAGTGGCCTTGCAACTCAGTTCAAGGGCATAAGGATGGATAATAAATGCTAGACTTGCTGGTGGTGCCCAGATCCTGCAAAATAACAAATTGGCTTTTGAGTTTAATATCTTACAGAAATGACCACAGGTCTACATAATTCATTGGTTGTAAGGTGTTTAAGGATGCCCTGTGGTGTACTGTATCAATGCAAATTCATTCTTTCCTTCACATGGAGAATTGTTGCTCCTTTTGACTTTTTAGAAAATTGTTGACAGGGATGAGTTGTATTGTGCTGAACTGTAAACACTCTTTGAATAACAAAAGGTAAAATCAGTCTACAATCTAAGTTAAATACGTTCTGCATTTAGGAAACATGCAGCTAATTTGCACATGGCAATAAATAAAAATAAAATGTTATACTTGTTTCTAATTCCTCCGTCAGAGAAAATAAATTTTCTTTCCCTATCTTAGCGAGCATTATTTATCATTTCAAACATCGTAAATTAACCTTCAATCTTTTCCATTTAGGAAATAGAAGCATGTTTATGTAACCTATCCTCATATTTAACTGTTCAGCCTAGAAATAATTATAGTGAAAATGTGGTGGTCAGATCTGAATGCTGTACTGAACTGTTGTCAACAAGCAAAAATTACACCACTTTGTATTCTAGCCCCTTAGATAAATGTCAACATTCAATTAACTTTAATAATTGCTTTCTGTGAGTGTCTACATGGATGCCAAAATCTATTTGCTACTTTACATTCCTAGTTTCTCATCCTTCAGAAAGATTTGTCTTTCTTGGATCTAAAGTGCATTCCTGCATTCTGATTGCATTTAACTGCACTTAATTTCAGTTATCATCGTTATTCCCTACTGACGCAGACTCAACAGGCAGAAAGGGAATGGGTGACCACCAGACAAAGTAAGAGGATTCGGCAGGCAGTTTAAGGATCCCTGTGACCATTCTCCTGAAAAACAGATTTACCACTTTGGATACTGTAGAGGGGAATGGCCTTTCGGGGGAAACAGCAGCAGTAAATTCATGATGACACAGTTAGCTCTGTTGCACTGAAGAGGAGCAAAAAGTATGGAAATGTAATAGTGAACTGTAATGGGAATAGATAGACATTTGTGTGGCTGCAAGATGGTATGTTGCCTCGCTGGTGCTTGGGTAAAGGAGGTCTCAGAGTGACTATAGGATATCCTGGAAGGAGAGGGTGAATTGCTCGTGGTCATGGTACACCTTTTGTAGGTAAAATAAAAGGGATGCAGTCCTAAAAACACAGTTTAGGGAGTTAGGAAGTAAGCTTAAAAGGATCTCAAAGGACATGATCTCAGTATTATTTCCAGTGCAACATGCTAAAGTAGAAATGACAGGACATACCGGATGTATATGCAAGAGGGAGGGTTTCAGATTTCTGTGGCATTTCGTCTGGTTCTGATGGAGATGAGACCAGTACAAACTGGATGGGTTAAATCTAGATAGGACCCTGGGGGGAGCATTTGCTAGAGTGGTTGGGGAGCATTTAAAACAATTTGGCAGGGCGATGAGAACCTAAGCAAGGAGTCAGTGGAAGGGGTATCAAAGATAAGAACAAATGACAACAAAGACAATAAGACAAGTGATACGTAGAGGAAGCCACGATCAGACACAAACAAGGCCACAGTAATTTTTTATAAAAAAGGTGAGAATGGGAAAAGGAATGTTAAAAAGATAAGCCTTGAGACTTTGTGCCTGAATGCACGGAACATTTGAATTAAAGATGAATTAATTATACAAATAGATGCGTGATATAATTAGGGTTATGGAGACATGGCTACAAGGATGGGAACTGAGCATCCAGGGTATTCAGTAGTTTTGGAAGGATAGACAAAAAGAAAAAGTGGTGGAGTTGCATTACTACCTGAAGAAGATATAAATAAATATTGAGGAAAGATACGAGCTCAAACAATGCAGAATCTGTGTGGGTAGAATTGAGAAATACCAAGGGACAAAAAAAGTAGTGGGGGTGGTATATAAAACATCAAACTGTTGTGGTTATGTTTGGAATGGCATTAAACAGGAAATTAGAGCTGCATGCAGGAAATATGCATCTGTAATTATGGTGACTTTAATCTGCACGTGCATTGGGAAAAATAAGTTGATCATAATACGGTAGAGGAGGAATTCCTAGGGTGTGTAGACAATAGTTTTCAGAACCAATACATTGAGGAACCAACTAGGGAACAGGCCATTTTAGATTCAATGCAATGAGGAAGGAATAATTGGTAATGTAGTTGTGAAAAGTCATTAGAGGTGAGCGAATATAAGATGATAGAATTCTTCATCAAAATGGAGAATGCAGTAGTTGATTCTGAGACTATGGGTCCTGAAACTTAAGAAGGGAAACTGTGGTGGTACGCGGTGTGTGTTGGCTATTATGGAAAACCTACTGAAAGGAATGCCAGTCGATGACAAACATTTAGAGAATGAATGGGTGATTTGCAAACAATTGTTTAAATACAAGAGAAGCTGGAGACTGCATTAGATGCAAAAAAGAGGCATGCAAATTGACAAGAAAGAAAAATAGACCGGAGGATTGAGAACCATCTAGAAGTCAGCAAAAGAAGACCAAGAGATTGATTAAGAAGGAAAAATAGAGTATGAGAGTAAGCTTGCCAGGGATGTAAGAACTGACTGTAAAACATTCTATCAGTATGTAAAGAGAGCAAGATGAGTGAAAGCTAATGAAGGTTTCTTACAGTCAGAAACGAGGGAGTTTGTAATAGGGCACAAAGAAATGGTCGATAAACTGAATTCATTCTTTGCTTCTGCCTCCACAGTGAAGGGCATGAATAGTATACCAGAAATGATGGGAAACAGAGTTTATCGAGAGGGAGGACTTGAACTGGGTTAGTAGAGAAATAGTGTTGGAGAAATTGATAGGATTGAAGACCGATAAATCTCCATGCCCCAAACCACTTAAGAAAGTGTCCATACAATTGGTGAGTGCATTGGTATTCTTCCAAGATTCTTTAGCCCTTGGAACACTTCCTACAGATTGGAGGGTAGCTAACATAACCCCACTACTTTGAAAAGGGAAGTAGAGAGAAAACTGGGAATTATAGACCAGTGAGTCTGACATCAGTAATGGAGCAGATGCTAGGGGTCCATTATCAAGGATTTTACAGCAGAACACTTAGAAAACAGTGGTAGAATCAAACACAGTTAGCATGCTTGACAAATCTGTTGGAGTTCTTCAAGGATGGAGCTAGTAGAATTGATTGAGGGAGACAATAGATGTGATGTATTTAGACTTACAAAAGATTTTTAGCAAAGTTCCACATCAAAGATGAATGTATGAAACTAAAATGTGTGGGATTGTGGGTAATGCATTAAAGTAGATGGAAATTTGGTTGGACAAGAAGCAAATAAGGAAATAAGAGTGTCTCTTTCTGAATAGCAGGCAATGACTGTGGGCTACTGTAGGGATTGGAACATTAGAACCAAGCTATTTACAATAAAAGTTAATGATTTAGATGAAGGAACTAAATGAAATGTCTTAAAATTTGCAAATGACACAAAGCTGGGTAGAAGGATGAGCTGTGAGGCAAATGCAGAGATATTGTAGTGTGATTTAGACAGGCTGAGTGAGTGGTAGATGTACATAACAGATGTTGTATAATCTGGATTAATGTGAGGTTATCCACTTTGGGGGAAAAAAATAGGAAGGCAGATTATTGTTTGGCTGCAAATTGAGAGAGGAAAATTCTCAATGAGATCTGGGTGTCCTCGTGCACCAGTCACTGAAAGTAAGTGTTCAGGTGTAGCAGAGCTGAAAAATGTGTTGCTGGAAAAGTGCAGCAGGTCAGGCAGCATCTAAGGAGCAGGAGAATCGATATTTCGGGCATAAGCCCTTCTTCAATGCCCGAAACGTTGATTCTCCTGCTCCTTGGATGCTGCCTGACCTGCTGCACTTTTCCAGCAACACATTTTTCAGCTCTTATCTCCAACATCTGCAGTCCTCACTTTCTCCTTCGTTTATGTGTAGCAGGCAATAAAGAAGGTAAACTGTATGTTGGACCACAGTGAGTGGATGCAAGTACAGAAAGAAGGATATCTTGCTGCAATTATGCAAGGCATTGGTAAGGACACACCTGGAATATTGTGTGCAGTTTTGATCTCCTTATCTAAGGAAGAATGTTCTTGTTCTAAAGAGAGTCCAGCGAAGTCCAGTTGATTCCCGGGATGGAAGAACAGTCATATGAGGAGAAATTGAATCAGTTAGGATTGTATTCACTGGAGTTGAGAAGATAAGAGGTGATCTCATTGAAACCTATAAAATTCTATCAGGATTAATGACAGTTTAGATGCAGAAAGGATGTTCCCAATATTGGGGAATTCTAGCACCAGTTTAAGAATAAGTGGTAAACCATTTAAGGCTGAGATGAGAAATTTCTTCACCCAGAGGACTGTGAGCCTGTAGAATTCATTACCACAGAAAGTGGTTGAGGCCAAAACATTGTGTTTTCAAGATGTAGCTATTGTGGTTAGAGGGTTCAAGGGATCTGGGGAATTGGGATGAGGGTATTGAGTCATAACTACATTGAATGGCGGAGCAGGATTGAGGGGTCTAATGGCCTACTCCTCGTATCATCTATGTCTCTGTGCTTAATACAATGATAATATTCTTTGCCACAAATGGCGGAGACCAAGGTACAAAATGTAAGAAACAATAGTGCAGTATGATGAAAGTTGTATATTTATATCTATACACATTATCTTTAGAGGTTGCATCTTAAAATAAAGGCATATGACTTTTATGACGGGTCTGGATGGTAGGAGAAAGTGAGAACTGCAGATGCTGGAGATCAGAGTTGAAAAGTGTGCTGCTGGAAGAGCACAGCAGGTCAGACCGCATCCAAGGAGCAGGAGAGTCAATGTTTTGAGCACAAGCCTTTCATCACATCCTGGATGAAGGGTTTATGACCAAAATATCACTTCTCCTGCTCAATGCTTTTCTGCGCAGTTCTGGATGGTGTCAAGGTTCTTGAGTGTTGCTGGAGCTCCAATCATCCAGCTAAATGGAGAATATTCCATCATACTCCTCATGATTTGTCTTGTAAATGGTGAACAAGCATTAGAAGAATAAGATATGAGTTACTTATTCTTGACCTATACTTGTCGCCAAACAACTCTGGTTCAGTTCAGTTGTTAATCAATTGAGATCCCCCAACCCAGCAAGTTGATAATGGAAGATTCAGTAATTAAAATGTTATTAAACATTAAGGGGCAAAGACTAGATTCTCCCTTGTTGGAGAAGGTCATTGCCTAGCATTTGTGTAGAGTGAATGTTACTCACTATCTATATGTCCAAGCCTGGATATTGTTCAGGTCCTGATGCATTTGGATATGAACTGCTTCATGATGTGAGGTATCAAAAATGGTGCTGAACATTGTACAATCAGCATCAAACATCTCCACTTCTGATTTTGTAATGGAGAGAAAGTCATTGAAGTAGTTGAAGATGCTTGGGCTTAAGGTGATTATTCAGAGGAACTCCTGTAGAGATGTCCTGGATATGAGATGATTGACCATCAACAAAACAACCATTATTCTTTGTGCTAGATAAGAGTAGCAACCAAGAGTTTTCATTCAATTCCCAATGACTCCAGTTATGCTAAGACTGTTTGCTGTCACAGTCCATCAAATGCTGCTTTGATTTCAAGGATAGTCACTCTCTCATCATCAGGTTCATTGCTTTCATCTATGTTTGGATGAAGGCTGTAATGAGGTCAGGAGCTGAGTGGCTCTTGGTGAATCTAAAGTGAGTATCAGTGAGCAGGTTATTCCTTTGCAATTGCCACTGAGTAGCACTGTCAATGCTTCCTCTTATTATTTGATCAAAATGTAGTGGCAATTAATCCAGGTAGACTTTTCTATCTTTGTGCACGGAGGTACCTGACTACTTTTCCACCTAGAGAGAGACACCCACTGTAGTCAGATAGCTTGGCTAAGGGCTCAGCTAGTTCTAGAGTACAAATATTCAGTACTATTGGTGGAATGTTGTTAGAGCCCAAAGCCTTTGCAGTATCCAGAGTCTTCAGCCATTTCTTGACATCACTTGGAGTGAATTGGTGGGCAGCACGGTGGCTCGGTGGTTAGCACTACTGTCTCATAGGGATCTTTGAACATTCTCCTCCTGTCTGCGTGGGTTTCATCTCGCAATCCAAAAATGTCCAGATTAGATGGATTGGCCGTGCTAAATTACTTAGTGTCCAGGGATGTTCAGGCTAGCCATAGCCATAGCCATAGCCATAGGGAATGCAGGGTTACAGGGATAGGGTGGGTCTGGGTGGGATGTTCTTCCGAGGATCGTTGCAGATTTGATGGGCTGAATGGCCTGCTTTCACACTGTAGGGATTGTGTGATTCTCTATGAATCAAGTCAGTTCTAGAATGGCATCTATGATGCTGTGGCCCTTGGGTGGAGGCCAAGATGGGTCATCCCCTCTATGGTTGAAGATTGTTGCAGTCTTGTCTTTTGCACTGTAGTGCTGTATTCTCCCATTATATAGAATAGTAAATAGCTATGCAACCTCCGTGTCCAATGAGTTGTGTAATTGTCCAATACCATACATGAGTGGACATGGCCAAAAGAGCTTAGGTCTGATCTGTTGATTGTGGGATATCTTTGCCTTGTATGCTGTTCTGACTGTTTGGCATGCAAGTAATCCTATTGACATTTATGTTCTACCTATGGTAGGTGCTGCTTCTGGGTGCCCTCATTCAATTTTCATTTGTATCCTTTTTTATTTCAAAATTAAGATATTGTAATTATAATATAATATCATCACATTATTCAATTCATCACTTCTTATTTTGGGTCAAATACTAATTTGAATCATTTTTACACTGGAATTTTCCCAAAAGCACTTTTAGCATTAAAGTAAATGGATTCAAACTGCAAGAAAAATAAGCTTACAAATAAATTATTACATAAAAAGTCATGACATTTTCACATTACAAGAATCGAGTGCAAAAAAAATGTTTTACTGCCATTCTTTTGACAAAGTTAATACTTTAAATATGTAACAATGAATATGTCAGCTTTGAAGTTAAGTTCAGAGTAGGGTAACAACTGAGGGAACAGCATATCATTGCAGCTTTTGAACTCTCAAATTGAAATGCTGTCAGTTTAAAAATAGATTGAATGCCTTCTGTTGTTAATATCAGTGTGAGGTGTCTGTAATAATGGCAGATACTAAAGGTGGAACCTCTACATTTGAGAAACTGTGAAGTTGGGGATTTTTTTTTATTGAACCTATTTTTGTAATCAACCTGTTCAGAGGTTATTACATATCACTGGAGCAGGTGGGACTTGAGCCCAGACCCCCAATTCCGGAGGTAAGGACACTCCTCCTACTGTACCACAAGAGGGTCTGCACAGGGTTTTGAGTGTGAGTCTTAATTGGGAACACATTTGGCCCAGATTTTCCAGTGGTCAGATAATTTTAGATAGACGGGAGTTGTGCGTGGGGACTTTGTAGCATACCCATCATAGAATCCTGACAGTGTAGAAACAGCAAGTCTACACCAACTCTCCAAAGACTACCCTACCCAGAACCACCCACTTAGCCTGTCCCTGGAACCCAACATTTCCCATGGCCAATCCACCTAACCTGCACATCTTTGGAGTGTAGGAGGAACCAGAGCACCTGGAGGAAACCCACGCAGACATGGGGAGAATGTGCAAACTCCACACACAGTCGCCCAAGGGTGGGATCGAACCTGGGTCCCTGGCACGGTGAGGTAGCAGTGTTAACCACTGAGCCACTGTGCTGCCTTTATTCGCATTTCTCCCTTGAACATGAGCCATGCTAATCTTCTGTGTTGTTCCAATTTTAATGTGTGCGCTGCCATAGCAGACTCTGAAGGAATGGCCCTGCAAATCGAAGATTCTGCTTGACAATTTATCTACAACTGGAACATTGTGAAAGCAGCATTTTCAGTTGCAGCATTTGAAGGATTCCAATGAAATTAAGCAAATAATTACCCAGGATAGTAATCCAACTCCTGAGTAATTATTGAGCAAACTCACAACTGAGCTCATGATTACCCAAGTACAGCCTGCACCATCAGCAACCCTCTCACCTCACCAGACCCTGACCTAAAAACACCACCCTCTGTGTCGTGGACCCAACATCATGCCTCAGCCCTCACTCTAACCTCTCTGTCTCTACGACTGGACCCAATCTCACCACCTTCACACCCCCCAGACCTGAATACCTCACCCTTCCATCAGACATTATCGTTCCTTCCCCTGCCACCAGTCTAAAATCTGAACCACGCTAAAGGACCTGCTGTTAGTCCTGAAAATCCCACCGAACCTGCTGACCCCATTTTTTTATTTTGCCCTGCCAGCCGACCTGACACCTGTTCCTCCCACCACCACCAGCAAGGTTGTGCCTGATTTTCCAATCTCATACAGATTGCCACTCAGTTCTTCCCTTTTCTGTGCAATAAAATGGCTGTGCATTTTTGTCAGGAGATTTTGATCAGGACTGTTGGAAATATGGAGCCATACTTGCATTCTGACAGGTCACAGAGTTGGTGGAGCAAGTGTAAGGTAAACCAAGCCCAGCCCATCCCTTACCCCAGTCAGCTGCCACATTGTGAAATACGGTGATTCTGAATCATAGACTGCCACTCTGATGGCAAGTGTCAAACGCGTAGTAATTGATTGAGGTATGAGATTTGGGTGCCAATGACAGTGTGCCAGAGGACAATGTGACAAGGTGTGGACCACCACTTCCCCAGGACGTGACATCTCTCATCATCACTACCACCATGCCCCCCCCCTCCCCCCCCACCCCCCTCCCCACTGACCACAACCAGCGCAGGTCTCTCACATCTGTTCTGACCTGTCATAAACAGTCCACAGTTCTGGTGCCCTTGTTACATTATCTTCTGGCACACGTCATTGGCACACAAACCTCATACCTACATCAATTGGAGACATAGAGGTGTACAGCATGGAAACAGACCCTTCGGTCCAACCCGTCCGTGCCGACAAGATACCCCAAACCAATCTAGTCCCACCTGCCAACACCCATCCCATATCCCTCTAAACCCTTCCTATTCATATACCCATCCAGATGCCTTTTGAATGCTGCAATTGTATTAGCCTCCACCACTTCCTCTGGCAGCTCGTTCCATACATGTTCCATCTGTTGTGTTAAAAAAATTGCCTGGGTATGTCTCTTTCCTATCTTTGCCCTCTCACCCTAAATCTATGCCCTCTAGTTCTGGACTCCCACACCCCAGGGAAGAGACTTTGTCTATTTATCCTATCAATTTCCCTCATGATTTTATAAACCTCTATAAGGTCACCCCTCAGCCTCCGATGCTCCAGGGAAAACAGCCCCAGCCTATTTAACCTGTCCCTCTAGCTCAAATCCTCCAACCCTGACAACATCCTTGTCAATCTTTTCTGAACCCTTTCAAGTTTTACAATATCCTTCTGATAGGAAGGAGACCTGATTTGCATGCAATATTGCAAAAGTGGCCTGACTGATGTCTTGCACAGCTGCAACATGACCTCCCAGCTCTTGTACTCAATACTCTGACCAATAAAGGAAAGCATACCAAATGTCTTCTTCAAAATCTTATCTATCTGCAACTCCATTTTCAAGGAGCAGTGAACCTGCACCCCAAGGTCTCTTTGTTTAACAACACTCCCCAGGACCTTACCATTAAGATTTGCTTTTCCAAAATGCAGTACCTCACATTTACCTAAATTAAACTCCATCTGCCACTTCTCAGCCCATTGGCCCATCTGCTCAAGATCCTGTTGTAATCTGAGGTAACCTTCTTCGCTGTCCACTACACCTCCAATTTTGGTGTCATCTGCAAACTTACTAACTGTACCTTTTATGCTCACATTCAAATTATTTATATAAATGACAATAAGTAGTGGACTCAGTACCGATCCTTGTGGCACTCCACTAGTCACAGGCCTTCAGTCTGAAAAACAACCCTCCACCACCACCCTTTGTCTTCTACCTTTGAGCCAGTTCTGTGTCCAAATGGCTAGTTCTCCCTGTATTCCATGAAATCTAACCTTGCTAATCAGTCACCCATGGGAAACCTTGTTGAATGCCTTAATGAAGTCCATATAGATCACATCTACCACTCTGCCCTCATCAATCCTCTTTGTTACTTCCTCAAAAGACTCTATCAAGTTTGTGAGACGTGATTTCCCATGCAAAAAGCCATGTTGACAATCCCTGGTCAGTCCTTGCCTTTCCAAATACATGTACATCCTGTCCCTCAGGATTCCCTCCATCAACTTGCCCACCACCGATGTTAGGCTCTCTGGTCTAGTTCCCTAGTTTTTCCTTAGCACCTTTCTTAAATAGTGCCACCACGTTAGCCAACCTCTAGTCTTCCAGCACCTCACCTGTAACGATACAAATATCTCAGCAAGGGGCCCGGCAATCTCGTCCCTAGCTTCCCACAGAGTTCTTGGGTTCACCTGATGTGGTCCTGGGGATTTATTCACTTTTATGCAGTTCAAGACATCCAGCACTTCATCCTCTGTAATATGAACATTGTTCAAGGTATCACCATCTATTTCCATACATTTTATATCTTCCATGTCCTTTTCCACAGTAAACGCTGATGCAAAATACTCGTTTAGTTACGAAGCATTTGACACTTACCATCAAAGTTGCCACCTCTGTATTTCACGATGTGGCAGCTGACTGGGGGAAGGGATGGGGTTTGGTTTACCTTGCACCAGCTCCAACAACTCTTTGTGACCTGTCAGATTGGAGGTATGGCTCCATTTTTCCAACAGTCCTCATCAAAATCTCCTGACAAAAATGCAGAGCCATTTTGTTGCACGGAAAGTGAAAGAGCAGAGTGGCAATCTGCATGAGATTGGAAAAACAGGCATAGCCTCGCTTGATTATAGGGCTCAGGATGCACTAAAGCACTTGACCACAGCATTCAAGGCTGAGTTCCCAGCACTGTACAAAAAGCTTTCTTCCCTTCTCTAGCTGATAGGTGAAAATCCATTGCAAACATTAAATTTTGTTCCTGTGGCAGACTGCGGTTAGCGAGGGTGGTTTAGTGACATAGCAAAGTCGCACTCTCTATTGATAGTTATTTTTCTATATTTTACAGCTTTATTCTACTGTTAAAAGAATGTTGCCTGAGCTCAGTTGAAACATTAAATCATTTTCACATTGTATCAAGTAACCCAGAATTACTTCATGCTTCTCATCAATACTCAGCAAATAACGGGTTACTTCAGTGTAAAAGTGTTGTGTTTTCAGCCCAGTCACTGCACTGGAGCACATTGTCTTTTGGGGAAGGTTTCTCAGCCTCTGAAACATGCTCTGCTATTCAGCAAGTTCATGGTTGATCTGATTACAACATGTTCCTGCCTAATTTTGATAACCTTTCACCAAACGTCTATCTAACCCTGCCTTAAAATGGTCAAAATCTCTGCTGTCATTGTCTTTTTTGAAGAGAGTTTCAAAGGTTCTTCACCAATCTGAGAGAATTTTTTTTATATTCCATGCCCCCATCTTTTATCTATGCTTTGGACACTATGACCAGTTTATGTATTAAAAACACTTTACTCAAGTGCTGTTGTCAATGTGGTGAACATAGGGTCTCAGAAATTGGTTTGTGGTTCAACTTAATTTTATTAACACAATATTACTTATTAAAAACACCATCTGGGCATTTTGTCAGTTCCCACAATATTCACTCTATCTAGCTCTATCTGTCTGAGAAAGGATATACCTGCAATGATTCAGGTGCATGAAAGCTGGGCTGTTATATTCTCCTTCCTCTCTGATTTAGGGTTTGCACTCTTCCACAGAGATGGGTCTTCTCCTGGATTGTCTTGGGTTGCAGCATGGCCACGAGTCTTCCTGTGAGTCTTCACTGAGGTTGGTGTTAGGGGTGTGTGTGTGTGTTTTTAACTCCCTCACCTCAAACATTCCCAAACATTCTGTGGCCTTTGGCAAATGGGGTCATGGACGGGGTTCAAAGCATCCAATTGGATCGCACCAATACACTTTCCCGTTGCCATACCTGGGAAGTTTAAAGTGTACAATTGGTACTGGCTGGAAGATGAGGTGCCAGAAAGCCTGATCGATACTTCTCCAATACACAGCCCTCGGGCTGGTTATAACCGGTTCCCCTGAACCTTTGTTCTTCTTGGAGCTTGGTTTCCACTGTCTCTGCAGCCAATAGCTCCTGGCTGCTATTTGATTTAGTTTAGCCAATTTTCCGAGAGACCCAAATTCTGTGGTTGAGAGTCAGTTTACAATGTTCAGTTTTGGGCCCAAGACACCTTGACCACATCTTAAATTAGTAACCCCTTAGTTATAAATCATAACCTCTAGTTGTAGCTCCTCTCACAAGGGAAACATCCTTTCCATATTCACTCCTTGTCAAGACCCCTCAGGCTCTTGCAAATTATTGACAAGGGTGGGATTTGGACTTGTGTGCAAAGCCTTTTGCTTTCCTGTGTTGGCCGCCATCTCATATAGTAATTGTGATAGCCAAAAATTGAGCACCCCTAGTCAACTGCTTAGAAGTCTAACTTGTATACAATGACAGCCAACTGTAACTCTGCCAACTTTAACTCTTTACTGCACACTTCTTCAAAAATCACATGACACCAGGTTAGAGTCCAATAGGTTTATGTGAAATTGCAAGCTTTTGGAGCCCCACTCCTTCCTCAGCAAGCTAGGGAGGCTCCAAAAGCTCGCCGTTTCATATAAACCTGTTGAACTATAACCTGGTGTCATGTGATTTTTTTACTTTGTCCACCCCAGTCCAACACCAATGCCTCCATATCATACACACTTCTTGTAAGAGAATTTGTTGATTTCTATGAAGCACTAATTCAGACATTGGATAACCACTCAAATTAATCTTGGTTCAGATTGTAAGAGCACATGTACAATGTGATCAGCAATTAGGAAATGCATAACTCCTACCCCAATATGATATGCCTTGTGTACTGCATCCTCAATTGTCCAATTAAATCAACTTCTCCTCGAGCAGAATTCTGTATCACTCTGCTCAAGTCCAACATAATCTGCTAAAAGCATTTCAAGTGGTAACAAATTTGCTGATGCATCTTTTTCAATCACGCCCACACTCTTGTATGCAGCAACGTATGGCTATCTTGGCTCTTCCAAACCAATTAAATGTTGATATGAGGGCAAGGGAGAATACTTTCCCTCATCAATTGTTCTGAGTGAGTTTAATGACTAAACCACTCGCAAAATAACTCTGTTTCCTGTAAATAATGTCAACTCAAGCTGTTTCTATTTATACAGCACTTCTAATGTAACATAACATTCCAGGCTATTTTATAGGACTGTATTAAGTACTGTAAAATGGTTGTTGAGGCAAAGGCAGACATTTTAGGACAGGTGATAAAAATCTTGGTCAGAAGGGTAGGTTTCAAAGACCATCATTAAGCAAGGAGGAGGGAGAAAGGTTTAGGAAGAGAATTTCCAAGCCAAGACAACTGAAGTCACAACTGCCAATGGTGAAATGATGGAAGTGCATCTTCAATAATACTTTTGCTTTTTCACCTTTTCCCAGTGTTTAAATTGTTTCTCTTTCTAATACATTGTCACAATTGAAAAGAGAGAGCCATTAATTTTGAGCAGGAATGCCATGTCCTAATGTTTTTAAGTTTCTTATTGAACATAGAACAATACAGCGCAGAACAGGCCCTTCAGCCCTCGATGTTGCGCTGACCTGTGAACTATTCTTAGCTCATCCCCCTACACTATCCCAAAATCATCCATGCGCTTATCTAAGGATTGTTTAAATCTCCCTAATGTGGCTGAGTTGACTACATTAGCAGGTAGGAAATTCCAAGCCCTTACTACTCTGAGTAAAGAACCTGCTTCTGACATCTGTCTTAAATCTATCATCCAGGAGAAAGTGAGGACTGCAGATTCTGGAGATCAGAGCTGAAAAATGTGTTGCTGGAAAAGCGCAGCAGGTCAGGCAGCATCCAAGGAGCAGGAGAATCCTGACCTGCTATGCTTTTCCAGCAACACATTTTTCAGGTTAAATCTACTACCCCCCAATTTGTAGTTATGCCCTCTCGTACAAGCTGACGTCATCATCCTAGGAAAATGTCTTTCACTGTCTACCCTATCTAATCCTCTGATCATCATGTATGTCTATATCAAATACCCCCCTTAGCTGCTGCCTTTCCAATGAGAACAGACCCAAGTCCCTCAGTCTTTCATCATAAGACCTTCCTAGAACAGGCAACATCCTGGTAAATCTCCTCTGCACCTTTTCCAATGCTTCCACATCCTTCCTGTAATGGGGCAACTAGAACTGTACACAATATTCCAAGTGCAGCCACACTAGCGTTTTGTATAGTTGCAGCATGATATTGCGGTTCCGGAATTCAATCCCTCTACCAATGAAACCTAACACACCGTATACCACCTTAACAGCACTATCCACCTAGGTGGCAACTTTCAGGAATCTATGCACACAGACTCCAAGATCCCTCTGCACATCCACACTACCAAGAATCTTTCCATTGACCCAGTACTCTGCCTTCCTGTTATTCTTACCAAAGTGCCTCACATTTAGCTGCATTGCACTCCATTTGCCACCTCTCAACCCAATTCTGCAGTTTATCCAAGTCCCCCCTGCAACCTGTAACATTCTTCCAAACTGTCCACTACTCCACCGACTTTAGTGTGGTCTGCAAATTTACTAATCCATCCACCTCTGCCTGTGTCTAAGTCATTTGTAAAAATGACACACAGCAGTGGTCCCAAAACAGATCCTTGTGGCATGCCACTAGTAACCAGACTCCAGACTGAATATTTTATTGCTCAAATAATTTTATGACTTTATTTGTTATTATAACAAGTGGAAATAATTCATTCCTAGATGCATCAGCAAAATGTCCAATCTTTTAATCCAGATATCTTGTGTTCTTAACTTTTTTCCTATTGTAATATTATCCCTAATTGTGCTGAAAAATTTAATGCCTGTCCCAACCCCATGTTTCACAGTGAAATAACTACTTTTTAAATGGAGTCACTGTTACATTGGCTGCTATCTTACAACATTGCGTGTACAATAAACTCTAACAAACAGTATGAAACAGTGATCACTATTATGACTGAAGTTGGAGGAAAGTGCGACCATTCTAGTTTCACTGCATCATTGGTCACAGTAGAAAATAAAATCAGTTATCTCAGTTACCAAGATGACATATTAAATATCTTATACTGGATTAGTGGTGCTGGAAGAACACAGCAGTTCAGGCAGCATCCAACGAGCAGCGAAATCAACGTTTCGGGCAAAAGCCCTTCATCAGGAATAAAGGCAGTGAGCCTGAAGCATGGAGAGACAAGCTAGAGGAGGGTGGGGGTGGGGAGAGAGTAGCATTGAGTACAATGGGTGAGTGGGGGAGGAGATGAAGGTGATAGGTCAAGGAGGAGAGGGTGGAGTGGATAGGTGGAAAAGAAGATAGGCAGGTCGGACAAGTCAAGGAGACAGTAACTGAGCTGGAAGTTTGAAACTAGGATGAGGTGGGGGAAGGGGAAATGAGGAAGCTGTTGAAGTCCACATTGATGCCCTGGGGTTGAAGTGTTCCGAGGCGGAAGATGAGGCGTTCTTCCTCCAGGCGTCGGATGGTGAGGGAGCGGCGGTGAAGGAGGCCCAGGACCTCCATGTCTTCGGCAGAGTGGGAGGGGGAGTTAAAATGTTGGGCCACGGGGCGGTTTGGTTGATTGGTGCGGGTGTCTCGAAGATGTTCCCTAAAGCGCTCTGCTAGGAGGCGCCCAGTCTCCCCAATGTAGAGGAGACCACATCGGGAGCAACGGATACAATAAATGATATTGGTGGATGTGCAGGTGAAACTTTGATGGATGTGGAAGGCTCCTTTAGGGCCTTGGATAGAGGTGAGGGAGGAGGTGTGGGCACAGGTCCAACCGTAACAAGGACAGAACGCCCCTGGTGCTCACCTTCCACCCTACAAACCTTCGCATCAACCAAATCATCCACCGACATTTCCGCCACCTCCAAAAAGACCCCACCACCAGGGATATATTCCCCTCCCCACCCCTTTCCGCCTTCCGCAAAGACCGTTCCCTCCGTGACTACCTGGTCAGGTCCACACCCCCCTACGACCCACCCTCCCATTCTGGCACTTTCCCCTGCCACCGCAGGAACTGTAAAACCTGTGCCCACACCTCCTCCCTCACCTCTATCCAAGGCCCTAAAGGAGCCTTCCACATCCATCAAAGTTTCACCTGCACATCCACCAATATCATTTATTGTATCCGTTGCTCCCGATGTGGTCTCCTCTACATTGGGGAGACTGGGCGCCTCCTAGCAGAGCGCTTTAGGGAACATCTCCGAGACACCCGCACCAATCAACCAAACCGCCCCGTGGCCCAACATTTTAACACCCCCTCCCACTCTGCCGAAGACATGGAGGTCCTGGGCCTCCTTCACCGCCGCTCCCTCACCATCCGACGCCTGGAGGAAGAACGCCTCATCTTCCGCCTCGGAACACTTCAACTCCAGGGCATCAATGTGGACTTCAACAGCTTCCTCATTTCCCCTTCCCCCACCTCATCCTAGTTTCAAACTTCCAGCTCAGTTACTGTCTCCTTGACTTGTCCGACCTGCCTATCTTCTTTTCCACCTATCCACTCCACCCTCTCCTCCTTGACCTATCACCTTCATCTCCTCCCCCACTCACCCATTGTACTCAATGCTACTCTCTCCCCACCCCCACCCTCCTCTAGCTTGTCTCTCCATGCTTCAGGCTCACTGCCTTTATTCCTGATGAAGGGCTTTTGCCCGAAACGTTGATTTCGCTGCTCGTTGGATGCTGCCTGAACTGCTGTGCTCTTCCAGCACCACTAATCCAGTATAAGATTTTCAGCATCTGCAGTCATTGTTTTTACCATATTAAATATCTTACCCATAACAAGTCTTAAACAGCACGATCTGTTTATCAGGTTTCTTTACATACACAATTATGAATTTATTTTGAAAATAAAGGTTGTTCAATAATGTAATAATTAGTAAATGTATCCAGTCAGTAGTTTACAAGTATAAATGCTTGTTCCCTCTAAATATTCATAAAATGATAGATATCCCTAGAAAACACATGCACTCCATTTAAACACACGCGTTCACAGACACACCCACACTCACTCACTTCCTGAATAAAGAAAGAGAACACAATTTTCTGACTTTTTTGGGGAACACAAAAACTTCAACTTGTAGGAAAAATAATAAAGCATGGGATGTTTTGGAATCCTATGATCTGATGTTCTAATCTTCCAAGTCTTGCAGACACTGGAAAAAAAGAATCTCTTTCAAAAAGAACAAATAAGCTTCACCATGAATTGTTGTAGATGGTTTATATTTCTGAAACTTGAGACATCAGCTGGGCAGCTTCTTCATAGTGAACTTTCCTCTAACTCAGCTGGTTCTTTTTAAGCATTCTCAGAACTTAAACAAACAAAACAATAAGTTGTGATTTCCAAGTTTTTCAAAACAGCCCCAGCAGGATCTATAGTAAAGTGAACAGTTCTCAGTGTGATTTGTAGGATATCTTGTATTCCTTTTAAAAAAAACTTCAGTCCAAGCAGGAATTAGTTGCACTGGAGGGGTAGCAAGGGAGATTTACCAGCATGCTGCCTGGGCTGGAGCATTTAAGCTTTGAGGAACGAAGATAGATTGTGAGAGGAGAAAGTGGGGACTGCAGATATTGGAGATCAGAGTCAAAAAGTGTGATGCTGGAAGAGCACAGCCAGTCAGGCAACATCCTGATGGATTGACAGGAGATTTTGCGGTCAGGAATGGAACTCCCGGAAGGTATGTTGCCTCCCTGGTACCGGGGTCCAGGATGTCGCTGATCAGGTTTACAGGATTCTGAAGGGGGAGGGTGAGCAGCCAGAAATTGTGGTACATACTGACACCAATGATATAGCCAGGAAAGGGATTAAAGATCTGAAAAGCGACTAGAGAGAGCTAGGTTGGAAGCTGAAAAGCAGGATGAGTAGGGTAGTGATCTCTAGGTTGCTACCGGTGCCACAAAATAGTGAGGTGAGGAACAGTCAGCGAATGCAGCTTAACACGTGGCTGCAAGGCTGGTGCAGGAGGGAGAGCTTCAGATACCTAGACTATTGGGATCTCTTCTGGGGAAGGTGGGACCTTTACATGAAGGACGGGTTGCACCTGAACTGGAGGGGTACAAATGTCCTGTGGTTCGGGAGGGTTAAAACTAGTTTGGCAAAGGGTGGGAATCAGAGCTACATATCTGAGAGGGGGGGCAGTTGTAGATGGGGCAGTGACAGGATATAGTGAATCGATCGGGAAGATTTCTCATATGAAAAAACAAAAGGGTCAGTTAAAGTGTGTCTGCTTTATCGCAAGGAGTATCAGAAATAAGAGTGATGAATTTAGAGCATGGATCAATACTTGAGCTATGATGTTGTGGCCGTAATGGAGACACAGGGTCAGGAATGGTTGCGAGATGTTCCAGGGTTTAGAACATTTAAAAAGAACAGGGAGGGTGGGAAAAGAGGAGGGGGTATAGCATTGCTAATCAGAGAGTGCATCACAGCTACAGAAACGAAGGTTGTTGAGGAAGGTTTGTCTACTGAATCAGTATGGGTGGAAGTCAGGAACAGCAAGGGAGCAGCCACCTCACTGGGGGCTTTCTACAGACCCCCTAACAGCAGTAGAGAGATTGAAGAACTCATAGGCCAGCAGATTTTGGAAAAATGCAGATGTTGTTATGGGTGATTTCAACTTTCCCAATATCGACTGAACCTCCTTCATGTAGATGGTTTGGATGGAGCAATTTTTGTCAGGTCTTCAGGAGGGTTTCCTTGCTCAGTATGTAAACAGGCTGATGAGGGGAGAAGCCATTTTGAATTTGGTGCTTCTCAATGAAACAGGACAGGTGTCAGATCTCACTGTGAGAGAACACTGGTGACTGTGACCACAACAGCCTCACATTTACTATAGCCTTGGAGAGGGAAAGGGACAGTTACCAAGGGAGGATATTTAATTGGAGAAAAGGAAATGATGATATTATCAGACAGGAGTTGGGAAGTACAGACTGGGAGCATTTGTTCCACAGAAAGGGCACAGCAGACATGTGGAGACTGTTTAAGGAGCAGTTGTTGCGAGTGATGAACAAATTTGTTCCTCTGAGAAAGTAAAAAGGGGTAAGATTAAGGAATCTTGGATGATGAGAACAGAGGAGCTTCTCATCAAAAGGAAGAAGACAGCTTACGTAAGGTGGGGGAAGCAAGGATCTGGCACAGCTTTAGAGAATTACAAGCTTGCTAGAATGGAGCTCAGAAATGGACTGAGGAGATCCAGGAGCGGGCACAAGAAAGGCTTGGCAGGAAGGATTAGGGAGAACCCAAAGGCAATTTACTCATACGTGAGGAATAAGAGAATGATCAGGGAGAAGGTAGAGCCGATCGGAGATAGCATGGGGAACCTGTGCCTGGAGTCTGAGCAGATAGGGGAGGCCCTAAATGAGTGTTTTGTTTTGGTTTTCACTAAGGAAAGGGACCTTGTTGTGAATGAGAACTTTGAGGAGCTGGAATACAGGCTTAAACAGATCAAGGTTGATGAAGTTGATGTGCTGGAAGTTTTGGCAAGCATTAAGGTTGATAAGTCCCCAGGGCCAGATCAGACTTTTCCTAGGCTGCTCCAGGAAGTGAGAAAGAAGGTTGCTGAACTGTTGGCAAAGATCTTTGCTTCCTCACTCTCCATGGGAGTCGTATCGGAGGATTAGAAGGAGGCGAAGGTTGTTCCTCTTTTCAAGAAGGGTAATAGGGAAATTACAGACCAGTCAGTCTTTTCAAGTTCACTTGCATTGTCATAGCTTCCAAAGTTATTGACTAAAAGCTGGAAAATATGATCAGTATAGTCAGGTTGTTGATCAAAGAGACATGATGGGTTGAACAGCCTCCTTTTGTGTTGTCAACATCTCAGCCAATGTGAACTTTCAATGATGTTTTTCCGAGAAAATATTGCAAGTAAGTCAATAAGACTGGATGGCACAACCTGAGTTCACTCCTGTTATTTCAAATAACGTGACTGGATCTTTTGCATTCACCTGAAGGTGTGGACAGGGCCTCAGTTTATCATTTAATCTTAATAGCATTTTCAATAGTGCAGCACTCATTCAACACTATAAAGCAGTGACAACCAAGATTACATATGTTCAAGTCTTTGGAGTGAATCCTGAACTTTTTGACTCCAAGGGAAGCATGCTATCTTAGAGCCGCAGATGTTTTGAATAGAATAGTTGTGAAGGTGGAAGATAACATTATTGATTTGTGCTCGGAAACTTAGAGAATTTTCCTTGTAATTTTTTTTTAGTTTGAGAGATTAAGGTTTGGGTAGACTACATAATGGAATAGATTATTCATGATATCTGGAGGAAATAGATGTACCTTATTCTTTACTCTATGGGTTTTTTTTTAACATTCTGGGTGAAGATATTATCAGTCATTAACCAAAAGATGTTATAGCCAATATCCAATATATTCCCCCTTCAAAATAATAGGCTAACAATCAAAAATCAAACTACTCAGCAATTTTACAGTATAATGAATAAATTACATAAAAATTAATGGAAAACAGGAGAGTAATTTCAAAGCTGTGCTCTCATTTCAGGACTGAACTGGTCATAAACTGCTTCAATTTTTGACTTCTAATGCCTCTGTTAGGCTTAAATTCGATCACTGCCTTGTTATCTCGAGGCTGATTGTCTATAATTCTCACTGTGGAAAGAAGACTCAACCATGCAACTTGTACCATGCAACTTTCTAACCATTGGAATGACTATTTTTCATTTATTCTCAAATCGTGCAGAATATAAGAAACCAACAAAATATTTAGCATTTCTCTGCTGCGTGAAATTTAGAATACGTAATATTCAAGCAAACCAACAACTATTGAACAAACCCCTATTTAGTTTAGTTAGTGTTGAACCAATGCCCTATCTGCCTTTTTTAGAGAATGGAAAAAGATCCCATGGCACTATTCGAAGAGAAGCAAATGTCTTGCCTGATGTCTTGGACAATATTTACCACTCCATCATTGCATATCTAAAGTAAATCATCTGGTCATAACCAGCTGTTGTTTGTGGGATCTTGCAGTGCAAATTTGTCTGGTGCTGTCTGTGGATTTCAACACAGACTATCCTCCCAAAGTACTTCACTGCTTGAAATGAGCTTGAGAGTAAATGGTCCTGACATAAATACACGACTACCTTTGTTTGTCTTTTCCTTTTTTGGGAGTGATTTATTGAAAAGATTATTGAGGTTTGTGGGTGGAGCTAAGAAATAGAAGGAGATGGTGACATTAGTCGGGTTGTACTATAGGTCCCCAATTAGTCAATAGGAACTAGAGGAACAAATATGCAGTGAGACTGGGGAGACTTGCAGGAGCAATAGGGTTGTAATAGTCGGGGGTTTTAGTTTTCCTAACATAGACTGGGACTGCCGTAGCATTAAGGGATTAGCTGGGGTGGAACTTAAGTATGTTCAGGAAAGTTTCCTCAAGTACTATGTAGCGAGTCCTACTGGGGAACGGGCAAAAATCAACCTGCTCTTGAAGTAGGGCAGGACAGGTGACTGAGGTGACAGTGGGGGAGCACTTTGGACCAGTGACTATAGTTCTACTAATTTTAAAATAGTTATGGAGAGGGGCCAAACTGGTCTACAGGTTCAAGTTCTAATTTGGGGCAAGATCAATTTTGATGGACTTAGACAGGAGCTTGCAGGGATTGATTGGAATAGTTTGTTTGCAGGCAAAGGGACCTCTGGCAAATGGGAGGCATTTAAAAGTGAGATAGCTGGAGATCAAGGTCCAATCGTACCTGTGAGGGTGAAAGGCAAGGTTGATAGGAATAGGGAACCCTGTACAATGAGAGATATTGAGGCTTTGACCAGAAAAAAGGCGGAGATTTGGTTCAGGTACAGGCAGCTGGGATCAAGGGAATCCCTGGAGGTATACAGGGGATACAGGAATTTACTGAAGCTGGAAATCAGGAAGGTGAAAAAGGGGCATGGGATAGCCTTGAGTGAGAAGATTACGGTGAATCCAAAGAGATTATTTTTGTATGTTAAAAGAAAAAGAATAATTATAGAGAGAATAGGACCTCTCAATGACCAAAGTGGACATGTATGTGTAAAACCGCAGGCAGTCAATAAATATTTCTCTTTGGTGTTTACTGTGGAGAAAAGCATGAACACTTGGGAACTTTGGGAATTTAGTGGTCATGTCTTGGAGACAGTCCATATCACAGTAGTGGAGGTGTTAGATGTATTAGAATATATCAAAATGGATAAATCTCCTGGTCCTGACCAGATATATCCAAGAACACTAAGAAATTAGAGAAGGAATTGTGGGGGACCTGGCTGATAATTTTGCGTCATTGTCAGCTATGGGTGAGATTCCAGAAGATGCAGGGTAGTGAATGTTGTGGTATTATTCAAGAAAAGCTGCAAAGAAAAACCTGGGAATTATAGGCCAGTAAGCCTAACATTTGTGGGTAGGTAAGTTGCATGAGAAGATTCTGACAGGTCAGATATACATGCATTTGGAAAGACAGGGTTCGATTAGGATTAGTCAGCATGGCTTTGTGCCTGGCAGATCATGCCTCACCAATTTGTTAGAGTTCTTTGATGAAGTAACCAGGAAGGTTGGTGAAGGCAGGGTAGTAAACATAGCCTGTATGGATTTCAGTAAGGCCTTTGATAAGGTTCCACATGATAGGCTGCTCTAGAAGGTTAGATCACATGGAATCCAGGGAGAGCTGACAAATTGGATATAAAATTGGCTTGATGGCAGGAAGTACCGGGTAATAGTGGAAGGATGCTTGTGGGGTTGGAGACCTGTGACGAGTGGAGTGGCTCAGGCGTTGGTGCTTGGCCCATTGCTGTTTGTTATCTATATCAATGATGAGAATGTGTAAGGCATGATTATTAAGTTTGCAGATGATACTAAAATAGGTGGACAGTGAGGAAGGTTATCAGAAATTGCAACAGGACCTTGATCAGGTGGGGGAGTGGACTGAGAAATGGTAAATGGAACATAATATAGATAAGTATGAGATCTTACATTTTGTAAAGTTAAATCAAGGTAGGAGTTTCATGTGAATAGTAGGGCCTTAAGGAGTATAGCTGAACAGAGCTACTTTGGAGTTTATGTGCATAGTTCTCTGAAAGTGGAGTCACAGGTAGACAGGACAGTGAAGAAGACTTTTGGCATGCTGGCCTTCATCAGTCGCGGCATTGAGTATAGCAGTTGGGAAGGTTTGTTGCTGTCGGTGAGGCCACACTTGGAGTAATGGTCACCTTGCTGTAGGAAGGATGTTATTAAACTGGAAAGAGTGCAGAAGAAACTTACAAGATTGTTACCAGGACTCAATGGTCTGAGGTGTAGGGAGTGATTGGACAAGCTAGGACATTTTTCTTTAGAGCTTAGGAGACTGAGGGATGATCGTATGGAAGTGTATAAGATCATGAGAAGCATAGTTAGGGTGAATGCACTCGGTCTTGGGGAATCAAGGACTAGAGGGCATCAGTTAATGGTGAGGGGGAAAGAATAAAAGGAAACCTGAGGGTCAACTTTTGTTACACAGAGGATGGTACACATATGGAATGAACTGCCAATGAAAGTGGTTGAGGTGGGTGCATGAACAACATTTAAAGGGCATTTGGACAAATACATGTATTGGAAGGTTTGGAAGGATATGGGCGAAGTGCAGGGAAATGGAATTAGCGTGGATGGACATTTTGGTCGGCATGGATCTTTTGGGTGAAAAGGCCTGTCTCTATGACTATGACTCTCTGTTCACTTTTGCTGTTCACTGAAAAGTAGAGCCAGTTGGCAATGTGTATCAGCATGTGATCATGGTTGATAAGTCTTTCCGTCACTAAAGCACTGGAATATGATTAAGTGTGGACTGACTCGTGAAGGATTTGCTGGTCATTTCTATGGGAGTGAGATTGGTTTTTAGCCCAAACACCTCTGCTGTGATCTTGAGCTCTTGCCTCAATTATGGACAGCAGCTGAACAATGTGAATGAGGTCACGTTCAGGCTATGATGGTTGCCAGGTTCGATGAATGGAGGTGATCATTTCTGATTGGCTCCATTCCTTGTTGGATCAGAATCAAGATGCAGGTGATCATTCAAACATCTCAGTCCATGTTGGTTTCCTGTGGAGCAATCCAGTCAGTCCCATATCTATCTCCATTACTGCCCTGGCTTGCTGAAACCCTGTAACATTGTGTGCTCATGATGTTGTTCTGTGAGCAGGTTAAATTCCATTCCCTCTAAGTATATGTTATTTCATTTTTTGGTTCACATTCTTGGCTTGCTTTGATGAGCAGCTGTTTGGCAACCAAACAAAACCACCATAGTGGGGATGGTGAGATCTTACTGATAACAGATGGAAATTGATCACTTTTATCTATCATTAAAGGATTAGCATTGTTCATGACTTGGGACTTCTTAATAGATTGATTCACCTGAAGAGGATGGCACCTACATATTGGTGCAGCTCCTTAATGTGGTGGTAGTGTAATACAGATCAGTCACTATGCATTGGTATTGTAACATGCTCGATTTCATGCCTGGCATAAACTGGAGCCACGGATAATGATGATGGAGGCTCTGACCTTTGTTTTCCATCACGTGGCTGACTTGGAACCTCTCGCCACTCTCTAACCAACTGTTACTGGTGAATACTGCAAGGATTTGTAGGTTACGACTTGACCTGTTTACCCCTTTTATGAATGTACCTTCCTTTGTCATCAGTTCTGGGGTGGAACTTCAACTCGCAACTTCATACTCAGAGACAAGAATCCCACCCATTGCTGCATAGGACCTCTATCACAGAGAAATTGCCCGGCTTGTGAATTTAAGGCTGTCAGCTATTGATTCATTTTTATTAAAACATGTATGTGTATGAATGGTGTGTTGGGCAAGGCAAGTATGAGACAACAATCAGCAGAAGGAACATGTGGGTGAGAATAATCGCTTCGGAGAGAGGGAATGGTGGTGGGAGAAGGAGCAAAAGAAACAAATTAAGAAAATAGTTGGAGGGGTAGAAAAACTAAAATCAATTATTGAATTAAAATACACAGCAATGGTCAACTTACTGATAAATGCTTTTGGAGTTGTAGTCCTAGAGGACTACAGCACTGGTCAAAGACAAGCATTGAACTATTCTCAAGCTATTTTCCAATATTTGACATTGTATGTTTTGGCATTGCTAGGAGGAGGTTGATTTAGCTCAGTTGGCTTGGTTGGATGCAGAATGATTCAATTCCCACACTGACTGAAGTTACCATGAAGGATTCTCCTCCTTGAGCTCTACTGGACAAGAACTTTCAAAAGTTGATTTGGGGAGGCTATTTGCAGATAAAGGGGTGGTTGAGAAGTGGGAGGCCTTTAAAAATAGAATAACGTGTGTTCAGGTACAGTGTGTCCCTTATTGGTGTGAAGGGCAAGGCTAGTCAGTGTAGGGAATGCCAGATGACTAGCAAAATTGAGGCTTGGTCAAGAAAAAAGGAAGAGGTATGTGTCAAGTACAGACAGTTTGGGATAGAGTGAATCCTTCGAGGACTTTAAAGACATTAGGATTATACGCAAGGGAAATTAAGAGGGCAAAAAGGTAACATAGCTTTATGAAACAGAATTAAGGAGAATTCAAAGAGATTCTAGAAGTACATCAAGGGCAAAAGAGTAACTCGAGAGAATAGGACCCCTTAACGATCAAAGAGGCTGTCTATTAGTGGAATCACAAGAGATGGGTGAGATATCGAACAAATATTTTGCATCAGTGTTTACTGTGGAAAAGGACATGGAAGCTAGGAAACTTGGGAAAATAATTAGAAATGTCTCGAAGAGTTCAGAAGTAGTAATGCTGGATATCTTAAAATACGTAAGGATAGATAAATCGCTGGGACATGATCAGACATTTCCCAGAATGTTTTGGAAAGTTGGGGAATGGATTTCTGGGCCCTTCGATAAGATATTTGTATCATTGACAGCTATGGGTGAAGCACCCAAAAACTGGAGGTTGGGTATGGTTGTGCCATTATATATCAAAGGCTGTAAGGAAAAAGCAGGGAACTGTAGACTGGTGAGCCTTAGGTCTGAGGTGGCTGTATTGTTGGAGGGGATTCTGAGGTACAGGGTTTACGTGCATTTGGAAAGGCTAGGACTGACTAGGGATATTCAATATAGTTTTGTGCATGGGAATTTGTCTCTCACTAACTTGATGGGGTTTTTGAAGAGATGAAGGCAGAGCAGTAGACATTGTCTATATGAACTTCAGTAAAATGTTCAATAAGGTTCCACTTGGTAGACTAATTCGTAAGGTTCGATCACATGAGATCTAGAGGGAGCTAGTCAATTGGATGCAAAATTAGCTTGAAGGTAGGAGTCAGAGGATGCTGGTAGAGAATTGCTTTTTGGACTGAAGGCTTAGGACCGGTACTGTGACTGCTTTTTGTCATCTGTATTCTTGTTAAAATCTTTTACATAAAGGACATGGTTAGTAAATTTGCAGATGACACCAAAATGGTAGGATCGTGGAGTGAAGAATATTAACTCAAGTACAACGGGACCTTGATCAGATGGGCCAATGGACCAATGAGTGGCAGATGGAGTTTAATTTAGGCAATTGTGAAGTGTTGTATTTTGGTCAGGCAAACCAGAGCAGGACTTATGCACTTAATGGTAGGGCCTTGTGAATGTAGCCGAACAAAGAGACCTAGGGATGCAGGTTCATAGTTCCTTGAAAGTGGAGTTGCAGGTAGACTGGGTGGTGAAGGTGTTTGGCACACTTATCTTCACTGGTCAGTGCTTTGAATATAGAGGTTGGGAGGTCACGTTGCAGCTGTACAGGACATTGATGAGGCCACTTTTAGAATACTGCGTATAATTCTGGTTGCCGTTCTATAGAAAGGATGTTTTAAACTTGAGAGCATATGGAAAAGATTTACAAGGATGTTGGCAGGGTTGGATGATATAAACTATAGGGAGAGGCTGGGTTTTTTCCATAAGAGTTTTGGAGACTGAGGGGTGACCTTTATAGAGGTTTATAAAATCATGAGGGGCATGGATAAGGAAATAGTTTTTTTTTCTGGGGTGGGGGAGTCCAAAACTAGAGGGCATAATTTTAAGGTGAGAGTGGAAATATTTTATAAAGGATCTGAGGGGGAAAGTTTTCATGCAGAGCATAGTGTGTGTTTAGAATGAGCTTCCAGAGGAAGTGGTGGAGGTGGGTATAATTACAACATTTAAAGGGCATCTGGATGGGTATATGAATAGAAAGGGTTCAAAGAGATATGGGCCAAATGCTGGCAAATGAGACTGTCAGATTGGGATGTCTGGCCAGAGCAGATGAGTTGGACTGAAGGGTTTGCTTCCATGTTCTCCCCTCATGTCAGGCATGTGATGAACCTGCTTAATCCATCACCCGTTGTCTATCTCTAACAAGAGAGCAACCCTATGGCCTGGTTAAACCATGCTGACTTTACATTTAAGTATTTAGATGTAAAAGATAATGAGGGATTCTGCCTCTTCCACCCTTTCAATCAGTCAGCTCCAGATTATTAAAGAGAGGAATTGAAAATTATCCCCAACTTTGCTGTTTCCTTCCTTGCCTCAGTCAACAATCTACAATACATTTACACCAGGTACTAGAGACTTAAGTAGTTTTGAACCTCAGACCATTCAGAACTTCCTCTCTATCTATACTAACATTTAATTTTATCAGGGTCCCTTTCCCTGATCTCTGTACCAATGTCAGCCCCCCTTCACATGTGAACACTGGCACAAAGTATTAATTTAAAACACTATCCACATCCTTTGGCTCCATGCACAAATTACTACTGTGGTTCTTTTTTTTTAAGATTACTTACAGTGTGGAAACAGGCCCTTCCACCCAACAAGTCCACACCGACCTGCTGAAGCGCAACTCACCCAGACCCATTCCCCTACATTTACTCCTTCACCTAACATTACGGGCAATTTAGCATGGCCAATTCACCTAACCTGCACATTTTTGGACTGTGAGAGGAAACCGGAGCACCCGGAGGAAACCCAAACAGACTCGGGGAGAACGTGCAAACTCCGCATAGTCAGTCACCTGAGGCGGGAATTGAACCCGGGTCTCTGGCGCTGTGAGGCAGCAATGCTAACCACTGTGCAACCGTACCGTTCTCTATGCACTTTACTCTTTCCCTAGTTATCTTTTAATCATCTAATATACTTGGGAAATGATTTAGGATTTGACTTTATTTATGTGCCATTATTCTTTCATGCCTCCTTTTTTCTCTCCTAATTTCCTTTTTAAGTAAATCTTTCACATTCTGTATTCTATTAGAGCTTTTATTTTCTTGAAGACTTGGTCTGTACCATAAGCCTCCTTTTATCTGTGTCAAATCCTGTATACCCTCGATATCGAAAGTTCATTGCATATGTTAGTCCCACCTTTTGTCTTTATTGGAACACGTCGGCCCTTTGCTCTCCCTTATTCCTCCTTGAATGTGGTCTGTTTGTTCTGGCACAAATTTCCCTAAAAGTATCTGTGCCCAATCCATTCTGGCCAAATCATATCTGATCTTACTCAAATCAGTTTCTCCCAGCTTAGAACTTTGATTTTGTGCCCAGCCTTGTCTGTGCCCATAACAATCATAAATCTAGTAGAATTATGATCACTGTCTGCAAAATGCTCCTCCACTAATAACTCAACCACTTGCCTGGCTTTAATACCAGAGAGGTAGTGAGAAAAGGAATCAGTCTGAGACTGGTGCAGTTGGGAAAGGGACAGAGTCAAACAATCAGGGCAGGCAAGAACAAAGCACAGATCAACGTAGGACTGATCAATTAAACTATATTTATTTCAATTTGAGAAGCCTGACCGACAAGGCAGATGAACTTAGAGTATGGTTGGAAACATGGGACTAGGATATCATAGCATTTACAAAGACATAGCTCAGGGATGGACAGGATTGGCAGCTTAATTTTCCAGGGTATAGATGCTATAGGAAACATTGAAAAGGAGGGGGCAAGAGAGCAAGGGATGTGGCACTTTTGATAAGGGATAGCATTATGGCTGTACTTCGGATAATCCTGGGACTTCACCCAGGGAAGTTGTTTGGGTGGAACTGAGAAATGAGAAAGAGATGATCACCTTATTGGGATTGGGCTATCGACCTACCAGTTGTCAGTGGAAAATTGAGAAGCAGATTTACAAGGAGTTCTCAGTTGTGGTAGGGGATTTTAACATTGGAAATGTTGACTGGGACTGCCATAGGGTTAAGGGTTTAGATGGAGAGGAATTTAAGTGTATACAAGCAAGTTTCCTGATTCAGTGTGTGGATGTACCTAATAGAGAAGGTGCAAAACTTGAACTACTCTTGGGAAATAAGACAGGACAGGTGTCACTGAAGGAGCACTTTGGAGCCGGTAATCATAATTCTATTTGTTTCGATATAGTGATGGAAAAGGATAGACTGGATCTAAAAGCTAAAGATCTAAGTTGAAGAAAGGCCAATTTTGACAGTATTAGGCAATAACTTTCAGAGGTTGAGTGGGGGCAGATGTTTGCAGGGTAAAGGTTTGGCTGGGAAGTGGGTAACATTCAAAAATGATATAACGCGAGTCCAGAGACAGCATGTTCCTGTTAGGGTGAAAGGTAAGGCTGGTAGGGGTAGGGAATGCTCGATGATTACAGACATTGAGCTTTTGGTCAAGAAAAAGAAGGAAACATGTTAGGTATAGACAGCAGAGATCGAGTGAATCCTTAGAGTATAAAGGCAGTAGGAGTATTCTTGAGGGAAATCAGGAGGGGAAGGGGACATAGCTTTGGCAAATAGGGTTAAGGAGAATCCAAAAGGATTTTACAAATACATTAAGAACTAAAAGGGTAACTAGGGAGAGAATAGGGCCTCTTAAAGAATAGCTAGGCTGTTTATTTATGAAACTCACAGGAGATAGGGGCAATACTAACTGAGTATTTTGCATCAGAGGAGAAGGTAATGGAAGCTAGGGAACTTGGGGAAATAAATAGCAACATCTTGCAAAGCATCCTTATTACAGAGAGGGAGGTATTGAATTGAATTGAATTTATTGTCATGTGAACCGAGGCACAGTGCAAGCTATACAGGCAGATCACATAGTTATGTAGCATAGATAAGTAAATAATAGGTAAACATCAGCAAAAACTAAAACACAGGTACAGGTGAATGTTAAGAATTTGAGTCCATTCAGTATTCTAACAACAGTAGGGTAGAAATTGTTACGAACCAGCTGATGCGTGTGTTTGGGCTTCTGTACCTTCTCCCCGATGGTAGAGGTTGGAGAAAAACATTGCTAGGGTGGGATGGATCTTGAAGAATGCTGGCGGCCTTTCCTTGACAGCGGGCCTGGTAGATGGATTCTATAGATGGGAGGTTGGCCTTTGCGATTATCTGGGCCGAGTTCACCACTCTCTTGAATCCAATCTTGAATGGTACCAGGTAGTGATAATACATGAAGGTGGATAAATCCCTGGAACCTGATCAGGTGTACCCTGTGGGAAGCTAGGCAAATGCTTGCTGGGCCCCTTGCTGAGGTATTTGTATCATCGATAGCCATAGGTGAGGTACCAGAAGACTGGACATTTGCTAACGTGGTGCCATTATTTAAGAAAGGGGTGAGGAAAAGCCAGGGAACTGCAGACCAGTGAGCCTGACATTAGTGATGGGCAAGTTGTTGGATGGAATCCTGAGTGACAGGAAAGGTGAGGACTGATTAGGAATAGTCAGCATGGCTTTGTGCATGTGAAATTGTGTGTCACTAACTTGGATGAGTTTTTTGAAGAAGTAATGAAGACGATTGATGAGGGCACAGCAGTGGACGTGATCTATATGGACTTCAGTAAGACGTTCTACAGGGTTCCTGATGGTAAACTGGTTGGATCACATGGAATGCAGGGAGAACTAGCCATCTGGATCCAGAATGGGATCAAAGGTAGAAAACAGACAGTGGTGATGGAGGGTTGCCTTTCAGACTGGATCAGTGGTGTGCCACAAGGACTGGTGCTGGGTCCACTACTTTTCATCATTGATATGAATGATTTGGTTATGAACATAGGAGATACAGTTACTAAGTTCGCAGATGACACCAAAATTGGTGGTGTAGTGGACAGCAAAAAGGTTTACCTCAGGGTACAATGGGATCTTGATCAGATGGGCCAGTGGGCCGAGGAGTGACAGATGGAGTTTAAATTAGATAAATATAAAGTGCTGCATTTTGGAAAGGTAAATCTGGGTAAGACTTATAAACTTAATGGTAAGGTTGCAGGGAACGTTGCTGAACAAAGTGACCTTGGAGTGCAGGTTCATAGTTCCTTGAAAGTGGAGTTACAGGTTCATAGTTCCTTGAAAGTGGAGTTACAGGTAGACAGAATAGTGATGAAAGCATTTAGTGGGGCTTTTTCTGGGGTAGGTGAGACCTCTACAAACAGGATGGTCTTCACCTGAACCAAAGGGTTACCAATATCCTGTGGGGGAATTTTTGCTAATGCTGTTTGGGTGGGTTTAAACTAATTCAGCAGAGGGAATGGAACCGAGATTATAGTTCAAGTATATGGAAAGTTGAGAGTAGTGAGGTCAGAAGTAAGGTTTCAAGATCACCAGAAGGCACCAGCAAGCAAGAAATTGGTTTGAAGTGTATCTAATTCCATGCCAGGAGCATTGGGAATAAGGTGGGTGAACTTGTAGCATGGGTTGGAACCTGGGATTTCGATTTTGTGGCCATTTCAGAGACACGGGTAGAGCAGGAACAGGAATAGTTGTTGCAGGTTCTGGGACTCGGATGTTTCAGTAAGAACAGAGAAAATGGTAGAAGAGGGGATGGTATGGCACTGTTACTCAAGGACAGTATTATGGCTGCAGGAAGGATGTTTGAAGACTTTGCTGCTGAGGTAGTATGGGCTGAGATTAGAAACAGGAAAGGAGAGGTTACCCTGTCAAGAGTTTTCTATAAGCCTCCAAATATTTCCAGAAGTGTAGAGGAAAGGATAGCAAAGATGATTCTCAATAGGAGCGAGAATGACAGGGTAGTTGTTATGGGGGACTTTAACTTTCCAAATATTGACTTGAAATACTGTATTTAAGTACGTTAGATGGGTCAGTTTTTGTCCATTGTGTGCAGGAGGGCTTTGTGACACAGTATGTAGATAGGCCAACAAGGGGCGAGGCCACATTAGACTTGGTACTGGGTAATGAACCCAGCCAGGTGTTAGATTTGGAGGTAGGTGAGCACTTTGATGATAGTGACCACAATTTGGTTATGTTTACTTTCATGATGGTAAGGGATAGTTATATACCTCAGGGCGAAGTTATAGCTGCGGGACAGGCAAATATGATGTGATTAGGCAAGATTTAGGATGCATAGGATGGGGAAGGAAACTGCAGGGGATGGGCAGAGTTGAAATGTGGACCTTATTCAAGGACCAGATACTGCAGCTCAGTTAGGGCACTTCAGAGTTACAAGTGAGCCAGAAAAGATCTAAAGAGAGAGCTAAGCAGAGCCAGGATGAGACATGAGATGTCTTTGGCAGATAGGATCAAGGAAAACTCTAAAGGTTTCTATAGGTTTATCTGGAATAAAAGAATGACTAGAGTAAGATTAGGGCCAATCAAGCATAGCAGTGGGAAGTTGTGTGTGGAGTCAGAGGAGATAGGGAGAGTGCTAATTGAATACTTTTAGTCAGTATTCACACTAGAAAAAGACAATATGGTTGAGGAGAATACTGAGATACAGGCTACTGAACTAAATGGGATTGAAGTGCATAAGAAGGAGTGTCAGCAATTCTGGAAAGTGTAAAAATACATAAGTCCCCTGGGCAGGATGGGATTTATCCCAGGATTCTTTGGGAAGTCAGGTTGGAGATTGCTGAGCCTTTGGCTTTGATTAGATTACTTACAGTATGGAAACAGGCTCTTCGGCCCAACAAGTCCACACCGACCCTCTGAAGACCAACCCACCCAGACCCATTACCCTACATTTACCCCTTTACCTAACACTACGGGCAATTTAGCATGGCCAATTCACCTAACCTACACATTTTTTGGACTGTGGCAGGAAACCGGAGGAAACCCACGCAAACACGGGGAGAATGTGTAAACTCCACACAGACAGTTGCCTGAGGCGGGAATTGAACATGGGTCTCTGGTGCTGTGAGGCAGCCGTGCTAACCACTGTGCCACCTTTGATCTTTATCATTATTGTCTACAGGAATACTGCCAAAAGACTGGAGGATAACAAATGTTCCCTTGTTCAAGAAGGGGAGTAGAAACAACCCTGGAAACTATAAACCTGTGAGCCTTACTTCGGTTGTGGGTAAAGTGTTGGAAAGGGTTATAAGAGAGAGGATTTAAAATCATCTAAAAAGGAATAAGTTGATGAGGGATAGTCAACATGGTTTTGAGAAGGGTGAGTCGCGCCTCACAAACCTTATTGAGTTCTTTGAGAAGGCGACCAAGCAGGTGGATGAGGGTAAAGCAATTGATGAGGCGTAATGGATTTCAGTAAGGCGTTTGGTAAGGTTCTCCACAGTAGGCTAATATTCATCCTGGAGTTCAGTTACAATTGGGTACTGCAAGGATCTGTTTTGGATCCATTATTGTTTGTCATTTTTATAGATGACCTGGATGAGGGCATAGAAGGATGGGGTAATACATTTGTGGATGACACTAAGGTTGGTAGAGTTGTGGATAGTGACAAAGAATGTTATAGGTTACAGAGAGAAGTAGATAAGCTGCAGAGCTGGGCTGAGAGGTGGAAAATGGAGTTTGTGAGGTGATTCACTTTGGAAGGAGTAATAGGAATGCAGAGTGCTGGGCTAATGGTAAGATTCTTGGTAGTGTAGATGAATAGAGGGATCTTAGTATCAGGGTACATAGATCCTTGAAAGTTGCCACCCAGATTAATATGGTTGTTAAGAAGGCAATACGGTGTGTTAGCTTTTATTGGTGGAGGATTGAATTTCAGAACCATGAGATCATGCTGCAGCTGTACAAAACTCTGGTGTGGTCACATTTAGAGTATTGCGTACAGTTCTGGTCACCACATTATAGGAAGGATGTTGAAGCTTTAGAAAGGATTCAGGAGATTTACTAGGATGTGCCTGGTATGGAGGGAAGGTCTTACGAGGAAAGGCTGAGGGACTCGAGGCTGTTATTGTAAGAGAGAAGATGGTTGAGGTGACTTAATTGAAACAGACAAGATAATCAGAGGGTTAGATAGATTGGACAGTGAGAGCCTTTTTCCTCTGATGGCGATGGCTAGCTTTAAATTGACGGATGATACATATGGAGAGATGTCAGAGATAGTTTCTTAACTCAGGGTGGTATGAGCATGGAATGCACTCCCAGCACCAGTAGTAGACTCATCAACTTTAATTGCATTTAAATGGTCATTGGATAAGTATATGGACAAGAATGGAATACTGTAGGTTAGATGGGCTTCAGATTGGTTCCACAGGTTGGCGCAACGTCAAGGGCTGAAGGACAGTGCTTTCATGTTCTGTGTTCTAGTATGCTTGCCTTTATTGGTCAGAGCATTGAGTATAGGAGTTGGGAGGTCGTTATGCAGCTATGCAGGACATTGGTCATACTGCATACTTTGGAATACCACATTCAACTCTGCTCTCCCTCCTATAGGAAGGATGTTATGAAACTTGAAAGGGTTCAAAAAAGATTTACAAGGATGTTAGAGGGTCTGACCTAAAGGGAGAAACTGAATGGGCTAGAGCTATTTTTCCTAGAATGTTGGAAGATGTGCGATGACCTTATAGAGCTTTATAAAATCGAGGGAGGCATAATAATGTTTTCCCCTGGGTCGTGGATTCCAAACTCAAGGGCATAGGGTTAATGGGAGAGGGGAAGGATTTAATGGGGACCTAAGCAGCAACTTTTTCATGCAGAAGGTGGTGCCTGTATGCAATGTGCTATCGGGAGAAGTGGTGAAGGCTGGTACAATTACATTTTTAAAAGTATCTGGATGGGTATATGAATAAGAAGGAATTCAGGGACATGAGCCAAATGCTGGAAAATGGGACTAGATTAATTTAAGATATCTGGTCAGAATGGACGAGTAGGACTGAAGAGTCTGTGCACATGCTATACAGCCCACTGACTGTCATCCCTCTCTACCACTCTAATTGATTCCCTGATCAATATTGTGACTTTCTCTTTTACCTCCTTCCCTATCTTGGCTTTGGACCCTGTGACCTGGAATATTGAACTGCCAATCCTGCCCTTCCCTCAAGTATGTCTCAGGGACAGCAATGTCATTGTACCCCCATGTTTTAATTTGTGCCCTCATCTCATATTTCTTGTTCATCACATGCCTTGCATTCAAATAAGTACTATTCTGCCTTACCAAACTCCCTTGTGCATTAACTGACATATAATTACTATAACCTTCCAGACTCACTTGCTGTCTCTTCTAATTTTGACTGTGCATCTTCCCTTGCTGCACCTTTTCTTATGATCCCATACCTCTTCCAAGTTAGTTTAAACCCTCCCCAACAGCACTAACTAACCTCCCTGTAAAGATGCTGGTACAGTTGGGTTCAGATGCAACCTATCTACCTTATACATGTTGCATTGCCCTCAAAAATCTAAGGCCTCCCACCTGTGTTTGTTCTGTGGACTAACCATCTATTTATATATTCACTAGCAATACCATTGACTTTAACAATTATTCTCCTTGTCCTTCCAATGTTAAGTTAACAGCACAATGAACTGGAAAATAAGTAGAACATGCTTCATTGTGTTGACCAATGAACTGAAAGTGATGCAGCCAGTGGATAGGTTAGAATTCATGGTTCTTCATAATTGAACTTGATTTGATGGTGCATCTATTTATATCAGACAACAAATTGCTAAAACAAATAAACAGGAAGGGATTCTGATTAAGATGAGGAAATGAGAATGTTTTTGTTGTTCCCATACTTCAACAGCCATGATCAAGTTGAATGGGAGAAATAGACTGAAGGTGCTGAAAATGCTCTGTTCTGTTATTATGTGTTATGAGGCTTTACCTTAGAATTATGAATTTTGAGAGGAGTTCTATAATTTAGCATTGACTGATATCGGAAAGTAAATCAGAATTAATGCAGAAAACAATTATGCCAGAAGGCAACTTCACAATCTTTTAAGAATTCGTCTAGTTTTTTTGTAAATGGCTAGTGGCTTGAGAAATATGTATAACTTGTAAATTTTTTTTTGTACTAAATATTCAAAACTTTAGGGACAAAATTCAAAATGTGATTGGGAACCTGACAGCAGAATGAATTCTGGGTCCTGACCACAAATTCAAGTTCTGTTTATATCATAGTTCTCATGATGGTTCAGTAGTTGGCACAGCTGCCTCAGTGTCAGGGATCCAGGTTCCAGCCTTGGGTCCAGTCTATTTGGAGTTTACACATTCTCCCTGTTTCTCTGCAGTTTTCCGTCAGGTGCTGTCGTTCTTCCCACAATCCAAGAGTGTGCAGTTTAGGTGATTGGCAATAGTAAATTGCCCAGTAGTGTCCAGGCACGTGCAAGGTAGATGGGTTAGCCATGGTGAATGTGGGCTCAGGGGAAAAGGGTGGAGAAGGTGCTGAGGCTGGATGGGTTGTTCTTTGGAGAGTTGGTACAGTCTTGATGGGCTGAATGACCTCTTTCCATACTGTAGGCTTTCTGTGATTTTTTTTTAAGACTACATAATCTAATTGGCCAGAAGGCAAGCTCCTCAACCAAGTAGAGACATTCTACATAGTGCATGAAGCTGCCTACCTGGTACAAGCAACAAAGGTAGGCAATAGCCCTCAGTCCCATAGTAAGGCTGGCACTGCCTGACTTATAAAGAGCAAAGGATATGAAACACGAATGATGTAATAAATGTTTAATGTCTGGAATACACTGCCTGGTAATGTGATTAAGGCTGGTTCGATTGAGGTATTCAAATTTATTTGGAACCTAACATTGTACCACACGAAGGGAAGAAGGAAAATGGTGATATGTATACCCTTGCAATTCTGACATATTCCTTTCAAATTTTCTACACATCCACTCTGCTACCTCTGTGCTTTTTATAACATGGTGAGCAGAACTACGCATAAAATATTAAAAGTGCAGTCTCACCAAGATTTTGCCTAGCATTAGCATAATCTTCCTTTTTTTCCCCCAATTTCATCTTTCTTGAAATGATTTCCTGTGCTTGATTAAAAAGTTGGGGGCGGGGGATGCGGGGGTGGGGGCTGGGGAGCTTTTATCACAATGTAAATGGATCTTTAACACAATTAAGAAACAATCAATAGCCTGTAAGACTGTTCAGATAATTACTAGCATGTACACAATGGGTGTGTCATTTGGTTATAAACAAAAGAATATAATACAGGCTTTCTGAAATGATTAACACATTGGACTGACAAATATAATTACTGCAGCTTCTTTTCAATTTGAATTATTTAACAAATGCACAGAGCAATGACTATTTAGCACAATAAATACGCTGGAATACTTGCTCTGCCATCAATGTGTCTGCTGTAATCAAGAGAAAGGCACTTTGAAGATTTTAAGTCATCCATTTGATCTGCAGTGTGTTAAAACTAACAAGCTGTTCAAGTGAACACTGCCTTTTTATTTAAAGCTTTAACACAGATTGTTATTTCAAGCAGAATTATGCTTTTTGTGCCTTATGCTCCAGCAAGAAAGGTGAAGTTTAGTTCAGAGAGTGCATTTACTGTGGCCAAGTTTCATTTATTTTTTGTTTTGGTGAGACCACTAAGTTGTTGTGTGTTGGGTGTCACAATATCATAAGGGAAAATGATTAAAACAACATTTAGTGATTCTTATTAGTATCTAATAGTAGCACTCGGGTGATATTGCACACAGTCAGAGGATATTGCACTGTTAGGTTATTTTAGTTAGTATGTAAAGTGGGTATCGGCAAAACAGTTGTCCATTGTGCACAATGACCAACTTTCATTTCTCTTTTCTAATAGTGCAGCTACCCAAAAGAATTTGCCACCATATAGATTCTCTTAAAGGTTCCTGTTATCTCCATTTTTCTATTTCCCTCTGTTTTTTTTTCCTTCATTTGTTAACATTGTATTCCACTTCTCACCTCTTCATTCTTATTTCCTTCAGTATCTGACTTTTTTCTTATTTCTTCCTTTAACTAGGAAATGAGTAGTTATATGGTGTAGTGTGAAAGAAAAAGCATTCATCAATGATTTTATGTTGTCTTTGGAGCAGACCTGATCCTGTTTTCTATCTTCTCACCATTTAGTTAGGCTTCTTTCACCATTCCCTCACTACTGTTCTGTCTCTTCCTAATTTTCCTTTCAATCACAGCCTTATCCCAATTACCACCATGACTACTTCTTTTTATAAATGAATTGAGCCAATATTTTGATCCATTGCTTTGCTCTGCAAATACACCTTTAATGTCCATCCATTTCCCCAGCAGCTGGTAGGGATGGGTTACTGTCACCTTTTCATAAGGGGCATAGTTCTCTAAGTTTTTCTTTTGAGACATCGAATTAAAATGAGGAGGGAAACTACATACATTTATTTCAATTTGAGTCTTTCACAGTATCTCACAGGTATGAAACAATTTGAATTGACCTTTTCTGTCAATAAAACATGAATAAAGTAATTAGCTAGCTTTAAAATTTGAACTTTTTTGAAGTTTGATGTCATGTTACATGGAGAAAGAAATCATCTTCCTCCCTCTCACCTTTCTTGTCACAGTTTTCTCCTTTTGTACAATATGTAGAATACACAAAGTGCATAATCATAACACTGTAATGTTTTCTGTCTCCCACACATAAAAATATTCATTCTTTTTCAAAAAACACACAGCATAACGCTACCAGGATAAAGCTTTAAAATGTTGTCCTCAAGTTCATCTTCAGTTTTTTTAAGGGCAGTTATGCAGAAACTACTAGAAGTGTTATTGTTATGTTCCTTTGCATATTTGACTGGTGTTAATGCTTCCTAATTAATTATATTCCATATACTCAGAGTGTAAAACTCCAAATGCAGTTCATGGTGTCCCAGCTCTGGGGAAAAAAAAATTAACTCAGCAAGTTCAGGATTCGGAAAAATTGCAATGTGTTGAAGGATCCTAAAGAGACTTTAATTGATAACTGTAATCCTGTTGTAATTTTTTTTTAAACATTCTACTTTGGTCATTCTCTTATTTTGGAAAATCAGAATTTCGGTTGTTGAGAAAAAGTATGAATTGGTAAACAATCATAACAATGAGGTCATGCCGCTGCTGTACAAAACTCTGGTGCAGCCACACTTGGAGTGTTGCCTACAGTTCTGGTCACTGCATCATTAGGAAGGACGTGGAAGCTTTGGTTCAGAGGAGATTTACTAGGATGTTGCCTGGTATGGAGGGAAGGTCTTATGAGGAAAGGCAGAGGGACTTGAGGCTGTTTTTTGTGAAAAGAAGGTTGAGAGGCGACTTAATTGAAACGTATAAGATAATCAGAGGCCTAGATAGGGTGAACTGAGAGCCTTTTTCCTCAGATGGTGATGGCTAGCATGAGGGGACAGATTCAAGTTGAGGGGTTGTAGATATAGCACAGATGTCAGAGGAAGCGTCTTTACTCAGAATAGTCGAGGTGTGGAACGCACTGCTCGCAACAGTAGTAGACTCACCATATTTAAGTACATTTAAATGGTCATTGAAGAAACATATGGATGAAGATAGAATAGTGTAGGATAGATCGGCTTCAGATTGGTTCCAAAGGTCGGTACAGCATCGAGGACTGAAGGGTCTGTACTATGCTGTAATGTTGTATGTTCTGTGGAATGGAAGAAATGTCGGATCTCTGGGTGCATTGCGCAACCTGGTGTATTATTATGTTTTAGATTGTTTATTGGACATCATACTTGATCCACACTGCTCTATTCCTAATCTATCTTCAGGGAAAGGAAGCTTGAAAAAGCAATTGAGCAAACTGGCTATGTAACATATGACACTTCCATACCACACGTGTCAGTGCCAAAATGCTCTGAAATGAGGCCTCATTTGGAATTTGAGTAGGCTGTATCACATAATAAAACATCACCTCTAGTGAAACTTTATCAGTTACTTCATAGAAATATGACTCCAATAATAATCACTGCACACTCTATAACATTGTTGTTCATAATAGAGAAACCAAGATATGAGGGGATAAAGCTGAAAACTGTTGTTGGTTGAGGGATTAATGTCAATCAGGACATCGTGTGGAGATGCTGGAGTTGGACTGTGGTGGATTTGTTACATGATTCAGAAAGGGTTTATGCTCATCTTACATTGGCTCAACCCAGTACACTAATGTCTCCCACAGTCTGCGCACGGACATAGAGTTCTGAGCTAGCATTCAGAGAATTGCAGAAGTAGGCCATTCAGCCCCTCAAACCTGATTCTCAATCATGGATGTCCATCTGCCTCAAAACTAATGTCCTATGCTATCCCTATATCCTTTGATATCATTTATAACTATAAATCCATCAATTTGTCTTGAACTTACTTAAGGACTGAGCTTACACAGCCCATGGATGAAGAATTCCAAAGTTTCACCAGTCTGAGTGAAGAAGTCCCTCCTCATCTCAGTCCAAAATTATTCTGAGATGGTGTTTCATGGTTCTAAATACCCCACTACTGAGAGAAACATCCTTCCTGCTTCCACTCTGTTGATTCCTGGAAGAATTTTGTAAGTTTTTGAGATTGACTTTCTTTATCTAAACTTGAGTAGTTGCAATTTGGAAGTCATGCAGTAAACCATCTGGGTGTTTTAGAATAGTACTCCTTATATGGGTATTCTATAGCAGTGCTAGTTAGGCTCAAGAATAATGAAAATTGGTGACCATGAACAGTCTCCATCGACCCTTACTGAGAACTTCAGACTGGCAGAAGTGAAAAATAATATCACAATGTGCCAGATATGGTCAGTTGGACACTAAGAAAAATAATCCCCTGATCCTTCCCAAACAGAACCAGGGCATTTTTCAATTCCAGCTCCAGGGGCAGTTTGGGTCTCATTTTAACACCTTATCTGAAAAAGGATACCTCCACCAGTGCTTTCAATGCTGCTCTGGTGTGTGTTAATCTAGATTTGGTGCTCAAATACCTGAGATAAATGTTTTGAGCATGGTAGCCACTGAGCCACTATTGAAACTTTTGAAGCAGAGTTTCACAGCCATGTCTAATTGAAAATGAATCATGCTTAATAAAGACCAAGTCCTCTTTTAGAATTATGGTGTCATAATCCTTCCAACAAACAATGGTATTTCAAAATACTTCACAATAGAATCAGAAACCTTACAGCATGGAAGCAGACCATTCGGCCCACCGAGGCCACACCAACCCTCCAAAGAACACAGCACCCAGACCCAACCCACTACCCTATCCTTGTAACCCTGCATTTCCAACGGCTAATCCACCTGCCCTGCATATCTTTGGATTGTGGGAGGAAACCGTAGCACCCTGAGGAGCACCATGCAGACACGGGGAGAATATTCATTATTCATTTCTGTCAAAAATGATATTTCCAGTTATTGTCAGGGTACATTGTTGGGACACAAAATGTGTTCCAATCAAACATCACCAGAACCATTCATCCTGCAACTCAACTGACATGCAGTTATGTGAAATTACTAGCACTAATTACAAAATTGCATTGACTTTATTATTACCTGTAACACTAGTTAATAGGCACAGATTTGACAACAATTATGATTTGTATGAAAATCTACTTTATCAATTGACTGTTTATTTAAATTGTCTCATCTTTGGCACTCACAATCAAAACTGTGATTTAAAACATATATATATTTCGGGCCTTTACCATCACCTCAATTTAAAATTATCGTCCATGTTTCAGTCTCCTCATGAGATTCCTCCTCCTCCTGTCTGTAATATCAGCAAGTCTGACAAACCCCAAAATCTCTACGCTCTTCAAGTCTAGCCTCTCACATCTCCTCAATCTTCACTGCATTAATTTTGATGGAAGTGCCTTCAGCTGCCAAATTCCTAAGATTTGAAGTTCTTCTCCTAAAGCCTCTTCACCAATGTGCCTTTCTCTTCCATCATTTAAGAACTACTTAAAATCTACCTCTTCTCAAACCTATCCCAATATTTCCTTAACTAAAACTGGTGGGGTAGTGGACCATGAAGCAGGTTACCTCAGGGTACAACACGACCTTGATCAAATGGATTGATGAGCAGAGGAGTGGCAGATAAAGTTTAATTTAGATAAATGTGAGGTGTGGCACTTTGGAAAATACTCATACACTTAATAGTCAGGAGAGTTGCTGAGCAAAGAGATCTTGGGATGCAGATTTGCCGTTCCTTAAAGGTAGATTCATAGGTTATCAGGTTGTGAAGAAGGTGTTTGGTGCACTTGCCTTTATTGGTCAGTGCATTAAGTATAGGAGTTGGGATGCCATGTTATGACTGTATAGGACATTGGTTAGGCTACTTTTGCATTTCTGTGTTCAGCAATGTTCAGTATCGGTCTCCGTGCTATAAGAAAGACATTACTATACTTGAAAAGGTGCAGAAAAGATTTACAAGAATGTGTTAGGTTTGGAGGATTTGGGCTGTAGGGAGAGGCTGAATAAACTGGGGCTATTTTCCTTGAAGTATTGGAGGTTGAGAGATGGCCTTATAGAGGTTTATAAAATCATGAGGGACCTAGATAGGGTGAATAGCCAAGGTCTTTTCCCTGGGGTGGGACAGTCCAAAACTAGAGGGCATAGGTTGAGAGAGAAAAGATCTGAAAAGGACCTGAGGGATAATGTCTTCATGCAGAGGGTGGTGAGCATATGGAATGAGCTGCCAGAGGAAGTTGTAAAGGCTAGTACAATTACACCATTTAAAAGGCATCTGATGAGTATATGAACAGGAAGAGGTGAGAGGGATATGGGCCAAATGCTGGCAAATGGAACTAGACTTATTTAGGATATTTGATCGGCATCGATGAGTTAGACTGAAGGGTCTGTTTTCATGCTGTACAACTGTGACTGTAGTTGGTTTTCCAACATTACTTTAAAGTGCTTTCAGACTCAAAGGGTACTATCCAAGTGCAAGATTTTGTATAGGAAGGAAGGACCTTAAATGCCTAAATAAACATAAAGAATGCTGGAGAAATTGAGCAAATGTGGCAATATCTGTGGAGAGAGAGAGCTAGTTAATGTTTTGAGTCTGGTATGGTTCTTCTGAATTGACATTTGGTTGAATTGTAATCATAGGTATTCTGATGTGGACAGGATTTGCAATTGACAGACCATTTGCCTTTCTGCATGATGTCAGATTTTTATATTTACATTCAGATGCTAACATCCAGGTCGTTTATCAAACTAAACTTCACCTCAACTTGCCATGTTTGACATTGAATTCTTGATGTTAGGATTATGAATCTCATGCTGTGACCATTAAGCAACAATATCCAATCAGTCTATTTTAAAGTTCCATTGAAAAATCCTCGCTATGTAATATGATTCCTAAATCAGTTTCAGACCACATTGTACAAAAGGTCTAGGTTTTGTGGAAAAATGACAGCTGTGTGTGAAAGTTATGGGTCATGGTAATTAACATGTAAGTTAATCAAAACTTCTCTCAAGGAAGAGAGACTCAAAACACCACGAAGAGTTTCAAATTCCTGATTGTTTTCTGCTGTCCTGCAACCTGTGTGGAAGAGGTACGTTGTCTATAAACTTCCCACAAAATTTCATGAAATTGCTGTATTTACACATTAATGACCTATTAAACATGCCACATAAGCCAAATAATTCATATGTAAGTGGACTTTGAACAATGTGATCATTGTGTTTGATTAACAATTATGCTGTCAGACTCAGAAAGTGAACAATTAGAAATGTCAAGTCTTATTCCTGCCAGTAATGGATTTTGCTGGAGATTTGAAAAAGCAGCATTCATTTCTCAACCCAATATTCCTTTCCTTTACTTTTCTTCCAGTTCCTCATTTTAATCCAGCTTTTCAACCTCCTCCCCTATCATTTCTGTTTTCATCTCAGTCACTAATGGTCATGTCTGATGGACCACTGCTCTTGTTGTTCATTGTTCATGCGCCTCGTTTCCCTTGCAGAATATTTGAAACTCTCACTTTCAGCAGTATATAAGATAAAAACAATGTGCTGAAGGATACAGAAATGACCCTGAGTAACTATGCAGACCACATGTCCTGATCTAGCAAGTGCTGGTCCATTATTTACTCTGTGTTCAATGCTGTGTTTTTCAATTGCTATAAAACAGCCTTTGATATCATGAACCCCGTTGCGCAATTTCTGATTGAATCCCACTCCTTGTTAATAGCTTGTAACCTAAAGGATGTTCCTGATTAGTCTCTGATTCTCCACACATAGCAGAGAGCCTTTATGTTGCTTCTTGCACAGAGAAGGAATTTTCATGTCAGCAGAATCCTAAAAAGTTAATTTGCCTCCAGTCTCCAATGCTACATTTTGCAATGTTCATCTTATGGACTGAAATTCATAGCTCTATAAAGGAAGGATAGACAATAGACAATAGACAATAGATGCAGGAGTAGGCCATTCAGCCCTTCGAGCCTGCACCGCCATTCAATATGATCATGGCTGATCATTCCCAATCAGTATCTTGTTCCAGCCTTATCTCCATAACCCTTGACTCCACTATCTTTAAGAGCTCTATCCAATTCTTTCTTAAATGAATCCAGAGACTGGGCCTCCACTGCCCTCTGGGGCAGTGATGACTGAGTTAAGGGGTAAGAACAAACAACAAAGAGAAAACTGGCTAGGAATTTTAAAAATCGAATTTAAGATCACCATCTTAGCTATATTGCCCCTCTAAAGAGCTATCCCATGGGCCCTAAGTCCTGCTAATTTCCCATAGCCCTTTAAGTAATATTCAATTCTGTTTTGAAAGTGACTATTGAATCTGCTTCCATTACCCTTGCATTCTAAACCAAAAACCTGAGTTTATTTAATAAAAACATTGACCTTTGCTCAGGTTCTTCTGTCAGATATTTTCTTAGGCTCAACATCATCTTTAATTAAGGGACTGATCTTACACCTCTTTAGATGTTGAGCACATCTTTCCTTTCCAATGTTTACATTAAAGGTAGCATAAATTAAGGCATTTTACAGGGAGTTCTTATTTAATTCATGAATTAATTGAATCATTCTGTAGCGTTGCAAAAATACTCCTGCCTGAAAAAATACAGATTAACCAGTCTACACTATAATGTTGTGATAATGTCACTGGACTAGCAATCCAGAACTTAAGCCACCCACCAGGGATATATTTCCCTTCTCACCCCGTTCCACAAAGACCGTTCCCTGCGTGACTACCTGGTCAGGTCCACGCCCTCCCCTCAAAACAACCCACCCTCCCCTCCTGGCACCTGCCCCTGCCACTGCAGGAATTGCAAAACCTGCACCCACACCTCCTCCCTTACCTCTATCCAAGGCCCCAAAGGAGCCTTCCACATCCACCATAGTTCCACCTACACATCCACCAAAGTCATTTATTGTATCCGTTGCTCCCGATGCGGTCTCCTCTACATTGGGGAGACTGGACACCTTCTCACAGACCGCTTTTGGGAACATCTCCGGAACACCCGCACCAATCAACCCCACTGCCCTGTGGCCCAACATATCAACTCCCCCTCCCACTCTGCCGAGGACATGCAGGTCCTGGGCCTCCTCCACCACCACTCCCTCACCACCCGATGCCTGGAGGAAGAACGCCTCATCTTCTGCCTCAGAACACTTCAACCCCAGGGAATCAATGTGGACTACACCAGTTTCTTCATTACCCCTCCCCCCACCTTACCCCACTTCCAGCTCAGCACCATCCTCATGACCGGTCCTACCTGCCAATCTTACTTCCACCTATGCGCACCACCACCCTCTGACCTATCACCTTCATCCCCACCCCCACCCCCACCCCCACCCCCATTCACCTATTGAATTCTTTGCTACCTTCCCCCCCCAGCCCCCTCCCATTTATCTCTCCACTCTGGAGGCTCCCTGTCTTCCTCCCTGATGAAGGGTTTTTGCCTGAAACGTTGATTTTCCTGCTCCTCGGATGCTGCCTGACCAGCTGTGCTTTTCCAGCACCACTTTAATGTAGATCCAGAACTTAAGGTTAATGCTTGCAATCAGGAGTTCAAATCCCAACATGGCAGAGTGGGAATTTGTATTCTTAAATTTTTAAAAAATCATATTAAAGCCGGCCAAATGATGACCATTGACACTGTTGATTGACATTAAAAAAAATCTGGTTCACTATGTCCTTTTTACCTGGTCTGTTTTGCCTACACAGAAATATGGTTGACTCTTAATTACCTTCAGAAATGGTCCAGCAAGCCAGGGTTGTATTAAACCTCTACAAGCTTAAATAAAGAAATAAAAGCAACGGGCATTGATCAAGGCACTGAAAATGACAACTGCAAACACAGCCTTGCTGACCGTGTCAAGTCCACCTTAGTGGCATCTGAAGTTTGTCCCAAACGTAGGAGATTTCTTCCACAGAATAGTTGACCAACAGCAAAACGTCATCATTTATGGAATCACAGGTGACATCTCCACCATTCTTGGGTATTTCCTGTCCAACCAGCAGAAAGACTCACTAGAAATAGCAGCACAATGTTATATAGCCAAGAAGTTTCTCTGGGAGTACATGACATTGTTTCTTGACTCCATGAAATCTCATAGCATTACTTCAAACATGAGAATGCAAGTCTACTGGATACCATAGATCACTGCCATCTCCCTCTCTCCCCGTTCCCCATTTGTGTGGAATATGATAATGTTTCATTGTTTTAAATCCAGAGCGCATAGGCCCTGTCTGTTTCATTCTTACTCCAAAGGGCAATCTCTCAAAAATTGGTTTGGTGAACTTTTTTTGTTGCACTTCCTCTATGGCAAGTATATTTTTCCTTGGGAAAAAGACTAAAAATGGCATAACTCACCACCAATTGGTCAAATCAAGGCTTTAATTGCTCTAAGTCATTTTTACTCTCTTACTTATTTTATGTTAATTAAAGCCAACATACTACAGTATTTGCATTCTTAATTATTTGCTACATTTGCTGTAAAATTTGCATTTTAACTTGAAGTGACTTAGGAAGAAGGGTGCCCAATTCCACTTCAACTCTTACAGAATATTTCTTAAGTGGAGATGGGCATCATATTTATTTTTCATACTAATGTGAATAACTTTTCATTTCTTCATGTTGAAAATCATTCTCTCGATTTTTGGTCTCTCACTTAGCCTCTTCAAATCTCTTTGAAGTGACTTTCCTCAAACGTACGTTTTCACCTACTTTAATGTCAAAACGTGTAAATAATGATTTAAACTACATGTCCATGTAATTGATGTAGATTATAAACAGTTGGTATCCAACCACAGACTTCTGCAGCGTATACAGATTCAAGCTGAAAATGCCCTATTTGTTCTTACTCCATTTTATGATAATTAACCAGTACTCAGTCTGTGCAGGTATGTTTTCCCCAATCCTATGTGCTCTACTTCTCTGTCCAACCCTTCAGTTACTCAGTGTCCTGTTGTTGTTTTTTTTTTCTAGATTCTATCGTTATTCCTCTGACTGATATTTGACTAACAGATCTGTAGTTCACTGCTTTCTCTCTTCCTTTCAGTGGACTTATATTTGCCACTTTCCAAAACGCAAGGACCACTCCAGAGTCTTGTAGAATTCTGATAAATGTTCACCAACTTAACAGCTCAATTTGCTTTACTTTAGTTCAATTAATTAACCCTTAATTCCTTAATTTAAACTGTCTGCAGTTCTAAGGGATGTTAACTTATTTTGACAAGTTACTGCATACATATATATACTGCATCTATGTAGAATGTTTCATTAACAACTCTAAAAGCGGCGTACTGCAAATCTCTCAAACTTCTCTCTTTCAGTGAGAACAAACCCAGTTTATTAATTGCAATGTTATGGTGAATGAAGTGGGAAGGCTATCAAACTTCATTTTGTATGTATTGCCACCCTGTTGACATTACTTTTAACAAGCTATAATTGATGCTTTTGCATAGAGTATTCCAGTTAAGTTCCACATGTTGAATCCAAATTCAAAATTTAAATGAGGACGCTGACAAATATATAGAGATCTATCAAAACAGAGATTGTGTTTATGTGACAGTAATCATTGATACACCAATATTTGAAAATAGAATGTGCATTCGATCACTGGTTATACTGAGATTCATGACTCCAGAATTCGGCGCTTACATCTGTGTTGTTTTGCTGACCAACTAATGGTAGTTGAGACTAGCTGAGACTACCAAATGTTTTTCTACCATTAAAGAAGTGTGAAATGATACAGTTTAGTCAAATGCAAAAGCTAGGAATATATGTTTAACCTTTGTGAAGTGCTAGTTCAGTCACAACTAGAGTCTTGTGTTCAATCCTGTACACCATACTTTAGGAAGGGTATTAAGGTCTTTGAAGAGATGTAGAAAAGATTTATAAGAACATTTCAGATATGTGGATGATTGAGATAGTGTTTTGTAATATCATAAGGAGTCTGGGCAGAGTAACAGGGAGTTTTTTTTTATTGTTGGAAGTATTCAGAACCAGAGGGCACTGCTTTAAGCTGATTGGTAGGACAAGGAAAATATCAGCTGCATGAGGAAAATGTTTTTTCATTGCGAGTGGTTGGGATCTGGAAAGCTCTGCCTTGACAGTGTGATAAAGGTAGCTTATGAAAAAGAATTTAATAATTATTTAAAAAGACAATAATATGCAGGGTTATAAGGAAAGGAGGAAGGATTGAACCGTGTTGACCTTGGAGAGACCCATCACAGAAATGAAGGGCTGAATGGCCGCCTTCCATGCTGTAAAACCCCTCTGATTTCAAAACTATTTAATCTTATTTTTCAAAATTCACTGGACAGGATATTCACCTCCTAAAAAGGGCCTTTGTTTTCTCAAAATTCAAGTCATAGGTCTTGAGAATGATCTCTTTCATGTGCATGCGAAAGCAATGCTACAATGTAAAGAAATACGGTATCAAATACAAACTTCAAGTGGTAGTTATTCAGGTCAGGCATGACTATTCATCATGAATTCAAAACCATTTGAAAGATTATTATTCACCTTCTTGTCTATCCCAGGCTATCCTTAGTTAATATCAACAAACGTTCACAGTTCATTTTTTTTAATATAACCATTCAATGAAAAGAGTTCCCTGCTCCATCCATATCATCCTATGATGTCCAATTCTATCCCCTTGCACATCCCTGATTTTTATGCTTCGTCATTGGTGATCGTATCTTCAGCTATGTTGACTCAAAGTATTAAAACTCCCTCCACAAAGCTCTCTGCCTTTTACCTTTCAAGCTTTCTTTAAAATATTTCAAACTACTGCTAGCTGGTGCTGACGTTATATTATCAATTTAACAATTTGTGAGAAATGAACTTAGTAAGTGACTGATTTCAGTCTTCTGAATGTAAGCTGCCTAGGCAGACACATGACGGGAACTATGAAGAGGGGTTGAGGTTGGATCCAAGAAGTAGAACAAAAGGTGGATCAGAATTAAAGTAATGTTCAAGCTCAAGGTGAGAGTTAAGATATTGAGATTGACAGCATAAGGCTGACCAACCAGACTGGGTGAGAATTGGCAAGGTAGTGATACCAATTGCTTGAGGTTCCGAGGCAGTCAATTAAGTTTTAAATAATGGTTTGAGATTATAGAAAGCAGGTCATTAAACTTTAAAGTTATTGTATCAGCTCTAGTAAATCTATTTCTCACACTCCTAGTGAGACACATCACTTTCAGTTGATTGGTTGCCAAGAGCACTTATGAAGTCTTAGATTTCATTTTAATAATTTGCAATCCATTTGCATTTGGTTGAACAAAACAAAGTTAATTGCCATCAGATGGACACACTGGTCCTCCTGCTTCTCATTATGATGCCTCATTAGCTAATATTTCTGTGAGATTTGAAAAGACAGTACTGCGTTGAGGTTTGATTATGAGCTCTCTCTTCTGGCAGTATCAGACTTTCCAGTGGGATGGGAGGACAAATATGTCATTTGAAATAAGTAAGACCTTTACCAGTATATGTGGCAACTTAACTTTTAAGCTTCCTTCATCCTTTTCCAATATCAGGCAACAGAAGGTTCCTGGGGTGATCTGAAGTCTGAATTTTTCAACCTTTAACTACATTGCATTATTTTAAAATGGTAACAGGCTATATTTTGCTGTTTTGAAACTCATTTTTAAAAAGTGTCTTTTGTTTATTTTTCTGGCATATAGTTTCTCACATGTCCTTAGTCAAGATACTTTCACACCTACAGACATCAATGAAATGCCTAGTGGGAATTTCATGATCTAATTATCTGTATTACAGATGCCTATTGGTAGTAAGAAAATTTTGGGTTTGTGTTAAGTATAGTACTGAGAGTGCATACTGGAGGGGTGCCATCTTTTATATGCAATGTTGAACAGCAAGCCCATTGATCCTCTCAGATGGATGTAAAAGTTTTCGTGGTATTAGTTTGCACATCATCAGGATTTCTTCCTGTTGCCATGCATAATATTTACCATTCAGCCAACTTCACTTCAAACATGATTTGGAGATGCTGGTGTTGGACTGGGGTGTACAGAGTTAAAAATCACACAACACCAGGTTATAGTCCAACAGGTTTAATTGGAAGTGCACTAGCTTTCGGAACGATGCTCCTTCATCAGGTGATATCCACTCCACTTTAAGCCGGTGGTTGGTCGTGTCGATACTAGTCATGATTTGGAGATGTCGGTGTTTGACTGGGGTGTACAAAGTTTAAAATCACACAACACAACAGGTTGGACTATAACCTGGTATTGTGAGATTTTTAACTTTGTAGCGTGGTACTTAGAAAATATTGGTCCAATTAAGTCATGTCAGATTACTTAAATTAGATTACTTACTTACAGTATGGAAACAGGCCCTTCGGCCCAACAAGCCCACACTAACCCACAAAGCGAAACCCACCCAGACCCATTCCCCTACATTTACCCCTTCACCTAACACTACGGGCAAGGCCAGTTCACCTAACCTGCACAATTTTGGACTGTGGGAGGAAACTGGAGCACCCAGAGGAAACCCACGCAGACATGGGGAGAATGAGCAAACTCCACACAGATAGTCGCCTGAGGCGGGAATTGAACACGGGTCTCTGGCCTGTGAGGCAGCGGTGCTAACCACTGAGCCACTGTGCTGCCCATTTTTTAAAAAAACATCCCTTGACCATCATCAACATGGTTTTTGCAAGGGAAAATTGATTAATAAGGTAATCAATTAATAAGGTAAAATCATCATACTCCTGAGGACTGTAGAGCTGCTATCTGATTAGAGATGTGACTAATGGTTTAACCTGAGAGTCAGGTAAGGGGAGTGGTTGAGAAGGAAGGTCCTTTGTGGTAATCTCAGCTAGTGGAAGATTCACACCCACACTGCTGGCATCGCTCTGCGATACAAACCAGTAATCCAACCAACTGATTTAACCAGTCTGTATTTTTTGAAGAAGTAACAAGCAGTTTTAACAAAGGGGATACTCAGATGGGTTGTGTTGGATTTGAAAAGTTGTCACATAAATGTTACTCCAAAAAAAAAGCTCATGATGTGATGCAGGGAATAATACATAAGCATGGATATAGAATTAGTCAGTGTAAGTGATTGGAGCCAGCTGGATCTCGTTGACTCAGATCCTTGACTGAAGTTATTAACCTGGGCCAACCAGGGAGCTCTGTGAAACCGGTATAAACAGGAGATCCAAATAAAACGAAAAAAAAGAAAAAAAACAGGAGATCCAGAATCTCCTCACTTTAGCGACTGACTTTGAACTTGCTGGCCACAGCCTGTGTTACTGAGCAAATGTAAATAAAGAGTGACTTGGTGACACGATATCGAGTCTGCGCAGTTATTTCACACATATTCTGTGTGCAAAAACATTTCCTCAGATTCTCTTCTAAACCACCCAGTCCATACCTTAACTTTGACCCTCTGATCTGAGACACACCTGGTATGGGGAAAAGATAAGCAAAAATATGAATGAGATTCAGAATCTCTTTGTTTCAGGGACTGACTCTGAACTGGCTGGCAATAGACAGTATACTGTGCATGCGTAAACAAACAGTGGCTTGGTCACGGGATATCAGCCTCTGTACATATATTTCAGCTAGTCAGACACAGCAGCCAAAAACAATCAAATAAAAACAACATACTGCAGATGCTGAAAAACTGAAATTTAAAAAAAAACTGGAGAAACTCAGGTCTGGTGGCATCTGTGGAGGGAAACATCATTAGTTTTTCAAATCTAGTGCAACTCTTTAGTTCCGTAAAAGACTTAAAAATGTACAAGATCTTTTATGAAACTCTGAGAGGATTTGAAAGGGTGCATGCACCTTATATGAGAATAGAAGTAGCAACCACTGGTTAAAAAGAAATGGCCTCCCATTTAAGATGGTGATAAGCAGATTTGTTTTTTCTCTGATATTGGAATTCTCCTTATCAGAAAGCAGGGGTGAAAATGGAATATTTTTATGGCTGATTTTGATTGATACTTGACTAACAAGGGAATCACTCGTTAGGGAGGATGGCAGGAAACTTGCAGGTAAGACCACGAGGTCTTAGGCTAGATATTATGGAAGTGTCAGTGTTCTCACCTACTGGCTGAAGAATCGGACACGAGACTCTCATCTCATCCTGCAGAAAAACCTGCTGGTACGTGGCATTCGAGTAATTAAGTAGTCACTGGTGGGTTTTTCCTTCATCAAGAACCCCGGGTGTGAAAATCCCACCAATTGGGAGCTATTGGCTTATCAAAGACCAGCATCTCTTTTGAACAGCAGCACCACTGTGTGGCTGCTGCTAGAATTACATCATTCCAAGGCTTTGGATTGAGAAATCAGTAGGTGAGCTGATCAAGGGATTTGTGGGTCATGGGGAGAGGTGTGCATTAGTTGGGGGTATGGGTGCATTGTTTGGAATCAAGGAGATTGGGGTGGCTCTCAACGGGCGCTCCCATCTTGAAATTGTGTTTAAGACACAACGGACACAGTTTTACCTGTGGTGCATGGCATGTATTGAGACGCCTACCTGGCACTGGGTTAATGCTGAAGGATGAGAAATGGGTCTCTTGTCTGGCTTTTCAGGAGCAGAGAATGGGAAGATTGAGGGAGTGAACTTCAAACTTTCGGATGGAGGTATCAGAGAAAACTACCAATGATGGAATTTGGAAAATCAAGTCTGTGCAAGAGTCCAAATCTAGGGGAACTTGGAGATCTCAGATGATGGAAATGGCAGGGAGGTATTTGAAGTACAGTTAAGAATTTTAAGATTGAGGCGTGACTGTTTTGGCAGATAGTGTAGGTCAGTAGGCACAGCAATGAGGAGTGAATTGAACATGGTACAAGTTAAGGTATGCGCAGCAGAGCTTTGGATGATTTTATGTAAAGTATTAATGTGTAACTGTTGTGCAATAGACCAAACAAACCCTCTCAAATTATATTATGAAGATAGTCTAGACCTTAACTTTTTTTACTTTAATGTAAATGTAAGGTGTTCCAGATGCAACTCAGTTGATCAAAACTACTTGACATTAGGCAAAACACACTTTAATTTTACACTACAGTTAAAATTCAGACAAAATAAAAAACAAAAGAATTGGCTTAATTATCTGTATTAAAATGCTTAAAAAATAATATATATTTCAACTACTACTAATTAACTGTTCCAATGCAGTTACATCAAATGAACACACCCTTGGAAAATGCAAATTCAGTAACTACGTGCAATTCTAGCAGCAGGACCCCAGCAACAACTACTGAAAGCTAAAACTAACAAAACAAAATTGGTTCTGTTGGACCTTGGCCCCACCCATTCAGGCTACTTCCACTTTTCCAATTTAAAAAAAACCCCAAGGCCTTACAAGCTGTTTACTTCTTTGGCTTTGGAACAGATTGCTCATCACCTCTGTCTCAGCTTTTCCTCATTAAAAAAATGAGGATAAAATACACCTCTTTGAGCCATATTATTGTCACAATAGAAGGACATTTGGTTGTGTGTGAATGTATATGAGATCCTTACAGTTTGAAGGTGACTGGCTGCACTTGATTGACTGATTATAAAACTGATGTAATTTTAATGTTTTCTGGCTGCAGGAGGGTCTCCATTCATGTGCTTCAGCTAGCTTTGAAAACAGTTATCCCACTCTTGTGTTGTTTCGAATTTATAGCTTGCAAGCTAGTTTTTCGATATTAAATTAACAGCTTTGTGTTAAGATAGCAACCAAGAATAACATGCTGAGAAACATTGAAGATGACGACAGCCTCTGTAGCAAGATCCGGCTTCTCCAACAATTCTCCCTCCCTCACAACACCCTCCATTAATGATAGTTATTCAGTAGGCATTTCTTAATGGAAATACCTCATTCCAAATAAAATAAGCACTTTGTGTTAAACACAATTAAGTGTGTGTCTGAGTCCAAATCATTCTGTGAGTCAGTCATTAAACCAGCCCAAACATCAAATTCTCATTACTAGGTGAGGTGTATGAAGTATCTCCACAGAGAACTTTGCAACTAGGCTCTTGTATAGCAATAGCAGGAGCTCAGGCAAAGCCGTTTAATCTACTCTCATTCACACCAGCTCTACTTTACATATTTATGAAAAACTAATCAACTCTCATCATTGCACAAAATGAAGCTCTGTTATATTCTTTCTTTAAAGTATAATTTAAAGTCACTACTACAGACTCTGCATATAATTCCTTCAAGAAGGCTTTTCATTTCTATAGAAAGCTGCTGTCCCGATCTGTGAGACAAGCCATTGGAACCAGTTCTCGCATCTACACACGTTTTTCCCAAGTACCTCTGGAATAGCGATTTGCATTCATTTTACAACTTTAAGAAACTTCTAACAGGTTTAAGGGACAATTGGGTTAACTGAGACAGAGCCAATATGTTTTAGAAGGATGCCTGGAGGCCTTGCCAATCAGTCGAGAGTGTGGTGCTGGAAAAGCACAGCAGGTCAGGCAACATTCGAGGAGCAGGAGAATCGACGTTTCGGGGCATAAGCCCTTCATCAGGAAGAGCATCCCGATGAAGGGCTTATGCCCAAAACATCAATTCTCCCGCTTCTCAGATGCTGCCTGACCTGCTGTGCTTTTCCAGCACCATACTCTCAACTCTGATCTCCAGCATCTGCAGTCCTCACTTTCTCCCAGCTTGGTCAATGAGGATGATAACAAGAGTCTGAAGCCAGCGCGAGATCGAGAAGATAGAGGGGAAATCCAAACAGATTACATATTAAGTTTATACATATATAATGCAGATTTTTAAAAAAATTCTTTGTTTTGGTCACACAACAGTAGCAAATCTCCAGTAGAAATGTACTATTGAAGGAACATTAGTGAGCAGTTGCATTGCATTTTGTTAATGGTACATGCTACAAGATGCACTGCAACAACTCACCAAGGCTGTTTCAACAGACCTTTCCAAAAACGAAAGCCACAGGACTCATGTACTGTATCATCTTGAAGGATGAAGTGGGCCAAATACATGAAAACACCAACACCTACAAGATCTCCTCCAAGTCTTTAGTCATCCTGACTTGAAACTTTATCTTGGTTCCTTCAGTGTCACTGGTTCAAACTTCTGGAATTCCCTTCCTAACAACACTGTGTATGTCTACCTACATGGACTGCAATGGTTCAGGAAGCTACCTCAACACTACCATCCTGTGGGTAATAAGGCATTGGTAATGAATGTTGACCTAAGCAGTAACACTGACATCCCATAAAATAACAGATTTTATTAAGGCTGTCATTAGATGGCCAAAAATGTTGCCATATTCTCTCATACTTAGAGACGAAAAGAAACTGCAGATGCTGGAGTCAAAGTAGACAAGCAAGACATTGAAAGAAGACAATAAGCCAGGCAGTAACAGGAGGTGGAGGTCAATATTTTGTGTGTACCCTCCTTCAGGACTTGTGGAGGTAAGGGAACTGCAGATAAAGGGGGAGGGGGAGTTGAGAGAGCGTTTTGGGTGGGGAGTGGGGCTGAGAGGTGAGTAGCGATAGGTGAACACAGTTAGAGGTTATCGCCTGGTTGGTCAATGAGAGGGATGAATCCAGTTTGTAACTGGAAGGAAGGGTTGGTCAGAGGAATGGAAGAGTGGAAGAGGGGCTGGCAAGGAATCGGGGGATGTGAAGGGAGATTACTTGAAATTGGAAAACTCAATAAGTTGAGTCCTCTGGCTGTAAGCTACCCAGGCAAAAGAGGAGGTGTTGTTCCTCCAATGTGCAGTCTGATTCACTGTGGCAATGGAGGAGGCCAAGGATAGTCATGTCGGAAAGGGAGTGGAAGGGAAATTAAAATGGGTGGTGACTTGGAAGGTCAGGTCGGCCCCAGCTGAGATACTTGGCGAAACGAATCTTGAGTTTATACTTGGTCTCACTGATGTGGAGAAGATCACATGGGGAGCACTGTATCATAATAAACTAGGTTGGAGGAGAGGCAAGTGAATCTCTGTCTCACCTGGAAGAACTATTTGGGGCCCTGGATGGAGGTGAGTAGTGGGGTGGGGGAGGTGTTGGTGTGCTTGCAGGTTTTGCACCTTTTATGGTTGCAGGGGAATATACCAGGTGGGATTAGTGGAGAGAGCAGTGTGAATCAAGGATTGGTGAAGGGAACGGCCCTTGTGGAAGGCAGAGAGGGATGGGGAGAGGAGGATGTTCTTGGTGGGGTCTAATTGGAGTTGGCAGAAGTGTTTAAGGATGATACATTCTGATGCAGAGACTGGTGGGACAGAAGGTGAGGAGAAGGGGGACCCTATCTTTATTGTGTTTGAGGGGGGGGGTTTAGAGAAGTGGAGTGGGGAATGGAGGAGGGCTGTCTGGATGACAAAGGAGGAAAAGCACATTGTTCAACATAGGTGGACATCTGGGATGCTTGGGATTGGAATGTTTCCTTGACCAAGTAGATGCGGCAGAGGAATTGGCAAAATGGGATGGAGTTCTTGTTGGACACTGGGTGGGAGGTGGTGTCTGTGTGTTTACAGTAAATGTCTGTCTGTGAACTGTGGATGGAGATGGAAATGAAGAATTTGAGTTTGGGGAGGCAGGTGTCCAAGATGGATCAAGTAAATTTGAGGGCAAAATGGAAGTTGTGGGCGAAGTTGGTGAACTGCTCCAGTTCAGCCTGGGTCCAGGATGCTACACCAATGCAGGCAGTCATGTAACAGCGGAAGAGTTGGGGCAGAGTGCCTGTGTAGGTACTGAAAAGGGAATGTTCGATATAGCCAACAAAGAGGCAGACATAGCTGGGGCTTATCCGAGCTCCCCTGGCCACCCCTTTGGACTTGGAGGGAATGGGAATAGTTAAAGGAAAAGTTATTAAGGGTGAGGACTAGTTCGGTGAGGAGGAGGGTATTGGTGGAGGGGTCTGGATGGGTCTGTTGGAGAGGAAGAAGCTGAGGGCCTGAAGGCCATTCTCGTGGGCATGTATAAGGACTGTACATCCATAGTGAAGAGAAGACACTGGGGCTGGAAACTGGAAGTTACTGAAGAGGTAAAGGGCATGGCTCATGTTGTGGATGTAGGTGGGAAGTGTCTTGACCAAGGGGGAAAGGATGGAATCGAGATAGGAAAAAATAAGTTTGGTGGGGCAGGAGCTTGCGGAGACGATGGGTTGGCCAGGTAGTTGGGTTTGTGGATCTTGCAGAGCAGGTAGAACCAGGCAGCGTTGGGCTGGGGAACTATGAAGTTGGAGACAGTGGAAGGTAGATCACCAGAGGTAGTGACATCATGGACTTGTGAATCTTGGGATCTCCGTCCCCCTTATCTGCAGCTCCCCTTACACCCACCCCAGTCCTGAAGAAAGTTTACACCCAGAACATTGAATTCTCCACCTCCTGCTGCTTGGCTTACTGTGTTCCTTCAGCCTTCTTGTCTACAATTAATGTGCCAGTGTGAACATTAATATATTTCTCAAATTACTCTTGCCAGTTTTCCTCCTTAGACTGTTGAGACAGTCAGTTTGAATGTCCTGAAACACCTCTAAAGCCTGTAGACCTGGATTCCTTTTAAGTGCTGACGACCAATAAACTTCTATAGGTTCTCTCAACCTGGGGATTCTACAAATCTAATAAATTGTCCTGCTGCTTAGATGAAACAACTTTTCTGAACAGAAAACAAAATTATTTTTCTGCTATGATGGAACTTAAATCTGAATTTTGCAAACTGAACTCAAACAGAACTACTCATTCTCCATTTGTTATTAATGTTTGCCTTTAACTCCACAGTAACAATACTTCATCAATTAACATCACAGGTTTCTGATTAAATCATAATTAAGTTTCTTGGAATGGATTTATAAAGATCATTTTTCCTAACACCATTATAAAAAAAAGTTACCTTCAGAGAATTCAAATCAATGCCTATCATTTAAAATGGGCGCAATACTCGTGAATATCTAGGTATTTTATGGATTTCCCCAAATAATTTTTTTCTTATAATGTCTAATATCACAGATTTAAATTAAATTTGAGGATTGTTGGTCTCTAATCTGATTCCTCAGTCGCTGCTAACCCAATAACAACGTCATTATCCAGCTAAATATTGTGTAGCAATTTCTGATTACACAAAACCTTAATAAAAAATCTGTCTGAATAGGACAGCATCTATATTCGTCTAGTCAAACAATTTGTGACATACATTGAACTATGGGAGGTGCTCGTTACATAGGATAGTGAAGAGTATTGAGTACAGGAGTTGGGAGGTCATGTTGCGGCTGTACAGGACATTGGTTAGGCCACTGTTGGAATATTGCGTGCAATTCTGGTCTTGTTCCTATCGGAAAGATGTTGTGAAACTTGAAAGGGTTCAGAAAAGATTTACAAGGATGTTGCCAGGGTTGGAGGATTTGAGCAATAGGGAGAGGCTGAACAGGCTGGGGCTGTTTTTCCTGGAGCATCGGAGGCTGACCTTATGGAGGTTTACAAAATTATGAGAGGCATGGATAGGATAAGTAGACAAAGTCTTTTCCCTGGGGTTGGGGAGTCCTGAACTAGAGGGCATAGGTTCAGGGTGAGAGGGGAAAGACATAAAAGAGACCTAAGGGGCCAATTTTTCACAGAGGGTGGTACCTGTATGGAATGAGCTGCCAGAGGAAGTGGTAGAGGCTTCATTTAAGAGGCATTTGGATAGGTATATGAATAGGAAGGGTTTGGAGGGATATGGGCTGGGTACTGGCAGGTGGGACTAGATTGGGTTGGGATATCTGATCGGCATGGACGGGTTGGACCGAGGGGTTTGCTTCCATGCTGTACATCTCGATGACTCTGACTCTATCTCTGAGATCTTTCCAACTTCACTGTTGCTGGCATGGTTTCTTTTATATAACTTGCCTTATTCTTTTCAAAGTTCTGGCTGTCTTCCAATAAAATGTCGAGGAAAAGAAGCTCAAAGCATATTCAGTGCTCCAGATGAATTACTTCCAATTTGGACAAATCTGACAAATCCCCTTCCTGTCCCTGAAAAATACCTCAATGAATGTCAGTAAGAGCAGAGCAACAAATAAACTAATTAATCTCAACCAAAACATTCAAATTGAATTGGAAACATGTCTATTCCTGGTCTCAAGGCAATGCCAAATTACAATCTTTGCAAAGTTTGTAGACTTATTTAGAATATTGAGTTTAGTGATAAACCTTGGTAGAAGATTGACTGATGGGTAGGAAGCAGAGGATAGTAGTGAATAGATATTTAAATGACTGGGAGGAAGCAGAGCATAGAGTTTCCCTTTGGAAATCCATCACACAAGTAATCGGAACTTGTTAACAGGAATATAAATTTGAGGTTTGTGGGCAACATAAAACTTTTTGAAGAAATAAATAGTAGGTAAAGAAGAAGTAGGTAACTGACCTCAGGAGAACTTAAGCCAAGGAAATCGACAGTCATTTTGCATTTGTGATTTAATATGCATAAATATGAAGTGATGCGTGTTGAGAGAAGCAATGTGGAGAGACAGTATTGTCAAAGTAGTCGTGAGTTCAGGAACAATGGGATCTTAAAATGCACTTGTTAAATCTTCGAAAGTGACAGGGTAAGTTGCTAAAGTTGTTCAGAATGTTTATGGGACACTTAACTTTGTTAATTGGGTATTAAATGCAAAAACAAGGAAGTCATACGAAACTTTATTAAAATCTCCAGCCTCAATAGGGCACCGTACCTGAAGATGTCAAGGTCCTGGGAAGGAGCAAGAAGTTTAATAGAATGCCACCAAAGATGAAAGATTTAAGCACAGCGTGGAATCTAGAAAAGTTTATTCTCGCTAAACTTGAGAAATGTAAGGGGAGACCTAACTGATAGTCAAAGATTTATGACAGGCACAATTAAAGAAAGACCTCTTATCGCAAGTCTGCTGGTAACTGGAGTTCAGAGATATAAAATAATTGGCAAAAGGATTAATGGGGAAAATCAAATCAAATTCTTCACAATGAGTTGTTACGATACCAGATGCACTACCTGAAAGTGTGATGAGTCAGGTTTCACGGGAAATTCCAATAGGACACATATTTGAAGACTAATCTATAGACTTATAGCCACAAAAATAAGGTGTGTTGCTAAAATTGACAACAGTTTTGAAGTGCAACGTGATAACAAGATATCTTTTCATGCTATTAACAGAGGAAAACAACATTGTTTAGATCACCTGAAAGGACAAATAGTGTGTTTGATTTCAAGTTTCATCTGAAAGGTGCTCCTCTGACAGAGTAGCACTTCCTCTGTACTACCTCTGGGAGTGCCAACATATATTTTGCACTGAAGTCAGTGTTGACATTGTAATCAATGGTTTTATCAAGTCTCAGTAAGAGTATTCCAAATTGTAAATGTGGACATGAGGGAATAATATCCAGTGCAAAGTAACCCAATTGGTCAGCACTCCAGCCTCAATCATGTTGGTTGAGCTATAGGAAGAAGCTGAATAGGCCTGGGGCTATTTTCCCTAGAGTGTTGGAAGATGAGGAGTATGGAGAAGGTGAATAGTCAAGATGTTTTACCCAGGATAGGGGAGTCCAAAACTAGAGGGCAGAAGTTTAAGGTGAGAGGGGAAAGAGGGTAGTGCATGTGTAGAATAAGCTGGAGGTGATGGAGGCTGGTACAATTAGATAATGGTAGAATATCTGGTTGGCTTGGACGTGTTGGACCAAAGGGTCTGTTTCCATGCTGTACATCTTTGTTTCCTCCTGCAATGGTGCCCAGTATGTACTGTATGTAGGATGCACTACAGCCACTTGACAAGCTACCATTGGCAGCACCTTCCAAACCTGCAGCTTCTACCAACTAAAAGGACAAGGGTACCATGGGAATGCTTCACTTTAAATGAAGATATTCTCTCATGTCCATTTTTACAATCTGGAATATTCTTACTGAGGGGGTGATGGAAGCCATGATTTTCAAATGGGAATTGGATATCCAATTAAAAATAAAACTCTGGGGTAGGACTATATTGAAGCTATGACACACTTACAAGGCAGTGTAATATGAAGTTGATTCTGCTCCAAGCTTCACATTATACTGCCTTGTAAGTATATCATAGTTCCTTCTCTGTCTGAAGTCAAAATCCTGTAACTCCCTCCATGACAGACATGTGGATGTATCTAAACCAGATGGGCTGCAGTTGTTCAGGAAGGTGGCTCACCATCACCACCATCTCCATGGTAACCAGGGATGGCCAACAAATGCTAGCCTTGCCACTCATTCTGTGGTGTTATGGACTAGGCCAGACCACTCAAAACATTCTTGAGCAGGCAACCCAGACCATAACTTTGCAATTTGTACAGTGAGGATTACCCAGAGTAAACTAGTGAGATTGGCTACTAGGTTTTAAAATAGACAGACATTTATTCACAAAATTACACAATGAAACACAAAGAACAGAATAAAGAACCCTGACTGAACTTAGTCTATTCAAACTAGACGTTTTAATGCTGTTCCGGATATACACAACAATCCCAATAAGTAAACCCTCTTGAAACACAGTTAAAAGAAATGGAACGGATGCTTACAGACTGATGTTAGAAGGGCAGAAAGAGAGAGAGTCTGTTTCCATACAGCTGAATTTCCAACTAGTTCTGGACTGAACTGCTCAGCTAGAGAGCTAACCATTTCCCCTTCATTATGCCGGTCACTTCTAAAACATGACCACTTTGACCTGAAGTCTCATCTATTTACATATAAACAAAAAGGCCTCTCAATATCCTTTAATCTCTGTACCAAATTAACCTAATTGGCACTGGGAGCATTACGACCCTTCTGAAAAAAAACAAGGACATAGTATCCTTGAGAAAAGGAATAGCTTTCAGAAAAAAAGGAGCCAGTTTTGTGACAGTGGATGAATAAAGTTAATTAACTGAGGCTTTGGAGGTGAAGCAAAAGTTCGATTAAATGTAAAACTTCAGTTATGTGGAGAAATTAGAGAAACTCAGATTGCTTTCTTCAGAGTGATCAAGGTGAAAAGCTGTTTTGGTCAAGGGGTTCACAATTTTGAGGTGCTTTGAGAGAATGCAAGATGGACTTGTTTTCATTGGCAGGGAAAACCGTAATTGGTAGGCAGTTACAATAAAATTATAGACTGGGTTGTTATCTCATCACTTTTACAATCTGGAATGTTCCTACTGAGGGGGTGATGGAAGCAATAATTTTCAAAAGGGAATTGGATAACCAATTAAAAATAAAACCATGGGATAGGACTATATTGAAGAGCAAGAGATTGGGACAAACTGGTTTGTCTTTCCAAGGTCTGACACAGGGATTTTGGGTAAATGGCTGCCTCCTATTCTGTAATTTTTCAATGATTCTATCTTCCTTTGAATGGGGCGAAAGCTATTTTCTGTTAATTGACACATATTATATCCTCATTGACATTTACTGAAGTTAGAAACCCTATAACAAATCTACTAACCATAAGCCTGAATCGCAAGCAGTTGATTCAGGGTCCTGTAAAACATCTATCACAATAACGCAGTTTCATTGATTGCAGACTTGCTATTACAGTACTCACATGATCACATGCTCAGATCTGTTCACCTTCCGGAATGTAATGAGTGAGCTGAATGGGAGTGCATTCCGTCATGGATAAGTCATTAAGTGAGAGGGGATTGGCAGAGAAGCAGGAATTTGCGTGATGAGACAAGTCACGTCTGCATCAATGGTTAAAGATTTGGACTTTCAGATTTCATGGCTCCATTTTGAAAATTAGATGTCAAAACTGAAGCCCCACCTCTCCAGTGGATGTAAAAGAACCAGTTGCACTATTTCAAAGCAGACCAACAAAGTAGTCCTGCAATACCTATCAACATCATTGAGTTTATCTGCCTGTTAAGGCATTGCTGTTTGTGGGAGCTTGCCTGTACAAATATGTGGTACATTTTCTCCAATTAGACAGAGGTTACACTTCAAATGTACTCTGCTGTCGATAGGATACTTTGAAATAACCAGAGGCTGTGATAGGGCACTACATAAAATGCAACCTTTCTTCTGTCTTTTGAAAGAAGATTCCTTCTAGATATCAGGCATTGCAGTTTTTAGGGAACTCGTCAGACAGTGTGTTGGTGATGGCCACTCCCAAAGAGGAGTCACTAACCACATGGACAGAGTCACTCAAGATAATTTCAAAACAAAACATCCAATAAGGAATATGGAACTGCTTAATAATCCATCTGGAACAGAGGTCAATGCCAGTCAATGGAATCTCCTGTGAATACACAGATGGCTGCCACATCGGGTTTTTTTTAATCCCAGGGTAAAATGGACTATACATTTTACCTTCAGAATTAGGGCAAGAAACTAAAAGATTTGCATCCATCTCATTGACGCATTTTTGTTTGTTGGCTTTCCATTTAATAACGCTCTTGTAGTAGTGGCCAAATGCAGAGACATAGCTAGATGGGTTGGAAGTTTTTGCATAGGTTATCCCAACAGCCCTTATCTGCATGTGTTTGAGGCATGCTGCTCTGACAAATTAGGTACTTGTTTTGGTAGATGTGGCAGTGAGATTAATAACAGTGAGCACAGTGTGTCTCCACAAATTAACTTGTCTTACAAAATAAAAGCAGAATACTGTGAATGCTGGAAATCCGAAATAAAAACAAAAAGTGCTGGAGAAATACAGCACCTGAGGAGAGAGAGAATCAGAGTTAACATTTCAAGTCCAATCTGGCTCATCTTCAGAAGAGCAGTCGTCTTTGTTCTCGTAAAAGGAAAACACTGTGCTTTGAATTATGATGTTTCAGTTTAAAGAAAATTGCAATGATTCTTGACCATCAAAGAAGAAGTAGCAGAATAAAAAATTGAAGTCAAAGGAACTATGTTAAAAGCTGCTAAGTTACTTCTGGAAACTGTAGAAACTTGAGTAATGCTGAGTACCCACTTTATCACGTTTGGGTAGGTCAATGTTATATCAGAATGAACATTAACAAACTCTGTGTGCTATAAAGTGATCTCATCATTGCTTTATACCTGCTGGCAATCTGAAGAGCTTTGTTGATACCTCAAACTGTTCTATTTGTCAATTGAACACAGTTTTGAATTGAGTGCTGGTCCAGTGGAACATCTTTTCCTTCCTGGACTGTGCACATTTTATTCATGATTATCAAGTATAGTTGACTGAAAAATGTAGGCTGCTGTCTGCATCAAATTCTAGCAAGGTAACTGTATTTTGCATCTGGGTCAATCATTAAATTTTGCTTAAAGCAAGGGAGAGTGGATGACGCTCAACAGCATTACACTAGTGATTTATTGCTGATTGCTTCATATGCGAGAGAAGAGCTATTTCTGAATTGATCTCAAATTTAGTTTGGCCACTAATTTCTCACATATGCACTTTAGTAGGAGTTCCGAGGAAGGGTTACTTAACTTGAAACGTTAACTCTGATTTCTTTCCACAGATACTGCCAGACCTGCTGAGCTTTACCAGCAATTCCTATTTTTGTCTCTGCATCTCAGTAGGTTGAGGTAAATGTGGTAAGACAGGAAGCAGAGCAGTGGACCTGCTGGAAGTGCTTAGAAAAGTGGGCAGCATCAGTTGAGAGAGAGAGAAAGAGAGTTAGCTCATCAGACAAGATTGCCAACCTGAAAAGAGAAGTTATCTTTCTCTAAGGTGGCACGGTTGCTCAGTGGTTAGCACTGCTGTCTCCCAGTGCTAGAGATCTGTGTTAGATGCATTCATCAGGAGTAAAAGTAGGGAAATGAGTCTGCGTGGGTTACTCTTCGAAGGGTCAGTGTAGACTTGTCGGGCTGATAGACCTGTTTCCACACTGTAATGAAACTAATCTAACTAATCTAATCTGAGGAATCTAATCTAATTACTGAACTGCTAAGAATATCCTCCATTTATGTAGAATACCTTTTTAGTTAAGCTGATTTTTCTCCTTTTTTAAATAAAGAAAGGAGTTCTTTCTATCATGTAGAGAAGATACGGACACTATTGTTTGTCCAAATGTTCAGCATGTGAGTTGGATCATTGTTGCTTTGAAAACCATCGGTGTTTGGTAGCAGATCTAAGTGGATGGCCATGGGCATCAGTGAAATTTGAAAGTACATTTCCTCTTGAGTTCTTCAGAGCTCTGCATGGATAACAAGCTGAAACATTAGTAATCATTCTCTAAATGTTAATAAACATGATGCTCACAAACAATTAAGCTGAACCAATGCAATCTATTATTCACATCAAACTGGTGTAGAGGAATGCCAAATGAGATGATAATACCCCTACTTATTGATTCTGGAAGAGTTGAGGATACCATCTGGCTGATGGATATTTTTTAAAAATCTGCTGGCCAGATCAAAAGATCAGCTCCGATCTTGTACATTAAATGCAGGCCTAAATTTTAACTCTTTTCAATCTCATTCTCCCATCTTGATGTGGAAGAGAACAAAGGAACCTAATCGCAGTATGAGCTCTGTGAATTGTAACCAACATAGAGTCATCGAGGTTTACATCATGGAAACAGGCCATTCCACCTGACTTGTCTATGCTGCCCAGTTCTCACAAGTTAGCCTAATCCCATTTGCCTGCATTTGGTCCATATCCCTCCATAGCTATCCCATCTACGTACCTATCCAAATGTTTCTTAAATGATTGAATTGTAACCACTTCCACCACTACCTTAGGCAGCCCATTCCAGATATTCACTACCCTCTTTATGAAAATAATTGCCCCTCTGAATGCTTTTATATCTATCCCCTCTCTCCTTAAACCTAAACTAGCTAGTTTTAGACTCCCCTAACATGGGGAGAAGCTGTTGGCTATCTACCTTATCTATTCTGTCATGATTTTGTACACCTCTACAAGGTCACCTCTCAGTCTCCTACGCTCCAGGCGAAAAAACATCCAGCTTCTCCTTCTAATTCTAACTTCCACTCCAGGTAGCATCCTAGTAAATCTTTTCTCCACTCTTTTTTTGTAGTTTAATAATATCCTTTCTATTGTAGGTGACCAGAACTACGTGCAGTACTCCAAATGTGGCCTTACCAACACCTTGTACAGCTGCCCAATTCCGATACTCAATTCTCTGACTGATGAAAGCAGGCCTGCCAAAAGCCATCTGCACCACCCTGTTTACCTGTGACTCCACTTCCAAGGAATAGTACCCCTGGATCTCTTCATTCTTTAACACTCCCCAGAGCCCTACCATTGACTGTGTAAATCCTGCCCTGGTTTGACCTACCAAAATGCAAAACCTCACATTTATCTAAATTAAACTCCCATCTGTTATTCCTCAGTCCACTGGCCCAGTTGATCACAATCTTGGGGTATTCCTAGATAATCTTCTTCAGTGTCCACTATACACCAATCTTTGTCATCCCCAAACTTACTAACCATAAGCTCTCATTCAAATCATTTACATAAATGATGAATAATAGTGAGGCCAGCATTGTTCCCTGTGGCTGTTCCTTTTTTTTTGAGGTACATTCAGTGTTGGAGCTGATTTCCTCAAATTATACGAGCAGTAATTACTGTATTAAATGCTGTTGCATTGTTTTGGAACTTCGGGGTAAAAATAATCAAAACAACAACACTTTTTAAAAAAAATGAAGAAGAGAGACAAAGGCAGTGACTTCATGGGAAGTGAAACTGTGGGAGAAATAAACCCGTACAGAAATGTGAACCAGTAGTGAACCTGAGTCGAAGAGTGTGGTGCTGGAAAAGCACAGCCAGTCAGGCAGCATCTGAGGAGCAGGAGAATTGACGTTTCGGGCATAAGCGCTTCATCAGGAATCCTGATGAAGGGCTTACGCTCAAACCGTTGATTCTCCTGCTCCTTGGATGTTGCCTGACCGGCTGTGCTTTTCCAGCACCACGCTCTCGACTCTGATCCCCAGCATCTGCTGTCCTCATTTTCTCCTGGCAGTGAACCCACACAGCTGTGCGACCCAGCAGAGAACCCGCACCGCTGCGTGACCCAGCGGTGAACCCGCAATGCTGACTGCCTCTGCTATTTAGAACCAGGTATCTCTAGATATTGGAGTATATTCTAAGAAAAATAAACAAACAGTGAAATTCACAGCTGCTCTTGGAGAAACCTGTATTATAGGGAAGGCAGGTAGTGCAGGAGTCTCCTCTGGTTATCCCCATCCCAAACGAGCATGCTTATTTGCAAAATGTCGAGAGTGATGGACTCTCAGGGGAATGCAGCACTGACAGCCAGATTTCTGGTACCAAGACTAGCTGTAATGTAATGAGGGGTACATCAGGTTCCAAGTGATCAATTGTGAAAGGACACTCCCTGGACAGAGGCATAGACAGACATTTCTGCCGCCAACAACAAGCCATCAGAATGGTGTGTTGCCTCCGTGGTGTCAGGTTCAAGGATATCTCCGAGAGGATGCAGAATACTCTTCAGGGGAGAGGGACCAGCAAAAGGTCATTGTACACATTAGAACTAATGGCATAGGAATGGAAATGGTGGAGATTCTGAGGAGGGAATATAGAAAGTTAGGTAGGAATTTAAAAAGAAGGTCCTCGAGGGTAGTAATATCTGGATTATTCCCAGTACCACATGCTAGTGAGGGTAGGAATAGGAAGATAGAGCAGATGAATGTATGACTAAGAAGCTGATACAGGGGAGAAGGATTCACATTTTTGGATCATTGGAATCTCTTCTGTGACAGAATTGACCTGTATAAGAAGGATGGATAGAATCTGAATTGGAAGGGAACTAATATACTGATGGGGAGGTTTGCAAGGGCTACTCGGAAGGATTTAAACTAGTAAGGGGGTAGAATGGTGGGACCCAGGGAGATAGTGAGGGAAGAGATCAGTCTCTGGTTGGTGCAGTTGGGAAAAGGAGCAAGTCAAACATTCAGGGCAGGCAGAAACATAGCAGACAACAATGTAGAACTGATAAATTAAACTATTTATTTCAATGCAAGAGGCCTACCAGGTAAAATAGATGAACTCAGGACATGGTTGGGAACATGGGGCTAGGATATTATAGTGATTACAGAGACATGGTTCAGCAATGGAGAGCACTGGCAGCTGAATGTTCCAGGGTATACAGTGTAGATGGTATCAAAAGAGAGAAAGTTGGGACAAGAGAGGAAGTGAAGAGAGGAAATATACATTTCTGGCAGGGTTGTAGAGGGCTCAGTATGAGGCCAGCTGCTTTCCATCTCAAATATCAATGATTTGGGTTGAATGTTGATTATGCTTTAGGTTGATTGTGGGGTTGACAGTAAGGAAGTAATCTATGAACTGCAGGAAGATATCAATAGACTAATCAGGTGAAACAGTGGTAAATGGAGTTCAGTCTGGAGAGGTATGGGGAGATGCATTTGCTGAAGATTAACAGGACAAGAAAATCAATAAATGACTGCATATTGGGAAGTGATAAGGAACAAAGGAATCTCTGAAGTGGCTGAAGAAGGAAATAAGCTAGTTAAAATGCAACTTTTACTTTTAATTGGCTGAGTTATTAAAAGTAATATCTACGTGGTGATGCCAGAAGCCTAAAAAAACTGGTTAAGCTGTAGTTGGAATACTGCATACAGTTCTACTCAATGCACTACATGAAAGATGTAATCATACCTCTGAGGAGATTTTGTGGGGATACTACCTGGATTGGAGAACTTTCTTTGTGAGAAATGATTGGATAAACTGCGGTTATTTTCTTTGTAGCAGAGGAGCCTAAACAGAGGTCTAATTGAATTGTATAAAAATGAGAGGTTTAGATGGTTTTGATAAAAAGCTCCTATTTATTATCACTGAATATTTATGGCAAAGAGTCTTAGGGTGAATTGAGGGGAATTACTTTGACCCAGAGAGCAGTGGGGATTTGGTATTTACTGCCTGTAAAGGAAGCAGAGTCCCTAGCTTGCCTCTCAGATGGATGTAAAAGATCCCATTGTGCAAATTTGAAAGTAAAGCATACCTGAGTCCTCTCAGCAATGTCCTGGTAATATCCATCACTCAATGAAGCGGACCATCTGATCATTGTCTCATTACTGGCTGTGGAATTTTGCTGTGCACAATTTACCTGCTGCATTTTCTTTGCAGTTATGATTGCAATTCAAAAGTGTGTTAATGTCCGTGGAGCACTTTGAAATGTGTTAACGTTGTGAAAGGGACAATGTAAATGCAGAGTTTCTTTTAACATTGGATGGCAGAGTTTGAATGTCTTTCATTTTCTGAGACTGATCATTTTGGTTTGTATGAAAATGATAGTCCTGATTCATTAACAATACCTTCATTACAACTAGGAAACAAATGCCTTGCTGCAAAGAGGTTTTTGCCTTTGGCATGTAATAATCTCACACAGGCCAGAAATGCTGATCCAACAGATGTTTCAGATAGGCATGGCACAGAAAAGCGAACAAATCTTTCATCTTTTTTTTATATTCATTTCTCCAGTGGTGTTTGTGTCTTTTGTGCAACCTATTTGTTTTTAAATAGCTGTCATATCTGCACTGCTGGGGATAGAGAATAGTAGAACAATGAGGTATAATTTCTCTTACCAGTGATGTAACAAGAAGTCATGGAATACTGTGATGTCTTGTGACTTGTGTCAATATAGTTCAATACATATCAATATTCAAGAAGAAACGTTTCTCGAAATAAATTATTTACTACATTCAGATTCTGTTGTGCTAGGGATATCTTCCAAAACATTTTTCTCTTTCAAGAACAAAGCAGGTGAAATTATTATCGTGCCAATCAGATGATGCTTGTCATTGAATGTCATAATATGTATCTGCAATGATTCAATCTTGTGCTGAAGGCTTATTATTAGGTCAGGTTATTGGCAGCAGTTTTCACATTTGCAAATGATTTGACATGGAATGTTGTGGAGAGTGGTTGCTGAACTCAAAAAAAAAGTGAAAAGTTGTTCTAATTCCTTCTCATCATTTTTATATAAGTTGTCAGTTTTATCCCTGAGTCACTTTCTTCTGATGACTTAATTGTGATCAGTACTTAAAAAATGGGCAAGTTAGGAAAAGAAGGTAAGAGCATGGATCCAGACATGTGTTGAGCACCCTAGTTAATGATCAGTGCAGGCCTGATTTCTCTGTGTCTATTCTAACGCAGCTGTCACTGTTCACCACTGCCATTTGTTCTGCAAATATTATATATTCATCTTGATCAAAATCATCAGCAACACCTTTTCCTCGACACCACTTGATTGTGCATAACACATTCCAATAAAGTTATATTGTGTTGTAAGCGTAATACTGCTCTGAAACCATGTAATATCAACAGAATATAATAGGTTATAGTTGCTATATAATAATATGATTCACTATGTGATATTTCTCATGTTTGCCTCCTGTAAATACTTGTCTTTGGATTAATACCTGCATTAGATAATTGAATAGGTTGGTTAAAGTCAAGATTAGAGTGGTGCTGGAAATGCACAGGAATTCCAGAAGAAGGGTCCCTGCCCGAAACGTCGATTTTCCTGCTCCTCAGATGCTGCCTGATCTGCTGTGCATTTGCAGTTCTCACTTTCGCATAGGTTGATTAGTGTTGATTATTGTACACAATGACTTGTTTGTTGGATTTGGAATGCTGTGGCCTTTCCCTATCTGTGCTTAACAGTAATGACACTGTCTGAATATTCTATACACTAAAGCAGAAGAGTGCAGTATATTACTCCAATTTTCTTTGAATATGTCATCTTACAAAATGCTAAAGGATCTCATGCATGGAGTATCTGCTGATTCAGGCACTTGTTCAACTAATCACCCGCATGTACTATTTGCAGCAATTAGGAATGTACTACAGGACTTCATCCTTAAAAAATATATGATCTGAAAAGCATATGTTAATGAGTCTTTCCTCGAGTTATTAGTGAAGCTGCAATTTTATTCAATTTTGTATGTTGAACATTATTTGGTCCAGGGCGCTGAACAGAAACAAAATACTACTTTGAATTAGAGTTTAAAAAAAAGGAAATGAAGACTACATTAGATGCTTACTGAAGTAATTTCATTATGTAGCAATAAGTACCAATTTTCCATTATTATTGGTTTAGCTGCTACTAATTGTGTAATATTTATTTATTTATTAAACTAAAATTTGATTTTCTGCTGATTGGATAACAACGTGGCAAATTATATTATTGTAAATTTAATCAGATTTAGTTAAAATAATGCCTGCCAAACTCATGAAGGTGCATGCTCATTGACCTGCACTTATTCTCAATCCAAACATTTCTGATATTTAAGGTAATAATAGTATTTTTTTCAAGAAACATGTCTGCAGACCAAAGGCTGAAGTACAGTGTAACCACCTTGCATCAAAAAATTAAAAATATCAACTTGAAAATCCATAATAATCATCTAGGAACAAATACTAGACAAACAAATTCAGTAGATGAACAAAAGTCGCAATGACGCTAATACAAAATGAATTAACCTGAGCAAGTGATAACACCATTCCTACATTACAGTCAGTGAGATTCATGTAGATTATATCATTTAAGAACTTCATCAAAGACTTGAACCATTTAAGGAACAGGTATAACATTGGCATCTTTCCATCCTGCATGCTGCAGGATTGAATTTAGACAATGATCTCAGTTACCTTGATTGCACTGGTTATGATGTTGTTGACCACTTCTCAAATTGGGTAAATTGTATAAGGGATTTTCCAAACTTAATCTAATCCTTGTTCTCATGTTTCTCAATGATATCACCCCATCATCAAGAAACATCTTAGTTTCTGACTTCAGGATGGAGGGTGGAGAGATAGGGTTTAAATCATATACAGGTGAGTTTCTGAGGCATCCTGTGATATCACTGTGACCTTTGTAGTTATGTCATGGATCAATGCTACCTTATCATCATGTACATATCTTCAATGAATGTTGTTTAGTAGAAACCTACAAATCTGGCCTGAGTTTATGTGAAGAATCATACTAAAACAGAAAGATGTTCATTGATGAAACAGGTGAAGATGGTTGGACTCAGTGCAATCTTCTAAGGAACTGCCTCTGCAATGTCCTAGACTGAAGACCAGAATGACTACTATTTTCCTTTGTACAAAGTTAAAAATCACTCAACACCAGGTTATAAGCCAACAGGTTTATTTGGAAGCACTAACTTTCGGAGCACTGCTCCTTCATCACGTGGTTGTCAACCATCTGATGAAGGAGCAGTGCACCAAAAGCTAGTGCTTCCAAATAAACCTGTTGGCCTATAACCTGGTGTTGTGTGATTTTTAACTTTGTATACCCCAGTCCAACATCAACACCTCCAAATCATTTTCCTTTGTGCTAGTATGTGGCAACCAATGGAATGTGTTATCCATGATTCCCATTGACTTCAGTTTTGCTGGGATTTGGTTCATAATAACTATGCTTAGTACGATACTGAGTTGTTGTCAAGGATGTCAGTCTCACCTCTACTCTGGAATTCAGCTCCTTTGTCCATGCTTGAAGCAAAGGTGCTTAGAGCAAAGTAATCCGTGGGGATCCTGAACTGTGCACCAGCGAGCAAGTTGTTGCTGCATCATGCCCCTTGGTAGCATTGTTGATAAAATTATTTTCATCATTTTGCTAAGAATTAAGAGTAGACTGACAGGGTGATAGTTGGCCATATTAGATTTGTCTTGCATTTTGTGGACAGAATGAAACAGGGAAAGTTTCCACTTTATTATGTAGTTGCCATATAGTGGCTTGACTGGAATAACTTTGCTAAGGGCACCTGCGGATAGTTCTGCTGCATAAATCTTCAATATAGTTTGTGGAATGCTGAGAATCCTATAGCTTTTGCTGTATCCAATGCTTTCAGTCATTTCTTGATATCTTATGGACTGAGATGATTTGTCTGAACTCAGTCATCTGTGTTTTGTGGACCTCAGGAGGAAGTCAAAATGAACAAATGAAGTGGAGTTTATGGATGAAGGTGGATGCAAGTACTTCAGCCTTGTCTTTTGTAGTAAGTAATAAGCTTGCTTTTAGTTGATGCTGGGATTGTTTTTCAAACTTGTCCCTACATTGAGTTGTTTAATTGCCCAACACTATTCACAACTTTGCTTGATGTGATTCTTTGATTGTTTGATTAGTTATATTCATTGGTTCTACCTGCTTCCACTGTTTAGCATGCATGTATTTGTGTTACATCGTTATCTGGTTGATACCTCATTTTTGAAGTATGACTAGTGCTGTTCCTGGCATGCCCATGTATAATCCTCGTGGAATCGGGATTGGTCCTGTTAGTGGATGGAAATGCCTGAGTGAGGAATTTGTTGGAGCAATGAGGTCACAGATTGTAGTTGAAAGCAATTTGTGAAAGGCCTACAGAGAGTCTAGCTTGTAACTTATAGATCTATTCCGAGTCAATTCTATTTAGCACAGATTAAACAGAGCACTGTAAAGTTTCAGAGTACCTTATTCTGACTCTGCTGTTTTGGCTACATAGTATGGACACATCATATTCATTTTGCTGATTGGTCCAAGCAACTGGATATTTGGCACACCTAGTTAGCTAGTAGTGAGAGAGAATATTTACTTGTATAAATCAGTTTCATAACCTCGACACATCCCAAATTGCCAACAGCCATTGACAATTGTTTAAAATGTGATTGGTAATGTTATATGGAGATATACGGCAGCTTCCTTGTCTGTTATTTTGCAAGGAAGTTCAAACCAGAATATAAAATGAGCGGACCTTGTTTTAATGATAGAGAAAGAAGCATTAGTCAGGGCACTATAATGAATTTCTTGAACCTCTTTCAATTTTGGCCCTCATTCACAGAATACTTATTCTTTTCATCCTTCTATCTATGTGAGATGATGAATATGTGGCAAATCCACTGGCAATGAGAGAGTTTCACATGGTGTTACTTTTGCTGATGACTGAAAAGACTGATCCATGAGAGAGAGATTCTGTCATACAGTGCTGCATATGAACTGCTGGGTGTCATTGTGGGGTGTTGAGTTTGGACTGTAGCCTCTTGTCAAGCTGCTGTCAAGATTGATGGCTGTGGTGGCACATATGGAAATGTCGATAAGACATAAGAGCAGAGATTAGGCCATTCAGCCCATAGAGTTTGTTCTGCCATTCAATCATGGCTAATCAGTTTCTCAAACTCATTCTCCTGCTTTCTCCCTATAACCCTTGATCCCCTTAACAATCAAGAACCTATCCATCTCCATCTTTAAGAAACTCAATGACCTGGCCTCCACAACCTTCTGTGGCAGTGAATTCCATAGATTCCCCACACTCTGGCTGAAGAAGTTTCTCAGTATCTCCTTGTTAAGAGGTCTTCCCTTTACTCTAAGGCTGTGCTCTTGGGTCCTAGTGTCTCCTACCAATGGAAGTGCATGGCCTCTCACTTTCCCACGTTTTACTTCATCTGTCACTTCTTTGCCCACTTTCTTAAACTGTCCAAATCCTTCTGCAGCCTCTCTGCCTCTTCAATACTACCTGTCCCTCTACCTATCTATTTATCATCTGCAAACCTAGCCAGAATGCCCTCAGTTCCTTCATCTAGATCGTTAATGTGTAAAGTGTCGACAGAAAATGGAACAATTTTGGAACCAATCCTCAAGAATTTTCAGCAATTTATGTTTTTGTTTCAATTTTCCTGTACTGTTCACTAGTATCTCACGTGTGAAAATTAATATTTATGCCTGTACATCATATTTGCAAATATCCTTGAAGTAGAGCTTTGGGTATCCTGCTGGTTCCCTGACACCAGCTGCTTCCCATTATACCCTTAGGATTACTTTCATCTTTCGCCCTGTAAATATGCCATACCCAACAAAGTCACCTTTGCTTGGCATATGCTTGCATATTCAACAGATCTGCCTTTGAATGAGAGGATCTCTTATATGTGATGTCCTACCATGAAATGCCAAGAATATGCTGCAGAAATTGAAGGTGGAAGTGGCAGAACATCTTTTTGTTCTGACAGCTGTAAGTTACCCACTTTCCATAGCTGCACAACATGGCGCTGAGAACAAGGCCTAGTAAGAATTCACTTGAGTCTCAGGATGACCTTGCTGTTTCTACTACATTGGTCAAAGGTGGTGCTTCCTATGTGTGTATGTTAGGTTTTGCATCATTAAATGGATTGTCTGTCATCCTGGAGCCAAGGTAGACATATTTTCTTTCATTGCCTGTAAAATGTTTTTATGTGGTAAAGATGTGAGTCCTTGTCCCATAACCATAGTTCTGTTAACAATTCCCTTTGAGTAAGGACATTGGCGAGACAACAAAATAGGCAGTGTAATTGCATTTCTGTGTGAGCAATCAGCAAATTATTGCCAGCCTGGAGGAGTCTTGTTTCCTAAACTTCTCTTGTAGTTGGAGTGTGGAGGAGATCATGTCCACTGTGGGTCTGCCAGCACAAAAACTGCACTGCTTATTGCTACAAAAATCTTGTTAATGGTTTAAATGTCCTAGAGTATAGCTCTTAATTTTAGGAATTAGTGTTAAATCCAAGATGAATGGGCAATCTTGATTGAGAAACTGGGAATAACTCTGGTGTACAAACAATTCAAACAATCTTGGATTAAAAACAATCCATGTGTTTATCTTTGTGGTCATAGGTGGTACTGCAAACAAAATAGGCAATAGAGGATTTTCTATCTTAGTTTAATAAAGTAAGAAGTCTGCTCTTTTCTCCTCAATTTTTGTAAACCAAGACTGTAGTTTATAGATGAAAGGAATATGAAACCAGTTTTGTAAATACAGCATTTCATAGTAGACACAGCAAGTCAGTTTTTTAAAAAAGGTGTAAGACTCCATAAGAGCTATTGATTATGCATGTCTTACAGAAACTTAGTGGCATTGAAGGTAAATAATTTGTTAATATTTCTGTTTGAAAAGATCCAAAAGCATGTCATGTTGTCATAGAGATGAACTATGGGAGTGGAAGGTTATTTAATTTAACTTTGCCTATTTGCTGACAGGTGCAAGGAATGCCGTTTGGGGGACAGACAAAAGCAATTGCAGTTCTGTTGTGATGTGGACAGCAACTTACCCAGATCTTTGCAAACAGAGAGAGCCAATGAAAGGGGGCTTCATTAGGCATTCATCTGGGCAAGTGGAGTGGGTTAGTTACACTGGCTTTGACCTTCATCAGATATCCAGTATTTGTACCTGATCAAGTAATAGTTACATTTGCAGTTTAACATAGGAACAAAACATGGGTAAAGTAGTACTGAATGATTCAATAGGTATTTTTATTACAGTTCCTGGTGCATACATATATTGCAGTCAGAAACAGTGCAATGCCTAGTCTAATACACTTAGATACCACATGCTTCTATCAGCATATCATGCTTCAAATGACCCTTGTTAAATGGAGTCTGATGCTAATAAACCCTCATCACTATGATACAGTGATGATATCAATTAGCATGTCTGTTAAAAGTACACTGTGCACTCGCTCTGTGACTAAACACAACAGAGTATTTCATTACAACCCTGATTTGTAGTCTGTAGGTGGTTTGAAGAGTCAGGAGAGGAATTACCCATCTCAAAACCTCATCCTCCGACCAATTTCTGATCAATGGACAAGTTTCACTATGAATCTTAGCATTGCAAAATTAACCAGCAACCTTTCATTATGAACTCTTTAAAAATAGCACATAGAGTGATCCATGTGATTTCCATTGTTTTAAAATGTTTTTGTCTTCAAACATTTCACTAAGTTTGGTGATTTTCACAGGATATTAAAGAAATGATATATTTTTAATATCCCCAGGATGATCCAAAGCACTTTGCAAGGTCTTTTTTTTAAATATAGTTATGATTGTAACATATTCGTCATGCTAGTCCAATTGTACACAACTTGATTCCAAAAACAGCAATGGGATAATGGTTATGCTCAATTTATGATGACTGTTGAGAAGTGCATGTCAACCAAGATCAATGAAGGATTATGTTGCTGCTCTCCAAAAAATGACAGGGATTTTTTTTACTCCAACAACGAGGATAGATGTGTTTTCCTTTAATTAGCTGAAAGGCAGTCCTTGTCAACCAGTGCGATAGTATTTCAAGGAACAGTTTACTCGGCTGAGAAAATAAGGATAAAAATGAACGTAGAAAGTATTTTTTCAGGCTCTTTGGCTTCAGACCCCACCCCCTTTGTACAAAGAAAGGATTAAATCTATGTTTTGGGCATGAGTTCCATATGTCTATTTTTCTTCCTTTATTAATACATTGGGGAATTTACCTCCAGTATAAAATTTGGGCATACATTCTGCTGTACCATCAATCCTTCTGCATTTTTCCACCAGAGTCATTTTGACGTTGTGTGATAGTATAAAATGAGGTTACATTTTGTCAGCCAATTTTATATTTTTCATGACTGAACTCAATGGCGACAAATAACAAGAGAGATGCACAACAGAGTGTTTGCTCACAATCGCCCTTTTTACATTCTCCTACAGAAGACAAAATGTATCGTGAAGTACCTGAAGTTTAAATTGGAATTAATGCTAAGAAAAGATTTATTAGTCTTGTACATTTTTTTAGGACTAGTAGTGGATTGTCAATCTAAACTCATAGGTAAAAACAATGACTGCAGATGCTGGAAACCAGATTCTGGATTAGTGGTGCTGGAAGAGCACAGCAGTTCAGGCAGCATCCAAGGAGCTACTTGGATGCTGCCTGAACTGCTGTGCTCTTCCAGCACCACTAATCCAGAATCTAAACTCATAGCACATCGAATCCCAATGAAAATGTTACTACTGACAATATACATTTGAGCCATCTACAACCCAAGCTGTAGCCACCACAGTGTCATTAATGTGACACAGCCCTCTGCATTGATTAAAAAACACAACACCATCTTTTTTTTCTGTCCATCACGTTGACCCATTAATGAGGTCATGACCACACTCTGAATCTGCTGGAAATTAAATATTTTTCATTTTTAATGCTGTCTCTCTCTCTCTTTCGAGCGAAGCCGCAAGTGGAAGTTATAATCGCGAATTAGGGAAAGTTGTGTCTGATGTGCAGACATGAAATCTGCACCCAAGTATAAGCATGTGGGGGAGTCAGGCAGAAGGATTGATGGTGTAATAATAAGCATACACAATTTTTGCACTGAAGGTGAATTGCCCAATGTGTTGATAAAGGAGAAAAATAAGCATTGTGGATCTCATGTTCAAAATATGCACTTGGTCCTTTCTTTGTACAAAGCGGGAGGGTCTGAAGCCTGTTGTAAGCTAAATTGTTCTACTCTGACTACAAATGAAATAGAGCCTGAAAAATCCTGGCTCACCTATTCTCCACTATCATGCTTCTAATTCACATTGCATACTTGGAATCTTGGGGCCAATACCTTTTGGAAAGGTGAAGGGCAAGAAAAATTTGTAGCAAGAAAACAATTGAAAATAAATTCCATTGAAGATGGAACTTGACGCACACATCATCCTTTTTCTGTCCAGTTCATCTAAGTTAGCACCATCCAGTGATTAAAGGAAATGAAGCTGCTTGCTGTAATTGAAAATACCTATTAAATCAACGAAAATGTCTCACTCACGTTGCAGTGCTGCTTGTGAATGAATGGATTGAAATTCACTGGAGACGTTTAATGCTGGTGTTAAGGTTTTGCTATTGTCTTCTGTGTTTTAATTTAAATGCAATGCATGTCTAACTGTAGATATTTTCAAATCAAGCTGTTCAGAGATGCTATTACTTATCTCTGGAGCAGGTAGGACTCGAACTTGGGTCCCCTGTTCAGAGGTAAGGACACTTTCACTATGCCCCAACAGCCTTCCCTTGTCTAACTCTTACGTTCTCCAGCCTAATGACCGTTTAAGGCCTTTGAACTCCTCTAATTCTGATGTCTTGTCCATCCCCAATTTTAAATGCTCCACGATTGATGGCTGTGCCTTCTGTTATGTGGGATCTAAATTCTACAATTCCTGTCCTAAATGTCACCACATCCCTGTGGTTATTTTTTGCACTTTCTTTAAAACGCTTCTTACATCTTGATCAACAATTTAGGATTTTGCTCAATTGTCCTAATGCCACCTTATGTAATATGTTCAATTTTGTCTGAGTTTTCCTGTAAAGTTTCACTTTGCTAAAGATGCTCTTTAGCTGCAAAATGTTGATTTATTTTTCTACTTAGCCAGTCCAGTTGAAAACCCATGTAACGTGGTCAAGAGAATTATCTGTGTCAGCAATAAGCATAAATCTATGAAAACAAAATAACTGCCTTCAAGCTAAAAATGCTAACCAACAACATGCTGAAACAAATGTGAATATTGCTGAAAAGAAAGATTCTCATCTTGACTCATCAGGGCAAAAAGAAGAACACCAATTCTCAGGCAGTCACAAAGATTTATACTGCAGGAGAAGAATTATCTCAGATTACAATGGGATCTTAATCAGATGGGCCAATGTGCTGAAGGGTGGCAGATGGAGTTTAATTTAGATAAATGCGAGGTGCTGCATTTTGGGAAAGCAAATCATAGCAGGACTAAAACATTTAATGGTAAGGTCCTAGGAGTGTTGCTGTACAAAGAGACTTAGGAGTGCAGGATCATAGCTCCTTGAAAGTATAGTCGCAGGTAGATAGAATGGTGAAGAAGGTGTTTGGAATGCTTTCCTTTATTGGTCAGAGCATTGAGTATAGTAGTTGGGAGGTCACGTTGCGGCTATATAGGACATTGGTTAGGCCACTTCTGGAATATTGTGTGCAATTCTTGTCTCCTTCCTATCAGAAGGATGTCATGAAACTTGAAAGGGTTCAGAAAAGAACCCTGTTGCCAGGGTTGGAGGATTTGAGCTAAAAGGAGGGGATGAATAGGCTGGAACTGCTCTCCCTATAGCACTGAAGACTGAGGGGTGACCTCAGAGGTCAATAGAATCATGAGGGGGATGGATAGTATAAAAAGACAAAGTCTGTTCCCTGGAGTGGGGGAATCCAGAACTAGAAGGCATAAGTTTAGGGTGAGAGGGGCAACTTTTTCAAGCAGGGGGTTGTACATGTATGGAAAGAGCTGCCAGAGGAAGTGGTGGATGCTGGTACAATTGCAACATTTAAAAGGTGTGTGGATGGGTATATGTTTAGGAAGGGTTTAGAGGGATGTGGGCCAAGTGCTGGCAAATGGGTCTAGATTAGGTTGGGAAATCTGGTTGGCATGAACGAGTTGGGCTGAAGGGTCTGTTTCCATGCTATACATCTCTGACTCTATGACTGTAATTACTGATGGTTGACAAGTCGGTCCTAGTTGGTTGAGGAGTTGTCATGAAGAAAACAAGCATTTTAATGTAAAGATGTGAGCCCTGAAGTATTCTCTTTGTTCATAGAAATTGGGTCCCTCTGTATGAATTTATCTCAATTCTGGTAAGTGCATATAAGCCAAGTTGTTAAAAAAAATTGCCAGGAACCTGAAGAACATGTCGTTCCTCATTGCTTTTTCAGTAGCAGTGCCTCAGCCATTCAGAGTCAAGTTGTCATCCAGTCATCACCCCTTTCTACCACAGTGCAAACTTTTGAGACTGTTTGAAATTTGACGTTCTTGCATTTGCCCTGATCAATACAAGATGAAAGGCTTCAGTTACACGTCATTTGTCAATAATAATAAGGATGCTATTCATTATGCAGAAGAATTTATTGATGGTACTTTAAGTAGGTCTGCAGTGTATTTCATGCATCTAGGTCACAATGGAATGACAAATGCTTTGTTGAACAGAAGCAGTGGAAGAAAAAGGTGGCAAATTCTCATTTTGTTGACTTTCTGGCTCGTCTTCAATTCAGGTCTTGGCAGAAGTTAAATAAAACCTGAGAAATAGGTATCAGTTTTTTTACAGCCTGTTGGGGGCTTTTCCCAGTGGTATGTAATGCCCTTCAGATGATGTGCACAGTGAAAGATCTGAACAAGATATTAAATAAATCATAACTCCGACTGAAGTAGAATGGGAATGAAGATGATGATCAATTATAAATGAGTTTTATTTTAATCAGAAAAATAACTATATTTTTATATAGATGAGCAGGCAGGCTAGCATATTTTTACAGGTTCAATGATTCTGCAAAGCAGTCTAACAGTGACTATTTCATTCAGTACTTGTTAAAATCTCTGTACAAAGTAAACATAGAGTCTTAGAGTACAGCATGGAAACAGACCATTCAGTCCAACTCTTCCATACCGACCAGGTATCCAAAGTAAATCTAGTCCTATTTGCCAGCATTTGGCCCATATCCCTCTAAAGTCTTCCTGTACATGTACCCATCCAGATGCCTTTTAAATGTTGTAATCGTACCAGCCTCCATCACTTCCTCCGGCAACTCATTCCATACAGGCACCACCCCCTGCGTGATAAAGTGATCTCTTTTCAATCTTTCCCCTCTCACCTTAAACTTATGCCTTCTAGCTTTGGACTCCCACATCCTGTGGAAAAGACCTTGTCTATTTACCATATCCATGCCTGTCATGATTTTATAAACCTCCATAAGGTCACCCCTCTGCCTCTGACGCTCCAGGCAAATATCCTCTGTCTATTCAGTCTCTCCTTATAGCTCAAGCTCTCCAACCCTGGCAACATTGTTGTAAATCTTTTCTGAACCCTTTCAAGTTTCACAACTTCCTTCCTCTATCAGGAAGACCAGAATTGAATTCTGTACTTCAAAACTGGTTGAACCAATGTCCTGTACAGCTGCAATATGATCTCCCAACTTCTAAATTCAATGCACTGACTAATAAAGGCAAGCATACCAAATGCCGCCTTCACAATCCTATCCACCTGTGACTCCAAGTTTAAGGAACTATGAACCTGCACTCCAAGGTCTCTTTGTTCAGCAACACTTGCCAGGACCTTCCCATTTATTACATAAGCTGTGTCTTGATTTGCCCTTTCAAAATATAGCACCTCACATATATCTAAATTAATTCTCAGTTGCCACTTTTCGGCCCATTGGCTCATCTGATCAAAATCTCATTGTACTCTGAGGTAGCCTCCTTCACTGCACACTAGACCTCCAAGTTTGGTATCATCTGCAAACTTACTAACTATACCTCCTATGGTCACATTCCAAAGCATTTATATAAATAATGAAAATCAGTGGACCCAGCACTGATCCTTGTGGAACGTACTGATCACAGGCCTCTAATCTGAAAAGCAACTCTCCACCACCACCCTCTGTCTTCTACCTTTGAGCCAGTTCTGTATCCAGATAGCTAGTCCCTCTGTTCCATTTGATCTAGCCTTGCTAACCAGAGTACCATGAGGAACCTTGTACAATACCTTACTGAAGTCCATACAGATCACATCCACTGCTCTGCCCTCATCGGTCTTTTCATTACTTATTCAGATAACTCAATCAAGTCAGTGAGACATAATTTCCCATGCACAAAGCCATGTTGAGAATCTATAATCAGTCCCTGCCTTTCCAAATATATGTAAATCCTGTTCCTTAGGATTCTTTCCAACAACTTGTCCACTGTCGAGGTCAGGATCACCGGTCTATAGTTCCCTGACTTTTTCTTCTCACCTTTTTTAAATAGTGGCATCATATTAGCCAACCTTTAGTCTTCCAGCATCTCAACTTTCAAACTATCTATGATACAAATATCTTAGCAAGGGGCCCTGCAATCATGTCCCTATCTTCCCACAGAGATTTCCTGATCAGGTCCTGGGGATTTATCCACATCAATGCATTTTAAGACTTCCAGCACCACCACCGCTGTAATGTGGCCTTTTTGCAAGATGGCGCTATTTATTTCCCTACATTCTCTCTCTTCCATATCTTTCTCCACAGTAAACATTGACGCAAAATACTCGTTTAATATCTTCCCCCATCTCCTGCGATTCCACACATAGGCTGCCTTGCTGATCTTTGAGGGGCCCTATTCTTTCCCTAGTTACCCTTTTGTCCATAATGTATTTGTAGCATGCCTTGGCTTCTCCTTAACCCTATTTGCCAAAGGGTTCCCCTTGTCCCCTTTCTCATGTCCCCTTTTTGCCCTCCTGATTTCCCTCAAGTATACTCCTGCTGCTTTTGTCCTCTTCTAGGGAATCACTTGATTTCTGCTATCCAGACCTGACCTGCTTCTAGGTTATTCTTGGCCAAAACCTCAATGTGTGGAGTCATCCAGCATTCCTATACCCACCAGCCTTGCCCTTCACCATAACAGGAACATGTTGTCTCTGGACTTGCGTTATCTCATTTTTGAAGGCCTCCCGTTTTCCAGATATCCTTTTGCCTGTGAACATCTGCTCCCAGCTAACCTTTGAAAATTCTTGACAAACACTGTCAAAATTGGTCTTCCTCCAATTTAGAACTTTAACTTTTAGATCCAAAATATCCTTTCCCATCACTTATTCACAATGCTTAACTCTTAATTAGTTGGGGAGGGGACCAGGATCTAAATAGTATGATGTCAGTATTATGTATTCAATAGTGACATTCTTCAAGAAAACAATAATATGATTCTAATTTCCCAGAAACAGTGGAAAATTCAAACCTGAATGTGCCATTTTGCTATTAAAGCCTGCTCAGACATTCAATATGATCATGGCTGATCACTCAACTCATTAGTCCTGTTCCCACTTTCACACCATAGATTTGGTCCCTTTAGCCCTATAAATGACATCTAACTCCTTCTTGAAAACATTTGATGTTCTGTCCTCAACCTCTTTTCATGTGAGAGGTTTCCACAAGCTCGCTACACTTTGGTGAAATAATCTCTTCTCATCTCAGTCCTGAATGGCCCAACCCATTTCCTCACACTATGCCCCTGGTTCTGAACTCCCCAGTCTTTTGGGAACATCCTTCTTGCACTTCCCGTGTCTGCCCCATTAGAATTTTAGAGGTTTCTGTGTGATTCCCCCATCATTCTTAGAAATACCATGTATATAATCCTAACTGATTCAGCCACTTTTCAAACGTCAGTCCTGCCACCCAAGTAACCAATCTTCCAACCCTTGATTGCAGTGCCTCCAGAGCAAGAACAGCTTTCCTCAGAGAAGAATTTCAAAGTTAAATACAAAACTACAAATCACACAACACCAGCTTATAGTCCAATAGGTTTAATTGGAAGCACTAGCTTTCAGAGCACTGCTCCTTCATCAGGTGGTTGTGAAGTGCACAATTGCAAGACACAGAATTTATAGCAAAAGTTTACTGTGTGATGTAACTGAAATTATACATTGAAAAACACCTTGATTGTTTGTTAAGTCTCTCATCTGTTCGAATACCATGATAGTTTCACTTCTTACATATGTAAATCACAAAACTATTTTTTAAAAGTTACATTTTCAGGTTAACTGTAACAGTTGGTGTCAGCATAGATGAGATGTTAAGATGTTGAAGGTGTTAGCCCCCTGTGTCCCCTGTCTGTGCCATAATGTTTAGACTGACTCTAATCTAAAAAGTGAGTTAACAGAGTCTTACATGAATTCATGCAGTTTTTGAGCAAAGTACAATGTACATGAACACAACAATCTACACACCCCAGTCCAACACTGGCATCTCCAAATCAAAATTAAATACAGTACTCTAGGTGTGGTCCTCACCACGTCCCTCTCTGATTGCAGCAAAGCATCCCTGCAACTATGCCTGAATCTTCTTACCATGAAGGCCAACATGCCATTTTTCTTCTTCATCTGCTGCACCTGAATGAGTACTTTCAGTGACTGTGCAAGGACAGCCATGTCTCCTACATCTTCCCTGGTCAAATGAACTGTTACACAGATAACCTGTCATCATGTTTTTGCTATCTTTCATTCGTCCACAATACACTTCATCTGCCATGCGTTTATCCATTCACTCAATTTGTTCAAACGATACTGAAATAACTCTTTATCCTCTTCACTTTACAGTCACAACCAGATTTGCAGATTTTGGTCCCAATTAGTTGGCTTTAAGTGTCTGTCATGACCCAGTTGGTAGCCTCATGTCTCTAAATCAGAAGGCTTAATGGCTTGATCGCAATAATCCAGTCTGACACTCCCTCTATTGTGGCCGAAGTGGGTACTGCAGATGCTGGAGATTAGAGTCATCAGGAATGGCTTTTGCCTGAAACGTCGATTTCCTGCTTCTCGGATGCTGCCTGACCTACTGTTTTTCCAGTATCACTCTAATATTGACTCCCTCTATTGTGGCAGCTGGAGGAATTGCTACATTGTCACCAATTCTTTAGCATGAGACGATAAACTGAGGTTCCATCTACTTCTTGTGCAAATGTAAAAGAATCTATTACATTATTTTGAAGAAAGGCATGGTAGTTGGCATGGGCAATGTTTATTCTAGTATCAGCATCTCCAAACCAAATATTTGGTCATTATCATATTGCTGTTAGTCGGAGATTTATGTATAGGCTGTTGTGCTTGCTGTACAACAAGGATGACTGCACTTTAAAAATTACTTTAGAATGTTTTGAAGCAAATGATGGTGTGAAAAAAATGAATATGCCTATAAGTCTGTCTTTGTTTTCCACTGTTCATTTGAAATGATGCTAATAGGTAAGATTCACAAACATCGAACAATCTTGCTTATGTTATCCATGAGGCTGTTTTTCACACACAACCTATGAACTTGAGCCTCCATCCCAAGAAGTGAAAAGAGAGCATTCCTCAAGTCCTTAATGTCTTAATTTATTCACGGTGGCTCAGTGGTTAGCACTGCAGCCTCACAGCTTTGCACATTCGTAAAATGTGGAGTTTGCACATTCTCCTAGTGTCTGTGTGGGTTTACTCCGGGTGCTGCAGCTTCCTTCCACAGTCCAAAGATATGCAGACAAGGTGAATTGGCAATGCTAAATTGCCCATAGTGTTAGGTGCATTAGTCAGAGGGAAATGGGTCTGGATGGGTTGCTCTTCGGAGGGTCAGTGTGGATTGGTTGGGCTGAAGGGCCTGTTTCCACACTGTAGGGAACCTAATCATAATTGTACAAAGTTGCAGGAGAGTGGTTGAAGGGCTGAATGACCTGCTCTTGATCTTGATTTGTATGTTATTTACCAGAAAGTAAGAACTTTGGCTGATTTCTTACTCTCTGACCCAGGAGTATCAGTTATGTTTGGACAAATCACACAGTAGTCCATGCAAACTTTGGACCTTCTTGCCTTATAAGTTTTATTCAAGACTGAATTCTGAGTTCAGCAAATCAACCATCCAGGATGTTTTTTTTTCTTAGTTCAATATTTTTGTGTTCAAGTGCATTGGTTCCCCATTATTTGGAGCTTGTATAGTTTTTGATCATGGAAAGATGGTGATCATTGAACTTTCCTCTCTATGATTATTGTCCAATGTGAATCCCCATTTGAAAGAACTGCTTAAATTTGCTTTTATTTGCCCAAATGTCTTACAATATTCTGGAGTTAGACAGTGGATGCTAGAGTGGGCAAATCATTACTCTGACAACCAATTCATGCTTCTCATTCAGGCTCAGAGTGTGATAAACCTGTGTGCAGTGGAAGCTGCGTATTTGCATCCATTACCAGGGAAGTCCCAGACTTAAGTAATGGAAATGTGTGCAGTGCGTCCTCTTGCCTTGCAGTGTTTCCTAAAGGTCAAGTGATCAAACCCAAATAAATGGAAGTTTTAAATTAATCTTTTTTCCATTTGTAAAATATTGATAGTTCTTTGCCAGCATTAGTCTGAACCTGAAATTCCATTTGGATGGGAGGAAGATAAACATAAATCATCATACTCTGATTCTGTTTACTGGGAAGATTAAGTTAGTTTAATTATTTGCAATGATTAAACACAATACCAATCTTAAATGTTTTTAAGATCAAACAGTTTTTTTTTGTGCAGTGGCAGCTGTTGGAAATCCACATCTCAGACCTGGGTCAGTAGCTGAAGTCACTGAAATATCTAAAAGGCTGAGGTCTATGTGATTAAAATGCACAATTAGGTGGTCATGACACAGATAAAGAACTGGTGGTCTAGTGGTCACCTATTTCCCTTGTTGCCTGAGTAAAAGCTCCAGGCACAAATTGAAGGACTTGCCTGAGGCCATCTCTCTCATTAACATTTCCACTTTGGTTACTGCTAAGATATTTCTCAGGTGAATGCAGAAAGAGTTAACTGTGGGTGGCGGAGCAGTTTGGTGTGAAGAAGAAAGAGTGGGACATCAATGGAAATGAGGGGTAAGTGAAATAGATAGATGTCTGCAGATATGACACCAGGATAGTAGTTTGCTTCTCTTGTGCAGCTGAAGAACATTCTGAAGGGTGAGGGAGAACAGCCAGAAATTGTGATGCATACTAGTAACACTAACAAGGGAAAATAAAGAGGAAAAAAGGTCTTGCAAACACAATATAGGGAGCTATGCAATAAATTAAGATGCAAAGTCTCAAAGGCTTTGTTCATCTCAATTGGCTGGATGGCTGATTTGAAATGTAGAATGATGCCAGTGGTGTGGGCTCAATTCAGGCACAGGCTGAGGTTACCATTGAAGGACACTCCTCCTCAACCTCTTCTCTTGCCTGAGGCATGGCGAGCTTTAGGTTAAGCCACCATCAGTAATCTCTGTTTCTTTATTTAAAAAGCCGCCCTATTATAAAGTTAAAACCTTGCCAACTTCACCTTTAATCTCGGGATTATTCCTAATTCCTAACGTTCTAGCAAGATCAAGTATAGTAGAATAAACTAAATGATTTCCTGGCTGGAGCAATAGAATAGGAGGGAGGGATTTGAATTCTTGCATTGGGACCAAATCTAGGGAAAATGAGACTTATGCAAATTACACAGATTGCACTCCAGCAGTACTGTGACCAATATCGTCACAGTATTTCACTCGTCCCACAGGGATGAGTTTAAATTAGAATGGCAGGGGAATAGAAACTTGAAGGTTGAGGGAAATAAAATAGACATGAAGAATAGAAAAGTAGAAAGCAAAAGTGGAAGGCAGAAGAAATGAGGCTTCGCAGCACACATTGCTGGTGTATAAAAAAAAGTGTAATAACATTAAAAAGGTAAGTCTGAAGGTATTGTATCTGAAAGCATGGAACAATAAGGTAGATTATAACTATCTGCGCTGTTCTTTAAATGGGTTTGATGTGATTATAATGACAGAGACATGATTGTTGGTGATCAGTATTTGGAACTGAACATCCCAGAGTATTCTATCTTTACAAAGGAAACCCAAAACAGAGAAGTTGATGGGTGACTTTGTTTGTGATAGTGAAATCAGAGCAAAATTGAACCATATTTTGACACAGGAAATTTAGATGTGGAATCGTTTTGGGTGGTGCTAAGAAGTAGCAATGGGTGGAAATGTTATTGGGAGTTGTCTATTGTCCGCCAAACAGTAGTAATGATGTGCTAGGTGGCATTAAACTGAAAATAAGAGATACACTCAAGAATGTTACTAATGCAGTCTTGGGTAATTTTAATTTGTGTAGACAAGGCAAACTACATTAGCAATAAAATTATGGTGGATGAATTCCTGCAGTGTGTAGAATTTCTTTTTGATTAGTGTGTTGAATCAACTTGGGAACAGGCTATCTTGCATTTGATTTTGTATAGTGAGAGGGGGTTAATTAATCATTTTGTTGTTCATGGTTCTTTAGGAAAACATCAACATATTATAAGACCATAAGACATAGGAGTGGAAGCAAGGCCATTTGGCCCATTGAGTATACTCTGCCATTTAATCGTGGCTGATGGGCATTTCAATTCCACTTACCCACACTCTCTCGTAGCCCTTAATTCCTTGCAAAATCAAGAATTTATCAATCTCTGCCTTGAAGACACCCAATGATCCAGGCTCCACTGCAGTCTGTTGCAATGAATTTCACAGGCCCACCACTTCCTGGCTGAAGAAATGTCTCATTTACATTCTAAATTGATCCCCTCTAATTTTAAAGTTGTGCCCAGGGGTCGTAATCTCCCACCTAACAGAAACAACTTCCCAGTATCTACCCTTTCTAAGTCATGCATTATCTCGTAAGTTTCTATTAGATCTCCCCTTAACCTCTAAATTCTAATGAATACAATCCCAGGATCCTCAGCTGATTACCGTATGTAAGGCAAATCATTATGTTCAAAATCTTAATTGAGTTAGAAAGTGAAGCAGTCCAGTCAAAACTTAGGGTCTTAAATCTAAACAAAGGAAGATATAAAAGTATAAAAGGTAAGTTTGTTGTGATAGACTGGGCAATTGAATTGAAAGCCACGATAGTACCTAAGCCATAGATAATATTTAAGAAATATATGAATGCATTACAGCAGTTATACATGCCTTTTAGGTGAACAAATTCAATAAGAAAAGTGAACAGCCATGGTTTATAACAGAAATTAAGGAAAGCATTAGATGCAAAGAGCAGTCACAAAGTTGATGAAAAATACAAGCAGCCTGAAGATTGGGAGCAGGTTAGATTTCAGCCAAGGTAGGACCAAGAGGTTGATTAAGAGGGTTTAAAAAAACTATGGAAGTACACTTACGAGTAATATAAAAGCAGACGTTTGGGGCTTCTGTAAGCATGTAAAATGAAAAAGAACAGTGAAGATAAATGTGGGGCCCTTAAAGTCTGAAATAGGAGAAATGATAATGGAGAACAAGAAAATGACAGCTCAATTGAACAAGGACTTTTCTTCTTCTGTGAAGACAGAACTAACAAATAATGCCCCAGAAATGGTGAGCAAACAAAGGCCTTTTGGGAAGGAAGAATTGTACAAAATTAGCATAAGGAAGAAATTAATAGGATTCCACAGCTGCAATATTTTTCAATATCATAAATGGTGTACCATACTCTGTATGAGCCATGCTTGGAAACACAACAGAAGGAAAATGTTTCTGACAGTATATATAAAACTTAAGAAGGACAGGAGACAAAAATTCAAGGGCTCCACATGCAATTTTTGTAGCTGACACTTCACCTCCAGCAATAAGGTGGTGATGAATCCCTCCAGACCTCATCGTGGCTTAGGGCTAGTACAATTTCAAATGCAAACACTCCACAATGTTTGACTGTTGTATTAATAGTGGATTTATTACAAGAAATCCTCAGTGATATCTATGTTATTTGCGTCAATGTTAAGGCAATATCTTCTAGCTGTTCCATTAACACTTCCAAAGTTTTGTGCAAAATGAAAGATTTCATATTTGTCATTTTTTTGAAGCTGTGAGAAATTCTCTTCAAAATGACAGACTGTTCTATGGAGGAAATTGTGAGCTGGTCTGATGACCATTATTTTATTCTTGAGATGGCAAAATATTAAAATTCCATTTGTTCCATTTCATTTAATATACTCCCTTTGTCCATGCAGAATTGGGGATCGAAAAAGCCAAAATACAATAACTTCTGTGGAAAATTCTTTCCACATTAATAGGTCATATGAAGAATCATAAAGCTTTTAAATAAAAAGACACTTTTTTTTCCCCTCATACTGAGGAAGAATACAATAATAATTTGGTCGAGTGGCAATTCAATGTAAGACCTACGTGACTTGGTCAGCTGCTACTGATAAAGAAATCCAATCCATTTTCTTCTGAATGGTGATTACACCCCAGGATTAAGCTAGTTTGAATTTAGCACCTTCATCTTGCAAATTAAAAATAACTTCAGAGATAAAAAAATACAATGCTTGCCAATATTGACATGAAGTCAGATAGTGACAGGTCTACTTTCGGTTCTTTTACTGCAGTGATGAGTCCATTGTTTAGTTCAGCTGTTGAAATGACCTCTTTCGAAAGCGAGTGTGCAGAATATTGCTCAGCAGAAATACTCAGCAGCTCAGGCAGTATCTGTGATGAGAAAAACTGTTCATTGTTTTGATCAATGTTCTTCCATTAGAACTGGGAAGAGTTGGAGATGGAATTAGTCACCAGGGTGGGGGCAGGGAAAAGACCAACAAAAATCTGTAATAGGGTAACGGGCCTGGTCCACCAACACACACATCGTTCTGAAGCAGAGCCACTAAGGCTGTTATCTGCAGAGGCACACTATTTGATGGCTTTAGTACTAGAGGACTTATAAGAAAAAAAGCCTAAAACACATCTCAGCCCTTACCCTTCATGCTTCCTATATCATATGCAAGCTGATTCATGTTACCTCATACTTTGCACTTGCTCTCTGGCCCTTCTTTATCCCTGCGTCAATTCATTGCTACCCATATACTTTCCATTCAGCTCCCTTTGTCCTGACGCCCTCCATAGTAATTCCATCCAGAGCCCTTCACTGTGCATACTTCAGGAGTCATGCTGAGATGAAAGAAAAGTAAGTTCTAAGTGTCCATTGTAGATGATTAAAAAGAATCTCATTCCATTTAGAAAAAAAGTTGGAATTCCTTTGAATACTTAATTGGATATAAAATAAATATGTGTTCACTCTGTCCGATGTCAAAGATTTCATAAGCACTTGGAGTTGTCAGTCAAACTGCGAATGACGGGCAGCTCACTGATGATAGGTTGTGTAATCAAATATGCAACACAAATCCAAAAATAACATTCCTCAAGTATATGCCCATAGACAGAATGAAATTTCAGGCACTTATTGCTTTTAAATTGTATGCTTGCTTTCAGCTAATTTAAAGGCCAAGATATTTAAATGTTATTGAGTCATAGAGATGTACAGCACAGTCCAACCCACCCATACAGACCAGGATTCCAACCCAATCTAGTCCCACCTGCCAGCACCCGGCCCATATCCCTCCAAACCCTTCCTATTCATATACCTATCCAAATGCCTCTTAAATGTTGCAATTGTACCAGCCTCCACCACATCCTCTGGCAGCTCATTCCATACACGTACCACCCTCTGTGTGAAAAAGTTGCCCCTTAGATCTCTTTTATATCTTTCCCCCCTCAACCTAAACCTATGCCCTCTAGTTCTGGACTCCCCCACCCCAGGGAAAAGACTTTGCCTATTTATCCTATCCATGCCCCTCTAATTTTGTAAACCTCTAAGGTCACCCCTCAGCCTCCGACGCTCCGGGGAAAACAGCCCCAGCCTCTTCAGCCTCTCCCTGTAGCTCAGATCCTCCAACCCTGGCAACATCCTCATAAATCTTTTCTGATCCGTTTCAAGTTTCACAACATCTTTCCGATAGGAAGGTCAGAATTGCACGCAATATTCCAACAGTGGCCTAACCAATGTCCTGTACAGCCGCAACATGACCTCCCAACTCCTGTACTCAATACTCTGACCAATAAAGGAAAGCATACCAAATGCCACCTTCACTATCCTATCTACCTGTGACTCCACTTTCAAGGAGCTAAGAACCTGAACTCCAAGGTCTCTTTGTTCAGCAACACTCCCTAGGACCCTACCATTAAGTGTATAAGTCCTGCTAAGATTTGCTTTCCCAAAATGCAGCACCTCGCATTTATCTGATTTAAACTCCATCTACCACTTCTCAGCCCATTGGCCCATCTCGGCCAGATCCTGTTGTAATCTGAGGTAACCCTCTTCGCTGTCCACTACACCTCCAATTTTGGTGTCATCTGCAAACTTACTAACTGTACCTCTTATGCTCGCATCCAAATCATTTATGTAAATGACAAAAAATAGAGGACCCAGCACCGATCTTTGTGGCAGTCCACTGGTCACAGGCCTCCAGTCTGAAAAACAACCCTCCACCACCACCCTCTGTCTTCTACCTTTGAGCCAGTTCTGTATCCAAATGCCTATTCTCCCTGTATTCCATGAGATCTAACCTGGCTAATCAGTTTCCCATGGGGAGCCTTGTCAAACGCCTTACTGTAGTCCATATAGATCACATCTACTGCTCTGCCCTCATCAATCTTCTTTGTTACCTCTTCAAAAAACTTAATAAAGTTTGTGAGACTTGATTTCCCACGCACAAAGCCATGTTGACTATCCTGAATCAGTCCTTGCCTTTCCAAATACATGTACATCCTGTCCCTCAGGATTCCGTCCAACAACTTGCCCACCACCGACGTCAGGCTCACCGGTCCATAGTTCCCTGGCTTGAAATGTCTTGAAAGATTGATAGTACACAGAACTTAGCCACTTTTAAGCACATGTATGACTACTCTGACCACACTCAAAAGTTATCTTACCCTTCCTAAAGCATCTTTTACCTTTCCAAGGCATACCCAAACTTATCCAACAGCCACCATAGCACTCCAAGTAATTTAAGAGCTTCAGACCTATTTCTCAAAAATCTAAATTATGTTTATCAAACAGATGCCTTCATCTGTTTGAAGGCAGATGCTGTCCAGTTACTCCCATGAACCACAGATGAGTGTATCACTTGGCAAAAATAATGAATGCTGGGTATATAGATTGGATCCATCCCTGTCAAAATGCTGAAGATTGTAAACTGCCTTTTGGAAAGATGGAGTTGCTTTTCCTTGAGCTCAAATTGAACTTGTCTGCAATCGTGCAGCAAGCCCAGGAGAGAGATGTCAGCTCGAGAGTAAGGTGGACAATGAAAATTGACAGATCACCAGAACCTTGGGGACCTGTTTGCAGACTGACTAGAAAAGTTCCACCAAGTGATCACTCAAGCTATGTTTGGCTTTACCAGTGTCGAGCAAGTCATATTGTGAGCAGTCAATATGATTTGTGCAGGTCTACATTCAATGTGCCTCTATCTGGTCATTCATTCCTGTGATTTATGATTCAGATGATAGTATCATGTAGTGAAGGAGCAGTGCTTCAAAGGCTTGTAATTTCAAATAAACGTGTTGGACTATAACCTGATGCTATGTGACTTCTAACTTTGACCACCCCAGTCCAACACATCATGAAGTGACAGCTGATCTAGGCAGATCCCAAGATTATTTGAGTGTGTTGGAGAGCAGGTCAAGGTGCAAAACTTCAGTGTTCAACTTTTGATGTCTCTTTTGCCAACATGACGTTTGTCTTTCATCTATTTCACCCTGATTTTGAATTAGCTTTATTGTCATGTATTCAAATGAGTACTGTGAAAAGTCACTGCTTAGAGCGCTGTCTTAGGTACAAAGGTACCTAGGTACAAATTCTGCAGTTACAAGATTAACCACATTATAACAATGCCACCAACACCTGGTGCCATCTTAAGTACAGAGTCCTGAGGTAAAATCCTTAGTTACAGAATACAGAAATTAAGAAAAGAAGTTACATTACAGCTATACACAGTATAGCCATAGGTCAGAAGAACAAGAAGCAAATCTAAAAGCATCGCAGACTGTCGCCAAGGGCTTTCCTCTATAGACTAGCGCAGATGACCTCAACGTGGTCTGATCATCACTGCTGTTGCACTTTGCACTGGGCCATTGCCCCCTCTCCCACACCTGGCTGCTGCCCCCTCACTGGGCAACTGCCCCCTCTCCCACACCTGGCTGCTGCCCCCTCAGTGGGCAACTGCCTCTCTCCCACAGCTGGCTGCTGCCCCTTCACTGGACCACTGCCCTCTCTCTGCACTAGGCTGCTGGTCACTCGTGTTCCACTCCGGGTGCGCTGGCCACTGGTGTCCCCACTCCGGGTGCGCTGGCCACTGGTGTCCCCACTCCGGGTGCGCTGGCCACTGGTGTCCCCACTCCGGGTGCGCTGGCCACTGGTGTCCCCAATCCGGGTGCGCTGGTCACTGGCTGACCCTACTTCACAGGCTGGGAGTTGGAGACCCAGTGTCCAAGGCCAAGAATCCGAGAAGACAGAAGAGGAGAAAATCACAGAAGGGAAGTGAAAATAAAAGAATGGGCAGAGTACACGAGTTCTGGCTGAAGTTTTCAACTCCCCAGCCATCTTATTTTGACATTCATGCCCTTTATTACTTTTGGCTTGAGTAGTTTTGCTGCTATGGAAAGAATAGTTTGGATGTAACATGGCGTTAGTCTTTGTATCTGGTTACTAGGTGCCATGGGCACCTGCATGGGCCCCAGCTATGTCTGCCTCTTCGTCGGATATGTGGAACAGTCCATCTTCCGCAGCTACACTGGCACCACCCCCCACCTTTTCCTCCGCTACATCGATGACTGTATCGGCGCTACCTCATGCTCCCATGAGGAGGTTGAACAGTTCATCCACTTTACTAACACCTTCCACCCCGACCTCAAATTTACCTGGACCATCTCAAACTCCTCCCTCCCCTTCCTAGACCTCTCCATTTCTATCTTGGGCAACCGACTCAACACGGACATTTAGTGTAAACTGACGGACTCCCACAGCTACCTAGATTACACCTCCTCCCACCCTGTCCCCTGTAAAAACGTCATCCCATATTCCCAATTTCTTCACCTTTGCCGCATCTGCTCCCAGGAGGACCAATTCCAATACAGAGCAACCCAGATGGCCTCCTTCTTCAAAGACCGCAATTTCCCCTCAGACGTGGTTGATGATGCTCTCCACTGCATCTCCTCTACTTCCCACTCCTCCGCACTTGAACCCTGCCCCTCCAATTGCTACCAGGACAGAACCCCACTGGTCCTCATCTACCACCCTACCAACCTCCAGATACATCGTATCATCCTTCGTCATTTTAGCCACCTCCAAACAGACCCCATCACCAAGGATATATTTCCCTCCCCTCCCCTCCCCTCCCCACCAGCGTTCCGGAAAGACCACTCCCTCCGCGACTCCCTCGTCAGGTCCACACCCCCTACCAACCCAACCTCCACTCCCGGTACCTTCCCCTGCAATCGCAAGAAATGCAAAACTTGTGCCCACACCTCCCCCCTCACTTCCCTCCAAGGCCCCAAGGGATCCTTCCATATCTGTCACAAATTCACCTGCACCTCCACACACATCATTTACTGCATCCACTGCACCCAATGTGGCCTCCTCTACATTGGGGAGACAGGGAAACTTACGGAACGTTTCAGAGAACACCTCTAGGACACCCGCACCAACCAACCCAACCGCCTGGTGGCTGAGCACTTTAACTCCCCCTCCCACTCCGCCAAGGACACGCAGGTCCTTGGCCTCCTCCATCACCAGACCATGGCAACACAACACCTGGAGGAAGAGCGCCTCATCTTCTGCCTAGGATCCCTCCAACCACAAGGGATGAATGCAGATTTCTCCAGCTTCCTCATTTCCCCTCCCCCCACCTTATCTCAGTCCCAACCCTCAGACTCAGCACCGCCTTCCTGACCTGCAATCTTCTTCCCGACCTCTCCGCCCCCACCCACCCCCCTCTCTGGCTTATCACCCTCACCTTAACCTCTTTCCACCTATCGCATTCCCAATGCCCCTCCCCCAAGTCCCTCCTCCCTACCTTTTATCTTAGCCTGCTTGGTACACCTTCCTCATTCCTGAAGAAGGGCTTATACCCAAAACGTCGATTCTCCTGCTCCTTGGATGCTGCCTGACCTGCTGTGCTTTTCCAGCAACACATTTTCAGCCCCACTCTAGGATTGCCTTGTACATTTTTGCTAGTTTTATATGCTTTCTTATTGATTACTTTGGTGATTTTCATTGCCTCATCTGTTAGACCAGGGAAAGTGTGGAAATGATGTGGGCGGCACGGTGGCACAGTGGTTAGCACTGCTGCCTCACAGAGACCTGGGTTCAATTCCCACCTCAGGCGACTGACTGTGTGTTGTCGGCACATTGTCTGCGTGGGTTTCCTCCGGGTGCTCTGGTTTCCTCCCATAGTCCAAAAATGTGCCGGTTAGGTGAATTGGCCATGGTAAATTGCCCGTAATGTTAGGTGTAGGGGAATGGGTCTGGGTGGGTCAGTATGGACTTATTGGGCCGAAGGGCCTGTTTACACACTAAGTAATCTAATCTGATGTGTGATGTTGAATTTTCCAATCTTTATGAAGTAGCTGAACACTTCACTTGTGACCTGAGTGCCATTGCAACTCATCACATAGTCAGAATTGCTCAACAACTGAAGTGTATTCTGAGGCATTTGACAGCCAGTCATCATTGAAGTGAGCTAGTCCATCTTTGCAGTAGTCAGAATGAAAGTTTATTATGGCAAAATAATCAGTTACTGTAAGTGTGAAGAGGCCAGCTCTTGTTCCAGCTGGATGCTGTTTCATCAGCAGTTCTCTAACTTGTTTAGTTCGGTACTAATTGCAAGTACTGCTTGGGTTGATGTGATCCTTGATTTTGTTGTTGATGTCTGGTCAACACATTGCTTGTTTTCCTGACAGGTCTCAATTCTGTGGTCTCTGGCATGGGTTTGCTTTAACATCTCTCTTCTCAGAAACTTTGGGTTAATTCCTTAATACAACTTGCTGCCATGGGCTGTTAATTCATTTCTACGCCCAATATGCTATTTCACCAGCACATGAGACCTTGATGCTTTCTGGTTATCCTTTCAGTGCTATTATTTGCAACATTTAGAGAATTGCATTATTTTGATTTAGTTTACTTGATTCAAGCAAGACTGCTGCATTCAATTCTCTGCTGAGTCCAGTGCATTCAGAACAAGCTGAGTGGCTACTTCAAACTGGATCTGAGTGATTTCATTTTTTTTATAATATCTTCACATCTTCAGGAGCATTGCTGTCAATAGCATGCCCAGTTCAGGTTCTGAATCATCTGGTAGGTTTTGCCTAATAGTAGTAGAACACTTTGTGGATGGCGTTTTTTTTAAATTGCATCTCCATTCTATAAACTAGTAGATCAGGGCATTCGCTAATTATATAATTGTCTGCTTTGATTTTCCTCTGGAGCCTCGGCAATGCCAAATGGCATACACAACCATCTGTATCTCTGTAATGACATGCAGAATATAGTTAGGAAGCTTCTGCTGTCGTTTAACTTCTCTTGCCAGTAATCATTGTTCATGTCTAGGGTAGTGAGAATTTTTGCCTTTGCAAGGTGACAAAGTTCTGACAGTAGTTGGCATGTTGTAAATCCCTTACACACATTAAAGGTTACCAGTCAAAGCTATAAACTTGCTCCAGTTGAGATTAGTAGTTTTGCTTACTGTCTCTGATCTGGAGCTCTGAAGATCATTCTTGTTCTTAGACTGATCTCCAAGTGCTACTAGTCCTTTTGGCATGAGTGTGATGACAGCATATGGTACTAATCTTACTTACAAGTGTTCATTTTGTGACTCATACGTTGAGCCATTTTGCACTATAAAGGACATGTTGCTGCTTGATCCACCAGTGTTTGTCCGGCACTTCACATTGATCTAATATTTTACTTCTGCAGTCATCATTCCAACAGTTAGAAACCATTTCTCAATTATCAATCTGATTGAGCCGACCTGTTGTATGGTATAGACTGACCTATCAGAACCTACTGGCAATCTGTACCTGCTTGATGTGCTTCTTTCTTTCCTTTTGCTTTGCATGATGTCGTATGTAGTGTTGCACCCTGCTATTTGTTCTATCCTTTAGACCTGGAGGATCTATTAGCATGAATCAAAACCTGGTGTATTCTCTGGAATGTGCTCCAGCTACTGATTTTTAACATCATTTCTAAACATTTCCCTCACTTCCCTGAGAGTAGGTTTCTCCTTTATCAGTAGATATGCTTTCATGGCAGGATCTTTATATGCCAAATATAATCCTGCTATTAATTAAATACTCCTTTAGATGCTGAAGTTCACAAGATTCTAAAAGCTAAGCTTGAGGTTGCATGTTAGTCAATGGGCTTTTATTTTTCCCTTGGACCCTCATACTGAACACACAGTATTCAAAGTTATGTTTACTTGAAGTACAAAATGTGCCTTCAAGGCATTAACATGTCTGTAGTCTGCTTTCTCGGTTCTTCATTGAATACATTTGGAACACATTCTTTCCGTCTGCAATGAGTATGGCTATACATACCTGCTCTGGCTAGTGAAGCTGATTTTCTGCAATTTTTCCATTGCATGTGGGAAAAAAAATGTCAGTTTGGCTTTATATCAGCTTTCAGTTTAACCTGAGCTGAGGAAAGAAAGATTATGGACATTGGAGCAGTTTTTCTGCTGGCCGGATAGTCATTTTACCATTGTAGATAGGTAGTGCGTATATGGATGCTATAGAATCCTCAACCCATACAATGCCTATATCCTGACCTGATACATGTTCTTGGACCCCCACAGGTTCCAGATCTATCTCTCACCTACTAAGCCACATGATACCCCTCCTCGTGCTGGACCTGACCCAATCCTAACATCCACCCCTCCCACATCCCCAAATTGTGATCCAACCCTGCCCTGAACACTGACGAGGCCACCCCTTTTCCTGACCTTACCACTCATCCTCCCCTCTCCACTGAATTTGGCCCATCACCCACCTTACCTAATCCCTACTGGATCTGATTACTCCCATCCCTTGATAAGGGTTAGCATTACAGCTGTGCTGAGGGAGGATATTCCCGGAAATACATCCAGGGAAGTTATTTGGGTGGAACTGAGAAATAAGAAAGGGATGATCACCTTATTGGGATTGTATTGTAGACCCCCTAATAATCAGAGGGAATTTGAGAAACAAACTTATAAGGAGAACTCAGCTATCTGTAAGAATAATAGGGTAGTTATAGTAGGGGATTTTAAGTTTCCAAACATAGACTGGGACTGTCATAATGTTAAAGGGTTAGATGGAGGGGAATTTAAGTGTGTACAAGACAATTTTCTCATTCAGTATGTGGATGTACCTATTAGAGAAGGTGCAAAACTTGACCAACTCTTGGGAAATAAGGCAGGGCAAGTGACTGAGGTGTCAGTGGGGGAGCACTTTGGGCCCAGCGACCATAATTCTCTTCATTTTAAAATAGTAATGGAAAGGATAGACCAGATCGAAAAGTTGAAGTTCTAAGTTGGAGAAAGGCCAACTTTGACGGTATTAGCCAAGAACTTTCGAAAGCTGACTGGAGGCAGATGTTCGCTGGTAAAGGGACAGCTGGAAAATGTGAAGCCTTCAGAAATGAGATGAGAATCCAGAGAAAATATATTCCTGTTAGGGTGAAAAGAAAGGCTGGCAGGTGTAGGGAATGCTGAGTGACTAAAGAAATTGAGGATTTGATTAAGAAAAAGAAGGAAGCATATGTCAGGTATAGATAGGATAGATCGAGTGAATCCTTAGAAGAGTATAAAGGAAGTAGGAGTATACTTGAGGGAAATCAGGATGGCAAAATGGAGACATGAGATAGCTTTGGCAAATAGAATTAAGGAGAATCCAAAGGGTTTTTACAAATACATTAATGACAAAAGGGTAACTAGGGAGAAAATAGGGCCCCTCAAAGATCAGCAAGGCGGCCTTTGTGTGAACCTCCAGATAATGGGGGCGATACTAAATGAATATTTTGCATCAGTATTTACTGTGGAAAAGGATATGGAAGACATAGACAGTAGGGAAATAGATGGTGACATCTTGCAAAATGTCCATATTACAGTGGAGAAAGTGCTGGATGTCTTGAAACGAGTAAAGGTGGATAAATCCCCGGGACCTGATCAGGTGTACCCAAGAACTCTGTGGGAAGCCAGAGAAGTGATTGCTGAGCCTGTTGCTGAGATATTTGTATCATCGATAGTCACAGGTGAGGTGCCAGAAGACTGGAGGTTGGCATGTGTGGTGGTAAAGACAATACTGAATTAGTGGTGCTGGAAGAGCACAGCAGTTCAGGCAGCATCCAACAAGCAGCGAAATCGACGTTTCGGGCAAAAGCCCTTCATCAGGAATAAAGGCAGTGAGCCTGAAGCGTGGAGAGATAAGCTAGAGGAGGAGGGTGGGGGTGGGGAGAAAGTAGCATAGAGTACAATGGGTGAGTCGGGGAGAAGACAAAGGTGATAGGTCAAGGAGGAGAGGGTGGAGTGGATAGGAAATGACCTGGGAGTTGCAGTGGGAGAAGGACTCCCTGAGATTCTTGTAGAGAGAGTTTTTACCTCGTTGATTTTAACCCGACTGCGAATCCTCTTGCAAGGATGCCTGCCATGAAGAAGTTTTCCTCCTCTCTCTACAAGAATCTCAGGGAGTCCCTCTCCCACTGCAACTCCCAGGTCATTTCCTATCCACTCCACCCTCTCCTCCTTGACCTATCACCTTCATCTCCTCCCCGACTCACCCATTGTACTCTATGCTACTCTCTCCCCACCCCCACCCTCCTCTAGCTTATCTCTCCATGCTTCAGGCTCACCGCCTTTATTCCTGATGAAGGGCTTTTGCCCAAAACGTCGATTTCGCTGCTCGTTGGATGCTGCCCTGAACTGCTGTGCTCTTCCAGCACCACTAATCCAGTATTTGCTTTCCACCATCTGCAGTCATTGTTTTTACCTCCTTGCTGGTAAAGACAAGCCAGGGAACAAGAGACTGTGAGCCTGACGTTGGTGGTGGGCCAGTTATTGGAGGGAATCCTGAGGAACAGGATGTACATGTATTTGGAAAGGCAAAGACTGATTCGGGATAGTCAACATGTCTTTGTGCATGGGAAATCATGTCTCACAAACTTGATTGAGTTTTTTGAAGAAGTAACAAAGAGGATTGATGAGGGCAGAGCAGTAGATGTGATCTATATGGACTTCAGTAAGGCGTTTGACAAGGTTCCCAATGAGAGACTGATTAGCAAGGTTAGATCTCATGGAATACAGGGAAACTTAGCCATTTGGATACAGAACTGGCTCAAAGATAGAAGACAGAGGGTGGTGGTGGAGGGTTATCTTTCAGACTGGAGGCCTGTGACCAATGGACTGCCACAAGGATTGGTGCTGGGTCCTCTACTTTTTGTCATTTACATAAATGATTTGGATGCAAGCATAAGAGGTACAGTTAGTAAGTTTGCAGATGACACCAAATTTGGGGGTATAGAGGACAGTGACGAGGGTTACCTCAGATTACTACAGGATCTGGACCAGATGGGCCAATGGGCTGAGAAGTAGCAGATGGGGCTTAATTCAGATAAATGCGAGGTGCTGCATTTTGGGAAAGCAAATCTTAGCAAGACTTGTACACTTAATGGTAAGGTCCTAGGGAGTGTTGCTGAACAAAGAGACCTTTGAGTGCAGGTTCATAGCTCCTTGAAAGTGGAGTCGCTGGTAGATAGGATAGTGAATAAGGCGTTTGGTATGCTGTCCTTTATTGGTCAGAGTATTGATTACAGGAGTTGGGAGGTCATGTTGCAGCTGTACAGGTCATTGGTTAGGCCACTGTTGGAATATTGCATGCAATTCTGGTCTCCTTCCTATCAGAAAGATGTTGTGAAATTTGAAAGGGTTCAGAAAAGATTTACAAGCGTGTTGCCAAAGTTGGATGATTTGAGCTATAGGGAGAGGCTGAATAGGCTGGAGCTGTTTTCCCTGGAGTGTTGGAGGCTGAGGGGTGACCTTGTAGAGGTTTACAAAATTATGAGGGGCATGGATGGGGTAAATAGGCAAAGTCTTTTCCCTGGGATCGGGGAGTCCAGAACTAGAGGGCATAGGTTTAGGGTGAGCGGGGAAGGATGTAAAAGAGACCTAAGGGGCAACAGTTCCATGAAATGAGCAGCCAGAGGAAATGGTGGAGGCTGGTACAACTACAACATTTAAGAGGCATTTGGATGGGTATGTGAATAGGGAGGGTTTGGAGTGATATGGGCCGGGTGCTGGCAGGTGGGACTAGATTGGGTTGGGACATCTAGTCTGCATGGACGGGTTGGACCGAAGTGTCTGTTTTTATGCTGTACGTCTCTATGACTCTATCCATCCTGACACTGCATGGCTTGCCCGTACCCTTCCCCTTGCCATCATCTGCCCTGGCAATACAACCACTTGGCATTCTATCCCTTCCAATGGCATCCCACCTTTCAGATTCCCTACCCTACCTTACTCAACCAAGCTGGCATCTTACTTTACTGGTACCCTGACATTGTACTCAATCTCCTCCTCATTTGGTATCTTTATCTCCCAGCATCCTAAAATACACTTGACATACTTAGCTTTAGACAGCTGCTGTTTTTTGGAGCTTTCCAAGCAACCATTTGGCTTGATATGTGACTTTGTTGAAATTGGCTGCAAGTTAGTTGCCCTCTGCTGGCTCGTGGTAGACATTGCATGACTACTGCAACCTAAGAGATGCACATGTGTATGTTACATTTTCATTCCAAACTGTTGCACTGATTGGGAAGAAAAGCAATTGAGGACGCTAGGAATAAGTTTCCATATCCTTCAAATGGTGCTCAGAGCTTAGGAGACTGAACTGGCCCTTCAGACTCTCAAGCTTCCTTTACCATTAATTTCAGTTATTGTTCATCGATATTTGATCTCCATTGTAGCTTGATATCCCTCAATATATTTCCTTAACAATGGAATAATCTTGAAAACTTTGACTGTGCCAACATCCACATTAATTTGGGAGAACAGAACTCCAGCTGTGAGATATTATTAGGATTCTGTGTATTCATGGAACAGACAGCCAAGACCTTACTTTTGTCATCTCCAACACAACAGCGATCTCTCTGAATTGCATTGCAGTCACTTTATGCTTGCATGGCAACAGCAAGATGTGACTAAAATTAACATGTCATGCCCGCAGTATCATTTTGGGAAATAGTTATTAGATTCTTGTTTAACTTAATGTTTAAAACAGATTTAAATCACACAGTGCATTATCCATAATGAATATGCTAATTTCATTCTATGAAATTTCTGAATCAATTATTTGAAAAGCTACAAACTTGAGGACTAATACTGATGTTAAAGTATAAACAAGAGGTTTACACAAAATAAATAATTGGTTTACTACAAATATTGCACAGCAGTTTCCATTTCTGACATTAAGATATTCCACATCATATTACTATGTCATTGCTTATAGTAGTACCATTTGGGGACCCCCTAACATCTGCATATTTTTGGACTATGGGAGGAAACCAGAGCACCCGGAGGAAACACATGCATACATGGGAGAATATGCAAACTCCATGCATGCAGTCGCCTGAGGCTGGAATTGAACTTGGGTCCCTGGGGCTGTGAAGCAGCAGTGCTAACCACTGAGCCACTGTGCCACCCCATGAGCCACTGTGCCAGCCTGCATTGTCCTCTATTGGGAAACAAATAATTTAAGGATGTGTTTCTGTTCAGAGTCTTTGAAACAACATGTCTTCAGTAAGTCTCCACGATTCCCTACTAATCCATGTGCAGCTCATTGAACCAGTGAGGTGGAAGAGTACTCCTCACTGCCTGCAGCAAACACCCTGTCAGTTCCAAGTTGAAAGTACTAGCAAGGATTTGCATACACACAGATTTTAATGAAACAATAAGATGTGACAAGCCTTTGTGACTCTGGGCTTTCTCTCTCTCTCTGATTAAACAATATGTAGGACTACTTTGGTGATTTATTAAAATGCGAGAAAAAAAATGTCAGGTTAGTAGGACACGTAATGATGTTTTACTTACTGTGTTAGGTATTCTTTGATACAGTGGCTGAAATGACAGGGTCTGTGACAGTATTTTACCAAACGCCATTCACAATAACTTCTCAGAAAAGTAAATGTAAATGAACCAATGTAACAAATGCCTGGCAGACCTCAATTATTGAAACCGGGTGATGTTTACCAAATCAAGGACCGCAACAAAAACACATGGAATATATTATATGAATAGTAGGTGATAGAACATCAACCACATTTAGGAATAACTTGTGAAATATGTTGCTATGCCTAAGCTATTGTAGCAGTGTAGTTTTGGAAAATTCTAAAATTCAATACAGATGAACAGAGAAAATGTAACTGTTCCAACTTGGGAAGGATTAAGAAACAAAGGGGACATGTTTCAGGTTATTTGTGGAAAAATATACAAACTGGAAATGAGCAAATATTTTGTTATGCAGTGGGGGTTAGCATCTGGGATTCCTGCCTGAGGGTGCAGTGGAGGAAGATTCTGACCTGTCTTCTCAAAGAATATTGGATAATCATCTCAACAGAAAAGAGAAGTTTTTAGAGTTACTGGGATGGTGCAGGGAAGCTGCTCTTCCAGCGAGTCAGCATGAAATTGACCATTTGAATGTGTAGTTGCTGTTCTGTAGGTAGATTCTGCAAGGCTTGCTGGAAGTCGAAACGAGGCCAGAGAGGGCAGGGGTGGGAACGGTGTAATAGGGTTGAAACATGAGCTGAGTTGTTGTTGGGACAGATATTGGTTGCCTTCCAAACACCACCACCTGCTCATATACCTTCTGGGCTGATTGATCCATCTGTGATCTTCCTGCCATAAGACCCACAAATTGTCTAAATAATAACCACTTTGGAAGCATTTGAGGATCTATGTGAAAATGTAAGATTCCAAGGTATGATACAAATCAAATTTAAAACCATGCTTCAGCAAAGTTCAGGAATGTAACACCATGTTGAAATTCAGATGCTTTCACTTCACTTTGTGTTTAATGTCAACTTGTCTTCACAGTACTGGTTAGCAAGGTCAGGGATAATTGAATGGGACCTTGTATCGGTTAAAATTACAAGTGTGGTGATCTGGGTGAGTTGGAGTGGGAGTGTCAGGTTTTTGTAGTGTTGTGGTCAGTGAGGTAAGGGGATGTTTATGGGTGCAGGGAGATTGGAGACTTGGTGGAATGAGAGGTGATGGAACAGTTCCCTTCGTGTCAAAGTTCAGAGGTCGAATGTATGTAGCGGTGGGAGGTCGAACGATATTACAAGCCTAGGACGGGAATGTTATTTGGAATGTGCAATCACATGGGGTTGCAGGCATGGAGGGTCCAGCACATAAGTGTAAAGATACCCATCTCCTGTGTCCAGCGACTTTTTTCCTGGATGTAGTAGCTGAGCTGTGAATCTCAGCGACCAGAGCTCAAGATGAGAAATTGAAACAGGATGTGTCACAAAGCCTCCTTAACATATATAAGCACTAGCCTCCTTCTATAAATCACGTCTACCTCCTTATCTCAGTTAAAGCCAGGAGTGAATGGATTGAAGCAAAAACAGAAATTGCTGGAGAAACTCAGCAGGTCTGGCAGAATTTGTGGAGAGAAAACAGAGTTAATATTTCAAGGCTAGCGACAGTGGAGTTCTGAAGAAGGATCAAGGGACTTAACGTTAACTCTGCTTTCTGTCAATAGATGCTGCCAAACCTGTTTACTTTCTCCAGCAATTTGTGATTTTGTTTCAGATTTGCAGCATGGTCTGTTCTTTGCTTTATATTAGTGAATGTATTTTAGTCAGCTTTGGATTACAAATCTGATTTTCTTTAAAATTCCTCCTGTGTTTGAGATTATTACTACAAATAAACGTATGGTAACTATCTAGACAATCACAGATAATGTTGCCAAGGGGTAGCAGGTATTGAGAACTAGCAGATGTACTGGGTGGCAGAATGGCTCAGTGATTCGCATTGCTGTCTCGTAGCATCAGGGACTGAGTTCGGTTCCAGCCTTGGGTGACTGTCTGTGTGGAGTTTGTACATTCTCCTTGTGTTCCTGTGTCTGCATGGGTTTCCTATGGGTGCTTCAGTTTCCTCTCACAATCCAAAGATATGCAGATTAGCTGGATTGGCCATGCTAAATTGCCTCATAGTGTGCAGGCTAGGTGGGTTAGCTATGGTAAATGCAGTCTTACGAGGTATAGAATTGGGGAAGTGATAGGTTATGTGGGATGCTCTTCATGGAGTTGATGTAGACTTGATGAGATGAATGAACTCTTTCTGCATTGTGAGAATTCTATGAACTAAGAGGGGTCTGTGGCTGAAGTGATAGAAATGAAGATGCTCAAGGCTTGGAAGTGATCATTGCAGGAAATATACATCAGCACAGGTAGGAATAAACCACAAAGTAGTTGTGCCATGATACTTGCATATTGAGGAAAGTTGGGAGAAAGTTAGGTGATTAACTATACTGAAAGCTGCAATTAAGTCAAAAGTGGGAGAAATGCTGAATTTGACCTTTAGAAGTCTTGGTGTAATGGGTGGAACTGATTCAGTCTATCAGAATTTGAACAGAAAATTGTCAACAAAGACTTGTCTGACAACAAGAAGAATGATAAATTAGAGGTGGGGATGATGATAGTTAGTGAGGAGGAAGATGTCAAGGTGTGGCTTTTCAAGGAAGGAGTGATCAGAGTTTGACAGAGATGTTTGGTATTAGCAAGCACTGCATTGAGTAGGATAATTCAAGTAATTAACTGCCTTCTGCACTGTAAATTTATTGTGCTTAGAGTCTGGATTCAGAGGGAGTCAAAAAGGTCAGGAATCTCTTACAGTGTTCATGATTTGAGGCAGGTTTGACAGAAATTATTAGTTTTATGGGAAAAAGAAATCGTAAGAGGCCATATGATTCCAATCTTTAAAATGATGAGTATATTCAACAAGAATAAATTGCATTTGACTGCAATCACAAAGACACAATCAACAATCCTGAAATGAAACTTAAAAAGAAAAGCAGCAACTATTCTCCAACAATATATTTCATATACTTTATATGAAACACTTTCCCAGCAGTGGCAGTTGATGCATGTCAAACTGTTCTTTAAAGACAATTTGGATAAATGTTTTGTTAAGAAACTGAACTGATGCTGAAAGGATAAAGACTGACACAGATGGTCAAATCTTTTGTGTAGAACTTTATTGCATTTTTGACAATGTTGCAATGTCTGTCATATACACAAAACAAACAGGTCAGCTTGATATTTTTGAATGAAATGTTAGGCTGACCATCTGTAAGGTTTTTTTTGATTACATTAGAGGGTCAGGGCAAGATTTGACCAGGATTTATCCTGGAAATTTTAACTGTGATTATCCAGTGCTCTCGAGGGTTTGAATGACCTGGTAATAATATATCATGTAGAAGTTTAAAGGGTTAGGGGTCATGAACAAAATGTCCATTTCTGAATTAAAGTTGAGTAATTGGAATCAATGCAATTAGAAAAGAGAAATAACGAGAGGCACAGGAGAGAGAAAACAAAGAGTCAGGAAAGAACAAAATTGAAATAAGTCTACAATCGCTTAGAATAATTTGGCTCATGCAAAAATTACTGCAATCCAAATTTGAGGCAAGAGTTGTAGATTTGTACTGTATAAACATTTACCTTGTTGTTAATATTCATTAAATGACAAACAATTTGTCATTATGAAAAGGATATTGAGGTGGTGCATAAAAGGTCATCAAGAATGCCATCAGAAATGTGCGAGTGTAGATATCGGGAAAAGATTTGCCAAAACCTACCTGTTGGGGAAGAAAAGAATGGTAGTCTGAGATGTCTTGAAAATTGTGAATGATTTAGATAGATTGGATATGGACAGAATGTTTCCTGTTGTGAAGAAGAGCATAATTAGGGACTAAAAATATAAGATAGTCAATAAGCAATCCAATTGCGATTTCAGAAGATTTAAATCCGAGGAGTGATAACAGTGTGGGGCTCACTATCAGAGGGAGTGGTTGAAGCAAATTGTAAAGACACAAGATTTGTGTGAGACTGGTTTGGTTAAATGGCCTGTTTGTGTCATCACATCCTATTTAATCCAATGTCACAGTATTTCTGCTCTTGATTACTGGCCAAAACGTTTTGGAACAAATTTAATGGGTAATTCATGTGAAAATACAGCAAGTTCATAAAAATAATAGAGACAAAGCATGTTGTTTTTGCCAAGCAAACAGGAATGATTTGACTCGAAAAGTTCTGGAGATTTGCAACTGCCAGCCTGTTTACAACCTGGGTTTCATATTTAATCCTGAGATTAACTACTGACCTCATTCACAATTTCCCTAAATCTACCTTCTTGCACCCGCTTGGCATTGCTTGACTTAATCCCCATCTCAGGTTCATCTGCCGCAACGCACTCATCCATGCCATCATTACCTATTGCTTTAACTATTCCCACCTTGCTCCTGGCAAATCTTCTGCCTTGTACCTCTGTAAAGTAGGTCATTAAAGATTCTGCTGCCCATGCTTTGTCTCACAGGAAGTCCTGTTACTGTCTCACCCATGGGCTTGTCAATATATGGTGGCTCCTGATCAAGAAGCATCATGAGTTTTGAATCCACATTCTTGTTCTCAAAATTCCTCCATAACCACCACCTGCCCTAACACTATAATTTTATCTAATCATATAAACCTTTAAAAACCTCCAAAGGTTTATGTCATAAATCATAACTGCTCTGCCAAAAGTATCCCTTCTTTCAATTGTCTATGCCCCAGGCTCATGAAGTCCTCCCTGCCATACTCTCCCACCCTGCTAGACACTTCTTAAAAGTAGCCTCTATGACCAAGCTTTCAGTCACCTCATCTAACATCTCCTTTGGGCTTGGGGCCATACGTTATTTATAATGCTTCTGTGAAGTGCCTTGGGATGTTGTGTTATGTTAAAAGTGAAATATAAATACAGTTTGTCTCAGATTATCACTGTTGCCTGAACCAGCAAGCCTATTTTCATATGAACAACGCTATGCGTATATATGTATATTATCCCACTGAGATTTAACCTCATTCATATAGTCTCATGATAGAAACTGGGAAGTCAGTGCAACATTAAGTATCTCTCTCCTGGGTACTTATGTTCACCAGTAAGCAGATTGAGACTCCCAAATTTCTTTCATTTGCAAGAGCCTTTTAACCAACAGGAACACAAAGCTTTCTTCACCTCCAATTAGATTTGGAATGACATCCCAGTGAGAGAAAATGTATTTTCAATTGTTTGTAATGTCCAGTTCCACCACTACCTGCTGTATTTTATCAGGGAGCTTCCAGATGTATTTCATCCTCTTTATGTATGAGTTTCCTTTAGCATTTTAGTTTTTCAGAAATGAAGCAGCTTTATTTTGAAAAGAAATAGACTGTTTTCAAATATTTAAATGCAGCAAAACCTTGTGATGATATTCCTGTACAAACAGCTCATCCTTTGCCAATTCCAAAAAGGTACAATGGCTTGAAACTCAATGCAGTTTTCTTTAGCTCTCCATGACAATGCCCATTTTCCTCCTGACTGTTGATAATTGAACTTTTGAGAATTTAAGATACTTCCACCTTTTTGAAAACTGTTCAAAAAGAAAATCTCTTAAATACAGTGCTCTGTGTAAATCTCCTAATCTTTCCTAACGTCAGTTTAACCCAGGGGGTACAGCTCCTGGGAAGAAGTCTTATCATCAGCGTTATAGGCAGTTGTAAGGATTTGATTTCACGGAGACAGGACAAGCTCATAACCCATTGTCTCTGCTTACCAGCTGATCTAATCTCTTCTGAATACATACTAGTTCCAATCTGATCTGATAATGTTAAAATTTCAAGATACAATTTCCCCTCCAGCACTGGCTCTGCACTGAAGAAATTGAGTGGTTTCCTGTTTGCAGGAATCCACATGAAACCCTAGTGCCAATCAGTTGAATCGAAGTGCAATCTTAAATGGCAACTGCCTGATAAATAAATAAGCACATTCAAATAAGCCACTGTAATTAATTGATACCAAGAACAATGCGGTTCTAATTACATGATATATGAACTGTGCTATTATCACTTGCAGTTTGCGTAAAAAATCTAATAAGTGTTCTCTCACTTAATTCTATTAGAGTGAACAATCATGTTTTGCTCACTAGGGGCATTCACTCTCTAGTTCTGTTCTAAACATGCACACATTGGCTGTTAGCAAATTTCAGACCATTGTATATACTTGAAAACCAGCCCTTCAATTGAAAGGAAGCAAATTAGGCAATTGTTTTCAAACGGAGACATGGGTAGAACAGGGACAGGATTGGTTGTTGCAGGTTCCAGGGTTTTAATGTATTAATAGGGTCAGAGGTTCGGGTAAAAGAGGGGGAGGTGTGGCATTGCTTGTCAAAGATAGAATTGCAGCGGTGGAAAGGACAATGGATGAAGACTCGCCATCTGAGATAGTTTGGGCTGAGGTTAGGAATAGGAAAGGTAAGGTCACCCTGTTAGGAGTTTCCTACAGGCCTCCTAATAGTCCTAGAGACGTAGAAGAAAGGATTGCGAGGATGATTCAGTAGAAGAGTGAAAGTAACAGGGTGGTTGTTATGGGGTCTTTAACTTTCCTGATATTTACTGGGAAAGCTATAGCTTGAGTTCGTTAGATGGGTCAGTGTTTGTCCAATTTGTGCAGGAGGGTTTCCTGACACAATATGTAGATAGGCCAACAAGAGGTGAGGCCATACTGGATTTGGTTCTGGGTAACGAGCTAGACCAGGGGTTAGAATTGGAGGTAGAGACCACAATTCGGTGACTTTTACTTGAGTGATGGAGAGGGATAAGTGTGCACTGTAGGGCAAGAGTTATAGCTGGGGGCAGGGAAATTATGATGCGGTGAGGCATGACTTAGGATGCGTGGCTTAGAAAAGTAGGCTTCAAGGGAAGGGCGCAATCGATATGTGGAGCTTATTCAAGGAGCAACTATTGAGTGTCCTTGATAAGTATGTACCCGTCAGGCAGGGAGGAAAGGGTCGTGTGAGGGAGCCGTGGTTTAATAAGGAATTGGAATCCCTTGTTAAAGGAAAGAGGGCGGCCTATGTAAAGATGAGGCGCGAAGGTTCAGTTGGGGTGATTGAGAGTTATAAGGTAGCCAGGAAGGATCTGAAGAGAGAGCTAAGAGCAGCAAGGAGGGGACATGAAAAGTCCTTAGTTGGTAGGATTAGGGAAAACCCAAAGGCTTTCTATAGGTATGTCAGGAATAAAAGAATGACTAGGGTAGGAATAGGTCCAGTCAAGGATAGCAGTGGGAAGTTGCGTGTGGAGGCTGAGAGATTGGGGAGACACTGAATGAATACTTTTCGTCAGTATTCACTCAGGAACAGGACATTGTTGCCGATGTGAATATTGAGTCACAATAAATTAGAATGGACGGCTTTGAGGTATGTTGGGAAGAGGTGTTGGAAATTCTGGAAAGGGTGAAAATAGAAAAGTCCCCTGGGCCTGATGGCATTTATCCTAGGATTCTCTGGGAAGCAAGGGAGGAGATTGCAGAGCCATTGGCCTCGATGTCTACAGGAATAGTGCCAGAAGATTGGAGGATAGCAAATGTGGTTCCCTTGTTCAGGAAGGGGAGTAGGGATAACCCTAGTAACTATAGGCCGGTGAGCCTCACTTCTGTTGTGGGCAAAGTCTTAGAGAGAATTGTAAGGGACAGGATTTATGAACATCTGGATAGGAATAATGTGATCAAGGATAGTCAGCATGGTTTTGTGAAAGGCAGGTCGTGCCTCTCAAACCTTATTGAATTCTTTGAGAAGGTGGCTAAGGAGGTGGACGAGGGTAAAGCGGTAGATGTGGTGTATATGGATTTTAGTAAGGCGTTTGATAAGGTTCCCCATGGTAGGCTACTGCAAAAAATACGGAGGTATGACATTGAGGGTGAGTTGGAGGTTTGGATTAGGAATTGGCTGGCTGGAAGAAGACAGAGGGTAGTAGTTGATGGTAAAGGTTCATCTTGGAGCGCAGTTACTAGTGGTGTTCCGCAAGGATCTGTTTTGGGACCATTGCTGTTTGTCATTTTTATAAATGACCTGGAGGAGGGGCTAGAAGGTTGGGTGAGCAAGTTAGTGGATGATACGAAAGTCGGTGGAGTTGTTGACAGTGAGGAAGGATGTGTCAGGTTACAGCAGGATATAGATACACTGCAGAGCTGGGCAGAAAGGTGACAAATGGAGTTCAATGTGGGTAAGTGTGAGGTGATTCACTTTGGTATGAGTAACAAAAAGATGGGGTACTGGGCTAATGGTCGGATACTTGGTAGTGTGGATGAGCAGAGGGATCTTTGTGTCCATGTACACAGATCTCTGAAAGTTGCCACCCAGGTAAATTGTGCGGTGAAGAAGGCATATGGCGTACTGGCTTTTATTGGTAGAGGAATTGAGTTCTGGAGTCCTGAGGTCATGTTGCAGTTGTATAAGACTCTGGTGCGGCCGCATCTGGAGTATTGTGTGCAGTTTTGGTCGCCATACTATAGGAAGGATGTGGAGGTACTGGAACGGGTGCAGAAGAGGTTTACCAGGATGTTGCCTGGTATGGTAGGAAGATCGTATGAGGAATGGCTGAGGCACTTGGGGCTGTTTTCATTGGAGAAAAGAAGGTTTAGGGGTGACTTGATAGAGGTGTTCAAGATGTTTAGGGGTTTAGATAGGGTTGACCATGAGAACCTTTTTCCACGTATGGAGTCAGCTATTACGAGGGGGCATAGCTTTAAATTAAGGGGTGGTAGGTATAGGACAGATGTTAGGGGTAGATTCTTTACTCAATGAGTAAAGAGTCGTGAGTTCATGGAATGCCCTGCCAGTAGCAGTGGTGGACTCTCCCTCTTTATGGGCATTTAACCGGGCATTGGATAGGCATATGGAGGATATTGGCTAGTGTAGGTTAGGTGGGCTTGGATCGGCGCAACATCGAGGGCCAAAGGGCCTGCACTGCGCTGTATTTTCTATGTTCTATGTTCTATATTGATTAGTTTCATTCAAATTATTGCTCATCTGAAAGAACTGGCGCAATCAGATCTATGCCCATGCTGATGGTCAACATTCAACCTATTCAGATCACTCACCTTCTAAAATCCAAGTTTTTTTCATTCCTTACTTGTTCATGTTTATATCTAGTTTGTCCTCAAATGCTTTTACACTATTTGCTCTAAGTCTTCCAATAGTGTATTCCACATTCTACCCTGTCTCTGGGTAAAGAAATGGCCAATGAATGTTCTATGAGATTAGCTGTGACTGTCTTATGTTTGTTTGTGTAACGTAGGCCTCACTTCAAATAGGAACATGTTCTCCACACCTCCCTTTCATTATCTTGAAGACCTCCACCAGGGTCTTTGCTCCTTGAGTGCAAGAGCCCAAGTCTATTCAGTTTATTACTACTTTTATAGAGTTGGTCATAGACCAAGACCATGAGGTTTTTGTCCACCAAGTTAGGGTCAAGACTGATGAAAATAGTAAATGTAAAGTCACCAAAGTCCTGCCAGTCATGGGGCTGCTGCTTCACTCTGGAGGCCTGTGACCAATGGTGTGCTGCAAGGAAGTTGCAGGTAGATAGGATAGTGAAGAAGGCATTTAGTTTGCTTTCCTTTATCAGTCAGAGCATTGTATATCAGAGTTGGGAGTTCATGATATGGCTGTACAGGACATTGGTTAGACCACTTTTGGAATATTGTGTGCATTTCTGGTCTCCCTAATATTGGAAGGGTGTTGTGGAGCTTGAAAAGGTTCAGAAAAGATTTGCAAGGATGTTGCCAGAGTTGGATGGTTTGAGCTACAGGGAGAAGCTGAATAGGCTAGGGCTATTCTCCCTGGAGCATTGGAGGCTGAGGTTTATAAAAATTATGAGGAGGCATGTAGAGGGTGGGGAAGTCCAGAACTAGAAGGCATAGATTTAGTGAGAGGGGAACTATTTGAAAGGGACCTAAAGGGCAACTTTTTCAGAGGGTGGTGCGTGTATGGAATGAGCTACCAGAGAAGGTAGTGGAGGCTGGTACAATTACAACATTTAAGAGCCATCTGATTGGATGTATGAATAGGAAGGGTTTAGATGGATATGGGCCAAGTGCTGGCAAATGGGACTAGATTAGGTTAGGATATCTGGTTAGCATGGATGAATTGGACCAAAGGGTCTGTTTCTATGCTGTATATCTCTATGGCTCTATGATAGATGTTGGGTTCACTACTTTTCTTCATTCATATCAATGATTTGGATGTGAATGTAGAAGGTATGGTTAGTAAGTTTGTAGATGACATCAAAATCGGTTGTGTAGTGGACAGCGAATAAGGTTATCTCAGAGTGCAATAGGACTTTGATCACATGGGCCAATGGGCTTAGAAATGATAGATGGAATTAAATTTAAATAAATGTGAGGTGTTGCATTTTGGTAAGGCAAACCAGAGCAGGACTTAAATGTTAATGGTAGGGCCCTGGGGAGGATTGCCAAAACAAAGAAGTCTTGGGGTGCAGGTGCATAGTTCCTTGAAATTGGAGTCGCAGTTAGACAGGATGGTTTGGATTATGTTTGACATGCTTGCCTTCATTGGTCAGTGCATTGAGTATAGGAGTTAGGATGTCATGTTGCAGTTTTACACAACATTAGTGAGGCCACTTTTAGAATTCTGCATTCAATCCTGATCTCACTGCAGCAGGAAAGATATTTTTAAACTTGAGAGGACTCAAAAAGGTTTTACTCTACTGGGATTAGAGTGTTTGAGCTTTAGGGAGAGGCTGAATAGGCTGGGGCTGTTTTCTCTGGAGCATCGGAGGCTGAGGGGTGACCTTATAGAAGTTTATAAAATCATGAGGGGCATGGTTAGGATGAATAGCCAAGATCTTTTCCCTGGGGTAGGGGAGTCAAAACTTAGAGGGCATAGGTTTAAGGTGAGAGGAGAAAGATTTAAAAGGGCTAAAAGGGGATAAAAGGGACAAACTTTTCACAGAGGGTGATCAAATGAGTTGGTGAAGGCAGGGACAATTACAACATTTAAAAGGTATTGGATGGATATATGAATAGGAAAGGTTGAGAGAGATATGGGTCAAATGCTGGCAAATGGGGCCAGATCAGTTTAGGATAACTGATCAATGCGGGTGATTTGGACCGAAGGGTCTGTTTCCGTGCTGTATAACTATATGACCCCCAAAAGGTAAAATTGCCACAGTTCCAGAGGATCATAAGGCAGATCTTTCAGTAGAGAAAGACCACTGGAGGTACATTCCAACTGAGGGACAAGGTTGAGAAGTCTGGATCTTCATGGTAACCTCAGTCAGTGTGGGAATTGAACCCATACTGTTGGTTTCATTCTGCATCACAAACCAGGCACCCAGCCAACTGCAGTAACTGAATGTTGAGTTAGATGGACAGAATCAGGATCAGACAGGATGAACCTTGAAGAGTGATCATCATCAGCAAGGCTATTAGAATTAAGTTAAGTCAGGACACCTGAGCCTATGGGTTTAGATCCCATTTGGAAGCAGAGAGAACACAAACACAGGATGTTCCAGCCTTCAATATGGCCTTCAAACTCTAAATGTTTCTGGACTAATGTAAAATGAATCCATTGAAATCATCAAATTCATTTCATTTATAATTTAAGATGATATTTCTATCCATATTCTTTGTTGCAGATTGCAATGTAGCAAATAAAGCCCAGAGATGACTTTAAATCTAACTGCTCTGCATCAGAAATGGGAATCCGAAATGATAATCAATGCTGTTCTCTCTCCATCCCTGCATTACCATCTCACAATATGCAGCACTGATGAGAGACCATCAGCTAAATAGATCTAGTTTATACAATGCACCTGCCTTTGAATAGCTAGTAACAAAATCATTTCAAAGGGGAAAGTCCTCAATCAGTATTTTATATCAGAGGACTGGCAAATATTCAAAAATGAATAAAAAGGCAAAATAGAATTGTAATGTGATGGCTAGCTGCAAATCATCTTTCAAAATCAGTGGAAAAAATAATTTTCGGTACTGTGAATACATGACAGGAACTTTTATAGGAATCAGTTTTTGTTTGGAAGTCAAAAATGAAATGATTGTGCTGAGTTTCTATTATAAGGTTAGTTTGTCAGATATTCAATATAATAAGTCTAGCAGCAAACTTTTAGTGAGTTTTAAAATGAAGGTTATTTATTCCTATTCATTCATCCTAAAAATACAATGCTTCATTTCCTCATCTTTTGCATGCAAATTTAAATACAGACGAAGGTAAAACCTGTTACACCTTATTTTTACCTCAGTCTCTCTTGTGTAAGGCTTGCAACTTCTTAGATGATATTGATGCTTAAAATTCAAATAAAGGTCTGGTAAAGCACAGAAATGCAGTAATCTGTGATGTTTCTTCTCGTTGAATTTCCAGTTGGTTCATTCTTTGGTGAACTTGAAGTTGAAACAGGATGTGGGATGTCCTTCTGCTGGTTAGGATCCCCCACTGCCACTGCATTTATATTTATTATCAATGACTTCATGCTTAGATAACTAACTTGCTGCTAGTTTGATGCTTTCAAGTGGAACTCCCTCTGCAAGCAGCTTCTTGTTGATTTTAAAAGCAAACAACAAAATGGTTCCTTTATCATATGGCTTAAATACGTTCAGAGTCTTTTTTCCAAAGGCAGTTTTTTCTGACACCAACAGCTGCAGGCAACTACACACACATGCTCATTCAGGAACACACTGTTCCAAGCACTGACATTAACTCGTAGACTTTGTGCGTTATTGTGCATGCGCAGGGAAGTGTGTGATTTTGAACTGAGCTTCAGTGGGGAGACAGGGTGGGGAGGGGAAGGTTATGCTGGGGGGGGGGGGGGGGGGGGGGTAATCCCTGGCGTGAGAAAGGAAGAGGCCCAGAAGTTTGGGGAAGGGGGTGGTGACAAGGACAGCCCAGAGTTGGGAGGCTCTTCCCCCCTTCTGTCTCCCTTTCACATGTTTTTAGCTGTCTCTCCCCTCCTGGGTTCTCCCAATCTCTTATCCCCCACCCCCATTCCACCAGTGCTGATCCATCTGTCCTTCCCTCAGGTCCCAATATCCTCCAGCAGTACCCGCCCCCACCCACCCCCCCAACACACACACACACACACACACACTCACTCTCTCACTCTCTCTCCCTCTCACACACACACACACACACACACTCTCACACTCTCTCTCACACACACACTCCAGACAGTATTACACTCCCCCGGCAGTTGTTATTGTCATTGAGTTACACCGCACAGAAAACATGATGGGTCCATTGAGTCCAATCATCCTGTTGTTTGACATATTGCAGTTCATTCATTTGGATACCTGAATCCATTATTGGAGACTGTAATGCTGATACAATGTATCACACCTATCTTGCCCAAATTGAATTTCAAATATTCCTTTCTTATTCAGGGTAAAATGGAAAAACAGTCTGAGAATTTTCCAGTTCTTTTATGTTGATCTATTCTTAAACATAGGAATGTATGAATTCCCCAGTTCACTGTGAATGATCATACTTAATGAAGCATTCACTTCAGACTTGGGACTGTCTGAAGCTCAAGTGCCAAAGACCCTATGATTTTAAGTTTTTCCTGCTCCTCGGATGCTGCCTGACTTGCTGTGCTTTTCCAGCACCACTCTAATCTAAACATTTTAATAGTCTGCTTGTATCCAGTGTTGACTGAAGTTCCTAATACCCTGGGGCATAAGAACACCTTGCATTTTTGAACAAGCATTTACATCTTTAAGCAAGGTAACAATCATTAGTTTATTGCCATTCCCATGAATTTTGAATGGCTTACATATAAAGACATGGTTCAAATTATTAGTAGAAGTATGACCACCAGTCCCAAACACAATAAAAAAGATCAGATGTTCTGAACACTTAATTCTTTCAGTCTGTTGGAGTCAGTGAAATTTAGCAGAGCATTCCTTTGGAGTCAGAGTTTTGGGCCAATCCTACCAAAACATGAACAGAATAGACTCTCTGTACAGGGTTTGTAGATTGAATAATTTTCATGGCCTGGATATGCATTTTGCATTTCCATGTTTCTAACTTTTTGTCCACTGTGTCCTCATCTTGCGTTGGAAGTAGGTTCACAATAAAGTATGAAGTCAGTCCCTAAAAGTAGCTGTGCTGTGTTTTTACGATAAGTTCTTTTTTTTCTCTGGGAGAACTGTCAGAATGTTTTAGATTCCACTTATTGTAGCATCTGAGAAGCTAAATTACTTTCTGCCTCTGTTGTTTTCAAATGTATTAAGCATTAAGGAATCCTGTCAAGGCACTTTTTTAATATCTTGTATCAGCATGCCTCACTTAGTAGCGTTTTTTGCACTTTTATTTTTCAATAAATTTCACCTTAATTTGCTGATGCTATATTCCAGGCCAACTTTAGCATAGTACTCATAAGGAAATGCAACCAAGTTTAAAGTGCTGTCATTTACAGAGAGATTTGTTTTCTCATTCTGGAAAGGTTCAGGTTAATTTTTGGAATCTATATATGTGGAAACATTATTTGAAATCCTGTAGATCTGGAAATCTTCTGATGATCAGGCCAAGGTCCACCCATTAGCTGAACTAACCATAAACAAACCAACCAATCATTTAGTTAATACATTTTATTAATTTTTTACTTTATGGTTTTCATTGCTTGTTCAATGATGTGACTATTTGGAAGAGATACCATTAAGGTGCTTTGGGGGAGCGACTAACACAATTGCCACAACCTTTGTCAGCTACCAGCATGGCTAATATGCAGTATTTCCAGTTATGTCCCAATGAGCATTAATTGCACAGTTTTTATCTACATTAGGCTTAGACGTGAGATTTTAGCAGTGGAATCTGGTGTTATCTCATTTTCAACTTCTGGAAGTACAAATGTACAACATTGATCTCATCAATCTTTGTCTATTGAATGCATGGGCAAAACCTATGTGCTTGAAGGTGATTAAAGACTGGACCATATAGAATACCTTAGCTTGTGAGGATAATTTGGAAAGCTTGCATAAGCACAAAGAGCAGAATGATCTCCTTTAATGTTGCTAGATTACATGATTCAATCATTCTTTGTCTGCTTTGTGCTGGTAACCAAACTTGTTCATTTCTTGTCTGCCTACTGATCGTTGGGGTATTATGCATACATGCAAATTAAACATTGAGGTGCTTTTTGTCCTCCAGTAATTATTGATTTCTGATGATAGGATCATATGGATAACTTCAATGCAAAAACAAAATAGAGGTTTATGATAGGCACTGACCAACATTGCATTTTTTTAAAAAACTTCAGTGTGAAGCTAAACTGGTCACCAACAATTAGTCATTTTGCTTTAGCTGCCATTACCAGTGCAACAGTTTTGTAAAGAAATACTAGGTTAATGCTTCAGCTTTAATTTCAAATCAATCATGATTTATGATTTGATTGCAAGATTTTAATGGTTATATTATCAAATTTAACTCTGGTGTCTCATCCCTTCCAACTATTCCTCCTCCCCCCAAGGAACTGTTATGCATGTATTGTGTCTTCATCCTTATGCTTATCTTTTGATCAATATTTTTCACCTCTAGGTAATAATTAAAGAAAACACATGTTATTATAGCCATGTTAAGTACTTTACCCTCTCAATTAATACTGTTCCTGCCACCCCTGATTTTGGCATCACTTTTGTTCTCGTTATATTGACTCAAATGGCAAAGTGATTGCAAATTAGCACAAAAATCAGTTCTTTTTAACTTTCTGCATTTCTAGAGGCAATCAAAGGACACTTAAGAATTCAAAAGTATCAAAATGATAGTTGTACAATCATGCTAGACATAAAAAAGTATGTATTATTAGGTTATTTTAAGATATGATATCTGGTGCAACAGAAAATGGAAATATCTGCAATCGGGTATGCAGAATAATGAAGGTGCCAACATTGTGTGTGTGATTTACCATCCTGTCCAAAGCAACACAGTGACTATTTTTTTCTGTAGCTCACCATCTTCTTTTCTGAGGCCATTGCTACTATTTTTACACATATGATCAAGTTGAGTGTCATTGAGAAAGTCTATATAGTCAATTCTTTTATAACACAATGGTTGTGTTTTTGTGCAACACTCCATTATAGAAGAATCACGCTTTAGAAATAACGCTTAAAGTCTTAGCACTGTAATCACATCCCACATTCGTTAATCACGTTACAGCGAATTCAAGTTAATGGAAAGTGTATTATAACAGAATGACCTGTATTAATTAACCAGCCTATGAGATATTTCAGTAGATCTTGAAAATAGCTTGCAACAATTACATATTTGGTTTGAGGGAGGTGATGCAGTGGTGAGATGAGGGAGTGGATTTGTACCAAGATGCTATTGAAAACATGTCCATGTTGTCAATAAATGGCCCTTAGTAAGTTTTTTGAAGAAAGTAGAAATGTTATCTATTTGATTTTTTTGGATATTAAATTTATGTCTCTAGCCAAGTGAACATCTGCTTATTTCTGTCTGTGTCAGATTTGACAAAAAAGGAATTTTGCTCCAAGTCCAACTATGGCCTTGTAATGCCGAATGTGTGAGATGAGTTAGCCAGTCTGCCTACAAATACTCAGGTTATGCATTTAAAATAATATTGGTGAGAGAGTGGGTCTTTTGATATGCAAATTAAAATTTGACTCTTCACAAACATTTAACAAACCCCAGTTAAATGCTGCAACTTTGTAGCTCTATTCACCTCTCTGAAATGGTAGCAAGGTGGCAAAATATTAGAACTTGAATTTTATTATGTTTGAATTACTTGAATGTACTTGGGTTTATACACATTTTTGATATTGCATTTTTATTTTTCATACATGATTTAAAATGTAATTAAGAATTTACTAATTTGTTATAGCTTTTGATGTATTCTCTGCCTTTTCCATTGTTCTTTAAAACCAGCCATTTTAGACATAAGCAGATATTATGCAGGAGTATTAAATCAGCTTTGTCTGCAAGCTTGCAAATGGAAACTGGAATTTACATTGCATACATAGGAGAGCGTCGCTGGGTTTCATGCAGAACTTAGAATTTTTGCTAAATGAAATGCTTGCCACTCAGATATGTGACTTTGTAATCGCTCAGTATTGCTTTTTATTCTCTGTGTCCAATTAAAAACATATTGGTAACAACTCTTAAAACTTAGTTTTCTCACCTTACGATTGAATTGCATTTGCATAGTGCTGTCCAAAATCTCTCAATCTGTTGATGACTTTAAGGTCAGAAGCACAGGAGACACAAAATAAGTCCTGTTACTACATCATTATATCTTTGTGGAGATAGTGAGGACTGCAGATGCTGGAGAGTCAGAGTCAGCAAAGGGCCGAAGGGTTCTACACGAAATGTTGACTCACCTGCTCCTTGAATGCTGCCTGACATATTGTGCTTTATCCAGTGCCACACTTCATCGATTCATTGTATCTTTGTGCACAAGCATTGGTCTCAAGCGAGAATGCTACATACTGACCCAAAGCTACCACCTGAATTAGTCCTAAATTCTTTGTTTATAGGCACATCCAAGTCATCATCATGAAATTGCACCTTTTTCATTCATGGTAAATGGCTTTTGATCTGTATTGCATGGATCTACACTAGAATTAGAAAATCCTGGACACATTTAGCAATTAATGCATATTATCTATGGAGAGAAGTGAGAAATTAACATTTCAGGCACATCCCTCTTCCTGTATCTGTAGCTCCTGCTTTTAGTACTGATACTTATTTGTGATATGAGTGAATAAGGAATTGGAGGCATGTATAATGCAGATGAACCATTTCTTAATTTACCTCAGTCTATCAGATACTGAACTGCTTACAAAAATCTTACATATTTATCAGATTTATCTGAGAAAAATAGAACTCAGCAAATTTCCCAACAAATTTGGGAAGATTTATTGATGCTTTGTTTGTTCTGACTTTCATTATTCCTCACCGTTTCTAATGAAAATCACATCAAAAATATTCTGCAATGTGGGCTACCTTCAGAAGTGTTTAAATTATCCATTAAGAAAAGCTTTGCAATGTTCTGTGGTCATGATTGGTGGTATACAGATGTAAGACTTTCATTGTTCCTTAGTTATTCTGCTTAAACATCTCAATAAAGAATATGGTCTGTTTTGATGTTGGAAGATATTTTTGTAAGGTATATTAAATAATAAATGAGGCAAAATCAGTTGGACGTTACCGGATCTGTTATTCATTGCCAGCATTTTATATTTCAGATTTACAAACATTTTTGCCCAGTTTATTTACACCTATATTTCTGTAGCTTATTCCATTCTGTGGAGATAGTTAAGATTTTCAATTTTAAAAATAAATTCCCCAGGACTAAGTAATTTTAGAAAGCAAGTAAAGAATGAGCAGCATTAATTTATTTATTAATGCATTAATTAGCACTATTTTTAATGTACCAAAGCTTTTTTATTTGTAGTATTACTATCTATCATTTTTACATGACTGATTTAACAATTTTGTGATAGTGTCTTCCTCAGATTCCTGCAGTAGCTGTAAGTCCAAAATAAACTTCTTGCCTCAAGAGCAGGGGTGATTACATTCACAATTTAAAAAAACCTCTTGTATTTATTACTAACCAACAACTTACTAAACAATGCACCTCATGAAGCTGAGGATTTGCTTTACTTAATCTTTTCTTTTGCTTGCAATGGCAACATACCTTCCTTCCTTCCTTCCTTCCTTCCTTACTGATCCCACAGCTGTGCTGTGTACTTCGGACTCGCTGACAGCTTATCCCAACGTTTATTGTAGAAATTAAAGGATTAATTACGTGCAACATGCTGCGTTGGGTAAACAGGAGTGTTCCTGATGCCAAACAGGTGCCACAATTGGCTCCAGAGTGCAGTAGCCCGGCTCTTACAAATGCCAACCACACTCACAGTTGGCTTCCAAATATGTTCCAAAGGTCTTTATCGGCTCTACGTGACAACTTGCGTGGAGATTATTACAGATGTGTTGGCTCTGTAAAGGAAAATTAATATGCAATATTGATCACTATAATTCATAATGTTTTCTAGTTTCTCAGTTATAAAGTGAGAGGGGTGCATAATGCCATCTGTCTTTCATGTGACTTAAACTAAAATCTTCAAGGAAGACTGGATCCAATGATTGTAATTAACTAACTTGGAGCCATTGCAGCCGTGAAAATTTGATCTTGGTGTTGATTGAAACCTTGATTTCAATTCCCCTCTTATGTGTATACACACAAGATAAAACGAAATTTTCTCTTAGAATTTTTTCTTAGATCTGTCTAAATGTTCATACAGCTATAAACCATGCAGGCTAGAAAACTTCATCTTTTAGCTTGTTTCTGAGTTAAGTAAATTCATCTGGAACAAGAGTTTGGTTTCATCTGTGGTCTCAACATCATCTCAAGGTCTTTGCTATCCAGTGACATCTCCTTGGTGTGTAGATATGTGCATTTGAATAAGGAAAGCATTGGTTTCCATGAGGAGCAGCAAGTTGAAGAACTTGAAGATTTTCAGTTGATGTTTAAGTAGACTATCTCTACAATTTGAGCAGTGTGCCATCACTTGCTTTTTTGGCTGGTAGGTCAGGGCAGGCATCAGTGATTGGCTTTACAAGTACTTGATTAAAAGAAGTGTTACGGAATGACTAAAAAGAGAGGGAGAGTGCAGGAGTAAGAGAAAGGGAGGTGAAGAGGTTTAAGGAGCACATTTATAGCCATCCAGTTGAATGCCAATGGTGGAGCAATATAAACTGGAGAAGCAAGAGGCTAAAGTTGCAAGAACATAAATCTCAGATGGTTGTAGGTCTAGAGGAGGTTACAGAGATTGGGGCCCTTTAAAGGGGTGCCTGTTGTTACAAATAAAACAACATGCACCAACAGGAAGGCTAAGTGATTGTATGCACATAATGAGTTTTACACTGTTATTGTAAATGTTGAAGCATTTTAGTTGAATCCTTTAGTCAATGAAAGAAGCTGTCTGAAGTTCTTACTCCAAACGCTGGTTCATAAGTTCACAAACAAAACAACTAGTTCACAAACATGGTACTTGTGTTTGTTTTCCATGGGTTCCGGTGAAGTTGCAGAAGACAATTAGGGAATTCTTGAAGAGATGTGAACTTTACAACAAAATATCTAATAACCTGCAACAGATCAGGTGGATGTGTGGGCAAAGGTTTTGAACGTGCCAAACTGTTTACTCAGTTGGTAGGCTTCTCCTCCATATGTTAAAAGGTCATAGATTCCAGTATTGTTCTGGATGGTAGATTGGTTGGTTCTTTGGTGTAGTATCCAGGAAGGACCACCGTGTTAGATGTGCAGTCTTTTAGATGAACCATTAAACTGAGGCTTGATGACCCTCCAGTGAACTTCTAAGGTTGCAGCGTAGTAGTAGCAGAAAAGCAGTGGAGCTCCTCTTGATTTCCTGATCAATACATATCCTTCAAGCATCATCAGTAAAATAGGTCATCTGAACATTATTACATTGTTGTTTGTGGCACCTCACTGTTTGTAAATCGGTTGTTAGTTTTCTAAGATTACTATGGCAACTACACTTTGAAAGTATATAATAAGTTGTAAGTATGCTAGATTAAGATTGTAAAAGACACCATAAAAATGCAACTACTTCCCTACAAAGCATCTTAATTCTATTCACAGTCATGAGCAACAGCAGTTTTAGTTGGGAGTAGTATCCAACCCAGTCAAAACTGCTATGAGCTTGCATTTAGAGAGCAATTAAACTAGAAATATTGCTGCTAAGATATTGACAAATGTGAAAGGGAAAATAAATTACTTATTAAAATAATGACCATATGTAGATTTCGGTGGCCACAGGTTTTTAAGATTAGATATGCTGGAAGGAGCAATAATTTTACCTTGCCAAGTCCTTTTAAGGTGAGAAGTTTCAAAGGTAGTCTAAGAAAAGCAAGTTTTTTTTTATTTCAAAAATATACTTTATTCATAAAAAGATTTGATGGTCTGTACATTTGATCATGCCATACATATGTCCACATTTACAAACACAGATTCGAATTTATCAATGTCATTTACAATCCTGTGCATTTTTCAATCTTGTACATATATTTGGCTGAGGCATCAGCAGAGCCCAAAAAAACGTCCGCATGGGCCCCCTGTTCTTCTTTAGGCAGGCCGATCTTACACGGTGGTCTTGCCCCACCGCGCCTTGGTGGCAGCTGCCCCAAACTTCAGCGTGTCCCTCAACACGTAGTCTTGGACCTTGGAATGTGCCAGTCTGCAACACTCGGTCGGGGTCAACTCCTTCAGCTGGAAGATCAACAGGTTTCAGACCGCCCAGAGAGCGTCCTTCACCGAGTTGATGATCCTCCAGGCGCAGTTAATGTTCGTCTCGGTGTGAGTCCCGGGGAACAGGCCGTAGAGCACGGAGTCCCGCGTCACGGCGCTGCTCGGGACGAACCTCGACAAGCACCACTGCATTCCTCTCCAGACTTCCTCTGCATAGGCACATTCCAGAAGGAGGTGTGTGACAGTCTCGTCCCCCCCGCAGCCACTTCGAGGGCAGCGTGCGGTGCGGCAGAGAGTCCGGGCGTGCATAAAGGATCTCACAGGCAGAGCCCTTCTCACCACCAGCCAAGCCACGTCTTGGTGCTTGTTGGAAAGTTCTGGCGATGAGGCATTCTGCCAAATGGCTTTTACAGTCTGCTCAGGGAACCGCTCGACAGGATCCGCCCTCTCCTTTTCCCGAAGGGTCTCAAGGACGCTACGTGCTGACCACTTCCTGATGGACTTGTGGTCAAAGGTGTTTTTCCTCATAAATTTCTCCACGAAGGACAGGTGATACGGAACGGTCCAACTACTCGGAGCGTTCCGCGGCAGCGAGGCCAGGCCCATCCTTCGCAACACCGGGGACAGGTAGAACCTCAGTACGTAGTGACACTTGGTGTTTGCGTACCGGGGATCCACGCACAGCTTGATGCAGCCACACACAAAGGTGGCCATCAGGGTGAGGGTGGCATTGGGCGTGTTTTTTCCCCCATTGCACCGCTCTTTGTACATAGAGTCTCTTCGGACCCGGTCCATCTTTGATCTCCAAATGAATTGGAAGATGGCCCGGGTGACTGCGGCGGCACAGGTCCTGGGGATAGGCCAGACCTGTGCCACATATAGCAATACTGAGAGTACCTCACACCTGATGACCAGGTTTTTTCCCGCGATGGAGAGCGACCGTTGCCCCCATCTGCCTAGTTTCTGTCTCATCTTCCTGATCCGCTCCTCCCAGGTCTTGGCGCACGCCCCAGCCCCCCCGAATCAAATACCCAGCACCTTCAGGTGGTCAGTCCTGACGGTGAAGAGGATAGAGGATTGGTCGGCCCAGTTCCCGAAGAGCATGGCCTCGCTCTTGCCTCGGTTTACCTTGGCCCCCGAGGCCCGTTCGAACAGGTCACAGATGCACACGAGTCTGTGCACGGACAGCGGATCCGAGCAGAAAACAGCGACGTCATCCATGTACAGGGAGGCCTTAACCTGCAGGCCCTCGCTGCCAGGAATAGTCACCCCTCTCAGACTCGCATCCTTCCTGATGGATTCGGCAAATGGCTCTATGCAGCACACAAACAAGGCGGGTGAGAGGAGGCATCCCTGCCTGACTCCAGATCTTACAGGGAAGCTATCTGATTCCCACCCATTGATTGAGACTGCACTGACAATGTTGGTGTAGAGCAGTCTGATCCAATTTCCGATTCCCTCCCCAAAGCCCATTTTGGAGAGGACATCCCTCATATATGTATGCGATATCCTGTCAAAGGCTTTCTCCTGGTCCAGGCTGATGAGGCAGGTGTCCACCCCCCTGTCCTGCACGTAGGCGATTGTATCCCTGAGGAGTGCGAGACTCTCAGAGATCTTCCTGCCCGGTACAGCACAGGTTTGGTCCGGGTGGATCACCGATCCCAGAGCAGACCTGACCCGGTTGGCGATGACCTTTGACAAGATTTTGTAGTCTGCATTTAACAGTGAGATCAGTCTCCAATTTCTAATTTCCTCCCTCTCCCCCTTCCGCTTGTAGACGAGGGTGATGATGCCTTTCCTCATGGATTCACTCATGGTACCTGCCCGAAGCATACTGACATACACCTCCAGCAGGTCCTGGCCGATCAAGTCCCAAAGAGCGGAATAAACCTCGACCGGTAAGCCGTCGCTTCCGGGAGTTTTATTAGAGGCTGGACCAGCCGCTATCTCTAAGAAAAGCAAGTGGTATTCATGATGCCCCTTCAGGTCATGACTGAAGTGTGGTGCAACATGTCGCATTCCAGACCTGGAGGCACTGTACTATCAAGTTAAGGGGTGCTTTCTCTAAAGCTGTAAACCGATGTTGTTCTTGTATCTAAGAGACCGGGTTAAATACATGCATTTCTGCTCAACAATGAGGTATTCAAATTTCTGCATATATGTAGTGTTTCGCCATGTGTGACTAAACTTCATGGTAATTTGCCCTTGCAGCTGAAGATCTCAGCATCCTGGAATTTGAGGTTTATGTCAGCTAGTTTGAATCTCACAAACTTCAATCATGGTAATCTGTCTGTCTGTAATGAAAAAGCAGCTCCTGTATTGAGATTGAATTCTGTTTCAAAGCCTTTTGATTTCAAGTTCATGATCCGTGATCCTTTAATCTCCCTGGGTGGGAGACATAGAAATGAAATAGTAATTTCGGTATGTTCACCGAGCTGGGAAGTTGGTTTGTAGATGTTTTATCCCCTTTCTAGGTGAGGTCCTCAGTGCTGTGGAGTCTCCTGTGTACCGCTGCTATCAGTTGGAATCTTTGGTTTTGTTCCTGCTGTTTCCGGTTGCCAGTTTCAGATGTTCATTACAACGGTCGACATATTGGGTCTAGGTCAATGTGTTTATTAATCGAGTCCATAGATGAGTACCACGCTTTTATGGTTGTCCTCTCTTTTTAGCTTGTCCTATTGTAGTTGTGTTGTTTGTCCCAGTCAAATTTGTAGTCCTTGTCATTTGTGTGTATGGCTACGAGATACAGCTGGTTGTGGCATTTAGTGGCTAGTTGATGTTCATGAAAGTAGATTGCCAGTTGACTGCCTGTTTGTCCAATATAGTGTTTCATGCAGTCCCTGCATAGAATCTTGGACACCACGTTTGTCCTGTATGTAGAGCGGTTAGTGTTAGGTTGTTTTTCTGACAGGCATTTGTGGCTGAAGTTGCGGAGAAACCCATTCTTGTCAAAGACTTTGTAGAGGTGTTGTTCTTCCTCTCTTCATCGGTCAGGAGTGCTACAGTGTGTTGGAGTCCTTTTTAACATCAAGTTGCCACTAAATGCTATAACCAGCTGTCCCTAGTAGCCATACACACAGACAACAAAGACTACAATTTCAACTGGGACAGCACAATAATAATAGGACAAGCTAACCGAGGACAGCCAGAGAATTTCTAGAAATGTGACACTCTTCCACGGACTCCATCAATGAACACATTGACCTGGACCTACTGCAAAGAACAACCGGAAGCAGCAGGAACAAAGCTAAATTATGTAAATTCCAACTGACACAAGACAGCAGCACTTCACAGGGGGCTCCGTAACACTGAGGATGTCACCTAGAAATGGGACAAAACATCTGTAAACCAACGTCCCAGCTCGGCGAACATACCCATCTACTGCAACTGGCACCCGCGCTACAAATCTTTACGCAAGCATTGAATAGAACTGAACTATATGGTGAGTTGAGTAGTCTATTCCTACTCCCATTTTCTCTGTTAATATGAATGTTGTATTTGTTTTTGTTCTGTATTATTAACGACTTGAACTTTTTCCTCATTACATGATTTCAATTTCGCTGAAAGCTTTCTTTTTTCAGGCCCTTTCTGTGTTTTTAAGATGATGAAAGTTCTGGGAAATGATAATAAAGTGGCGCAAGTGGCCCCACTCATAACATTCGGCTCTCCCAGCTGGATGTTTGCTGTCCTTGTGATCCTGTTTGAAGTCACAATTTGTGCAACCTAATAAGGTCAATCACATTGATTCCCACACTTTTGGCATTGTGTGGGTTATTTGGAGAGAGATAATATGATCTTGTGACAGTGTCTGAAGAATTTCTAATGTTTCCTCACAGTACTGATTGATTTTGAGCCTTGCTCTCTTCTGGTTTCTTAAATCAGAATGCTGGTTCCAATGGGTTTAAATGTTTTAGTAGGGTCAGAAGTGGGGGTAAAAGAGGGGGAGGGGTGGCATTGCTTGTCAAAGATAGAATTACAGCGGTGGAAAGGACGATGGATGAAGACTCGCCATCTGAGGTAGTTTGGGCTGAGGTTAGGAATAGGAAAGGTGAGGTCACCCTGTTAGGAGTTTTCTACAGGCCTCCTAATAGTCCTAGAGACGTAGAAGAAAGGATTGTGAGGATGATTCAGGAGAAGAGTGAAAGTAATAGGGTGTTTGTTATGGGGGCCTTTAACATTCCTGATATTGACTGGGAAAGCTATAGCTCGAGTTCGTTAGATGGGTCGGTGTTTGTGCAATGTGTGCAAGAGGGTTTCCTGACACAATATGTAGACGGGCCAACAAGAGGTGAGGCCATACTCGATTTAGTTCTGGGTAACGAGCCAGGCCAGTGGTTAGAATTGGAGGTAGGTGAGCACTTTGGGGACAGAGACCACAATTCGGTGACTTTTACTCTAGTGATGGAGAGGGATAAGTGTGCACTGCAGGGCAAGAGTTATAGCTGGGGACAGGGAAATTATGATGCGGTGAGGCATGACTTAGGATGCGTGGCTTAGAAAAGTAGGCTTCAAGGGAAGGGCGCAATCGATATGTGGAGCTTGTTCAAGGAGCAACTATTGAGTGTCCTTGATAAGTATGTACCCGTCAGGCAGGGAGGAAAGAGTTGTGTGAGGGAGCCGTGGTTTAATAAGGAATTTGAATCCCTTGTTAAAGGGAAGAGGGCGGCCTATGTAAAGATGAGGCGTGAAGGTTCAACTGGGGCGATTGAGAGTTATAAGGTAGCCAGGAAGGATCTGAAGAGAGAGCTAAGAGCAGCAAGGAGGGGACATGAAAAGTCCTTAGTTGGTAGGATTAGGGAAAACCCAAAGGCTTTCTATAGGTATGTTAGGAATAAAAGAATGACTAGGGTAGGAATAGGTCCAGTCAAGGATAGCAGTGGGAAGTTGCGTGTGGAGACTGAGAGATTGGGGAGACACTGAATGAATACTTTTCTTCAGTATTCACTCAGGAACAGGACATTGTTGCCGATGTGAATATTGAGTCACAATTAATTAGAATGGATGGCATTGAGGTATGTAGGGAAGAGTTGTTGGAAATTCTGGAAAGGGTGAAAATAGATAGGTCCTCTGGGCCTGATGGCATTTATCCTAGGATTCTCTGGGAAGCAAGGGAGGAGATTGCAGAGCCATTGGCCCTGATTTTTATGTCCTCGTTGTCTTCAAGAATAGTGCCAGAAGACTGGAGGATAGCAAATGTGTTCCCTTATTCAAGAAGGGGAGTAGGGATAACCCTCGTAACTATAGGCCGGTGAGCCTCACTTCTGTTGTGGGCAAAGTCTTAGAGAGAATTGTAAGGGATAGGATTTATGAACATCTGGATAGGAATAATGTGATCAAGGATAGTCAGCAAGGTTTTGTGAAGGGCAGGTCGTGCCTCTCAAACCTTATTGAATTCTTTGAGAAGGTGGCTAAGGAGGTGGACGAGGGTAAAGCGGTAGATGTGGTGTATATGGATTTTAGTAAGGCGTTTGATAAGGTTCCCCATGGTAGGGGAAATATGGAGGTATGGCATTGAGGGTGAGGTGGAGGTTTGGATTAGGAATTGGCTGGCTGGAAGAAGACAGAGGGTAGTAGTTGATGGTAAAGGTTCATTTTGGAGGTGCGGTTACTAGCGGTGTTCCACAAGGATCTGTTTTGGGGACCATTGCTGTTTGTCATTTTTATAAATGACCTGGAGGAGGGGCTAGAAGGTTGGGTGAGTAAGTTTGTGGATGATACGAAAGTCGATGGTGTTGTTGACAGTGAGGAAGGATGTGTCAGGTTACAGCGGGATATAGATACACTGCAGAGTTGGGCAGAAAGGTGCCAAATGGAGTTCAATGTGGGTAAGTGTGAGGTGATTCACTTTGGTATGAGTAACAAAAAGATGGGGTACTGGGCTCATGGTCGGATACCTGGTAGTGTGGATGAGCAGAGGGATCTTGGTGTCCATGTACACAGATCTCTGAAAGTTGCCACCCACGTAAATAGTGCTATGAAGAAGGCATATGGCGTACTGGCTTTTACTGGTAGAGGAATTGAGTTCTGGAGTCCTGAGGTCATGTTGCAGTTGTATAAGACTCTGATGCGGCCGCATCTGGAGTATTGTGTGCAGTTTTGGTTGCCATACTATAGGAAGGATGTGGAGGCACTGGAACGGGTGCAGAAGAGGTTTACCAGGATGTTGCCTGGTATGGTAGGAAGATCGTATGAGGAAAGGCTGAGGCACTTGGGGCTGTTTTCATTAGAGAAAAGAAGGTTTGGGGTGACTTGATGGAGGTGTACAAGATGATTAGGGGTTTAGATAGGGTTGACCATGAGAACCTTTTTCCACGTATGGAGTCAGCTATTACAAGGGGGCATAGTTTTAAATTAAGGGGTGGTAGGTATAGGACAGATGTTAAGGGTAGATTCTTTACTCAGCAAGTCGTGAGTTCATGGAATACCCTGCCAGTAGCAGTGGTGGACTCTCCCTCTTTATGGGCATTTAAATGGGCATTGGATAGGCATATGGAGGATAGTGGGCTAGTGTAGGTTAGGTGGGCTTGGATCGGCGCAACATCGAGGTTCAAAGGGCCTGTACTGCGCTGTATTTTTCTATGGTCTATGTTCTATGTTCTATGTCACATCCTGTTTGAATTAAAGGCTCTTTGACAACTTTCATCTGTCTCTGACTATGGCAAAGTCTCTCATTAATCCATCATCCCAAGTTCTGTTGTATAACGTTCTGCTAACCAATATATGTTAGTTACAAAGGCTTCTGTTGTTTTTCCTAAACATTCAGATCGCTGGGTAAAATCTCACCCATTTTATCACTGCATTTCTTTCAGGGCTAAAGTATGTATTGAGTGCTTTACATCATTTGCTGTAGTTGTCTTTTTTTTCCCCCAGAACATTATCAGCTGTTAGACTTACATCATATAGAAATATGCTCACTTGTAAGTCTGAAACCATTCTATAATATATGAACTGTCTCTTCCAGAGATCCCACCTCTGGCCTGCATGTGGACCTTCTGCATTATCAAGTGGTTGAAATAATAGCAAGGCCTATACCTGAACTGCTGAACCTATGGGCTAGTCAGCCTAACTGACCCGTGTAAGTAAATGGCTTTTCCTTCTCACTGTCCAAGTAGTCTAATCTTGTGTTTCTCCTGTATTGCCAACTTGTGGCTAGGCTTCAAAGTCTTTCAAATGCTTTATCCGGCATTTTGAGTTTTCCTTTCCTGTAGCCAAGACATTGAAGTCCTTCAAGGACTTTTCCTGTCTTTGGAGTCTTCTTTTTCCAACTGTTATTTTCTCGGTGACTTCCAAGGTCTTGATTTGCTTCTGGACTCTTTCTGCTTTTGACTCGGCAGCATCTTCAAAGTTTTCTGAGTTTCTATCCTGTTTTTGGCATCTTCCTTTTTCAACTGAGTCCCTTTAGGTTCTGGTAGAAACTCAGATTCCTGGCTCTGCAGGTTTGTTTTGAGCTCTTGCTGTGTTTAACCTGGTGCTTTAAACCAGTACTGTTAGCTGCACATTGAGGTACATTCTGGAGTAATTCAGCTGTGGGTGTATGTGCACATACTGTTCTTGATGCTGCATGATCTTTATCTATAACTAAGGCTCTTTACCTCCTTATTTATATCTGTATATAGTAGATTATTAAATGTAAATCTGTAGTGTAGTGTCAACGAGCTCCCTCATCATATCCTCTTTCTAGATTGGTGTCTTCCCTCTTTCTGATGTCAGAGTCATGTGCTTAGTTCCAAGATCATGATTTACTTGAATCTTATGAAATCATAAAATATAAGTGGTTATTTTATGTACCAACATAATGTGAGTAAGAGCTTACTTGGAATAGTGACTAAATTGTTAGCATTCACCATATGAGCGAACAGCATCTTCTGTTATTCATACATGTGCAACTGATTACAAAAATCCAGAAGTTGTTATCAATGATTTTCCTCTCCTGTACAGGACATGCTGTAAAAGTGCTTGCAGAAGGAAACTAATTAGAAATCATGGCTGACTGTTGAACAGCCAGCTTAACAGTCCACAGATTTTCCAGATCGATTGACATTCTGTAGTACTCCTTCTTTTCAGCCATGATAGCTATTAGCATTCAGAGTGAGAGTGAATCCTTTTGTTGCCCTGTTTCCTTTTGTCTGGTTTGTAACCCTGAGTGAGAGATGGTCTTCCTTTACCTACAGCACAGGTGATTAGTGCATAGCTCCTGACTGTGACCTTCACACTAACACTCAAACCCAGGCTGGGGTTTGAACCAAGATCTTTCAGTCTTACAAAGTGGATTTTCAACTCTTGTCCTTGTGTATTCTTCACAGGGGTCAACAGAAGATGCGTCTACAGTTTTGAGATAATCTTTGGGATGGATTGCTGTTGAGCAGGGAATCATCAGCTCCCCATATCTCTCTAGTCCCAAGAGATCACAGTTCAATCTGTTGTAACTTGACACACACACACACACATACACTCTCTCTCTCTTTCTTTCTTTCTTTCTTTCTCTTTTTCTCTCTCTCTCATTGTTTTTGCATGTTAAAGTTGGATACATAGGTTGAGGCAGCAGCACACAGAAATATTCCTCACTTCAGCAGCAATGACATAATAGATTTGACGTTGGGAAGACATCCTAAGGTGGAAATACATCCTGTCGTGAACTCCAAATTGCTTACGTTAATTGAAGCAATTTTTGATCAAATATAAACTCTATATAGGTCACCTGTCCGTTGAGGACAATTCCAGTACTTCCTTATATTCAGTCTAGAGTTAACATTCATGAACTCCTCCTCTATCACCAAAGAATTGTTCCAGTCATCTGCAGGAAGTCTGTTCAGTTAGCGCAACGTTGATCGGGCTGGGTGCATTATCTAAACTGTCTCTGCTTAGTCTGTCACTTCCTTTCCATTCCTCCTCAAGGGCACTGCTGCTCCTGGATTCCTGGAGCTGAGATGTACTGGAAATTTAAATCCACTTGCTGTTTTGGAGCTGAGATGCATTGACTCCTTCACTGCATCCAATTTTACAGAGTTGGGATTGCACTTTCCTTCACCTCCTTTGCAATTCATTGCTGCTTTTCTGGTAATGCCTTCTTTCGACCTTTCTCATCCTGAAGTCTGTCATGAGAATCACTTCTTGTCATTGGTTTATTCCTTGTTTTGGTATTATCTTTCACAACTGCATAGAAAGCCGACACAGTTACTATCTTGCAATTCTCTGTTGAATGGTATTTGTCAAAGATCCCATTGTGAAATCCATTTTTCTGTCACTGTAGCCCGAGAGCAGATTCTTACCTACATTTTCACTGGGCCTTGACAGTAAAGCAGTTTTGGGAATCAGCGCCATCATATTCTAGAGGATGCAAGTACAAACATTAAATATGCCATCCCAGGTTAGTCATGGGTCAGAGAATTGTGACTGTAGGTGGCAAAGGAAGCAGTTGGTCATTGTATAAGGCTGGTTCAGCCACGACTAGAGTGCCCAGTTCTGAGCATCACATTTCAGGAAATATGTGGGTGTGTTAGAAAGCATGTCAGAAAGGTTCACCAACATCTTTCTGGGGATGAGGAACTTCCTGAAGCATCTGGACAGAACAGATGGGGAGGAGCTATCCCCACTGATGGAAGGATTGAGAATGAAAGAGCACAGATTTAAGATAACTAGCAAATAAAACAATGGAGAAATGGTTAAGGATCTGGAATGCACAACTTGAGATTGTGGTGACGATGTGGTCAATCTAGGTATACAATAAGAAATTGATTCCTTTTTAGGAAGAATGTGCAGGGTTACGTGGAGGTGCTGTGGAAATGCTCCTTCATATATATTGCTTATTTGAAGAGCTAGCACAGACTTGACTGGTCAAATAGCCTCCTCCCATGCTACAGAAATTATGCGATGATGATAAACCACCTGAAGTGTGAGAATTGTGAGAGAGAACTACAAACTCTTGATATTTCAAGAAGATTCTCTCTCCATTCCCTGGACTCCTGCAAATTCATCGTCTTGACGTGCAGCTGAGAATAGCAGTCCCAGACCTGCAGCTGGTTTGATGTTACCAGATGATACACAGACCAGCTTATCTGACTGCTTATCCACTTGAGACATATATAGCCAGCATCATCACAGGTAAGCGAGGAGTGACAAAATTTCCAGTTAACGCCAAAGTATTGTTCCCAGAAGGAAACACGGATGGTTTCATTTTGTTTTCATTTGCAACCAAAAGCGAAAAGTATATTGTCAATGAAGCAAGTCCTCACTTTTTATATCCCCACCACAAGGGAAATAGAAGGCAATTACTGGGCTAAAGTGGAAATAGTTTTATCTGTCTTTAAAGATACCAAGGTAGGTGTGTCTGACACAGAAAATCGATGTCTATTACAGAAAGCATATTAGCACAAACATTTTGTCCTTTGTTCAGACAGTACATGCTGGTGTAATTTTTTAATAATGTACAGAGCAGACAAACATACACACAAATCCTGAAACATGACAGGACTAGTTCATAAGATGATTAACAAAAGAATATGGATTTATGCGGGTTTATGAACACAAGTTAAATACAAAAGCAAACAGACCAAGCTGGAGCATTATTTGTTATTGCTTAGCGTTCAGCTGGAGTATTTTGGGCAATAATTCTGGAAGTGCACTTCCAGAATAATTGAGGGCCTTTGAAATGATGTAGAGGAGGTTTGCCGGGATGATTGAACATAAGCACATCAGAAATAGGAGCAGGAATAGGTCATCTGGCCCATTGAACTTGCTCTGCCATTCATGGCTGATCTTTTTGTGGCCTGAGCTCCACTTATGCTCACCATAACCCGTAATTCCTTTACTGTTCAAAAACCTATCAATCTTTGTCTTAGAAACGTTCAAGGAGGTACCCTCAACTACTTCACTGGGCAGGGAATTCCACAGATGGGTGAAGGGGTTCCTCCTTTGGGTGAAGGCATTCCTCCTCCACTCTGTCCTCAATCTGCTCCCCATTATTTTAAGGTCCCCTTGTTCTGGTTTCACTCACTATTGAAAACAACCTGCCTACTTTTATTTTATTTATTTCCTTCATTATTTTATATATGTCTATAAAATCACCCCTCATTTTTCTAAATTCCATTGAGTATTGTCCTAGTCTATGCAATCTCTCTCCATAAGCCAACCCTGGAATCAACCCTAGTGAACATCTTCTGCACTCTTTCCACTGCTAGTACATCCTTTCTCAAGTAAGGAGATGAAAACTTGCCACAATACTCTACTCTAAGTGTGGTATCAACAGCACCTTATTCAGCTGCAACATAACTTCCCCAGTTTTTAAATCCATCGCTCTAATAATGAAGCACAATATTACAATTACCACCTTAATTACCTGCTTGATAGGATTGTTCTCCTTGGAACAGAGAAGTCTAAGAGATGGCTTCACAGAATTTTGAAGATGATAAGGTTTTGATAGGTAATTAGGAAACTAATTGGATTTGGGTCAGTAAGTAACAGTTACAGTCTAAAGTCATCAGCAAAAAATCTAGAGGATAAAATGAGACTTGTTTCTAACTCATGGATTTATCAGGTTTTGGAATACTCCAACAGAAAAGGTGGTGGGACTCATTTCATTCATAATTATAAAAGGATGTTAGCACTTGAGAATGGAGGCTTCGTGTTATGGACAATAAATGGGGATTTGCGATGAAACAACATAGATCTTTCGGGCAGCTAATGTAGTCATGCTGAGCTGCATGGCCTCCATCATTGTTGTATTTAGAATGGAATAGAATAGAACCCCTATGGTGTGGAAACAGGCCATTCAGCCCATCAAGTCCACACTGACTCTCTGAAGAGCATCCCACCCAGACCTACGCCCCACCCAACCTATCCCATGGCTAATCTACTTGACCTTATACATCCTTGGACATTGTGGGCAACTTAGCATGGCCAATCCATCTAACCTGCATATCTTTGGACTGAGAGGGGAAACCGGAACACCTGGAGGAAACCCACGCAGACACGGGGAGAAACTCCACACAGACTGTTATCCAAGGCTGAAATTGAACCTAGGTCTCTGGTGCTGTGACTCAGCAGTGCTAACCACAGAGCCATCATTTCTATAATTCTAACAGAAAATTTACCAAAGAAATTAGTAACTTATTATCAGTGTAGAAACTTGCTAAAATTATTTCTATGTTAGAAATATGAGAATTAAGTCATGTTGTAGGCTATTTGATATCACTTGTTTGTAATGATGGAGCAAAAAGTTCAGTGTCTTGTTTCTTGCAGATTGAATGAAATGATTGCATAATTGATATTGAATTGCAAAAGAAAACAATAGTTCATTTTGTTTGCTTTAAGTCTGTTAGTCATAAGATACAATAATAAGTGACTTGTAGACTAATCATTGTAATTTATCAATTAGCTTTGAACAGACCCAGGAAAACTGTGGGAAAACTATTAGCTTGGAGAAACCACAGGTTCAGAGACACCTGTTAGCAAACATGCTGTGCTAAGCATCTGTCAAATCTCAAATTACTCATGCATTGTGTTCCAAACTGTTACTTCTTTTCGAAAAGGTGAGGAAACAAATATCAAACAACAGTACAAGTATCATCTTATCTAGAATTCTTTTTTTAAATTCGCGCAGAACTTAGCGCAAAGTATAATATTTCTGTTAAGTATAATTTATGAATTGCCAGCTGTGTTGCCAATTGGAAGGCTGTCAGGGGAATTCCATGATTGACGGCCATCGGTCTGACAATGTGGTTGTAAAAAGAATTAACAAACAGGCATTTGTCAAATTAGATTAGCCTCTACTTACCTCTCAAGCAATCAGGATTAGTTTAAAAACAATGCAAATCAAATACAGTAGTTATTTTTAAGCACCTTTTAGTATCGAGGAGGCATAATTTTATCAGACCATGCTGTATAGAAGCGTAGGCACTCTGAAAATATTTGATGTTATCAAAAATAAATCAACAAACAAGTAAAATATTGAATGACAGCAAAGGAGCGATGATATGCAATGAAATCACAGTTTTAAAACAGTACAAGTTACTGGAATTTAGCATATCTGTACCTTGCACTTTGGATTTAAACTTTGAAATGCACTGATGGTTAATCTTGGTTCTTGTCCATTCTCGCCTAAACTTACCTACAAAAGAAAATGCTGTAACATTGTTACCCTAAAACTATATTTCCTGTTGTAGCTTAGCTATTTGATTAACGATAATTGAGCGCAAGAAGATCATTACAACCTTTGTTTATTCACCTGATATGGAACAATGTTACTCATAGTCATAAAGTCATAGAATAATGTAGCATGGACACCGGCTCCTCAGCCCAACTTGTCCATGCTAATCAGGTTTCTTAAAGTGAACTAGCCCCATTTGCCTACAATTGGCCCATATCCTTCCAAACCTCTCCTATCCATGTATCTAGCCAAATGTCTTCTAAATATTGTAATTGTACTTGCCTCTACCACTTCCTCTGGCAGCTTATTCCATTTATGCACCATCTTCTGTGTGGAAAAGTTGCCCCTGAGGTTCCTTTTAAATCTTTCCTGTCTCACCTTAAACATGTGTTTTACCCCATGTCCACACATCAAGCTTTGGCATCACATGGGCTGCTACCACACGCTACCCATTGTCAGTCACTGATAGTCCCCATTAGCAGCTACTTATTCCTTCCAGACTGACCTTTAATCACTCCTTTGTCTGTCCATTTGTTTTTTTCTCTCTCTGGACTCTATCTCCACCTATCATTTATTCTCTCCACACCACCCACCCAACCTTCTGTATAAAAAGAAATCTTTTTCCTGGCTACCCTCAGTTCTGAGGAAGGGTCACTGGACTTAAAACGTTAGCTCTGATTTCTCTCCACTGATGCTACAAAATCTGAGATTTTCCAGCAATTGCTTATTTTGTTTCAGATTTCCAGCATGTGCGGTACTTTCTACCTTGCTTTGGGGAAAAGGCCTTGGCAATTAACCTTATATATGCCCCTCTTGGTTTTATAAACCTCTTCAAGGTCACTTCTTAGCTGCCCAAATGCTAAGGATAAGAGTACCAGCCTATCCAGGCTTTCTTTATAACTCAAACCCTCCAGTCTTGGTAACATCCTTGTAAATCTTTTTTGCACCCGTTCCAGTTTAATAACATCCTTCCTGCAGCAAGGTGAGCAGAATTGTATGCAGTACTCCAAATGTGATCTGACCAATGTCTTGTACAGCTGAAACACAACATCCCAACTTCTATACTCAATGCTCTGACTGATGAAGCCAAGCATTGCATAATGCTCCCTTTACCACCCTATCTAGCTGTGACACGACTTTGAAGGAGCTATATACTTACACCCCGAGATCACTCTGTTCTACAACACTTCCCAGGGCCCTACCATTAACTGTGTAAGTCCTGCCTGGTTTGTCTTACCAAATGCAACACCTCACATTTATCCCCACTGGCTGAGTTGACCAAGATGCTGATATACTCTTGAGTAACCTTATTCACTGTCCACTATACCATCACTTTTGGTGTCATCCATAAACCTACTGACTCTGCCTCTTATGTTCTCTTCTAAATTATTTATGGAAATGATAAACAACAGGGACCAAGCACGGATCCTCGTGGCAGACCACTGGTTACAGGCCTCTAGTCTGATCAACAACCCTTTGCCACCACCCAGTGTCTCCTCCTGTCAAGCCAGTTTTGTATAAAATTGGCTAGTTCTTCTTGGATCCCATGTGATTTGATCTTACTAACCAGTCTACAATGCGGACTGTTGAAGGCCTTGCTAAAGTCCACGTAGGCATTTTCTACTGCTCTGCCTTCATTTATCGTCTTGGTCACCTCTTCAGACAATTCAATCAAGTTTGTGAGACACAGTTTCCCATGTACAAAGCCATGCTGACTATCCCTAATCCGTCCTTTTCTTTCCAAATGCATGTCAATCCTGTCTCTCTAAAAACTGTCCAATAACTTACCCACAGCTGGTGCCTGGCACAGCTATAGATCATTCATAATTTTGGTTAAATACTCTGGTCAGGAAATATCTTTTATCTCCAATCTTGTAAAGATATGCACTTTTTCAATGCACATTAGGGTATCACTTCCTGATCTTTCAACTGGACAAGAGTTATTTATACCTCAATTGCTTGCAAATTTCTATCTACATTTGTTGATGTAGTGAGAAAGGTTTACAATATATAATCAATTTGGACTTGTAGTTAAGTTAAATGGGTTTTTGATTTTAGCTCTGTGAAGGTGACTGTATTATGAAGGGCGGCACGGTGGCACAGTGGTTAGCAACTGCTGCCTCACAGCGCCAGAGTCCTGGGTTCAATTCCCACCTCAGGCGACTGTGTCTGTTGTGGAGGTTGCACATTCTCCCCGTGTCTGCGTGGGTTTCCTCCGGATGCTCCGGTTTCCTCCCACAGTTCATAGATGTGCAGGCCAGGTGAATTGGCCATGCTAAATTGTCCGTACTGTTAGTCTGACCAGTTAGTCTGACCTCAGTGGTGGGAAAGATGCTGGAGTCTATTATAAAGGATGAAATTACGGCACATCTGGATAATAGTAACAGGATAGGACAGAGTCAGCATGGATTTATGAAGGGGAAATCATGCTTGACTAATCTTCTTGAATTTTTTGAGGATGTAACTCAGAAGATGGACGAGGGAGATCCAGTGGATGTAGTGTACCTGGACTTTCAGAAAGCTTTTGATAAAGTCCCACATAAGAGGTTAGTGAGTAAAATTAGGGCGCACGGGATTGGGGGCAAAGTACTAGATTGGATAGAGAATTGGTTGGCTAATAGGAAACAAAGGGTAGTGATTAACGGCTCCATTTCGAAATGGCAGGCAGTGACCAGTGGGGTACCGCAGGGATCCGTGCTGGGACCGCAGCTTTTTACAATATATGTAAATGATATAGAAGATGGTATCAGCAATAACATTAGCAAATTTGCTGATGACACAAAGCTAGGTGGTAGGGTGAAATGTGATGAGGATGTTAGGGGATTACAGGGTGACCTGGACAAGTTAGGTGAGTGGGCAGATGCATGGCAGATGCAGTTTAATGTGGATAAATGTCTGGTTATCCACTTTGGTGGCAAGAACAGGAAGGCAGATTACTACCTCAATGGTATCAAATTAGGTAAAGGGGCTGTTCAGAGAGATCTGGGTGTTCTTGTCCACCAGTCAATGAAGGCAAGCATGCAGGTACAGCAGGTCGTGAAGAAGGCTAATAGCATGCTGGCCTTCATAACAAGAGGGATTGAGTATAGAAGCAAAGAGGTGCTTCTGCAGCTGTACAGGGCCCTGGTGAGACCACACCTGGAGTACTGTGTACAGTTCTGGTCTCCAAATTTGAGGAAAGACATTCTGGCTATTGAGGGAGTGCAGCGTAGGTTCACGAGGTCAATTCCTGGAATGGCAGGATTGCCTTACACGGAAAGACTGAAGCGACTGGGCTTGTATACCCTTGAGTTTAGAAGACTGAGAGGGGATTTGATTGAAACGTATAGGATTATGAAAGGACTGGACACTCTGGCAGGAGGGAACATATTTCCGTTGATGGGGGAGTGCCGAACCAGAGGACACAACTTAAAAATACGGGGTAGACCATTTAGGACAGAGATGAGGAGAAACTACTTCACCCAGAGAGTGGTGGCTGTGTGGAATGCTCTGCCCCAGAGGGCAGTGGAGGCCCAGTCTCTGGATTCATTTAAGAAAGAATTGGATAGAGCTCTTAAAGATAGTGGAGTCAAGGGGTATGGAGATAAGGCTGGAACAGGATACTGATTAGGAATGATCAGCCGTGATCATATTGAATGGCGGTGCAGGCTCGAAGGGCAGAATGGCCTACTCCTGCATCTATTGTCTATTGTCTATTGTTAGGTAAGGGGTAAAATTTAGGTGTATGGGTGGGTTGTGCTTCGGCGGGGCGGTGTGGACTTGTTGGGCTGAAGGGCCTGTTTCCACACTGTAAGTAATCTAATCTAATCTCATGAAGTCAGATGTCATTTTTGAACAGTGTGTTTGGACATTTTTTCCAACGCAGCAAGTGACATAAGATAAATGACTAGATAAACTAATGGCAGAATTAATTGGGGAAACATTTACAAAGTTGAAGTTATATGACATAAAGAAAGATATAACAGGGTCCCAAGTCAGGTTTCTGTTGAGAAAAGTTGTTTTGTATCAGTGGAAAGATCATTTAGTTGATGGCAACCCAGGCCTTGAGAGCTGGAAAGAAATCTTAAAACTGTCTTAGCAGTTTTAGTAGACAGGACTTTTCTTAAAGATTTGTTAAGAAAATCAGCAAAGTAGCTGGTATTGGGGAGAGATATCGATAATGACAATGGCATATGATGAATGTAAAGAAAATCACCAAAATAAATCCTTGCAACCTTATCAGTTAACTAAGCAATTAAAAAGTTAAGATTGTAGCTTTTCTGGAATTGAATGTATGTAAAGGGAAAATAGTTGTATTTTTCTTTTTGCTGTTTATGTTCAGATCTTTCTAAGTTGTCTTTGTGTGTTGGTTTATTTTTAAGTTTTCTTTTGTTAAAAGAGCATTCGAAATCCTATGTAAATATTTCCACTGATAACCCATTAGGATAACTAAACTGCAATCAAGTCAACCTTCACTCTGAAATTAGAGTTGCTCAGTTTGACCATCAGCTGGAATCATAACAAAACGAGGGCTCATCTGGCGTAAAAGTTAGTTTAAGCTTCAAAATAAATTAATATATTGGAAGGCACTAGACATTGAGAAGAGAGAGCTGTTGTGAAGTATGTTATGTGTATTGGAATTTTAGAACAACTTTGACTTTTGCTAAGATTTTTATGGAAGTGAAAAACATTACAGTAGAATATTTAAAATCTTTGACTAAAGCTACACTCAAATTTAACAGGTAAAATGAAGGTGAGAGTAAAAGGGGCATTTTTTTTTTGTAGCCTTAAAACAATTACCCATCATCCATAAATAAAAGGAAGGAAACCTGAAATGAAGTTGTAACTTCCAGAATTAGCTAAGATTCAGTTGGAAATGAGAACTACTTAATTGGAAGAAAATTGGAAGAATAACAGTAAGGCAAGAGAAATTATGGAAAAGAGAACTGGAAATAAAGTTTGAATTAGAAAGTGAGAGTTAAAAAAAGGTAAGTTAAGTTTTTAAAACATTGAAAGGGAGTGGTAAATTGATAACATGATTTGGCCAGAGAAAAGCTTAGAATACAGAAAGAAATTGGAATTAGTAGCTCAGAGGACGATTCTGGTTAAAATGATGTATTTTATTTTATTTTAAATCTACATGTAGTGCCTAAATTTAGAGAAAGAAGTTGACAGATATTTCACCTCACTTGAATTGAATTGAATTGAATTTATTGTCACGTATACCGAGGCACAGTGAAAAGCTTTGTCTTGTGAGCAATACAGGCAGGTCACATAGTTAAATAGCATAGATAGTAAATAATAGATAAACAGCAGCAAAACAAAAACACAGGTACAGGCGAATGCTAAGAGTTTGAGAGTCCATTTAGTATTCTAACAACAGTAGGGTAGAAACTGTTTCGAAACCAGCTGGGTGCGTGTGTTCAGGCTTCTGTACCTTCTCCCTGATAGTAGAGGTTGTAGAAAAACATTGGCAGGGTGGAATGGATCTTTGAGAATGCTGGTGGCTTTTCCTTGACAGCGGGCCTGATCGATGGTTCTGTAGATGGGAGGTTGGCCTTTGTGATTGTCTGGGCCAAGTTCACCACTCGCTGTAACCGTCTCCGATCTTGAATGCCACAGTTGCCATACCAGGTAGTGAGACATCTAGACAGAATGTTCTCAATAATATACCTATAAGAGTTGGCAAGGGTATTTGCCGTCATGCCAAATTTTCTCAGCTGTCTGAGGAAGAAGAGACTTAGTTGGGTCTTTGTAACCAGTCCATTCACCTGAAGAGTCCAAGAAAGCTTCTTGTTGATGACCAGTCCCTGGGTTTGACACTGTCCATTCGTTCCACCTCCGTGCTATTGATGTGTAGGGAGGCATGAGTAACATCCCGCCGAAAGCAAATAATGAGTTCCTAGGTTTTGCCAGCATTGACAGCTAGGTTGTTCTCAGTGCACCATTTTTCCAGATCTTCCACCTCCTATCTGTTGTCTGTTTCATCTCCATCTGAGACTTGACCGACTATGGTGACGTCATCAGCGAGCTTATAAATGACATTAATCTGGTATTTGGCGACGCAGTCATGAGTACACAGCGAGTACAATAGAGGGCTGAGTACGCACCTCTTGGGGTCTCCAGTTTTGAGTGTTAGTGAGAATGAAATATTGTCCCCTATCTTCACTGATTATGGCCTGTGGGTCAGCAAACCGAAGATCCAGTTGCAGAGAGTGGGACTTAGTCTGAGATCACTAAGATTAGTAATCAGTCCCGAGGGTGTAATAGTGTTGAAGGCTGAACTGTAGTCAATGAGTAGGATTCTTACGGAGCTGTTCTTGGTGTCAAGATGTTCTCAGGAGGAGTGAAGGGCAAGTGATATGGCATCTGACGTGGCTCTGTTGGTCCGATAGGCAAATTGGAGTGGGTCAAGAGTAGTGCGGAGGCTGGAGTTGATTAATGCCATGACCAGTCTTTCAAAGCACTTCATGACCATCGAAGGTAGGGCCACTGGGCAGTAGTCATTGAGACATGCTGTATGAGCCTTCTTAGGCACAGGGATGATGTTGGCCCTGTTGAAACAGGCAGGAACAGTGGCCTGCTGCAGGGAGAGGTTGAAGATGTCTGAGAAAACCTCTGCCAGTTGATCTGCGCGTGCTCTGAGTGCGTGACCTGATACTCCGTCTGGTCCCATCGCTTTCCTTGGATTCACACGAAGGAAAACTGATCTGACCTCTGATGCAGTGACTGTTGGGATAGGTTTGTCAGGACTTGTCAGAATAGGTGTTACCTCTTCGCTGAAGTTCTGCTCAAAGCGAGCATAGAAGGTATTGAGATGATCTGAGTGGGATGTGTTATTGTCTGCTATCTTGCACTGTCTCTTTTTAGAACCTGTGATGTCATTCAGTTATTGCCATAGTCGGCAGGTGTCTGTCTGGGTCTCTAGCTTGGATCGGTATTGGTCCTTGGCTGTCTTAATGGCTCTGTGAAGGTTATACTTGGATTCCTTATATTTGAATGGGTCTCCTGATCTGAAGGCCTCCCACCTGGGTTTTAGCAGGTTCTATATGTCCAGATGCATCCAGGGTTTCCTGTTCGGGAACACCCGGATTGAGTTCCTCGGTATGCAGTTCTGCGCACACTTGCTGTGAGGGTGGTAGCGAACTTGTCCAAGGTGCCTGCGGGCTGTTTGAACCTGGCCCAATCAGCTGATTCCAGACAGCACCGGAGTTGATCCTCTGCCTTCTCCGCCCAGCACTGGACCTGTATCTGCGAGGGGCTCTCCTGTTGGATCTTTTGCATGTAAACTGGGAGAAGAAACACAACATTGTGGTCAGAGTTCCCGAAATGAGGTGGGGGGAATGGAGCGGTTGGCATCTTTCACTTGAAAAGGTAGTGACAAGATGAAATTAACTAAAACGCAGTTTAGACCTTAATATTACATTGTGCCTTAACAGGTACAACTATGAATGTGTACACATTTGTTCCAAAAAAAAAATCAATATTCAATGTTTATAAGCTTGTTCCTGAGCTTATGAATTAAGTTTAATGTTATAAGAAAGAAACCCAATCCGACATTGATTGAATTCGCAAGAGGAAAAAAAGGAAATGTTATGGGATCAATGATGCTGATCATTGAATATAGACAAATTCATAATTTATTTATTAATAGACAAAATTAATTTGAGGGCATGAGGAAAGCCATATGGAAGAGCTCAGACATAGAATTCTGTGATGCCAAGTTATTTAGATGGAAGTCATGTCACCTATCTGAGAAACAGCTTCTCTGTCAAACTGACAGTTAATTGTGGGGAAATGGTTGAATGGGAATCAACAAGACCATTGGAGGAATTGCAAACTTGGGAAAGGGCAAGGTATTAGCTACAGGCAACAAACAGAATGACACCAAAATAATGAGAGTCTGGCTAAAATGTAATAGTGATATTATGTAAATAATGTGTTTCCATCATAATAACACTGGACATCGGTGAAAATTAAATGGGAGACTATATTGCAAAATTTGGAATGCTGGGGGAATCCTGAGAAAAGGATGCCTCAGGAAAGGGAGTGATCATTAAAACTTTAACATCTACATTAGGAATTAATCCCATCAAGCTGAAAGTGACCAGATCCACAATACACCTGAATTTGACCAGTTTCAATCCTGAAATAATGTTGGGCAAATACTGTAATTATTTTGAAGTATATGATTCGGGAGCAAAATTGTGATCAGTATTTAAGTAGCACCTTTCCTGATCTTGAGATGCCCCAAAATGCTTTGTAGTCAATGTAGTATTTCCAGAAGTATGGTCACTACTTTAATGAAGGAAATCATATGACTGACATGAACAAAATAAGAGTCGGGATTGTGGTGCTGGAAAAGCACAGCAGGTCGGGCAGCATCCTCAGGGCAGGAAAATTGATGTTTTGGGCAAAAGCCCTTCACCTTAGTCAGTTTTCCTGCTCCTCGGATGCTGCCTGACTCGCTGTGCTTTTCCAGCACCACACTCTCAACTCTAATTTCCAGCATCTGCAGTCCTCCCTTTCGCCTTGAACAAAATCACCTCCAACAAACAACATTGATATAATGACAAGTTTTCTTTGTTACTTACTGGGTGAAAGCCAAACATTCAGGCCATGAAGGTGATCTATTTTCCTTTTGAATAGTATCATAGGGCCTTTGTCTGCTGGAAGGAGAGCCAGAGTTTTGGTTTAATGTCTCGTGAAGGACAGAAGAAATATTCTAGAAATATAGGTAACAAGCAATTTTTAGCCATGTTTTAATTACCCTAACCTCAACTGATTTAGTGATGAAGGAACATATCAAATCAACATCATGTTATTATATGAAGGAGATGCACTGATTAGAAAAAAAAACATAGCAGTTTGAAATTTCTTGGTTTTTCATTATTGATTTAGTAATGAACTTGACCACTGAATAAGACTGATGTTGACCTACTGAAACATAAATATAATTGACATTTACAACAAATATCTACTCTAAACAATCAAATGGTAGGACACCAATACTCATCCGTGCCCAGGAAGCAAATATGATCATCATCTGTCCTGTTCGTGGCAGATGGAACCAAGAGCTCACTCTGACTGTCATGGTTGATGTTCGTTTTTGTTTATTCTGAATATTCATAGCAAGGCATCTTCCATTTAAGGCCTAGATAATGAGGAGTATCTGCCTCTCAGAGAGACATTAATGTTGGAATTTTCTCCACCAGCGAACTGTTAGGAGGGGTGGGGGGCATGGTGGAGGCTGGGTAATTTAATATTTTAAAGCTGAGTTGTACAGATTTTTGATTGAGAACAGGCGTGGGAGTCATGAAGACCGGCAGGAAAATGGTGCTAAGGCCACATCAGATCAGCCATGGTCTAATTAAACGTTAGATGGATTTATCCCCACAACGGGGTCAGTTGATTCTGATTGAGGCATTGCACAGAAAGTTGAACCAGAGAACTTTTGTCACCTCTTTATCAGAACATTTCAACAAAGATTGCGATTGACTGTCAGTCAGCATCTTACTGGTGCATTCTCCATGACAATGCCTCCATTAATCAGGGTACACTTAGCAACCAATTAACACTTGTCCACACACAAAAGTATAAATGTTTTCCTTTTCCATTTGGAATTCCTGTGAATTGTGCTGATGAGTTTGAGAAAATGTGTCCTTTTTGGACGTACTCAAGAATCAGAATAAGTTTAATAACATTTTACAACATGGTACACTGTCCTCACAAGGATTTCTATTTCAGTGCGTGCTGCTAACCAGTGTGGATGAACCCAGTGTACAATCTATGCTCTGGAAATGACCTTGTCTCTGCCAATGCAACTGTATCAGAAATTCACTTTATATGCAGAGGATGTTTTCTTCAGAAATTCCATCAACGTTGTCATTTTATAAGGTTCTGAAAAGGGTTAATGTTATGTTACCTTTGATGTATCAATTTGACTCTGTGTGGATGGAGGCATACATAGGTGGTCTACTTTGGTTTCAGAGGGAACTGATGAATCTGTTCTAGCTCTCTGATGTCTCGGTAATTATGCCTGATTAAATGTAGGTGAACATATTGTGATCATGCAATAAATCGCCTTATTATGTAAGAATAGCACTTCTTCAGTTGATACTGTACAGTGGTGTACCCTCTAACACTGATCACTAGATAGGCCAAAGACAATGGATTGGTGTCAGCAAACTACCTCAAACAATACTTACCAAGTACCACATACTGGTTGAGGAGACAAATGCAACACCGTACCAAGAATAGTAATCTGAGGAATGCCACATTTATAGCAGCAAGTAGCAGAGAAAATGGGTAACAACTGACTTTTAAGTTTATATCACACTAGTCATTTGATGGAGTGACCTGAAAGTCTGAATTGCAAGTTTGGTGTTGAAATATTTAAGTTTTAGATTGCTAAGTGTTGGCTGCTTCTGTAATCATCACCCCTGTTAAGTTCCAGAAGCAAGGGTCATAGCTTAAGGATAAATGGGAAATATTTTAGGACTGAAATGAGGAGAAATTTCTTCACCCAGCAAGCAGTGAGCTTGTAGAATTCACTACCTTAGAAAGTGGTTGAGACCAAGACATTGTATTTTCAGGAAGGAGATAGCTAAAGCTCTTGTGGATAAAGGAATCAAAGGATGTGGGAAAGATAGAATTAGGGTATTGAGCTTGATCAGTCGTGATCATATTGAAAAGCAGAGCAGACTTGGTTTGAAAGACCTATGTATTTATGTTTATTTACAATTTTTTAATTCACTCATGGGATGGCTGGCCAGCATTTATTGGCCGTCCCTATTGCTCTTGAGAAGTTAATGGTGACTGCCTTCTTGAACTGCTGAAGTTCCGTACTGACTCTCAATGCCATTAGGGCAGGAATTCCATGATTTTGACCAAGCAACAGTGAAGGAATAGTGATGTATTTCTAAGAGAGGTGAGTAGCTTGGGAACATCTCCACCTGCAAACTCTCTTCCATGTATCTGCTGCCCTTGTCCTTCTGGATGTAAGTAGTCATGGTTTTTGAACATGCTGTGTGAGGATCTTTGAATTTCTGCAGTGCATCTTGTAGATAATACTCACTGCTGCTACTGAGTGTTAGTGATTGAGGGAGTGGATGCTTGTAGATGTGGTGCCAATCAAATGGGCTGTTTTGTCCTGGATGGTGTCAAGTTTCTTGAGTGTTGTTAGAGGTGCATCCATCCAGACAAGTGGGAAATATTCCATCACATTCCTGACCTGATCTTGTAGTCACTGTGTTTATGTGTTGAGTCCATTTGATTTCCTAGTCAATGATAACCTCAAAGATGTCGATGGTATGGGACTCGGTAATGGTAACACAACTGAGTGTCAAGGGCAGTGGTTAGGTTGTCTCTTCTTGGAGATGGTCATTGCCTGGCATTTGTGTGATACGAATGTTACTTGCTACTTGTCAGCCCAAGCCTGGATATTGTCCAGATCTTGTTGCATTTGAACATGGACATGTTCAGTATCTGAGGAATTGCAAATGGTGCTGAACATTGTACAATCATCTGTGACAATCCCCACTTCTGACCTTATGATGAATGGAAGGTCGTTGGTGAAGTGGCTGAAGATGGTTGGGCCCAGAACACTATCCTGAGGAACTCCTGCAGAGACATCCTGGAGCTGAGATGACTGATCTCCAAAAAGCTCCAACCATCTTCCTTTGTGCGAGAGATGACTGCAACTATTGGAGAGTTTGCCCTCCGATATCCGTTGATTCCAGTTTTATTTGGGTTCCTTGATTCTGCACTCCATCAAATGCAACCTTGATGACAAGGGCTGTCACTCTCACCTCTCCACTGGAACTCAGCTCCTTTGTCCAATTTTAAACTAAGGCTGTAATGAGGTCAGGAACTGAGTAGTCCTGGCAGAACCCAAACTGGGCATCACCAAGTAGGTTATTGCTGAGCAAGTGCTACCTGAAAGCGCTTTTGATGACACCTTTCATCACGTCATTAATGATCAAGAGTTGACTGATGGGGTGATAACTGACTGAGTTTGATTTGTCCTGCTTTTTTTCCCTAAATAATTCAGTTTATGTGATGTTCCTTGGCATATTTGCAGTGTTTAAACTGTTTTACAAAGTTTTGCTTTTTTTTGTGCAAAGAAGTCACTGAGATTCTGAACATCCATTCTAAAAGTGAAAATATAACAGGAATGAAAAGTATGAAACACCAATCATGTCAGTGTTTCTGAATGAGGTTCTTGCTGTTTGTACAAGGACAGAATTTTATATTTTCTTATTGGTTGAGTAATATCTGTGCTTCTGGTAAACAGTCCACTTTCCTTTAAAGATTACTTTTCTTTCTCAGAATATTCTGAGTTAAAAGCTTACATGGGCAGAAAGCAGGAGCAAGTGTGATATCTTAGGTGCAACTATGCTTGTGCAGATGGATCACAGCACCATATTTGTTTAGGGATATGCACTTCATTTCAGGTTCATGCTTATCTAAGTCCTCAAAGTGACCTTAATTGCAGTCACTGAAGAAACCCTCAAAATACCGTTGACTCTTAGAATCCCAACCATACAGCACAATAATGCATGAACTGAAGATCCTGCTACCAGATTTTGCACTATTGTATGAAATGAATAGAGTGTGTGCTCTGTGACTCATGCACTGCACAGACCTAGGCAAGTGACAGGGCCAATTAGTTCATTATTGTGGTTGTTACCTACATTTCACTCATTGAAAATCCAATGTAAATGCCTGCTCAGTGTCAAATGTCAACTTTGTGTCAATGGGATGCAGTTGTTTATCTGAGTCCGATGTCTGTCAGTGCTATTCTCACTCTATCGACTTGAACAGAAGATTTAGGCTGATATTGTAGTACATTAGTGAAAGAATGTAATGTTGGCAGAGAAATTCTCACATGAGGCATTAAAACAAGACCTTATTTCCCTTTCAGCTGGCTGTAAAGAGTGTTGGTTTGGAGTACAACAAGACCAATATAAATCCCTCAAGCAGAATCTCCAAAACAAATGATATGGTCATTGCTATTTGTGGGATTTAGTTGTCCTCAAACTGGCTGCTATCTCCACCATTAGTTTATGGAAACATCTTGAGATTGGGAGGATAGAAATGTCAGTTTTTTTTTAACCTTTAGTATTTAAACACACCTTCTTATGTGAAACTAATCTATATAGATTGAGAAAGTCCCTGAGCTGAACTGTCTTCTCTGATCTCAATCAGGAGCAGTGGTGGAGGGGCCTCACAATTGGGTACGTGTTGGAATAGGAAATCTTCAAATCCTTCACATCTGCTGGAGATTGAATTTGTGGCTGTGCAGTAAAAGCAACATTGATCTCAGCTGTAATACCCTGCACAGCCTGTGGATCTGCCAAGGTATACTTGCAACTCATGGAGAGTGGCCAATTCTCTAAAGAAACTGCTCAATGTTGCAATATCTTGCTGACATTTAACTGAAATTTTGAAAAACAGAAATGACTGGAGATTTCAAGTTGATTGTCGGTTCACAAAGTTTTGTGGCCACAAATGGATGTCGCCGTTTCTTGGCATTTTTGACTGCAAGCATCTTCTATTGAACTAGTTTCCTCTGCGTTGGTCAACATATGGCTAAATATGAATTTCATGCTCAAGTATAGCTCCTTTCAGTGCTGTAGATCCTACAGAAGAATATCAGTGATATTTAACTAGGCAGCTTGTATAGGGCTTTGAACTTGCACTATTTGAGAGGCAAGATGGCCCTGTTCGTATGGTTATGCTCCATTGATCTGTAACAAGAAAAGAAAGAGTTACAAATATAGAACTTCCATGACCACATGACCCACTTTAAACCACTTTAAAACATTTTACTGTTCATTCAGTAATTTTGAAACACAGTGAATGTTGTCAACTACGAAATGGAGCAGCCAATTTTGCACACAAGCAATTTCCCACAAGCAGTAGTTTGATAATGACCAGATAATCTGTTTTTGTGATTGAGTGGTAAATATTTACCAGGGCAGTGCGATAACTCCCACACTATTCTTCAAAATAACACCATACAATGTTTTACAGCTACCAGAGAATACAGATGTGGCCTTAGTTTGATTTCTCATCTGAAAGACAGGACTTCTGACTTCTACACTCATTACAGCACTGGAGTTCGAACATTGATTTTTGTGGATACATCTTGGAATAGGACTTGAACCCTGTGACTCAGAGGCAAGATTGCTACCCACTGAGCCACAGAGAAAATATCCCAGGTAATTGAAAGCAAAATTTCAACCAGATCTGCCAGATTTCACACTCACGTTGCATTTTGATGCAAGTTTTGCAGTAGATGGGAGCTTTTACAACGTTTTACAAATTGTGCTCTCACAGAAAAGGTCATGTGTTGCTTAATAAAGGTCTTGGCCACCTGGCTGTAATATTTGTTTTGGGTAAAAAGAATGGCATTGAACAACCAGCTGTTGGAAGTGCTTTTTTTAATGTTATGATAGATGCCGTGGCATGTTTCTAGCGAACAGAGGACTGTGGCTAATTAGCTAGCACAGGCTTGTGTTATCTGAGTGTATGATACACAGGGCAGATTCAATCTGGTCACTGACTTAACTTCCTTTGACTTTGGGAATAACTAAGGATGGGCATGTCATGATGTGGGTATGGTAGAGCATAAGAGCAATAAAGGTTAGCTCTTGTACCAAATATACCTTAAAACAATTAAATATGTCTACTGACTCAAGATTGAGTTTAAAAGTAGACGGATTGCAGTGTGTTCTTCATATTAGAAATTCAAGGGGTATGGTAGCCAGGAGGTAAGTGGCTAGATACAGAACAATACAAGGACAGTGGGGCAAGGGGAAATATGTTCTTGCTAAGGTAAAGAGGAAACCCAGATTAAATTTGTTGCAGTTTTCATTCAGCACTGAAGGTGAAATTAAAGTTAGAAGTATATAGGATCGCCACAATGCATGTAGTTTAAACATCCTAAAAAGGAGTAAGGACTGTTGAGAGAAGCAGGCTGCCTACTCTCATTCTTAGCCTCTCACGATGGGATGGGAATGGGATTGTCCCAGAATCATTTGAGCGAAAACCACATGCTTTTGAAAGTGCCAAAATGCTTCATAGGAACATTACAGAACATTATAGAGCACCGAGCCTTTTGCAAGGATATCACTATCAAACATTTTGTGAGTGAGATTTCTTTTAAAAAGGGACTTAAAGGAGGAGAGAAAGACAGAGATTTCAGGAGGGAATTCTAAAGTTTAAGGCCTAAGCAGTTAAAAGAATAACCACCAATTGTTGAGCAGTTAAAGTCAAGAAATCACAGGAGTTCAGAATTTGCAGAGGACAGAGATCCAAGGGAATTGCTGGAGTTAAGGAGATTATAGACATTGGGAATTAAACTTTAATTTTCTGATCACTGCTGCTAGCAATCCCAAGAGAAAATCATAAGGGATGTTTAACAAATGTTCGTTTTAATTATAGAGCGTTTTAATTTTTAAATTATGCAATATTGAAGCTGGGAAAGATGTTATGTGACTGATCTAGGGCTAGTTGGATGCATTAGGTCATGTGTCAAAACCTCAGGGTATTTACAACCAGAGTAGATATTTCTGAAATGGTGGGAACACAAACAAATAAATACTTTACGCAGGCAAATTAGGTGTGATCACATTGTATGATAAGTGCATGCAATTAACAAATGAAAGGTCTTGTTATTGGAAGTGTTAGTCTCACCAATGAAGTGTGAAATAGAGTTATAGAGTCATACAGAATGGAAACAGACTCTTCGGTCCAACCAGTCCATGCTGAACATAATCCCAAACTAAATAGTCCCACCTGCCTGCTCCTGGCCCTAGTCCCTCCAAACCTATCCTATTCATGTACTTATCCAATTGTCTTTTAACATTGTAATTGTACACACATCCACCACTTCCTCAGGAAGTTCATTTCACATTTGAACCACCCTCTGTGTTTTAAAATAAGCCTCTCATTTTTTAAAAAAAATCTCTCCTTTGTCACCTTAATGTGCCCTCTAGTCTTGAAATCCCCTATCCTAGGGAAAAGACAACTACCATTAACTCTATCAATCCCCCTCATTACTTTTTAAACTTTTATAAGGCTGCCTCTCAACATTCTACTCTAGTGAAAAACGTCCCAGCGTTGTCAGCCTTTCTCGATAACTCAAACTTTCTCCATAACCGCCAGCATCTTGGTTAGGTTTGTTCTAAACTCTCTCCAGCTTAATAATATCCTTCCTATAACTGGGTGACCACAACTGGACACACTATTTCAGAAGAGGCCTTACCAATGTTCGGTACAACCTCAACATGACTTCCTAACTCTTATACTCAAAGGACTGAGCAATGACGGCAAGCATAACAAATGTCTTTTTAACCAGCCTGTCTATATATAACACAACTTCAAATAATTATGTAACTGAACTCCTAGGTCCTTCTGTTATACAGCACTATCCAAGGCCCTACCATTAATTATACAAGCCCTACCTTTGTTTGTTGCACCCAAATGCAATACCTTGCATTTATGCAGATTGAACTTCATCTGCCATTTTTCATAACATTGGCCCATTTAACCAAGATCCCTTTTGAATATTTTTTTAAAAAACTTCTTTACTGTCTACTATGCCACCAATTTTGGTGTCATCCACTAATTTGCTAACCATGTCTTCTATATTCTCATCTAAATCATTTATATAAATGACAAACAAAAGCGGTCCCAGAACTGATACCTGTGAAACACCACTGATGATAGGCCTCCAGTCTGAAAAGGAATACTGTACCACCACGGTCTCCTGCTGCTAAGCCAATTATGTATCCAATTGGCAATATTGCACATTGTAAAACAGGCAGTTCCAGGCATAAATCAATTGGATAATATAAGGATACAATGTGCATCCTTGTGAAAGATATTACTTCAAAAGCAGCCCATGATGCTAAATGTGATAGCCTACAATTATAATTTTCATTTCGAAAGCACTCTTACTCAGATTGTACAACCATTCATCTTAAAAGCTTGTGGTGGAATGATGCAATAAAACAATCCCAATGCCCTTAATAGGAGCAATATCAAAGAGAATGAACCCCAAACCACATAAATAAATATCAAGATAGAGAATCAAAACGTTGGTGAAAGAGAAAGATTAAAAAGATATTAAAGGAGAAAAGAGAGGTTTAGTGTGTGATTTCCAGATCCAGTAATCTAAACAGTTGAAGCTGATTATGTAAGAAGCCAGAATTGGAAGAATGTGAAGAGCACAGTGTCTTGGACTTGAGAAGGTCACACAGCTACAGGGGAATGTGGCAATGTTGGAATTGAAATCCTGGCTGAAAATGTTAAAATCAAGCCATTACCTGATCTACAATCAATACAGGATACATTCAACAGTGGGTCCTTCCCTCATATCTCACACAATAATTACAGAATGAGTTAAATAATGCCATGATTTTTGCATTATTCCTTCACAGAATGTGGGTGACACTGGCAAGGTAATTCTTTAATGACTTCTTCTTGAGAAGATGGTGATTAACCACACATTCCAAACACTAAATTCATGTGGTGAAGATACTCCCATAGTGCTGTTCGGTTGGAACTCCATGGTTTTACCTGAGTCACAGTTGAGGATTGCTGGTATATTTTCAAGTGAGGATCAGGTGTGACTTTGAGGAGAGCATGGGAAATGATTGTATACCAATGGGCTTAATATCATTTTCCTTCTTGGTGGCAGATGTTGCAGGTTTTCAATGTGGTGCTGAAGGAATTTTGATGTGTCAGTGCAATGCATCTTTTAGGTGCGAAATTATCGCAGGCATAGTGCATTGGTGTTGCAGTACATGAATAGGAAAAGTTTAGAGAAATATGGACCAAACAGAGGCAGATAGGACTAGTTTAGTTTGGGATACTTGGTTGGCCTGGATGAGTTGGACCAAAGGGTCTATTTCCGTGTTGTGTGACTCTCTGACTCTAAGTGATTGAAAATATTTGGACCTGGAATAATACCAGAGAGGCTTTTGCTTCAACTCCTGCACTGTGCTGATAGCTGTACAATACTGCCTTTCTGTGTGTGAATATACTCCAACCAGCCAAGGGTCTCCCCTGCACGTTCTGACCCATTTCACAATGACTTCAATTTCAATTCTAATGTTTAAACTGATTTGTACAGTTCCCTACTAGCAGGTGTAAAGGTAAGCAAAACTCATAATAGCCATCAGTTGGGGTTTCAACTTCCTACCCACTTGCCCCCAAATGTTTGAAATGTAAACGGGGGTAGGGGAGGGAGGCTTTTTGGACAGTTTGGGCCTTTTTAGGTTGTTATTAAGACTCTTCATTTTTGTTAGCCTTGGTTTGAAGGGTTGCAGAAATATCTGCATGGTTTTTTTAAAGTTCAGTGAAAAGATGGATTAGACTTTTTTTTAAATCAACGAAACATTTCTCAGAAATCACATGGTTTTAGATAGTTGCTGGTCTTGATTTGAACTCACTTTAGGGAAAGCACTTGACTGGGTTTTATAATTGGGTTTTATGACTATTCTGTTTGAATAGCACTTGCAAGCTTGGACCTTGTGTTTGCATTTTTCCAGTTGCAGCAAGCCTGCTGCAAAACCAGCTGCTCAACTGATGTCTCAGTTTCTGAAGTACATTTGTGGTCAATTCATTGTGAAACCTGACTATTCTTCTGGAAGAGTAACTGAATGAACTTCTTAGTGTGGATTTTCACAGCAAGCTGTGTTGGCCAAGATGTTGACATGACCATGCATGATGAGAGACTTGACAACATGTGACCCACATTGGAACATTTGCCATGACATTTTTGCCCTCAAGAATAATTGCTATTGGCCAGAAAATGTTTTATTTTCTTTGTTTAACTGCAGAGAGAAATCTGTTTCTTTTCACTCTACCTGAAGTATATGAACATAATGTGTTTTGGGCTATTTAGAAGGGTAAGCATTTATATTTTCTTATTACAAATTGTGCGTGTTAACCAATTCTGCATCTTCATTGAATGGGTTGAATAAAGTAATCTTATTTCAGTCTTATTGGATGGTTGGATCTTTCATTCAAGTCGAATACAGAGGAAATATTTAAATGGTCATGCAAGTATTGCAGTATAATACTTTTATTTTATATTGTGATTCATGGAGCAGTGTCTAGATTAGAGTGGTGCTGGAAAAGCACAGCAGGTCAGGCAGCATTTGAGTAGCAGGAAAATTGATGTTTCAGGCCAAAGCCCTTCATCAGGAATGAAGGCAGGGAGCCTCTGGGGTGGAGAGATAAATGGGAGGATGGTGGGGCTGGGGAGAAGGTAGCCAAGAGTACAATGGGTGGATGGAGGTGGGGATGAAGGTGATAGGTCAGAAAGGAGGGTGGAGCGGAGAGGTAGGAAGGAAGATTAGCAGGGAGGACAGGTCATGAGGACGGTGCTGAGCTGGAAGGTGACATCAAAAGGATAGTGCAGTTCACCAAACGACTGTAAAAAAAGGTCCTCATCACATCTCTCCTCATTAATCTAACCACAGCATGCAGAAAACCTCAGTTATAGCTGTACATTTTGGTGTCAGACACATTTGGGGCTGGGGTTGGTCCACTTTATCAATTACCTGTGTCCATTGGAAACACCCCTTCTCACCAAAACCACCTTCCCGCAACTACCCAAGTTATATTTCCTCCTTTAACCTCTCTCCACCATCTTAAACCAAGTTTCCCACTGTCTCCTAGCCTGATGGCAGCAAATTCCACAGAAGTACAGAAGTGTCCAGACTACACCTCTTCAAGTCTACTTGTAGTCCCGATGATGGCCACCACTCCTGCCCAGTGCTGGTGAGACTACAGAGTTGCCAACCATTTGATGAGACAACAGCTTTCTCAGGAGAGATTTTCTTCGAAGATTGGACCAGAAGTCTCATCTAGAAAGCCAGCACATAGGTGCAGCAGGTAATCAGGAAGGCGAATAGAATGTTAATCCTTACTTCAAGGATGTTAGAGTTTAAGTGTAGGGAAGTCTTATAACAGCTGTACAAGGTGCTGGTGAGACCACATCTGGAGTACTGAGAGCAGTTTTGGTTGCCTTATTCAAGGAAAGATTCTTTTTTAGTTTTGAGGAAGTTCACTAGGATGACTCCTGGTATGGTGGGATCATCTTATGAGTAAAACAGTAAACAAGCTGGAATTTACTCTTTAGTATTTGGAAGAATGAGTGGTAATCTCATTAAACATAGAGGATTCTGAAGGGGCCTGACAGTGTAATTATTGAGTGGATGTTGCCCTTCATGAGAGAGTCTAGGATCAGAGGACATAGTCTCAGAATAAAGGGTCACACATTTCAACTGGAATGAAGAGGGATTCCTTCTGGGATGGATGAAATTCTTTGAAATGCCTTCCCACAGAAAACTGTGAGGTGAGTCTTTGAGCATATTAAAGGCTGAGATAGAAAGATCCTTGACTATTAGAAGAAATTCCAGTTTCCTGGGAAACACAGGAAAACGGATGTGAGGAATGTTGGAACAGCCACAATACTATTAATTGGCAGAATAAGCTTGAGGGGCAGAATAGCCTATTTCTGTTCCTAGTTCTTAGTCTTATAGAAGTTGTTAATATAGACCCCACATTAAATTGATGCAGGGCAGAAGTGAGGACTGTGTGCAAGCTTACCACTGGCTTTTTAGTTAGCAGTGGGCAGATAGTCAATGTTGGTCAAACACTGGAATAAAAACAAAATTCTGTGGGTGCTGGAAATTTGAAAGGAACATAAAAATTGCTGGAGAAATGCAGCAGGTTTGGAAGCATCTGTGAAGAGAGAAACTGTGTGAACATTTTGAGTTCATTGTGACTCCTCTTCAGAATTTCTAAATGTTGAGACTGTTTTGCTTTCCACGGATGCTGTCAGACCTGCTGAGTTTCTCCAGTATTTTCCGTCTGGTCAAATACTTCCTTAATATCAAGGACCATCTTTTTTTTTCCTTACCCCTAGAATTCTGTTCTTTTATCCGTGTTTTCATCACAGATGTGATGAAACGTAGAGCTGAGCAGTCCTGGCAGAATCCAAACTGAATGGGACAGTGATAACTACATGTTGCCTGATAGCACTCTTAACAACTCCTTCTATCCTTTAGCAGATGATTGATGACAAAAGTTGGTGGAATGATAATTGGTTAGGTTGGATTTGTCCTATTTGTGAACAGGACAAAACTTGAATATTTAACCATATTGCCACAGAGCTGACATTGTGTTATAGATGTCCTGGAAAATCCTTGCTTGAGACTCTGCTAATTGTGTTGTGTTGTCTTCTGCACCAAAACTGGGATGTTTTGGGAGCTATGCTTTTTGCTGTGTCATTTCTTAATGCCACCTGAAGTGAATTGAGTTGACCTCTGTGAAAGTGCGGAATCTCAGGATGAAGGTAGATAGAGTTTCCGCTTCCTAGCTGAAGGTATTCCCAAACGCTTTCGAATATGGGGGTATTCATGGAGTCACTTCCTGTACACTTGTTAATTGCTCACTTTCATCATTCAGGATGATGACAAGATTTGACCTATTCTGGCAACTGTGGAGTATGCCTACAGCATGCTGTTTCTGTTGCTTGGAATGCATGTAGACTTCACCGAGTTGGCATCTCTTGTTAGACACAGCAGGTGCTGCTGCTAACATGCTCATCTGATTCTTCATTGCACCATGGCTTGGTAATGATAGAATAAGGGATATGCTCATCACAACTCTGGCCTGTAGCATTGTGGTTTGGCATTGCCTTAAATGCATGATTTTAATGAGTACAGCTGTTGCTTGATGAGTCTACATAGCAACTCCTGAAGTGAAAGTCTGCAGTTGTTAGCAAGTGGGATCAATTATACAGTGATGGTTTCATCTTTGCTGTGTCTGCAACCAATGCTACTGGATTGATTGTTCAGCTTGTTCTTGCTTTTAATGGTAATCCTGATTCAACTTAGTGATTTCCTTGTTAGGCCATTTTCAAAGAACACTTCAGACCCCCACATTGTTGGGAATCCGCTGTGACACTGAGGCAAGATTGAGTAAGGATAGCAAAGCTCCTTCCTTACAGGACATTAGTGAACAATCCCAAAGCTTCAAGATCACCATTACTTATACTGGTTTTCTTAAATTTCAAATGCATTAATAAACTGTAGTTAAGCACATCATCTGCCCTAATATGGATTTGAACTTCGATTGTTTGCCCAGGTCTCTGGACTCATTGTTCAGTAGCAGAACCATAGCGGTACATGACCTATGCTGCTGACAATTGATGTTTGAAATTATTCTTCCTGTTTTGCTGCTCACTGAATCTGAATTGTCATTATGATGTTGTGGACAAATTCATTATATCCATTTCAATGTTCCATTCCAGATCATAGAAATATTCTCTTTATATTAATTAGTATGTTATCCTCTTTTGATAACTTGTTGTTCAATACATTTATTGCAGTAACTGGTAATTTATATTTCAATCATTGCTGTCTAAGCCCATATGTTATGCCAAGATTCATTTCAAAGGCGATAGCAACATCAAACAGCAAGTAGGCATGTTATCAAATGTAGTCACTAAAATCCTGAACAACTAAACAAGTTTAAAAGGGACCTTTTGGAGATGAGATTTGTTGTTGAGGTCGTACAGACCCAGAAATCGCAGATTGCATTGCTAGATGCTTTTACTGATAATGATACTATAAAGGGAGTGTTGGCTCTAGAGATGAGTTTAGGGAGTATATAATAGGTCAAATTGAGGTTGTATTCTGAATCAAAGGGCCCAATACAAATGCAGAAGTCAATAGGGTGGATAGAATCTGTGGAGTGATCCCAAAATTCTGAACTGAGATTCCAATATCACAAAGACGGTCATCAAAAAACAAAATCCACCTCCCAGCTCAGTAATAACCCCTTCTTCAAATACGTCCTCAGCCCATCTACCACGTCCATGCCTTTGTCAGCTTCACAATGAAATACTCCAATACTGTCCTGGCTGGTCTCCCATTCTGTGGAGCAGCCTTGATTAACTTGCCACTAGCCACTCGCAAACCACACTCCCATTGACTCTTGTTGACTTGCAGCAGTAGTGTCACTGGGAAGGAGTTACAAAATGTTACTGGGATATGCATCCTTAGTCCATTTACCCATCTTGTTTTTGCAACACTTGGTTTCCTGCCAAAGCCTTAATATAGAAATTTTCCACTTCCTGCACTCCCACCCTGCGTTGATCCCATCCTCCTCCATCCCAGTCTTTTTGGGGAAGAGTGCCAGACGCCCATGATCCAGTTCAGATTTGAGTGTTTTTTTCAACATGTTGCATCTTTCTGCAGTCCCCAGGCAGAGGAAATTGTTTCTTTCTCTCTTTCTCTACCCCTTTCTTTGCTTTAATAATTTTAAACATTTAAATTTGTTCATTGCTTTCTATTCTATAATCAGTACGATGGAGTGGAATGTCCTATTACTATGTAATATTGTTTGCTTTAACCTTCATGAGTGTCACACTCAAGACACAATTTGAAATGACACCATTCAATAAAAGGTCAGTTTATGTTAATCTGTATAATAGAAGCGCTTCTAATGAGAATAAAACATGGAGTTTGTTAACCATATAAAAATCAGTCAATTCATGCAAATATAAAACAGAATTTTCTTGATTTGTAACTAACTTCAATATACAGGAATGAAATCCTTCCTTATAAGAATCAGTCCTGCTGTACATCCGACTCTCATGTATTCGAATTGTGTATACCATTATCTCTCAACATGCAGAGCAAGTTTAGAGGATGGGAAATCACAAAAAGTATGTCAACAGAAATGCTAAAAATAATACAGATGCCAGTGAATCATAAGCCAAGTGGCTAGGGACATAATGCATTCCACAACAGAAATGTTCCTCTTTTTAACAAGATTCTGTCACTGAAATTTTTTTCTGCATGCACAAATGACTGATTAATGGAGACTCTTAACAGTTTTGTGCTAAAACTCTCAAAATGTTTTTCCAACAATTAACATTTTTTTTAAAAAAGAGCTATTTAAGTAAAGTGTACTTATTCATTACAAGAAGCATGGGAAGTAGTGAATGGCGACCATGAAACTATCCATTCTAACAATAATTTTATTAAATTCTTCAGGAAGGAAATCTGTCCTCAACTAATCGGGCCTACATGTTGTTGCCAATGAACTTTGCTGTGAAATAGTTCAACAGCAATCAGAGATGGCACCAAATACAGGCCTTGTCAGCAATATTCACATTTGATTTTTAAAAAAGTAACAACAAAGGCTTGTTATTTTGAAATTTAAAAAAAAAGGAAGCTTCTGGCAATACTTGACAAGTCTGACAGCATCTGTAGAGAGAAAAATAGAATTACCATTTTGATCACAATATAGTTGTTCAGAACAGAAAGAAAGCAGAAATGTGATGGGTTTTATGCTGTTGAATGGACGGAGGAGAGGAAGAATGAAGGGCGAATGTCTGAGAGGGCAGGAGAGATTAAATAATGAAGATGTCAAAGGGAGTGGTAATGATTTTTGTAAAGAAATATATCACTTGTTCCTAATGAATGTGAATGGGGTATAATTACAAGCACTTTCAAAAAATAAGAAAGCATGAACAATTTGAGTGATTTTTGTACTCAATTTTGAAATTCAAAGTTTAATGATAGGATTGAAAACATGTCTATATTGCTATTTTGTTTATTAAAATATGTGCTGTCAGGGTTTGGAAAGTGTTTTATTTTGTTTGGCTTCTTCTATTACCTTCAGCAATCTTTAGAGAGAATGCTAATGACCACTGCTCACTGGGTAATCTACCTTTTCACGAGTACAAATTGGCCAATGAACCAGAATCAATAACTGAATCTGAGGAGATAATAATATTCATCATGATTCAAGTTAATTGTATTATACACTCCCACAACCATTGGCTATGAAGAGACTTGATAGTATGGACACAGCATACACACTTCCCCTTATGCAGAATTTGTAACTGGGCATCATCAATATAAGATGGTCACTAAATAATCCAATCAGGAATTCAGGGGAAACATCTTTTCCCAGAGAATGGTATTAATGTGGAGCTAGTTTTAGGTAGTTGAGATGTATACCTTTTGTTATGAAGGTATAAAAGTGTACTGTACCTTTTAAGAGAGTTAAAAGCTAGCAGAACTACCTGACAGCACCAATAGTTCTGAACAAGATACAATGTAATCTTTTGATCCAGCAACTAAAGTAGTTGGCTATCTGGAGACAAAAGCAAATTTAAATTCAGCCAATCAGTTTAAATTATCCGGCAAAAAATACCAAACTCCAATCCAGTTTGAATTTAGTATATTGACAATATTAAAAGCCAATGACACAATCCGATGAGTTGGGGGTACAAGACCGGGAAAAATTGAACACCTGAGAGAGAACTGCCAAAAGACCAACTGCTGTAGGCTGCTAGTCACAACTGTCTAGGAGGTACCTGTCTAGAGAAGGAGTTTACACAGAGAAAACCATCAACACCAATCCGGAGAGGAATTCTCCAGAGGAGGATACAAAGAGAAGATTAAACAGCTGGCTGGTTTTGAAATTTGAAATTTGATAAATATTAATCAGGGGTTTTATTGGACTAGTATTAGAGAAGGGAAAGTAAAGTTAGGAGTTAGAAATAATTATTAGCTAATTATTCTCTGTTATAATTTAATGAATAAAGTTGTTATTTTTTATTTTAATTAGTTCTTGGCCACTCACATTTTCACAGATTACTGCATGGGATAGATCTTTTCTGTGTTGCTGGTTTAAATTAACAGAGGGAGTTTAACCCATGTCATAACACTTTAAGGAATAGATCGGTAAACACACACAAAATCAGAAATTGCTGGAAAAGCTTCGTACGTTTGGCAGCACCTGTGGAGAGAAATTAGTGTTAACGTTTCAGATTGAGTGACCCTTCCTCAGAACTTTTCCAGCAATTTCTGTCTTTGTTTCTGATTTCCAGCATTCACAGTTCTTTCGGATTTTATTCAATAAACACTGATGTAGAACGAAATTGTTTAATTTGGTAGGGTTAGAAAAGATTTATAATTCACTTGAGATGTATTCAATGCTGGCTGGGTCAGCAATTATTGCTTGTTTTCAGTTGCCCTTGAGAAGTTGGTGACAATCTGCTATCTTGAACTATTGCAATCCATTGAGTTCAGGCACACCCACAATGCCATTTGCATGGGAGTTCCAACATTTTTTGCCTCGTAACACTGAATTAACAGACTGGAGGACCCTTGTGGAACATAAATACCTTCATTGGCCAAATGGACTGTTTGTATTTTAAATTATATATAAATATTTATTTCTTATGATGAGGATGATGAAAAAGATAGCTACCAAACATATTCCAACACATTCTGCTTCTTCCTTCTTAACTTCAGATTTTAATTTACAAAAGATTACAGTAATACCATGACTGCAGCTAATTCTTTGGAGAGAGTTGCTGAGGTGGTGATGCCACCACATGGAATATCTGATAGGAAACTAGCCAATAGGTTAGCAATTCATAATTTTTTTAAAAATTAATGAATACAAAGATACCACCATTTGGAGAAGTTATGAACTGACATTCCAAAGGCACTGAGGGGAGGTGATGTGTATAAGTAAATGGGTTACTACTACAGAATATCCATTGCTATTAGATGTCTTTACTGAGCAATGTTGGCAATACCCAAAATGAAAAATGTGAGATAGCATCATATTTTTACCCCTACCTTTTAATAAATGTCACAGATACACAAAGCAGCCTGTTGGATTAGAGTCAACATTTTTGTATACTTAAATCAGCAGCTGCTGCTATGATTGTTGCTATGGCAACTATTAACCACAATAGGCAACATAACCCAAGATTCAAATGTATATATAGTTTTTCAAGATCTTCAGGGAGCAAAAACACAGAATTCTGTATCTTTTTCTTTCCGTCTACAAAGACCGTTAATTACAAGAGTATCAGAGGTTGTAGCTTCTGGAATTATACTTGATCCAAAAACACCTTGGGTATAAACGTTTGTTTAGTATTTTCTTTTTGCAGCATGCCTGCCCAAAACATGTTTGCTCATATTGAACACTACTCTGTTAATCTGATTAACAGGAAAACATTCAAATGGATGCTTGACTAAAAGCTGCACTTTGCTGTGTAATGAGAGACTTTTCTGTCTATGTACAATCTGAAGCTGCCAATTTGTACAGAGGGCGAGATAAATAAAACAGTAGACACCATGTGCTGTGAAAAATAATCTATACCTCAAGTTAATAGAATGGGTTCGGAAAACAGACTGCCAATTGTTATAATTTAACAAGTATAAAGCACTGTCAGGCAATGCTCACAGGCTGGAGAATCTGTCATAGAAGAGTGTCAGATGGAATGAACAGCAAGCATTGTGTTTTAAAGGAGAAAGAAAGCTTGCACTCCAAAGAATGCTGATGACTGAAGCAGGGATTAATTGGATGATTTCAACGACAGAGATTTATTCTTCAATTCTCTCTGTTTTGGCCAGAACAGATAGAAGATGGTGTCCACTCTGAGAATACTGAACAACATTTGAAGCGTGAATGATCTGAATTGCAATGGTATGTATCTGCTTTTCTTTCTTTCATTAGGGAAATGTTCTTTCTTTTTATTATCAACCCTTCATAAGCATGTATGTGTTGAGGTACCAAGAAGTGCTGTTTGCTAAATCCGAACTAGTACATGCTACTTACCATGTCAAAGAAGGGGGTTGAGAATTTTAAAAATGAGAATGGCTATGTTAGTAACCATGCTTCATATTTTGTAATTGAAGAAATGTTTTCTGCATACAATGTGATGAATTAACCATTGAGTTGGAATGGCTGTTAACAGGACCAACTAGAGGAGGGGGGAAGCAGTTGGGATTTCTACTTCCAGCCGACTCATGCAGGAGACTGTGTATCTTTTTAAAATATCAAATTAGGTCAGCTGAACTTCAGGCTGTGATGCTTTCATGAACAATTAGCTTTCCAACAGTTCCTGCTTAAAAGCAGTTACTCAGGTGAGATAGCAGAGTGTATGCTGTGCCTCTGTTCTAATATTTCAACACTCTGAAGGGAGTAAAGATGAGGAAAGAAAACAAAAGTTAATGTGCTGGAAACAGCCAGGCTCTTAAGCATACCTCTCTTTACAGCAAGTGCTAACGCTAAGTGGTAGAGCTCATCTTAAGTATGTCACAGAGTTGAGGGAGAGTTAACATTAGTGGTTAAAGCTATGAATGTCATATGTTAGCAGTTATGTAAATTTACAGTAAATTAATTCATCTCAGTCTCACTCACTCTTGCTCATACAGTAACTGCCCCAGTCAAACCACCATAATGATGTTGTAACACTTTTTTATTTAAACACTTTACTGTTCACTGTTGGCACTGTTTTTTTAGGAGGTCAGGTGAAAATAGAACAATTTTTGGAACTATTTTCTTTCCTGTTTTGTTGCTAGTAATCTTTTTACCAACGTTTCCCTCCTCTTCAAGTTTTGCCTTGCTGTGCATCATCATTTTACAATCACCATTCCCTATTTCGATGGAGTTCTATCAGAAACATTACAAACTAAACAGTGGCAGTTCAATAACTCCCAAAATAATTACTGCACAGAGCACTCTGAAGTAGTTTGGGCACCAATGTTTTATTAATATTGGGAAGGCAAAGAAGGAAGAGTTTACAAATTTATAGCACATCAAATATTATTCTTTGCCAAGCTAATTAGACGAATGAGATAGAAAACAAGAATAATACCAGGAGTTTTGGCTGCTGTAATATACTGAGGGATTCCAGTGCTTTGTGAAGCTCCTTTGTGCTTGTCCTCCTGTGGATCAATATTAATGTTAAATAGCATTTATGAGTTTAAATTTCTGCTCTGATTTAGCATCTTAGTCCCTTCCATTGAATGAGTGCTCATTTCTCATGATTCCATACAATCTCTGAGCAATATGCAGGCCGATTGAAGGGAAAATGATGTCCACATTAATTCCCTGTTCTGCCAAAATAGACATACTGCCATTGTGTTGTGAGCATTCACAATTTTTTATATTCATTTACAGTATGAGGGATTTGCTGGAAAGGCTGGCATGTATTCCCTATTTATTCAAATTTGTCCACAAGAAGGTACTGCTGAGGTGGCAGCTTGAACATACCTGAGTGTTCATTGTTGGTTGGAGTCACATAAAGTTCATAGTGAATAAAGATAGTAGATTTCCAGCTTTGAAACGCATCAGTGAACCAAATGGATGTGAATGATAATGTAAGAGTTGCATAGTCACCATAGACACTGACTCTAAAAGAAAGTCTCGGACCACACAAAAATTTCAAAATTAAATCTTACTTTATTTTGATTAAGCCAGCAAGAGATCAATAGTCTATAGTCCAGAGTATCAATCAAGATATCCCTAGATGGACTAATGAGAGGTCCCTAATTTTTATCAAAAAGGCAGCATATTTTATAGTCCTTATGTGTACAACTTTTTTTTTCATTTCCCACTACATAATGTTTCCACCTCTAATTAATGTTCCCACCTCTAATTAATGTTCCCATAATTAAAGTTAGATGATTAGTACATTTTAATCTGGTTCTCAAGATCTTAAACAAAGCTATTGATTTTAAAATATTTCTTTGTCGTCTTGTGTCAAAACAGATAAAGCGAAATATTTATCAGTATTCTATTCATTTGCTGTGCCTGGGAAAGCAGAACTACAAAGTTGTGCCAAGAATCTCTCATTCCTTAATTTTTTCTCATGGTCCCTGTGACTTCCATTTTAAACTTGTAAGAAAAATTATTATTGCAAGATGGAGATTTAAAATTGAGGCATTCAATCATTGTTCCCCAATACTTTATCAATAAGTAGGATTTAGGAGCAGGAAGATTCATGCCTGTGCCCCCACCCCCACCACTGCCCATTTTAATAAGACCATGACTGATCTGATTATGTTCTCAACCCCAGTTTCTTGTTAGTCCCCATAACCCTTGACCCTTGCCTCCCTTGTCAATCAAAAATAAGTCTGCCATGATTAAATCCAATCACCAAACATCCATTGTTTTCTGGACAATAGAATTTCACAGCCTAACAACTCACTGTTAGAGAAAAATCTTGTATATTTTATGATGTTTGCCTCTCATTCTTCCAAACTCCAATGGATGCAGACCCAATATTTCATGACAATGATACCTTCTCTTCTATCTCTGCCCTCCCCATCATTGAATTCAGACAAATGAACCTTCTCTGAACTCCTAATGCAATTGTATTTCTCTTTCAAAGGATACAAAAACAGTTCACTGTTGTCACACTGACAACAGTCACACCAAAGTCCTTTATAGCTGCAGTAAGACTTTCCAGTTCTTATGTTCCATTCTTTTTGCAATAAATCCCTACATTCATTTGCCTTTGTAATCACTTTACTAAATCTACATGCTTATCTCAAGTGATTCATGGATGAGGATTCCCAGATACCTCTGTAAAACAAGGATTCAAAGCATTAACTCTGCTTTTTCTCCACAGATGCTGCTAGACTACTGAGTTTCTCCAGAAATTTCTTTTATTTTTGTTTCTGCAATCTTTCTCTATTTAAATAATACACTGCATTTCCATAATTCCAGGCAATATGCAACAAACACATTTTCCCACATAATATTCCACAAGGAATATTATTTACGGTTTGAAGTGCCTAATCTGGTATTCTCTGGTCTGGAAATCTCCGGGGTTCTGCGCCAAGTTTTCCAAAGAACACGCACTATTGCTGGATGGTTTTCACATTCCATAAATTAGGCAAGATCAATGCTCAAAGTTCAGACAATGTTGCATACATGTATTCCTGGTGCTGAGTTCAAGAAGAATAAAAACAATTCCACACTGAAAAGACTTGTAAAACATGCAATTTACCTGTCAATGTGAACTAATGGGCATTGCTAAAAATGGAGAAGATGTGAGGAGCAGCCTCTTCGAACTTTTTGCCTCCGTGACCAGCTACATCCTCATGCTTGTACATTGGCAGCCATTTGCAGAGGTTCGCTGTGACTCAGAACAGCCCAGAGGAGATCTAATGATTCTCATGCAGATTGTTCATATTTAATATATTCATATTCTAACTGTCACACGTAACAAACATAACATGATTCGACAAATGATCTTATCTTGCCCAGGCCCAGTCCCAAGACTGTCAGATTAGGGAAGGACAACCTGCAGAGGCTTTTCATTCTGGATTAATTTAATAAGTTTTATTTAATGAAATGTAATTAATTAAGTTTAATTTAATTTAATTTGTATTCCCCAGTTACTAAGGTGAGATTTTAATGCTGGTCTTGAAATTATTGGCACAGGCCTCTTGGTTATATTAACTTCATAATGAGCTTCAAAACAAAAGTGTTGGTAGTGGAATTCGCTGTTATGGATGCACCAATTGCACAGCAATGTCATCTGAGGCCAGCTGTTTCAGTGAACGTGGAATTTATGTGGAATGTAGAAGCTGTTGATTTGTGAGAATAGCAATTTTGCCCATCTCATTATTGAAATGCATTGAGAAACTTGCATTTGCTTTATTTGTATAATAAGTATAAACAAAAGAGTAAGTTAGCTTTCAAATCCAAGGGAATCTGTTGATAAGTTGATTGAATTACTAACAGTCAGAATCTCTGAGACTGGAAATTAAGTATTTCAAGTGTGGTGTCTCATTCCTTCAGGTTTTAGTTGTAAAGTTTCATCAACTTTATTTTTAAATTCTTCCTGTTTCTCTCTCATATGGTCTAGTCTGTTTTACCCTTGCTTTGTTTTTCTTTAAGTAGCTGTTTGGGCATATTGCCCACTCTAATTTACACTTCCTTTTCATTCCTTTGGTGGTTAATTTCCTAAGCTTTCAATTAGGCTGGATATGGAAATACACAATTACTTGGTCAGTTGATTTAAATTCCAGTTATCCTCTTTCTCTCTTCTGAGGTTTTATAAGTTCAAAAGGTAACCATTTAAAACAAAATGCACAAGTCTAAATATTGCAAAGTTGAACTGCACTGCCATTATATGATCTATTTAAATATTGTGTGTAATATTTCAATAGTGCTGCCCATGTGCATATCATTCTCATAGAATTACACTTGATGCAATAGCAAGTGTTGATCTCATTCGATTAACATTATCAATTTTTATTACATCATACTTCTGGTGGGAGCATATGTACAAGTTTAATTGCAAATATTGGATATTAATAATATACAACGTAGAAAAGTACAGTGCAGAACAGGCCCTTTGTCCCACGATGTTGTGCTTAGCATTAATCCTGATGTAAAATAAAATAACTTAACCTACACACCCCTCAATTCACTGCTATCCATGTGCATGTCCAACAGTCGCTTAAATGTCTCTAATGACTCTGATTCTACCACCACCAACGACAACGCATTCCGTGCATTCACAACTCTCTGCATAAAGATCCTTCCTCTGACATCCCCTCTATACCCTTTTCCTAATACCTTAAAACTATGACCCCTCATGCCAGTCAATCCTGCCCTGGGGAAAAGTCTCTGGCTATTGACTCTATCTATGCCTCTTGTATACCTCGATTAGGTCACCTCTCTTCCTCCTCCTCTCCAGAGAGAGAAGTCAACCTTTCTTCAGAAGGCAACCCTCCAGTGCAGGCAGCATCCTGGTAAACCTTCTTTGCACTCTCCCCAAATCCTCTGTATCCTTCCTATAGTCGAGTGGCCAGAACTGGACACAATATTTCAAGTGTGGTCTCAACAGGGACTTGTAGAACTGTAACAAAGCTTCACGGCTCTTAAACTTGATCCCCCTGCTAATGAAAGCCAAAACACCATATGCTTTCTTAACAATCCTATCCACTTGGGTGGCACCTTTGAGGGATCTATGTACTTGAACACCAAATCCCTCTGTTCCACCACACTGCCAAGAATCCTGTCTTTAATCCTATATTCAGCATTTGAGTTCGACCTTCCAAAATGCATCACTTTGCATTTATCCAGGATGAACTCCATCTGCCATTTGTCAGCCCAGCTCTGCATCCTGCCAATGTCGCGCTGCAGCCTGCAATAGCCTTCAATACTATCAACGGCACCTCCAACCTTTGTGTCATCTGCAAATTTACTAACCCACCCCTCAACCTTCTCATCCAAGTCATTTATAAAAACTACAAAGAGCAGAGGCTCAAGAATAGAGCCCTGCAGGACCCCATTCAAGACTGACCTCCAGACAGAATACTTTCCATTGACAACCACTCTCTGCCTTCTGTCAGCCAACCAATTCTGAATCCAGATAGCCAAAATGTCCTGTATCCCATATTTCCTGACTTTATGAATGAGCCGACCATGGGGAACCTTATCAATTGCCTTGCTGAAGTCCATGTATACCACATCCACTGCTCAACTTTTGTCAACCTATCTTGTCACCTCCTCCAAGAACTCAATAAGATTTGTGAGGCATGGTCTGCCCCTCACAAAGCCATGCTGACTGCCTTTAATCACACTTTGCTTTTCCAAATATTCATAAATCCTATCCCTCCGAATTCTTTCCAAAACTTTGCTGACCACAGACGTAAGACTGATTGGTCTGTAATTTGCCAGGGATTTCCCTATTACCCTTCTTGAAAAGAGAAACAACATTTGCCTCCTTCCAATCCTCTGATAACATTTCCACATAACATAATCACATTGTCTAATTACATTGCCAACAAACGTGTAATGACATTGTCAGTATGTATTATTGATGTCATGAGGTTGTGAAAGGAAAATGGTCTTTCTTTTCTTCATTATATGCCAATTTCCATTAACACATCCATGAAATGCCACTGTATTAACATTTCAATTGTATACAACATTCAGATAGTGTATAAAGCATCTCAGTAGTGCTTTCAATGGGTATAGTTGATTAATACAATTACATACTGTGTAAGATTTTGATTACATAGCATGTTCCAAACATATTGTCAATAGGTATCACATTCTAATAACATTAACAATATATGCCCGAATCCAAAAGCATAGCAAATATACATTGGAACATTTTATACCACATATAAGATTCTAATGTCCACTTAAGTCACATTATTGGAGCATTGAAAGTGTATGTAATGCTATAATGACATAGTATGCCACATATTTATGTAATGTTCTGATTTATTTTGCTGATATAAGTCATGTTCCAGTGAAATGATGCCTATTAATAGCTCAGCAGTATTTAGCACTTTTGAATATTATTGTTGTATATACCACTCTTTATGAACATTAGAACTGCATTGTTTTATATGTATATTATGCAAAGTGATACGTAAAGCTGTCTTATTACATTGCTGTTATGAACTGTTATGACACAGTTTTGAAGGTGCCAATGTTGCGATAAGACATCAAACCAAAGCCTGGTTTGTCCTTTATTTTAGATGTAAACAATCCCATGAACATTTTCAATATGGAATTTTCCCTTATGGCTTAGTTAATGTATATCTTTCAACCAACAGCATGAAAGGAAAGATTATCTATGCATGATTCCATTGCTGTTTGTGGAAACTTATTTTTTTGCAAATTGACTGCTGTTTTTATTTAGTGACTGCACTTCAAAAGTAGTTAATTGTACAGTTCAAAAGCACTTTGGGATGTCATGAGGTTGTGAAAGGAAAATGGTCTTTCTTTTCTTCATTGTGTGTCAATTTCCATTAACACATCCATGAAATGCCACTGTATTAACATTTCAATTGTATACAACATTCAGATAGTGTATAAAGCATCTCAGTAGCACTTCCAATGTGTACAGCAAATTAATAGAATTACATGATATTAAGCTTGAAAGCAAATGTCACAATTGATTACCATTGTCAATATTTATTGTTTACTACTGAGTGGTGGCATATACACATTCAATAGAATTATCCACTTAAATTGCATTCCAATTCCACTTAAAGAACATAATAAAATCTGACAACAATGCCAACTTGTTTCACCATGGAACAAAATTGCCAATACTCAGTATGTTCTAGTGATCTGAACTGATTACATTATGATGCAGTGTTATTGCAGGTCTGTACGGGTTTAGGTGAGCTTAACTAGAGTCCAGTTGGGGGTAGTTTAACTGCCTTTTTATGCTTCAGGTTCGGCAAAGGAAACACTAAGTTAGCTGTCCCAGATGCTTATGAACTGCTTGAAACTGCAGTTGAGTGAGAACAAAATCATGCTACGATGCTCTACATACTTGAAAAATGGTTTCCCAGCTAAGATTCTGAAATGTGTGTGGGAAATTGTATTAGACTCTATCAGTAAATTTGTAATTAATGGTCAACTATCGTAATTTGCAAATCACTATCTAAGACAATCATGGAAGAAGTTTCACTAGTAAGTTTCTAAAAGAAAATAGATAAATATTTAAAGGTGGAAAAAAATTGTCATGCTATGTGGAAAGTAGAGGGCAGCGGAATTGATTGTAAATTTCTTTCTAAAGGCTGGCACAGGAACAATAGGCTGAATGGCTTCCATCATACTATGTTCTATTAGAATTTAAAAGAAAAGTTTTCAAATTTTTGGTTCTGCCTTTTGTAGGAATTCAGCTTTTGGCTCCCCAATGCATTGTGAACACATTGTGAAGCAATTGTGTTACGTGACCTGTGATTAAATGTTATTCAGAGGTATAAAAGAAAATTGATTCATCTGCAATTACAGGCACCTTATGGGATTCATAGATTCATAGAGCCAAAAACTATTGAAAAGCAGCCTCTTTTGAGAGAACTATCTAAATAGTCTGAACCCATCATGCCTTTTCGGTGGCCCTGCTTACTTTTCCTTTTGAAATAAATATTCAATTTCAGTTACTTTTCTTTTTTTCAGGGAGGGTATTTCAGATCATTACAACTCGTGTAATTAATAAAAATAAAAAGCTATCTTCTTCCCCTAGTTTTTCTGCCTCTCACCTCTGTCACTTTGTTACTGACACTCTTGCCGATGGAAACAGTTTTCTTTGAGCATGTTTTCATGTTGCTCCTTTAGGTACTGTTAGAAACTCATTAATTACTTGTTAATAACTGTTAATGTCTGATTATTGTTATACTCTAAGTGATGCCACGGAATTGGAGACAGGTTTATGGTTTCCTGCTTTTGCTGGAGCACGAACATATGATCACTGAGGTCGCAGTAACATCACTGCTTATATCAAATGTATATTTACAGAATCATCAAATCCAAACACTGAAAGTTTCTCTATATTTGTTTTAGCAAAATCCTTTGTAATTTTGAATGTTTCAATTTAGTCATCATCTAACAATCTCTGTTGTAAGGATCAAGAACAGTACCAGCATCTCTAGTCTCTCCACATAATTGAATCTTTCATGCCTCAGGGCAGTCGTGGTAAGACTTCACTATCTCAGATCATTGTGTCACTACACTAGATTGGCCCTTAAGTATTAATTTCAATCATTGGGGTGTGTTCTTAGAAAAATGAAAATGTCACGTTACAAACTGAGGTATGTTTATTGCATTTGCAGTAGGAGCAGAGTGACTTCTCTCTAATGTACTTTATTCTTAATCTTTAAAAAAATCAACCCATATAGTATTGATGTTGGCATGACAGTTTTCAATGGCAACGCTGCGTGACAAATGAGAAAAATATTTCATTTGTTGGTTTCCTCTCAGTGCTCCGGTTTCCTCCCACAGTCTAAAGATGCGCTGGGTAGGTGAAATGGCCATGCAAAATTGCCCATGGTATTCAGGAATGGGAACATTAGGTGGATTAGCCATGGAAAATGCAAGGTTACAGAGATTGGGTTGGGTCTGGGAGGGATGCTTTTTGGACAGTCAGTGTGGACTTGATGGGCTGAGTGGCCTGCTTCCACACTGTATCTGTGATTCATTCACTTAAGATTCCCTACCTTCAACTGATGAGCACAGAATTCACCAAAAGAAAGATTTAAGAAAATATAATTTAAGTTGTGACTGATTTACAAAAACATTCTGGTACGTGGGTGATATCATAGAAGTGTTTGAGTCTGAAAACCAATAGCTACTCCGTCAAACATATACCAAAAGTTTCATTTTAAATGTGGGCAAAAAGAATACAATCAACAAAGTCTCCTCAATGCATAGGAAAATGACTTGGCAAAAGACAAAATAGGGAAACTGAGAGGGCAGAAAAAGTAACTGGGTGTAAATTAGCCAAGGTGACAAAAATGAGTAAACTCACGAGTCTATCATTGTTCATATTGATCTAATTGTAGAGGTATGTATCGCCTGTCTGGAAGTATCAACTCAATAGTGAATGAAGAACTCAAGTTTGTGCATGAGAGAACATGGTTGTAGATGATATTTTACTTGCATGCCATAATTTTAGCCTTCCTAATGAAGGGCTTTTGCCCGAAATGTCAGTTTTCCTGCTTCTCGGATGGTGCCTGACCTGCTGTGCTTTTCCAGCACCACTCTAATCTAGACTGTGATTTCCAGGATCTGCAATACCCACTTCTGCATAATTTTGGTTTTGCATGGTCATACAAGTTCAGTTGCTCCTTGTCAAAGTTAGGTATCAATGAATATTTGACCCCATTTTCCAAAGGCAATTTTTACACCAACCTACCTGTTGTCTGTCCCGTTTCTTTTAGACTTACTTCATAGCAGTTTCCACTATATCCAGAGTGTAAGTGCGTATGATGGAAATACCAAGTGGATAGATTGTTGTAGAGGGGGAGAATACCCTTAGAGACCCAAGGTCTCCTTCTGGGGCCACTGCTGTTGATTGTGGGTCACAGGAAAAGACTAATGTTGTTAAATTCACCTCCTTGTGTTTCTGTGCATTCTAAGGCCCAATATGTTAGGCAAGGGTAAAGTGATTCCAATAGTGAACACAGTACATAATTGTGTCATTGTCTGAGGTACGTGATTAAATTTAGCTGTTTACATAAATATGAGATCATTGCCTGCCTGTGATGAAGACCTTAAAAACCTTCATAACCATTGTGGGAACTCAAAAAACAGTCCACATGAACACGATGCCAATTTAGCTGGCATGCTGCTACCTCTAATGTAACTCATCCTTGCTGCCCAACTTGAAATCAGCCCTTTACTATGTAACTTTGAACTATTTTATTGATGACCTGAAAATCAGGTTGTTACCGAAAGCTTGTTAACCACAGGATATTGGTTCATTATTGTAGTTTTGGTACAGCAAAAATCCTTTTTACTAAGGAAAATAGTTGAGATTGATATTGCCTGGTGTATAAATGGGTAATGTAAGAGGAATTAAGTATGATTGAGGAAATATATCAGTCATGTCACATGTTTGTGATTAAGATATTGATGTTTTTTCAATCATTCTATCTGAACAACTGAACTTGCATGCAGCCAAAGATTTTGAGAAGTTCTAAGTTAAACTTAGTTAGTTTACACCATTTTAGTATCTTTCAGTAATCTAGAGATTGTAGCTGTAGCTCAGATTACTCATTCTCACCTCTGAATCAGAGAATTCAGACTACACCACAGATTTGAGCATAACATCTGCCACAGAATACCAAGGGAAGGCAGCATGGTTAAACTGAGGCCCTGTCCACTCTCTCAGGTGGATGTAATAGGTCCCATTGCAAGACTGAAGAGCAGGGGAGGCTCCTCCCCCTCCTCCTGCCCCTCACCTCCCCCCCCCCCAACTCCCCTTACCTTGAACCCCATCCCATCCCTCTCTTGCTCCCCCTCTACCCTCCCCCTCCCTCAGTGTGCTGGCCAATATTTATCTCCCAACTTGCATTGTTTGGGGAAGCAGATTATCTGGTTTGTGGGACTTGCTGAAAGCTAACTGCCTACTGTATTTTCTACAATGCAGTTATGGTTCCACAATACTTGAATTGTTGTAAAGCATTTTGGGACATTCTGGGCACCTGATGTGCCTATATGAAAACAAGTTACTGTAATCATGCATACTGAAGGAGAGTGATACCAGGGATGGTAGGTTCACTTTTGAGCAAAGGTTCGGCAGGCTTTGGAGGAATGTGTTGAACATTGAATATCCTGAGGGAGCTGACACTGTGGATTCTATAAGGAAATTTCCCTAATTCACATGTTTTCTTGAGACGATTTAATTCTCTGGAGTTAAAAACACACAAGTAGTAATGGGTTTCAGTCATATATTGCCTTATGTAAACAAATCCAATTCAGATTCTCAGTTTTATTTTCAGAATGCATGTGAAATCAGTGAATTGAACTTGATGAAGAACAGTTTCTGAAGTGCTCAGAGTGCGAACTGTGATGATGTTAGGCTGATTGGTGGTTCCGCACCATGCAAAGTATTTACATGTCCCAGCATTATGACAAAATGCTTCTGTTAATCCTTCTAAACTCTATTCAAGTGTGCCAATTAAAGGAAGAGGAGAGTCCATTATAAATTAGGGTGAACAGTCAAAATGTTTCCTGATTGAGAGATACTTCACAGGCAATAGTAAGCTTACATCATAATTGTTTTGTAATTGTCCATTAATATAACATCAATACACATGATTTCCATTGTATGTGATCAATGTATCATTCATATTGTGTATGCTCCACAAGATAAATTCCAGATATGTCTGTCACACTTACTTACACATGTTGAACATATGTGTACAATGACATTTTTGTACACTTTTAAACAGGTTATCTTATTCTATATCCGAAGTCTTCAGTACTCTATACGCTGTATCCTAACATGCATCTTTCATAATCCATGTTTAACAGCACAGAAATGTGTGCACAGGTGGCAGTCTGTCATTCCACAGTACAATAATTCCACATAATTGCTATCAAGTTGCCTGTCTGTGTAGTAAAATACATTATGGATGTAAAGTGCCGACGTGACATCTGCTTCGACTATTATCATTTCACTGGTTGGGAGAAGAATTGCTTCTGCCTGTGTGGGCAGGCTACGTTAAAACATCTGCAGGTTTATGACTGATAAGTTTTAACTGAACCTGAAGCCACAGACACCCACATACACTCTCACTCTCTCTCTCTCTCACACTCACACACTCACTCACATACCCACACCTACACTCATCTACACCCACACACACCAACACATTCCCACCCACAAGCACCTCTCTCCGCATCCCAGCCACATTATTCATACACAGCTTTACATGCACGCGTACACACAACTTTCGAAAGGAAAAGATGTTAAATGGAATGAAGACTCAAAATGCATGATAAACATTTTTAAGTTTGGTGCAAATTTATATTTCGTTTGGTTGCTGCATGAATCTGAAGTGAATGTGTGTGTGTGTGTGTGTGTGTGTGTGTGTGTGTGTATGTCTGTCTGTACCAGGAAGAGCCTTTGCTTATGAAGGTAAAGGCTGCCAAGATTTTAACATTTCGCCAATAAATGTGCCACATCAATATTCAGCTGTCAGCCTCAGGATTGACCTACAACTTCTTATGGTCAGTGAGGTATCATTGACGACACCCTTTAAACATCTCCTAATCTGGATTTCCCAAATGCCTCATTTAGTTTGAGTTGCAAGCTCTTTCCTGCTGAAATGCTGAAACTCAGCTCATCAGCTTCCAGCTGACAGGAAAAATTGATGTTGATCATAAAACGTTGTACTTGATTTAACTTCCTCCCATTGCTCCCCTCCCAACCCCCAGAGTTTTAAGAGAAAGTCAGAGCTCAGAGACAACTTGTTTAGCAAATGCCTTTCCGTTAAGTATTCGCTCGCTTCATTAATAACAGAATGCATATCATCCTCTAATTATAATTTGTTTAAATTAATCAAATCTTGAAATATGGCTACTTGTTACCATGCCATGCAAAATATATAGTATGCACATACAATAGTAGTGCTCATAGTCATTTCGAATGAGCATTGAAACCATTTGGAAGGTAAGGAGGAAGATGATTAGGAGATTGTGGAAGACAGATTGCTAATAAGGAGGAAAGGGAATGACTAGGAAGAGAGAGTGTAGAGCTGGTTATAGCCTTTGTTATTGCAGTAGACCATCTTAAAAACACTTTGTGCTCCTCTGGGCTTTATATTCAAATAAATATATCAATTAGCTGTGTCAATTTAAGGACAGTTGGTTTGTTTATGTGTGTATAAGCTGTTGGGAACTTCTGAACCACTCTGCTCACTCCCTTTCCCATGAAGATAGCATATTTTAAATGGGTGATAGTCCTTGCTATTATTGGCAAGTTTCAGAGGGGGGAGTGCAAACTGGTGCATTTCAATCTCATTGTGCTCAAACCTTGTGCATCCACCATTCATTTACCACCAGTGGGAAAGTGCACTCTCATGATTGGTGGGAATCGATAACTGGCTAATTACATGCATTAATGAGACATTTAAATGTCTCCTTAGTTCTGAGCAAAGAACTGTGAATGCTGAAGATCTGAAACAAAAAAAAGATATTGTTGGAGAAACTCAGCAGGTCTGTCAGCATCAATGGGAAGAAAGTTTTGAGTCCAGTAACTTCTTCAGAACTGTTAGCAGCTGGGAAAAAGTAGGATTAATACTGAAGATGAAGAGGTGAATGGATACGTGGAGATAGAGCCCAGAGAGAGATGAAAGGAGTAAGTCAACAATGAGATTATGGATAGCAGACCAGGACAGGAGAAAAACTGAATGAGTAACAATAAGATCTAAGAATTGGAGGGAATGAGTGAACTAAACTGAACATAATCCAGCTCATGTGATAATAGGCCGAGGATGTGGTGAGAATGGATGACTGTGTTAAAAGTAACCCATTTCAAAACTGGACCAAATGTGGGGTGAGTTAAAAAATACGTGGGAGGATGGAATCAGGCTCAAGAAATTGATGTTGAGTCCTTGAAGCTGTAGGTCCCCAAATAGAAAATGAGATGTTGTTCTTTGAGCTCTGTGGCACATTGTAGCAAGCCTGTGACAGAAGTTCTGGCATGGGAACACAATGGTGTGTTGAAGTGGCAGGTGACTGGAAGCTCAGGGTTATTTTTGCAGACAGAATGTCAGTGTACTGCAAAGCCAGCACCAATCTGCATTTCATCTCACTAGTCTAGAAGACACCACACTATGAAGAGTGAATACAGTAGACTAGATTGTGTGAAGTGAAGATAAATTGCTGCTTTACCTGGAAGGTGTGTCTGGGGCCTTGGATAGCGAGGAAGTAAATGAGCAAGTTACACCTTCTGCGATTGTTTGGGAAACTGCCATGGGAGTGTGAGGAGATTTTCAGGATGGAGGAGGAGTAGACAAGAGTGTTCCATAGGGAATGATCGCTACAGAATACTGATTATGTTTCTGGTCATGGCATCCCTTTGGAGGTGACAGATAGAGCAACTTCAAATCCTTTGGGTGTAGAGGCTGATGGGGTGGTACATGAGGGCTGGGGGACACTATCATTGTTGGGGGAGAGAAGGAAGGGGTCAGAGTAGAAGCACATCTAAGTGCCCAAGTTGAACACATCTAAATGCCCTGTTGACCACAATAGTGGGGTTGAGAAAAAGATGAATATTTCTGAGGCCACCCCTTGCTGAAGGTGGCAGCATCAAAACAGATGTGACTGAGACTGAGAAACTGTGAAAATGAGTACTTCCAGGAAGCAGGGATGTTTAGTTTCCGTAACTGTGGGAGTTGATAGATTTGAAAGGAATATTGATGGCTAGCCAATCTCCAGAAATGGAAACAAAAATGTTGAGAAAGGAAAGTGAGGATTCAGAGAGGGATCAGGTGAGGGTGAGGGCAAGGTAGAAATTGAAGGCAAAATTGATCATTTTTTTCGGGTTAAAACTGGAGAGGGAAGCAGCACCAATGATGCCATTGATGTATTGGAGAAAGAGTTTTGGGGAGGGACCCAAGGAGGATTGTGCTGTTCACCTCAACTTCTCCATGTCATAGTGAGTTCCATCTTCTAATCAATCCATAGGAAAATAAGTTTCTCATGATTTCCATTTTGGATTTATAAGTGACAAAATGTACACGCCCCCCCCCCCCCCCCCCCCATTCTATTAATCTCACAATCCAGGCCATGATGAGATGTGAAACTTGCTGGGTTTCAGGAAAAAAATGAATGAGTTAACTCATGTTGGAAACCTACAGTCCAGAGCAGAAGATGTCCTTTAATAATTCTGGTTCCAGTTTAGGGCCCAGCAACCTCCCAACAACATACCAGAGGATCAGTGGTTCCAGGCACGGCTGCAGTCTGTTCCTGATGAAGGGCTTTTGCCCGAAACGTCGATTTTTCCTGCTCCTTGGATGCTTCCTGAGCTGCTGTGCTTTTCTAGCATGACTCCAGTCTTAAGTGTAAGAGGAGTCCCAGACAACCACATAGATGTGATTCCTCCCACCGCCATTATGTCCCCTTCCTCCACCCCAGGCTTTAGGGTCCATCTTTTACTTCCAAATTTAAAAAATATTGTAGAGGGGCTACCTTCATTTTGAAGCATCTTTATTTAGTCTAACAGCTCTGCCCCAGATTTAAAATGCAGACAACAACTTATCCTGGTGTTGTGTGATTTTTAACTTTGTATAGCCCAGTCCAACACCAGCATCTCTACATCATTACTTGGATATCATTCCACTAAATTTAATACATAAATGTGGTATACCATTATTCAAATTTTAAGCAACAATGGCTACTTAAAATGCAAGGGTGGTGCAGTGTAATAGGACATGACAATTCTGAAAGTATCTCCCAGTGATACTGGTTGCTTTGAAATCCCAGTCAATCTGTTAACAAATCACCTGGTGAATCTCAAGAGCAGCTGACTGATTGGTGTGTCCTAATGCAGCCCCTGGATGTTTTTGAAGTCTGTCTTTGTGCCTTTATCTTATTCAATATTCTAACTTCCAAAAACATTCCTGGTTTAAGCTCTGCGCTCAGTGAGGGATCTTTCAATTTGCCTGGCTTAGGACATATGCGCAAGGTGCTCTCTGGAGTGTGCGGTATAGTACTGGAATATACTATAACCAGTGTGCTATGGTTAATAACCATAGGTTGTTACATAAAAAAGTGTTAGCAATAAATTGCAAGCACACTGAGCATTGACGACTGTTAATTTGCCTCTGACGGCAAAATCCAAGTCCAGGACTTTGAAATCATAGGCCTGACTTCACTCACCTCAGATAGTAAGCTGAAGCTGCTGCTTTGTGTGACTAACTAGCAGTGGGACATTTCAGTGTCTTCACAGGCCAGGTACCAAAGCATTAACATTGACATTTCCTCACCCTGTGAGTGGCAGGCAGGACCCATGAGTTCAATTTCATTCAGAACAGCTGTCAGCTTGTATTTTATTAGGAGGTCAAATCATTTCTTGACTATTCTGAAGCAAAAGAAAAGGTATTCTTCAGGTGAGAGGCTTCCAAAATAAATTATTCCTGTGTCTACCTGAAATTTTTGCTGTTAAGTGAAGGAGGTTTTTAATAAATGTGAAATTTGGAAATTTCTGTCATTTCAATGAATATGGATGAAGAGGAAGTGTTTTATTGCTGACTTCTGTGATGCGCATTCCACATTAGTTACTACTATTCAATAATTAAACAGTTTAGGTACAGAACATTGGGTGATATGTTGACAATTTAAGGGCAGCTGAGAGCATGCACCTGGTGCTTGTCTCGATGCTAACTCCAATGAATCTAAATTCCAAGAAGTAGAGATATATTACCCCCTGTCTCACATCAGAGGAGTGAGTATTTTAGGAAAGATCATGTATATTCTGTGTCTTTGCTTTGTGCCTCACCCTTGTGGGAAATCAGGTTTGATTCTATCTTTGAGTAATACAGTCACAAATTAATCTCTCTCTGTTAGCTATGAAGGGTTAGAACTGAAATGAGTTTTGTGTCTTTAGATTGGTTCCATCCCCCAGTGAGCATGTTATACACAGTACAGTATCAGCATCTTTGCTCTGAGAACAGATTTTTTTTATTCGGTGAGATTAACAGTCATGCTGAATTAGGCAACATTGGCTAAGCTGGAATCCATCAGGCCCAATTTTTTGTGAGCATACTGTGACTATTCCATTTGCTACTGATGAGAGAAAGTTGATTGACCTAATAGAGATCTTTAATATTATGAAAGGGTTCAATAGAGTAGGTATAAAGAGAATGCTTCCACTTGTGGAAGAGATTAAATCTAGGAGCATTAAGTATATGCTACAGTTACATTCTCTCAAATCTGGATACTCAAAAAACTGTTAACTGAAAAGTGATCATTTTTTTGGCTGTACTGCACTGAATATTAACCAATATTAACCCAATATCTGAGAAATCGCTGAGTGCTGATCAACCTTGTGCACTTGACATTTTCTGCAGTGGATTGAGGTATTTCAACTTGAATTAACACGATCCATTTTATTTCCTGAAAACAAGCAAATTCCACAATGTGTAACAGCTTGGGTTCTGAGGTTGTTAGAGACAGGGCACTTGAAGTCACTTATAAATCCAAAAGGGGATTCACGAGAAACTTATTTTCCTACAGATTGGTTAGAATTCACTGTGACATGTAGTCGTTGAGGCAAACAGCACAAATTTATCTATAGAGAAACTACATAAGCACTCAATGAAAAATTAAATAGAGGGACATTCTGCTAAGGTTGGAAATGTAAGGGGGGAATGGAATGATAATTTCGAAAATAAACATCTCAAAATTGTTCTAAAGGAATAGATTTTTAATACTACTGCAAAGTAAACATGGAACTTTCCACTGACGTTAAATAACAATGAATGAGTCCTTCCACAGCACTGGTTTAATATAATTGTGTATAATTATATCTTAATACCACGAGTTAGTAACAAGGCTCTTGTATCACTGTTTTAAACACACTGGCATGTAATGTATTTTATGAGTAAACTTAATTGTTTGCTTACAGTGTAACATTCTCTGTTTTACATTCATTCATATCCTGGACAATACTTATCACTGTCCAACATATCAAAAGTCGATTAAATGCCTGTTGTTGCATCGGAGCTTGCTGGGCACAACGTTGACTGCCTGCTTCCTAAATCACAATAATAACGACACTTCAGGAAGAACCTCACTAACTGTAAAGAGCTCTGGGATCAGCCTTAGGTTGTGAAGGGAGTGACATAAATATACATTTGTTCTTCCTTTCACTGGTTGCATTCTGTAGTCCATCTTCCCGTCAATTCACTTTAAAACAGTTTTTCAAAACAAACACACACACATCTCCACTGAGGAATTGCTATTGGCCGGCTATTCAAAGATTCATTGTGGCTCATGGAGAGGTTTTTCAGCATGCGGTTTACTCTCAATGTGGCTGCTTTCAGTTAAATTGCAGACTTATCTCCCATGTGATGTAAAGGAAGCAAGCTTTAATCTGTTTAATGAGCCACAAACTGCAATTAGCAGACAGGTGCACAACATAAATAATTCTGCAAAGGCAAAGGTAGATGTCTATTCAGCAAATTGCAGTTGAATTCAGCATTTATGTCGTGGAATGAACCTCTTTAACAGACCCAAGCACGAAAATTCCTTTTGAAAGAAATCAAATGAAAGTGGGCACACAATTGGTAGCTACATTGGCCTTGAAGAATCATATCTGATGGGATTGTTTTATTCTGCTTACCTGCAGGAAGACATTTTCTAAGACTGTTATCTGATACTAGGAGAAACACAAGAGATTGTAGCAACAATGACAACTATACTTACATGTATGTAACTTTCTTCACGAAGGATGCATTGTAGCACTGTAGGCAGTGTTCAGCCCCCTGATTCTGAAGTTTCACATTCCAGTCCCTCCTGCAGGACTTGACTAAGCAAGGTGCATTTGTAAGGCAGCAAAACACAATAATTATCAGTATGCAAATCCATCTAATACATGCTGATTGCAGCTTATAAGTCTGAGGAAAGATATATGAGTAGGAGTGTGATGGAATGAATGTTGGAGCCTCAATTATCACTGTCCATGACTACAGCCTACAACATATGTGCAAAAGTGAGAGTGCCACAGCAAGTCAGACTACCATCTGTAACACTCTATCAGCAGGATCTTTCACTTGCCAGATGATATCAAACAAAAATGTGACACTGAGTCATAATAAAATTGTCAGTCAGGTGGTTAAAAGATTGGTTTAAGTTGTACACTTCAAGCAGTGCCTTAAAGATATATAAACTAACGGGCTGGAAAGTTTTATGGATGCATTTCTGAAGTGCCTGGCTCTGTCAGCTGAAGGCATAACAGCAGCAATGGAACTGTAAAAGTTGGAGATGTGCAAGAGTTTGAAATTGGAGAATGTAGAGCTCTTTTGTATTGTAGGATTGAAGGTCAAGCTAGGATGAGGGATGGTTGAGGCCATGTGAGGATTTGGAAAGGACAGGCAGAGTGTAAGCTTGCAACACCATTGCACCAACCTACTTGAAATGCTTAACTCAAAAATTAAAAGGGCTCTACAATACAAGCAAACTGCCAATGAACTTATTCTTGCAACATGATAATTGCCTGCAGGGAAACAGAATTGATATCGTTGACTTTAATATTTGATATCTTTTTAAAGTCAGCCTTGTTTATTACTCCTGTAAATAATTAGAATATGATCTGAGTTGCAATTGCTCTTCCAAATAATTAGGCACATTTCTGCTTGTTCCTAGTATCATAACAGGCTGTAAATTCTTCTGTCTGGAAAGTATACTGGTCTGACTGCACTAAGACAAAATGTAAACTTTGGACCAGCCCATGCTTATTTATAAAAAATGGTTACAATTTCAATGGTTAAATCATCATTTAATTCTTTGAATGCCAGGGGTCATGAAAACAATAAAAAGGCTTTATCTTAAAACACGGGGCCACATTTTCCTTTAGACTCAGAGAAACCTGAAATGCACATGTGACCAGTCTGAGGTTTCCATGGATTGTTTTCTTTTTACACTAGTTACGATTGTAGTGCATATGTGGTGGACGTCTGAGGTGTGTGGATGCGGAGGTGGATTTGGTTATGAGGCTTGTATTAGTTTCCATCACCGCAGTCCTTCTCCCAACATAAAACTCAAACTCTCTTCCCTCTGCCCTTGCCACCTCAGATTTTCCAGGGCATCTCTACCTATCCTCTATAGCCACTCATATGTAAGCATTGAATATAAACCTTCAGGAGTCATGCAATTGCAGTTATAATTATTTTAAGCCCTATTTACTTGACTAAATAGTCAAGGGTTGGTTTTAGTTGTATGGAAAATTATGAAAAAAGTTAAAGGAGGGAGCAGAATTTATTAAAGTTTCCAGAGTAAGTAACAAGACAGATATGGAAAGTTCTAGGAATCTAACTTCAAGCACAGTAAAGAAAGGGACAATTATGAGAAGGGGTCAGTCAGTGCAGGACTGAGGGAATTGTACTTAAATACACACAGTGTATGAAACATGAATGAGCTTGTAGCGCAGATTGAAATTGGTAGGTATGATGTTAGTATCACTGAGACGTAGCTAAAATAGATTCATGTCTGGCTCCTAAATACCCAAGGATACACATCCTGCTGAAAGGACAGGCAGATGGTCAGAGCTGGTGAGGTGGCCTTGTTAGTAAGAAATGAAATTAAATCAATATCAAAAAGTGACATAGAGTCAATAGAAGCTGTATGGGTAGACTTGAGGAACCACAAAGGAAAAAAGACACTGATTGAAGTTAGATACAGGCCTCCCAGCAGTAGTCAGGATATGGGAAGAAGATAACTCAGGAGATATGAAAGACATGTAAGAAAGGTACGAATAAATTAACTATGAGGGATTTTAATATGCACGTGGATTGGTAAAATCAGGTTAGTAACAAATTCCTTTTCTTGAAATCTGTGGAATGCCTACAGGATTTAATATTTGGAGCAGCTTGTGGTAGAGCTCACGAGGGAACCGGCAATTCTGGATTTGGTGATGTATAATAAAGCAGACTTGATTAGGGAAATAAGGTGAAGGACTTCCAAAGGGGCAGTGACAATAATGTGATAGAATGCACCCTGCGGTTTGAGAGGGAGAAGCTGGAATCAAAAGTAATAGTATTCTAGTTGAGCAAAGATAACGATGAAGACATGAGGGAGTAGCTGGCCAGAATTGATTTGAAGGAGAGCCTTGCAGGGAAGATGCTGGAGCAGTAATGACAGGTAATTGAAGAGGCAGAACAGAAATTCATCTCAAGCATAAAGAAACATGCTAAGGGAAGGACAAGACAACCTTGACTGACAAGTGTAGTCAGGGACAGCAGAAAAGCAAAAGGAAAAAAAACATTCAATGTGGTGAAGGTTAGTGGGAAGCAAGAGAATTGGGAAGCCTTTAAAAACCAGCAGAGGATAACCAAATGAGCAAGAAGTGGGGAGAAGCTGAAATATGAGGGTAAGCTCACTCAATATAAAAGAAAATTGCAAGAGGTTTTTAGATATATTAAAGGTAAATGGAAGGCAAGAGTAGACGGAGAGGCCTGGAGAGAGTGGACGTGGAGAAGATCTTTCCACGAATAGAAGAGACTAGAACCTGAGGTCACATCCTCAGAGTGAAGAGACGACCCTTTAGAATTTATGTGAGAAATTTATTCCGCTTGAGAGTGGTCAATCTGTGGAATTCATGGCCACAGAAGGCTGTGGAGGCCAAGTCATTGAGTGTATTTAGGACAGAGATTGATCCCTTCACTAATCAAGAGCCTATCAAAGGTTATGTGGAGAAGGCAGGAGGATGGAGTTGAGAAACATATCAGCCATGAATGCATGCCAGAGCAGACTTGATGGGCCTAATGGCCTAATTCTGCTCCTCTTTCTTATGGTCTTATAATCAACATGTAGTAGTACTTAACCTGACAATCAACTCACTATACAATCAGAGCCTGTATCTGCATAAGTACTGTCCCTTTCAAAACATAGCTCAAAACATAGTAGTGAAGTTGGAAATGGTTAGAGATGTAAAAGAGTTAGAAGCACACTTTGCTTGTCACATAATGTACCCGACGGTAAACGTATTCTACATAATGAAAACAAATATCAGCCGTAATATATAATGGCTGCAAACTCAGTTGCTTTGACTTTTTATGAAGTCTTCCATGATGGCGTATTTAGAATTGACTTGCAAACAGTATGGACTGCAAATGCTGGAGTTAATAGATGTGAAGCTGGACGAGCACAGCAAGTCATCTGAGGAGCAGGAAAATCACTGTCAGGATTTTGGCCTGAAATGTTGATTTCCTGCTCCTCGGATGCTGACTGACCTGCAGTGCACTTTCAGCAAGATATTTCAAAGTATTGTTATAAGCCGTTGCTGTAAGGTATGACCAATGGTGTGTTAATATCTTATTGGAATTTCAATCTTAAAACCGTGGCAGATGGGTATGGTTACTTGTGTGAAGGATGCTCCTCCAATGTTGCCTGACCTGCTATGCTTTTCCAGCACCACACGCTCGACTCTGATCTCTAGCATCTGCAGTCCTCACTTTCTCCTACTTGTGTGAAGGGTCATATTTTATAAATGGTCAGGGAAGAGTGAGCATTTGCCAGAAAGCAGGTAATTGCAGACTCCTGTGATGCTAATGTAAACAAAATTTACATTGTCAAGTTTATTATAGGTAAGGCAAATATTTGAGTCAGAGAGATGTACAGCACAGAAACAGACCATTTGGTCCAACTCGTCCATGTCAACCAGATATCCCAACCCAATCTAGTCCCACCTGCTAGAACCCGGCCCATATCCCTCCAAGCCCTTCCTATTCATATACCCATCCAGATGCTTTTAAATGTTGCAATTGTACCGGCCTCCACCACTTCCTCTGGCAGCTCATTCCATACACATACAACCCTCTGACTGAAAACGTTGCCCCTTAGTTCTCTTTTATATCATCCCCTCCCATCCTAAACCTATGCCCTCTAGTTCTGGACTCCCCGACCCCAGCGAAAAAGACTTTGCCTATTAATTCTATCCATGCCCGTCATGATTTTATAAACCTCTATAAGGTTACCCCTCAGCCTCCGATGCTCCAGGGAAAACAGCCCTAGCCTATTCAACCTCTCCCTATAGCTCAAATCCTCCAACCCAGGCAACATCCTTGTAAATCTTTTCTGAACTCTTTCAAGTTTCACAACATCTTTCTGAAAGGAAGGAGACCAGAATTGCACGCAATATTCCAACAGTGGCCTAACCAATTTCCTGTACAGCCGCAATATGACCTCCCAACTCCTGTACTCAATACTCTAACCAATAAAGGAAAGCATACCAAATGCCTTTTTCACTATCCTAACTACCTGCAACTCCACTTTCAAGGAGCTATGAACCTGTCCTCCAAGGTCTCTTTGTTCAGCAACACTCCCTCGGACCTTACCATTAAGTGTATGCTTGGTTTTCATTTCAGAAGAAGCTAGGGTTGAGCAAGATTTTTTTCTAAATTTCAGTTCAGAAGACATCAGAGTTGAGTTCATAAGTTTAGTATATCTTCTTAAAAAAATGTTCAAAACAGTTCAAGGAACAAGTCATGTCAGTGAATCATGTTTGGTTTGCAAATGTCCAAATAAGAAGGGTTTGGTTAGAACTCTGCACCTTATCAGAACTAAAAAAAGTGTAGGCTTTAAGATTTATGAAAAAAATCCATATCAGCAGACTTGGAAAGATCTCTTTGAATCATCTTTACAGTACATGGCAAAAAAGCTTGTAATGAATCAGTTAAGTAGATACTAAAGAATTGAAGTGTGCTATTTCTCTGGACTTGAATATCTGTAATACTTAGTATCAGGAAACAGATGGAAATTTTGTTTTGCTGTGTTTTAAGACCATTCTAATAGTCTCCTATATTCGAATAGCTTGTTTTGACTTTCTAAAAAAATAACGTTCATAGTCTGTGATCCTGTGAATATTTTTCCATGTCAAACTGCCACATTAACTAACTTAAAATCTCACAAGGTAGTTTTTCATTCTGTAATACAATTTGTCCAGTAGTACTACCAACTCTGATCATAACAAAACTGCATTTGTATTGTACAGATTCTTCAAAATGTAAAATTACTAATGAATGCTAAAGGATATGGCAACAGTTCTGGTGCAGCAGACTGGTAGGTCCTGTTGCATGTTAAAAATTGTGTTTGTTGCCTTTTCTACTAGCTCCAGAGAAACCATGAACTCCAGGCCTACGTTTTACACAGGTGCTCTATTTTCATGTTGAGAAATTTTTGAACACACAGTGATATTTTATATGTACATCAACTTTTTTTGTATAGATTCTATAATACTTAAGATTTACAACCTACAAATATCACTTCCAATCCTTGGTCTTTTAGAGATTACAATAATAGTTAAAAGAATTTTTTTTAACAATCTTAAGGGATGAACTTTGTCCTTTTGTTCCTTGCTAGATGGTCCATTTAGGACTTTTAAGCCCTCTTGTAGTTGTCGATTTCATTCCTACTTGGGATCGACAATTATTTCATTGCCTGCCTGCTCAATTGTGCCAGTTACCTTTTACAAACCTGATCTTGGATCAAACAGTTGGTGCGAAACAATTGTGTGAAGTGTGAGGTTACACACAAAATGCACAATGGCAGATAAGAAAGTCAGGTATCTTTATACATTGTGCTTAGAAAAGTGAGGTTTGCATTATTTTGGTATCTGTCATAATCACAATTTCATTTTGCCAATTAAGTACTGTTTTTTGAAGCAAACAGACTGTTGTAAGGTGCGAAGCATGCATCTAATTTGCACACTGCAAGTTCCCACAAACAGCAGTGTGATATTGGCCGGGTGATTTGCTTTTCATTAGCTTCCGTTGTAAGTCACAAATAGTCCCCCATTAAAAGCAATTCACCCTTCTAGCCAGATTGTTACCACACCTTCATCAGTCCAACTGTTCTTCTTTCCATTCAGTCTCTATCACCACCTATCATTTACTCCTTCCTCCCTCCCCCTACCCTATCTTCTGTATATAAAACAACATTTTCCTACCTACCATTAGGTCTGAGGAAGGATCCCTTGACTTGAAACAGTAACTCTGATTTCCCTCCACAGATGCTGCCAGACCTGCTGAGCTTTTCTAACAATGTGTGTTCTTGTTTCTAATTCACAGCATCTGGAGTTCTTTCAGATTTGATTTGCTTTTAGTAGTTGGTTAAGCTATAATTATTGGACAGGACACACAAAATATTGCCCTCTCTTCAAAATAATGACTTGACATCTTTTGATGAGGATAGATGAGGTCATGGTATAGGATCTCATCTGAACGACATCATGTCAAACAGTGCAGTATTTTCAGTGCTTCACTGGAGTGTCAGCCTAGATTTTCTCTTAAGACCTGGAGTTAGATTGACCCCACAAACATCTGACTCACAGTAGGTTTGTTTTTGCACTGATCCATGGCTGACAGTCAAGTTAGATAATGACCTCTTCTGTAAGAATGGAGTTTTGCACTATTTTGTGGATAACATTATGAATGCATTCTTTTAAAGGCTCAGTAGTCTAATTGCTGAGAAGTACACACAGGAAATCCAAATAGAATTCCTTGGTTTTGTTGAGACACATTTGCAAGTTGACAACTTCCTGTAAATGCTAGAATCTATGGAGAAATGATTCATTGATTGTTTCTTTATTCAGATATAATTGCTAAGGTTTGTTGAAGTGTGTAAATATCATGTGCCTGTAAGATTATTTGCTTTCTCAAAATGCAATGAATTTGTGTGTGTTGCAAATAGACTAGTGTTAGTTGACATTATGTTGCAACACCTCATCCTAGTTTCAAACTTCCAGCTCAGTTACTGTCTCCTTGACTTGTCCGACCTGCCTATCTTCTTTTCCACCTATCCACTCCACCCTCTTCTCCTTGACCTATCACCTTCATCTCCTCCCCCACTCACTCATTGTACTCTATGCTACTCTCTCCCCACCCCCACCCTCCTCTAGTTTATCTCTCCATGCTTCAGGCTCACTGCCTTTATTCCTGATGAAGGGCTTTTGCCCGAAACGTTGATTTCGCTGCTCGTTGGATGCTGCCTGAACTGCTGTGCTCTTCCAGCACCACTAATCCAGTATTTGATTTTCAGCATCTGCAGTCATTGTTTTTACCTTATTATGTTGCAACAGTCATGGTAAGTCATAAAACATTATTACAGATACTGTGTTAATAACTGATTAATAAATATTGGATCCATTGTTGTGGTCTAACAGCACAGGAAAAAATCCAGAATGCACCAGGTTTGGATAGGATCACAAGATTGATCTTTTTTTTTACTGAGAGCTCCATATATCAAGCGTTCCATAGAGAATTTAATGGAAGTACATGTCAGCTTGTAATGGGAAGAAAAAATAAATAGGAAGTAGACCTTTACTGGAACATGTGGGATACTAGTGTGTCACAGAAAGAGAGTGTGCAGAATTATGCACCAATTTGGAGTTTATGTCACAAGGTTTTGCTGTTGTCTTGAATACTGAAATTTACAAGATGGCTATGTTTTCAAATGTACTTTTAACTTGAGCAGCGAATTCTGGAGGAGAACACTGCATTGGAAGCATGCCTGTGCGATCCAGTTACCCTGGGGAGAAAAACTTGTGTGTATAATCATGGCAATGATGACAGTTTGAAATCTTTTCATGGTAAATATTGTTTTAAGATGCAGTAAACCAAAGGTGGGAAATTAAGTGAAGTAGTTTTTGTATTCGTAGCCAAGCAGGATACTATGAGAAATTATTTTTTGTTTCAAAAGAAGAGAGAACTGAACAAGCCAGACGCCTGTGCATTTAAGGAAAAGACATTATTGAAGTTTATCTTGGTGATAATTGTAACCAGGAATATTTGGACTGACTGGAATGATTGTTGACAAAAATTATTTTTCTTTAATTTGATGTATTATACATCTGCTAATTTATGTTTGCTGTGAAATTCACGTTATGTTTGAAAGTTATCGACCACTGCAGGGCTTGTAACACTGCAGAAGAAAGGGAGAAAGAGTATAGAACTTTGAGGTGCAGCCCATAAGACACAGGAGCAGAAATTAGGCCATTCAGCCCATCGAGTCTGCTCCACCATTCAATCCTGGCTGATAAATTTCTCAACCCCCATTCTCCCGCTTTCTCCCCATATCCCTGGATCTCCTTGACAATCAAGAACCTAGCTATCTCCATCTTAAATACACTCAATGACCAGGCCTGCACAGCCTTCTGTGGTAATGAATTCCATGGATTCACCACTCTCTGGCTGAAGAAGGTTTTCCTTATCTCTGTTCTAAAAGGTCTTCCCTTTACTCTACGGCTGTGCCTTTGTGCCCTAGTCTCTCCTACCAATGAAAACATCTTCCCAACATCCACTCTGTCAAGGCCATTCAGTATTCTATAAGTTTCAAACCCCTCCCCCTCCCCCATCCTTCTAAACTCCACTGATTATAGACCTAGAGTCGTCAAATGTTCCTCATGATAGGCTGTTCATTTCTGGGACCATGCTCGCTAATCTCCTCTGAGTACACTCCAGGGCCAATACCTCCTTCCTGAGATATCAGGCCCAAAACTGCACGCAGTACTCCAAATGTGGACTGACTCAAGCCTTATAGAGCCTCCAAAGTCCATCCCTACTTTTATATTCAAGCCCTCTCGAAATAAATGCCATCATTACATTTGCCTTCCTAACTACGGACATAGCCTGCAAGTTTACTTTGAGAGAAGCCTGGACTAGAACTCTCAAGTCTCTTTGCACTTCATACTTCTGAATTTTCTCCCCAGTTAGAAAATAGTTCACGCCTCTATTCTTCCTACCAAAGTGCATGACCTCACACTTTCCCACATTGTACTCCATCTGCCACTTCTTTACTGACTCTCCCAACCTGTCCAAATCCTTCTGCTGCCTCCCTTCCTCCTCAATGCTTCCTCTACCTATCTTTATATTGTCTGCAAACTTAGCCAGAATGCCCTCACTTCCTTCATCTAGATCTTTAAAAGTAAGAAGTCTGTAGTCCCAACACTGAGCCTTGCAAATTGTCAACATGCTTTGTGCATGGGAAATCATGTCTCACAAACTTGATTGAGTTTTATGAAGAAGTAACAAAGAGGATTGATAACGACAGAGCAGTAGATGTGATCTATATGGACTTCAGTAAGGCGTTTGACAAGGTTCCCCATGGGAGACTGGTTAGCAAAGTTAGATCTCATGGAATACAGGGAGAACAAGCTATTTGGATACAGAACTGGCTCAAAGGTAGAAGACAGAGGGTGGTGGTGGAGGGTTGTTTGTCAGACTGGAGGCCTGTGATCAGTGGAGTGCCACAAGGATCAGTGCTGAGTCCACTGCTTTTCATCATTTATATAAATGATTTGGATGTGAGCATAAGAGGTATAGTTAGTAAGCTTGCAGATGACACCACAATTGGAGGTGTAGTGGACAGTGAAGAAGGTTACCTCAGATTACAATGGGATCTTGATCAGGTGGGCCAATGGGCTGAGAAGTGGCAGATATTCAGATAAATGCAAGGTGCTACATTTTGGGAAAGGAAATCAGGGCAGGACTTATACACTTAATGGTAAGGTCCTAGGGAGTGTTGCAGAACAAAGAGACCTTGGAGTGCAGGTTTATAGCTCCTTCAAAGTGGAGTCGCAAATAGATAGGATAGTGAAGAAGGCATTTGGTATGCTTTCCTTTATTGGTCAGAGTATTGAGTACAGGAGTTGGGAGGTAATGTTGGGGCTGTACAGGACATTCGTTAGGCCACTATTGGAATATTACGTGCAATTCTAGTCTCCTTCCTATTGGAGGGATGTTATGAATCTTGAAAGGGTTCAGAAAAGATTTACAAGGATGTTAACTGAGTTAGAGGATTTGAGCTATAGGGAGAGGCTGAACAGGCTGGGGCTGTTTTCCTTGGAGATTCGGAGGGTAGGGGTGACCTTATAGACGTTTACAAAATTATGAGGGGCATGGCTAGGATAAATATAGTCTTTTCGCTGGGGTTGGGGAGTCCAGAACTAGAGGGCATAGGTTTAGGGTGAGAGAGGAAAGATATAAAAGAGACCTAAAGGGCAACCTTTTCACGCAGAGGGTGGTGCGTGTATGGATTGAGCTGCCAGAGGAAGTGGTGGAGGCTAATACAATTGCAACATTTAAAAGGCATCTGGATGGGGATATGAATAGGAATGGTTTGGAGGGATATGGACAGGTGGGACTAGTTTGGGTTGGGATATCTGGTCGGCATGGGAGGGTTGGACCGAAGGGTCTGTTTCTGTGCTGTTCATCTCTCTGACTCCATGAGCACAACTTGTCACTGACCGCCACCCTGAGAAGGACCCTTTTATCCTTGCTTTCTGCCAGACAGCCAAGCTTCTATCCATGCTAACACCTTGCCTCCAACACCATGTGCCATTATCTTACTCAATAATGTCCTGTGTGGCATCTTGTCAAAGGCCTTCTTGAAGTCCAGATAGATAACATCCACTGGTTATCCTTGGTCTAATCTGCTTGCCACTTGCTCAAAGAATTCAAGCAGATCCGTCAAGCATGATCTACCCTTGATGAAACTATGCTGACTCTGCCCTGTTTTATCATGCACTTCAAAGTGTTCAGAAATCTCATCCTTAGTGATGGATTCCAAAATGTTATCCATGACAAAAGTTAGGCTCATTGATCTGTAATTTTCCATCTTCTGCCTTACTCATTTGTAAACAGGGGTATTACGTTAGTGATTTTCCAGTCATAGAATCCCTCCAGTGTGGAAACAGGCCATTTGGCCCAGTAAGTCCACACTGATCCTCCAAAGGGTATCCCACCCAAATCCATTCCCCTACCCTATTACTCAATATTTTCCCCACCTAACACACCTAACCTACACATCCCTAAATACTACGGGCAAATTAGCATGGCCAATTCACCTAATCTGCACATCTTTGGACTGTGGGAGAAAACTGGAACACCCGGAGGAAATCCACGCAGTCACAGGGAGAATGTGCAAACTCCACACAGTCAGCTAAGGCTGGAATTGAAACTGGTTCCTTGGTGCTGTGAAGCAGCAGTGCTAACCACTGAGCCACCTGGGACCCTTCCTGATTCTAGTGATTCCTGAAAGATTAACATTAACACTTCCACTATCTCTTCAGCTTAGAACTCTGGGGTGTAGTCCATCTGGTCCAAGTGATTTATCCACCTTCAGGCCATGCAGTCTTTCTAGCACCTTTGCCTTGGTGATGGCCACCATACTCAGCTCTGTCCCCTCACACTCTTGAATATTTGGGAAACTACTTGTGTCTTCTACTGTGAAGATTGACACGAAGTAATTAATCAGTTCCTCAACCATTTCTTTGTTCCCCTCTACTATCTCTCCTGTATCATTTTCCAAATTCCCAATGTCCACTTTTGCCTCTCTTTTCCCCTTTACTCTTACAATCTTCCTTAATATTACTGGTGAGCTTACCCTCGTTTTTTATGCTCCTCCCTCATTATTTCTATTTTTTGCTGCCCTCTGTTGGTCTTTGTAAGCTTTGCAATCCTCTGGGTTTTCTTTATGACTTCATATGCTTTTGCTTTTGCTTTTATGCTATCCCTGACTTTGCTGTTTACCCATGGTTGCCTCACTGGGCAGCACAGTGGCTCAGTGGTTAGCACTGCTGCCTCACAGTGCCAAAGACTTGGGTTCGATTCCTGCCTCAGGTGACTGTCTGTGTGGCGTTTCCACATTCTCCCTGTGTCTGTGTGGGTTTGCTCCCACAATCCAAAGATGTGTAGGTCAGGTGAATTGTCCATGCTAAATTGTCCATAGTGTTAGGTGCATTAGTCAAGGGTAAATATAGGGTCGGGGCATTGATCTGGGTGGTTTACCCTTTGGAAGGTTGGTGTGGACTAGCTGGGCTTAAAGGCCTGTTTCCATACTGTAGGGAGTCTAATCATGCTCCCTGTACCATGCTACCTTTTCCTTGGGATGAGTCTCTGCTGTGACTCCTGAATTACTCCCAGAAACTCCTGCCATTAGTGTTCCACTGTCTTTCCTGCTAGGCTCCTCTCCCAGTCAATTCTAACCTGCTCCTCCTGTATTGCTTTTATTCAGCTGAAGTGCCATTATCTCTGGCTCTATCTTTCCTCTCTCAAATTGCAGAGTAAATTCGATCATGTTATGATCACTGCCCATGGTATGTCTGGGCACAAAGACAGTAACGCTGAAGTTGAGAAGGCAGTATCACCAAGAGGTTTGACTAGAAATAGAGCCTTAAGGAAGTTTTTTTTCCCTCAGTCACAAACAAAAACACAAATTGTTGGAAAATCTCAGCAGCTCTGACAACATCTGTGGAGAGAAATCAGAGTTAACATTTTGGGTCTGATGACCAGGTTTAATCAGAACCTCTCTCCACAGTTGCTGCCAGACCTATTCAGTAGGTCTTTCTTTTTGTTTTAGATTTCCAGCATCTGTAATTCTTTCAGTTTTAATATCCATCAATCTCCACTTGCTAAAACACAACCTTGCGCTAATGTTGAAATTATCATGCTCCAACAAAGGAACACTTCTTTCTTTGAAACAAAGAAACTCCAGCATAATATATATATAACCTCTATCCAAATCCATAAATAACTAATTTCTTACAGTATAGTATTGTTATGTCCAGACCCCAGGAGAAGATCCCCAATTTATTACAATTCCAAGCTGAATATCTGAAACCGTTAAGCTCCTAAGGGAGGAGGAATGAATTGCTTCCCTGTCTTCATCTCCTGCTCTCTCGGTCAATTGCAACAAATTTACTTTGAGAAAAGATCCCTTTCTCTACAAATAACTTTCTCCACACTCAAATTATCTTGTGTTTTGAAAGGAGCCAATTTAACCAGGTTTTCTTGACTAACAAGTGAGTGAATTTATTAGTTAATTCACAGCATGCTTAAACCTAGGATGATGGACAAAAGATCATTCCGTATACACCAGTCGAGTTGAAATTGCCTTTTTAACCCCTGTCATTGCGAATCAAAGGAAAAATAAAATGTGTCTGCATTTCGGAACATAATCCTCAGGCGTGCCTTTCTCTTGAGCAGTGGGTCGTAGGCTTCTCTATCTTTGTAGTTACAAGAGTTCACCATTCAGAATGCTTGATTTGCCTCTTTCCCCTTCAAGGGCTGTTGTTTGAAGTTCCCTTCGCATCCACAGGTTCTTTCTCTCTCCCTCGCCCTTCCCCCACCTCTCTCCCTCCCCTACCCATTCTCCAGACATTCACTTAATTTACACCTGCAATTATTTTGTCTCTGCTGTCTATTTTAAATAAAACATATATTGGAATTATATGTTTAAAATGTCCATAATACTTAAGCATTCTGATCCATGGTCATGACATTTTATCAATTTGATATAATATTTTCTACGTTTCCCTACATGATAACAGTGATTACATTTTAGAAGTACTTAATTACTGCAAAGATGTACCAAGGTTTTGAAAGATGATATTTTAAAAAATTGTGTTCTTTATTAATGTAATATAAATAGCAACAAAGTGGTCAGGATTACCTCAAAGGCTGACCAGCTTGGAATCAGGTCAAAAAGCATTTGTACATACAGCAGAATGCAAATCCTAAACCATTTATCTCAAAAATGCACAGATGTTGGACCAAGCTTGAAATAAGTAGATTTTTGTCTGTTAAAAGGTACTAAAGAGCTAAGACACAGATTAGTAGTGATCATGAATGTCAAATCAAGCTTGTGTGCACAACTAGCATAGTTCTTCTATGTTAAAAGTGACAGCCAGTCAATGTGTGGTTCCTGAACATGCTAAAAAAAATCCAGGTACATTTTGAATTGAGATATTAATGCAATCACCATCTCTCTCCATGGCAGCATATCAACTATAATTTTTGGAAAATATTTTTATTGAGGGAAGTACTTCAGCATTGGACACTTACCTGAATATGACCACAGTTTTCCTTGATGGCTTTTAATCACTGAAAAGCCTGAGCAGAGTGAACATTTTCCCCATTACTAATATCTAAGGAGGCCCTTCATCCTGGTTCACCTACCCATTTGAGCAAATCAATACCTGATTAGCAAAGAACTACTGTGAGTAGCAGTTTTGAAGACATTCTTTCTCATCCTCAAAAAAGAAATTTACGTAGGGCCTTTGCAAAATGAGGTAGAGTCATAGAGATGTACAGCATGGAAACGGACCCTTCAGTCCAACTCATCCATGTCGACCAGGTATCCTAAATAAGTTTAGTCCCATTTGTCAGCACTTGGCCCATATCCCTCTCAACCCTTGCTCTTCATATACCCATCCAGATGCCTTTTAAATGCTGTAATTGTACTGGCTCATCTGGCAGCTCATTCCATACATGCATCATTCTTTATGTGAAAACGTTGCCTCTTAGATCTCTTTTAAATCTTTTCCTTCTCACCCTAAATCCATGCACTCTGCTTCTGGACTCCTCCACCCCAGGGAAAAGACCTTGTCTATTTATCCTATCCATGGCCTTCATGATTTATAAACCTTTATAAGAACACCCCGCAACCTCCGACACTCCAGGGAAAACAGCCCCAGCCTATGTAGCCTCTCCCTTTAGCTCAAAACCTCCAAACTTGGCAAAATCCTTGTAAATCTTTTTTGAACCCTTTCAAGTTTCACAACATCCTTCCTATAGAAGGGAGACTGAATAGCACACAATATTCCAAAAGTAGACAAACCAACGTCCTGTACAGCTGCAACATGACCTTCCAACTCCTAAACTCAATGTACTGACCAATGAAGGAAGGCTTACGAAACACCTTTTTCACTGTCCTATTTACCTGCAACTCCACTTTCAAGGAACTGTGAATCTCCATTCCAAAGTCTCTTTGTTCAGCAACACTCCCCCGGACCTTACCATTAAGTGTATAAGCCCTGTCCTGATTTGCCTTTCCATAATGCAGCACCTCACATTTGTCTGAATTCAACCCCATCTGCCACTCCTCAGCCTATTGGCCCATCTGATCAAGATCCCATTGCATATGAGTCAGTCTTGGTATCGGAAACTTGGCTATTTGTGCTACAATCGGCTGAGAGTCCACCACCCTCTACATTTTCAAAACCAGCATACTTGTTTAAAATGGGGATTACCACAGGAGACTCCTGTACTACCTGCCTGCCCCTCCTACCTTTCCTGGAGTTAACCTGACTGAATCTGCAGTTTTTCTCCCCTCCTATCACTGCCATCTATCATACCCCCTCAATCTTGTAAATTCCTCATTGCCTCTAACTGCCACTCCAACCGATCTGACAGGATTCAGAACCAAAGACATTTCCTGCAGACATTATCATCAGTAACATGGAAATTCTCCCTGAACTCCCACATCTGAGAGGAAGAGCACATCACTCTACTAATGGCCTCTTTAGTGCTCCTTCACAATCTACAGACCCAGAAAATAGCACAGTCTTACTGCTCGAAAAAACGTTGCTGCAGGCTAACTTAATGCCTGTGTTTTATATTTTAAAATTTTACTCGAGACAGACCTCAATAAAACATATAACCAAAAAGAACTGACTCTACTCACAATTGTAGATTTAAAACATAGAACAATACAGCGCAGAACAGGCCCTTCGGCCCTCAATGTTGCACTGGCCTATGAACTAATCTAAGCTCATCCCCCTACACTATCCCATCATCATCCATGTGCTTATCCAAGGGTTGTTTAAATCTCCCTAATGTGGCTGAGTTAACTACATTGGCAGGCGGGGCATTCCACACCCTTACCACTCTCTGAGTAAAGAGCCTGCCTCTGACATCTGTCTTAAATCTATCACCCCTCAATTTGTAGCTATGCCCCCTTGTGCAAGCTGATGTCATCATTCTAGGAAAAAGACTTTGACTGTCTACCCTATCTAATCCTCTGATCATCTTGTATGTCTCTATCAAATCCCCTCTTAGCCTTCTTCTTGCCAATGAGAACAGACCCAAGTGTCTCAGCCTTTCCTCATAAGACCTTCCATTCAGACCAGGCAACATTCTGGTAAATCTCCTCTGCACTTTTTCCAATATTTCCACATCCTTCCTATAATAGGACGACCAGAACTGTACACAATATTCCAAGTGCAGCCGCACAAGCATTTTGTATAGTTGCAGTATGACATTACAGCTCCGGAACTCAATCCCCCTACCAATAAAAGCTAACACACCGTATGTCTTTTTAACAGCATTATCAACTAGGAAGGCAACTTTCAGGGATCTATGTAGATGGACTCCGAGATCCCTCTGCACATCCACACTACCAAGAATCCTTCCATTGACTCAGTATTCTGCCTTCCTGTTATTCTTCCCAATGTGCATCACCTCACATTTATCTGCATTGAACTCCATCTGCCACCTTTCAGCCCAATTCAGCAGTTTATCCAAGTCCCCCTGCAACCTGCAACATTCTTCCACACTGTCCACCACTCCACTGACTTTAGCATCTCTGCAAACTTACTAACCCATCCAACAATGCATGCATCCACAAACAGCAGTGGTCCCAAAACAGATTCTTGAGGCACACCACCAGTAACTGGACTCCAGGCTGAATATTTTCCATCAACCACCACTCGCTGCCTTCTTACAGAAAGCCAGTTCCTAATCCAAACTGCTAAATAATCCTCAATCCCATGCCTCTGCATTTTCTCCATCAGCCTACCATGTGGAATCTTATCAAAGGCTTCATTGAAGTCCATGTACACCACGTCAACTGCCCTACCCTCATCCACATGTTTGGTCACCTCAAAAAACTCAGAGGTTTGTGAGACATGACCTGCCCTTGATGAAACCATGTTGACTATCTCCAATCAAATTGTGGCTTGCCAGATGATTATAAATCCTATCTCTTATAATCCTTTCCAAAACTTTTCCAACAGTGGAAGTAAGGCTCACTGGTTATATCATCACTTGGGTCGTCTCTACTGCCCTTCTTGAACAAGGGCACAACATTTACAACCCTCCAGTCCTGTGATACTAAACCTGTGGACAATGACAACTTAAAGATCAATGCCAAAGTCTCGAACAGCACCTCCTAAGCTTCTCACAGAATCCTCGGATAAATCCCATTCCGTCCAGGGGATTTGTCTACTTTCACACCTTCTAGAACTCATAACACCTCTTCCTTACTAACCTCGATCCTATCTAGTCTAATATCTCTTATCTCATTCTTCTCCTCTACAATATTCTCCTTTTCCTGAGTGAAAACCAATGAGAAATATTCATTTAGCATCCCTCTGATCTCCACAGCATCCACACTAGCTTCCCACTTCTGTCTTTGACTCTATTCCTACCCTAGTCATCCTTTTATTCCTCACAGACCTATAGAAAACTTTAGAGTTCTCCTTTATTCTACCTGCTAAACAGAGCTCATGCCCCCTGTTTGCTCTTCTTAACTCTCTTTTTAAATCCTTCTTAGCTAATCTGTAACTCTCCATCACCTTATCTGAACCATCTCGTCACATAAGCTTCCTTCTTCCGCTTAACAAGAAATGCAATTTCTGTAGTAAACCACGGTTCCCTTAACCTATCAGCTCATTCCTGCCTGACAGGGACATACCTATCAAGGACACGCATTATCATTCCCTTAAACTAGCTCCACATTTAGATTGTCCCCATCCCCTATATTTTGCAACACCATTCAATGCATCCTAATTCCTGCCTAATTGCATTATAATTGCCCTTCACCCATCGATAACTCTTGCCCTGTGGCATGTACCTATCCCTTTCCATCCCTAAACTAAACATAAACGGATTATGGTCACTCTCTCCAAAGTGCTCACCTATCACTAAATCAAACAACTGGCCTGATTCATTACCAAACACCAGATCCAGTGTGGCCTCCCCTCTTGTCAGCCCTTCCACATACTGTGTCAGGAAACCCTCCTGCATACATGAGACAAACCTGATCCATCCAACGTACTAGAATGATGACATTTCCAGTCAATGTTGGGGAAGTTAAAGTCCCCCATAACAACCACCCTGTTCCTTTCATTCCTACCTAGAATCGTTTTGTCAATCCTCTCCTCCTCATCCCTGGGAATCTGCGGAAGCCTATAAAAAACTCTCAGCAATGTGACCTCTCCTCTCCTGTTTCTAACCTCAGCCCATACTACCTCAGTAGACGAGTCCTCATCATAAGTTTTCTCAGCCACCATTATATTGTCCTTGACTAACAAGGCCACGCACCCCCCTCTTTTACCACCTTGCCTGTTCTTAATTAAAGATCTAAACCTTGGAACCTGCAACATCCATTCCTCACCCTGTTCTATCCATGTCTCCAAAATGGCCACAACATCGAAGTCCCAGGTACCTATCCATGCTGCAAGCTCTTCAACCTTATTCCAGATACTCCTGGCATTGAAGTAGACGCACTTCAAACCAGCTTGCTGTCTGCCAGCATTGTCCTGAGACCGTGAAATCCTGTCCATGCCCTCCCTACTCTCATTCTCCCATGCACTGGAACAACACCTCAGGTTCCCATCCCCCTGCTGAGCTAGTTTAAACCCACCCAAATAGCACCAGCAAATTTCCCACCCAGGATATTAGTACTGCTCTGGTTCAAGTGAAGACTGTTCTGCTTGTAGAGGTCCCACCTTCCTCAGAATGACCCCCAATTATCCATGTACCTGAAACACTCCCTCCTGAACCATCCCTGCAGCCACGTGTTCAGTTGATATCTCTCCCTATTCCTTGCCTCACTATCATGTGGCATGGCTAACAAACCACATAAGAACTCTGTTTGTTCTAGCTCTCAGCTTCAACCCTAGCTCCCTGAAATCATGCCTTGCATCCCTATCCCTCTTTCTACCTATGTCGTTGGTACATACATGGACCATGACTTGGGGTTAGTCACCCTCTCCTTTCAGGACCCCAAAGACACAATCTGAGACATCATGGACCCTGGCACCTGGGAGGCAACACACCAACTGTGAGTCTCGTTTGTTCCCAACAAATCTTCTATCTGACCCTCTCACTGTTGAGTCCCCAATGACTAACACTCTCCTCCTTTCCCTCCTTCCCTTCTGGGCAACAGGGACAGACTCTGTGCCAGAAACCTGCACCCCAATGCATGTCCCTGGTAAGTCATCCCCCCCAGCAGTATCCTAAATGATAGACATGTTTTTTCAGGAGAACAACCACAGGGGATCCCTCCACTGTTTTTTTTCCCCCTTCGAACAGTCACCCACCTTTCTTCGTGCCTAGGAGTAACTACTTCCCTGTAACTCTTATCTATCACAGCCTCTGCCTCCCGAATGATCCAAAGTTCAACCAGTTCTTGCTCCATTTCCCTAAAGCGGTCTTGGAGGAGCAAATGTTGGGTGCACTTCTTGCAGATGTACTTGGATGGGACACTAATGCCATCTCTCACCTCAAACATCATGCAGGAGGAACATTCTTCTCCCTGCACTGCCATCTCTGCTACTCCCCTAATCAGAACGTAAAAAAGAGAAGCTTACCAAAAGAAAAGCAACGTTTTATTTAAGAACTAAGACCTCATCTGCTCCTGTGCTGTGAGTGCCCTCCATGCAAGTTTCTCCAAAGTCAGCTATGATTTTCACCAATGGCTAATTTTTCTGAGATGCACTCAGAAAATACTTGAACTAAACAGCAAAGGCAGTAGCTGTGCAGATTCACTGCTGTGTCATACAGAAATATAGGTTTCTTTTTCTCTCTCCCTCTCTCACACTAACCATGTGGTCTCTGCCTTTGTTTTTCTTCCTCCATTTTAAAGTCTAGTTGTTTTGATCTTTTCTCCTCCAAAGTTCCAAAACAATGCAGAAGCTTATAAAACAGTAATTACTGCTCCTAGAATTCAAGGAAATCAGCTCCCACATCTAAAATACCTCAAAAAGATGCAGCTCTTATGGCCACAAATTTTTCCCATCCTCCATCATAGATTAAACAGAATCCTTCTTTTGATGTGTCCCAATGTGTATTATGACTAGTAAAGTGTTCCAGAAATGTAAACATCGTTATAGTGTTGAAAATGCAGCAGATTTTCTTTTAGTATTTATTCATCCATGAGATATCGGCTATAATATCAGGCTCACAGTTATTGCCCATTCCTACTTGCCTTGAGAAGATGGTAAAAACTGCTTTCATAGAATCCCGACTGTGTAGAAACAGGCGATTTGGCCCAAAAAGTCCACACTGAAGTTAAAGACAACAACATTCTTCTAAAATGAAATTCCCTGACCAGGAATTCAACTCAGGCCATGGCAGTGAGAGCACTGAATTCTAACCATTGACCACCAGGGTAAGGTCAACCATTGCTGTCTATGTGGCTCAGTACTCTCACTATGCTGTGTGGGAGTATGTTGATGGATTTCTTTTCCCCTGTGATGAAGGAATGGTGATATATCACAAGAACGTCAGTACAGGGCAGTATGTTTGTGTCAATTCTAATTTCTTTAAGCTGTCCACTTTCACTAGACCTTGGGATTTTAATTCTTTCAGTGAGACTTTATGTCCTCCTCTATTAAGACAGACACAAAGTACTAAGTTAGTTTCTCTTCTATTTTTCTGTTTCTTATTATTAATTTTCCTTTCTTTGTGAATCTTTTCCTTTTTATATACTTGTAGTAGCTTTTACAGTTTGTTCTTATTTTCTTCCTTTACATTCATGCTCTGTTCTCTTTCTTTACCCTTTTTTTGGTCCTCCTTTGCTAAATTCTAAAATTCTTCCAATTTTCATGTTTCCAACCAATTTAGAGCTTTATAAGTCTCCTCATTTGACCTAATATTATCTTTAACATTCATTGATATTTTTTGTTTTGAAAAGCATGCATTAATTCATTAAGTACTAGACATTGTTTATCTAATGTGACACTTTGTGAATGAGAATACCTATTACCAATATCCTTCCTACATGCAAACAAAGCCAATATTGACAGGTTTGGCAGAGGAAATCGTGTTTCTTTGCTGGTACTAGAAACACGTGTGTGGATAGCTATGAAATACATAGGTGCAAAAAGCGTTGCAGATCATCCATTGCAGTCACCAAAGTCGCTGGTTGTCTTCACTTGTCAAGCCACTGAGATCAAATGTTCAAGAGCAAGAGAATGGGGCAGGCCAAGTACAATCCATCCCCACAGCAATAGCTTCTGTGTTAATGTTTCTTGTGTGCATGCCTTACTGTCTCTTACACTGTTATATCCTGAAATATACTCCTTTTTACTAACTCACACACTGCAGTCAGTTCTGAATTGAATCGAATTTAATTTATTGTCATGTGTACTGAGGCACAGTGAAAAGCTTTGTCTTGCGAGCAATACAGGTAGATCATAGAATTAAGTAGCATAGATAAGTACATAATTGGTAAACAGCGACAAAAACAAAAAAATAGGTACAGGTGAATGTTAGAAGTTTGAGTCCATTCAGTATTCTAACAGTAGGGTAGAAATTGTTTTGAAACCGGCTGGTGCGTGTGTGTTTAGGCTTCTGTACCTTCTCCCTGATGGTAAAGGTTGTAGAAAAGCGTTGCTAGGGTGGGATGGATCTTTAAGAATGCTGGTGGCCTTTCCTTGGCAGCGGGCCTGGTAGATGGATTCTACAGATGGGAGGTTGGTCTTTGTGATTGTCTGGGCCGAGTTCACCACTCTCTATAATCGCCTCCGATCTTGATCTTGAATGGTACATACCAGATAGTGCCATACCAGATAGTGATAGATCCAGACAGAATGCTCTCGATGGTGCACCTGTAAATATTGGCAAGGTAATTCTTCTGTAATGCGATGGTTATGTTTTTGTGCAACCCCATGTTATATAAAAATCGTGCTTTCAAAACAGCACTTAGTGTTGGTGATGTCATCATGTTACTGTTAGCGCTTTAAAAACAGTGTCCTCAATTTGTCAATCGTGTTACAGCGAATTTGCGTTTACGAAATGTGCATTATAGCAGAACAACCTGTGCAGTAGATCATTGATTGGACAATTGAAGAACAAAGGAGAACTCCTCTAAACTTTATCAAATGTTCTGATCTTGCTCGTTGAGTGGTGAGGGAGTGGCGGTGGTGGAGGCCCAGGACCTGCATGTCCTCAGCAGAGTGGGAGAGGGAGCTTAAAATGTTTGGCCCCGGGGCAGTGGGGTTGATTGGTGTGGGTGTCCCTTTTAATGGAGAGAAATTAAAGCAGTTGCTGATCTGATTTAAACACTCCCCTAAGGATTTCTCACAGTGATGTCATAGAGCTGAGATGATTGACCTCAAAACCATCTTCCTTTAGGCTAGCTGTGACCCCCAGCCAATGGACTATTCCATCTGATTTCAGCTTAGTTCAGTTTTGCTTATTTGTTCCTGGTGCCCTGAAAAATTGAGAAAACTGCAGATATAGACTGTAATGTTTCATATAAACTGCTTCTGCACCACTTCAAAGCTGTCTACGCAACTGTGCTGTACTTGGGTCACATCCCAGCAATAAACTACTCTGGTTGGCAGAAAGTATTAACCAACAGGCTACATATTCTTTTGGATAGGCAAGTTGTTACATGAGAGAAGAGAAACAGGTATCGGCTATGCGGTCCAGCTCGATATCGCAAAAGTCTGAATGCTCCCCATTGGGCCATGCATTATGGTTCATGTCTCTGCACCTACCTCAAGCAAACAGCAAGCATGCAACAGTCATCAGTATGTATATCTCAATAATGACTAATTCCAAATTTAATAAGGATGAATTATCTGAGGAAAAATAAACCCAAAAGAACTGCAGATGCTATAAATCAGAAACAAAAACTGAAATTTCTGGAAAAGCTCAGCAGGTCTGGCAGCATCAGTGGAGAGAAATCAGAGTTAATGTTTCAGGTCCTGTGACCCTTTCTTGGAACCATTCTGAGGAAGGGTCACTCAACCCGAAACGTTAACTCTCATTTCTCTCTACAGATGCTGCCAGACCTGCTGAGTTTTTCCAGCAATTTGTTTTTGAATTCTCTGACAACCTGAGCTGATCTGTTGCAAAACTTCCACAGGAGTTCATTTTAAAGGCAGATTTTTTTGCTGCAAGGCTTGGAGCTAGTTATCAGGTTTGTCCTAGCCAATCAAGGTTGGTGGAAATTCAGCTATAATGGCACATTTCTCTTGATTCTATATACCTGTCAAAAACCAAGATAATCTTTATGCAGAAGTTAAATTACCAAAATGTATGGATGTACTCATAACCCAAAATCTAATATCAGACTGACCACATTATCATTCAGGCAAAAGTGAGGACTGCAATTGCTGGAGATTAGAGTCAAGATTAGTGTGGTACTGGAAAAGCACAGCAGATCAGGCAGCATCCGAGGCGTAGGAAAATCGATGTTTCAGGCAGGAGCCCTTCATCAGGAATAAGGCTGGAAGCTTTGGGAGTGGAGAGATAAATGGGAGGGAGTGGGGCTGGGGAGAAGATAGTTGAAAGTGCAATAGGTGGATGGAGGAAGGGGTAAAGGTGATAGGTTGGAGAGGGGTGGAGCAGATAGATGGGAAGGAAAAATGACAGGTGGGACAGGTCATGACAATGGTACTGAGCTGACAGTTTGAACTGGTGTACAGTGGGGAGAGGGGAAATGAGGAAATAAGTGAAGTCCACATTGATGTCCTGGGGTTGAAGGGTTCAGAGGTGGAAGATGAGGTGTTCTTCCTCCAGGCGTTGAGTGGTGAGGGAGTGGAGGTGGTGGAGGCCCAGGACCTGCATGTCCTCAGCAGAGTGGGAGAGAGAGCTTGAAATGTTTGGCCCCGGGGCAGTGGGGTTGATTGGTGTGGGTGTCCCTTTTAATGGAGAGAAGTTAAAGCAGTTGCTGATCTGATTTAAACACTCCCCTAAGGAGTTCTCACAGTGATGTCATAGAGCTGAGATGATTGACCTCAAAACCATCTTCCTTTAGGCTAGCTGTGACCCCCAGCCTATGGACTATTCCATCTGATTTCAGCTTAGTTCAGTTTTGCTTGGATTTCTGGATTCCAGACTTTTAAAATTGCTAATTTGGAGGTGCCGGTGTTGGACTGGGGTGTATAAAGTTAAAAATCACACAACACCAGGTTATAGTCCAACAGGTTTAACTGGAAGCACACTAGCTTTTGGAGTGTCGCTCCTTCATCAGGTGATAGATAATCACCTGATGAAGGAGTGACACTCCGAAAGCTAGTGTGCTTCCAGTTAAATCTGTTGGACTATAATCTGGTGTTGTGTGATTTTTAACTTTAAAATTGCTGCCTACATTCAAAGGCACTTTGTCATATAACTTCTGGAATTGCCTCGATGTAATAGTTTGATTTTCTTTGTTTTTTTTAATGCTTGTTGTAAGATCTGACAAAATGTCAACATTCCCCTGTTGAACATACATACTAAGACTTAATTCAAAGCATTGGTTAATGATGTATGTTGTTAATAATAATACACTTTTTATTCCAGCTCTCCATGGAAGTTACAAATGCTTTGACTTGTTGATATTTTTATGACAATAATAATGAATGCATTAGTGTAATTGCATGAGATAAAATATTAGCATACTGCTCTTGGTTTGTAAGTGTTAGCATACAATGGTTTGTGTAAAATTCTTTGATTTAATTTGTGGAGCTGTTCCAAATTATTTTAATCCAGGAGTTAAAGGAATTATATGTGAACAGAATGAGGTGTTTGTACACTGCATTCACATAAATCACAACTTTATATTAAATAACGTTAAATTATATACAAGATCTTGAAGAAATACCTCATTTATAATTTAGTTTGTGAAATATTATATCAAAAGATTCTGCTATTGCGAGTTACTTTGCAGTAATTTAGATTTCAGAACTCCCCAGCTAATCAAGTTCAAAATGAAGTGCCTTATTGCTGACATGAGTTAAATTGCTGATTATTAACTTCATGGGTCACACTTTTGCATCTAACACAAAAGGTTGTGGATTTAAACTTCACTCCCTCAGATCGCCCCTTGATCTAGACCTCTCATCATGCACTGAATGACTTTGAACAAAGAAGCAGTGCACCCAACACCCAGAATCCCCAAGGAGACATTGAGGTTTGCAGATCAGAGGTGAGAGTGTGTTGCTGGAAAAACACAGCAAGTCAGGCAGCATCTGAGGAGCAGGAGAATCAACATTTCGGGCCAGAGCCCAGACTTCCTGATGAAGAGCTCCAACCTGAAACATCGATTTTCCTGCTCCTTGGATGCTGCCTGATCTGCTATGCTTTTCCAGCAACACGTACTCAACCCAGATCCCCTGCCCACCCATTCAACTCAGCAGCATTCAAGCAATTCCAGGTGTTTTGTGGTGATTCCCAAGCTGCTGCTGTTTGTTTGATAACCACTGGCAGCATAATGAGGCTTTTAATTGGCATTAATTGTCTTCCCACCTAAGGCTGCTGTAGTGCAGCAATAGTGTCCCTCCTTCTAAGCCAGAAGTCCTGAGTTCAAGTCCCACTTACTCCAATGGTGGGCTATAACATACCTGAACAGCTTGTTTGGTGATGTTGTGATGCAGTTATAATGACCCTGTGTCTGAGCCAGGAGACCTGAGTTCAAGTAACGCCTGCTCCAAAAGTATGTAAGAAGGAATAGCAGACTTGATCTGGAGAATGTCAAAAAGGGCAGTGTCTCACTTGGGACCCTTGAGAGGCCTCCCTCCCCCATCCACAATGTTATTGGGATTTGGTAAAGGGAACACTTTTAATCTGTCTTATGATTCTGCATGACAGGTGCAAATTTTAGCCTGAATTGGCATACTTATGATGACATTATCAAAAAGATCAAAAAGTATGTTTGCATCCAGTCTTTTCAGTTCTAAGTCAAATGGCAATTTTATTTTGTTTGAAGAGATTAGACTTTATTCAGGTAAAATTATAGGACTATAATATGCCAAAAAAAAACAGGTGTTCATTCGTCTCTATCATAAAGGAAATTGCACCTAGCAGGAGGTGAATAAATTCATTTGGATGTGTAACTGTGAATTGAAAATCTTAGCAAAACAAATCAGTTTGAAGACGGGCACAATTTGCGAAAGTGAAAGGAGCTCTAAGCTATGGAACATTAGGTTATATTGAAAGAGACACAGTAATTGAAGGAAAGATAACCATATGCATTCTCAAGGATAAAGGATACATGTATAGTGTAAACAATTGAGATACTTGCAATCCTTTCCTCTACAATCTTTGGATTTTTTAAAGGCCCAGTGTTTAACCCACACTGTTTAACTTACTTTGAGCTCCTTCTTGTTTCTTTGGATTTTAGCAGTAGTCTACCTTGCATTTACATTTATTTATAAGGACTCGTGGCAAATTAGATTAGATTAGAGTCCCTACAGTGTGGAAACGGGCCCTTAGGCCCAACAAGTTCACACTGACCCTCTAAAGAGTAACCCACTTGACCCATTTCCCTCTGACTAATGCATCTAACACTTTGGGCGATTTAGCATGGCCAATTCACCTGACATGCACATCTTTGGACTGTGGGAGGAAACCAGAGTACCAAGAGGAAATCCGCACTGATACAGGGAGAATTTGCAAACTCCACACAGTTACCTGTGGCTGGAATTGAACCTGGGTCCTTAGCACTGTGAGGCAGCAGTACTAACCACTGAGCCACCATGCCACCCCAAATTAATTTCTGAGTATGGAGGAAGAGAAAACCAGGAAAGGACTCTACTGTTCATCCAAATATTCTGAAATACATCTCCTAATTTCCTCCTAAGCAATCTTTCTCTCAAATAACACGACGGTTCTCTCTTCATATATATAATATATATATATATATATATATATATATCATAGAATGCAGAGTGATGTTCCTTTATAATGTATTTCATTTTGAACTATCCACTTAAATGCTTTTTCTTGTGTCATTTGTTTTAGTTTTTGACCAACTCAAACATAATCTTGATGTGGAATTTACATGTTTTAAGGGTGTTGCATATTTTTGTTCCTATTAACATTAAAAGTATCTGGCAGTAGCACTAAAACGCTCAACAAGGTCACAAGTGAAAATATCCCATCTTGTCATTCATTCTGTCTACAAGGGAGAAGTTCAGAAATGTTGTGGGATATTCTTCACTTGCCTGGATGAGTGCAATTCCAAATGACACTTAGAAGCTTAACAGCATCTAGGACAAAGCAGTCAAATTGACTAAACCTCATCCACCTCCTTCAACAGTCACGCCCTCCACCACTGATGCATTGTAACTCCAATGTAGGTCCATCTTCAAGATGCACTGCAACAATTCTCCACGAGGTCGAAACACAAAAGCCAGGAGCACAACTGGTTATTTGGCCCATCATGTCTGCTATGCCATTCAATGTGATCATGGCTGATTTGATTTATTGTTGCCACATGTACCCAGGTACAGTGAAAAGTTTTGTTTTATGTGCAGTACAGGCAGATCATAGCATGCAAAGTGCACACGGGTAATAGAACAGAGCAAATAATACAATGTTACAGCTGCAGAGAAGGTGTACCTTCACTGTGCAAGATCAACATTAAATTTGCAATTTCAGGGGTTCATTCAGAAGTCAAATAACAGTGGGGAAGAAGCTGTTCTCAAACCTGTTGGTATGTGTGTTTGTATCTTCTGCTAACAGAAGAGGATAGAAGAGATTATAACCAGGATGGGAGAGGTCTTTGATTATGTTGGCTGCCTTTCTGAAGGAAGTATGGATGGAGTCATTGGATGGAAGGTTCTCTTGCATGATGGACTGGGTTGTGATCACAACTCTCTGTAGTTTCTTATGATCCGAGACAGAGCAGTTGCCGTACCAAGCCGTGAGGCATCTGGATAGAATGCTTTCTATGATGCTTTGATAAAAACTAGTAAGTGTCTTGATGGACAAGCTGAATTTCCTTAGTCTCCTGAGGCATAGAGGTGTTGTTGTGCTTTATTGACCGTCACATCAATGTAGGTGGGCCAGGGCAGATTGTTGGTGATTATCACGCATTGGAACTTTGTACTCTCGACCATCTCCATCTCAGATCCATGATGCAAATAGGGGTGTGCCCTCCCCCTTCTTGAAATCAATGGCCACCCTTTCATTTTACTGACGTTGAGGGCGAGATTATTCTCTTTCCACCACACCACCAAGCATTCTGTCTCACCATTGTTTGAGATCTGGCCTACAATGGTGGTGTCCTTAACAAACTTGAAGATGGGGTTAGGACAAACTTTGGCCACACTCTCATGATTGTGAGGAAGTCTAATAACAGACTGAGTACACAGCCTTGTGAATGCTGGTGTTGAGAATTGTTGTGGAAGAAGTGTTGTTGCCTATTCTCACTGAGTGTAGTCTGTGGGTCAGGAAGTCAAGGATTCAGTTGCAAAGGGTGGAATGGAGACTTTGGTCTCGGAGTTTGGCGATTAGTTTGGTTGGAATTATGGTGTTGGAGGTGGAGCTGTAGTCAATGATTAGGAGCCTGATGCAGGTATCCTTGTTATCCAGATGTTCCAGGGATGAGTGTAGGTCCAGGGAGATTGTGTCTGCTGTGCACCTGTTGTGATGGTAGGCAAGCTGGGAGGCTAGAGCTAATGTGAGCCATGACTAACCCCTCAAAGCATTTCATATCTATGGAGATCAGAGTCATCAGGTGGTAGTCATTGAGGTACTCTGCATGAGTTTTCTTTGGTGCTGGAATGATGGTGGTCTTCTTGAAGCAGGTAGACACTTCAGATCGTGGCAAGGAGAGGTCAAAGATGTCAGCAAGTACTCCCACTAGCTGGTACACGTGGGATCTGAGTGCACGACTGGCATTTCCACCTGGGTCAATCGTTTTCTGTAGATTCATTTTCAAAAAGGCCGATCTGATGTCCGTAGCGGTGACAGAAGGAGCAGGTGCATCCAAGGCTGTTGGGACAGATAACTTTGATTTGCTGACTTTTTGTTTGAAAAGAGCATAAAATGCATTGAGTGCAACAAGGATGGATGTATTTTTATCTGCTGTTCCATTCTACTTCACTTCATAGCCCATATGTCAGCAACAAATTACAGACGTCCGTGTGGTTAGTTTGGGTCTCTAGCTGAGTCTCTGGTATTGCCACTTGCAGTCTCTAATGGCCATATCTGGATTTCCTGTCAAGGTCAGGATCATCTGATTTGGATGCCACATACCTGGACTGATCTTGGATCTCACTGCTGTATTTCCACTTGCTCTCCATACATTTTGAGACCTTTAAAATCGACAACTGTATCTGTCTCTTTCTTGAATATATTATGTGATTTGTCCTCTGTCAACCTTCTGTGGTAGAGAATTGCACAGGATTACTCTCCTTTGAGAGAAGATACTTTTCCTCAGCTCAGCCGAAAGTGGGCAGCCCCATTTTATTTTACTGCACCCCGCTGTCTTGTGATCTTTACCAGTTAGAATAGTGGTGCCCAACATATGGCCCACAGGTCACATTTGGTTCAGCAGAGCGTTTCATATCTACCATTTCTGGACATCATGATTGCAGATTCCAGCCACGTACTAGCATCCTATAAAGTTAGGGACTGGCTGGAGTCAGAGCTGCTAACTCCAGAAACAGCATGGGGGGCATAAACAGGAGTGAAAACCAGAAATGGGTCTATCACATCCCTTCACTGATGAAAGGCTTTCCTCTGGAACTATCTTAGTGCCTCAGGAAGTAGTTAGAGGTCATCACAATTGCTGCAGCTATTGGTTGAACTTTGACCTGATACTACACGCTATCCTTGGGTTTTGGTCCTGAATATGTACGTAAGTCGGAGCACAATACTTCCATAAGGTTCACTTGTCAAGTACTTAAAATTACTATTAACAAGGGATCTTGTTTGTAAGTCAGGAGCCGCCCGTACTGATTGTCATTTACTAGCTAATGCATTGTTTTCCAATGAACATTGGCCCAAAATGAAAAGATCCTCTGATCGCTCAATTTTAAACCGTTTCTCAGGTAACCTCTGATGTCTCTCTAAATCAATAAGTGTAACAATTTAAATCCGGCAGGATTGTGTTCTGTCTTCCGCAGAAATGCATTGCTCAGCATCCATGGTCTGGATTTTCTAATGGCCAGACTGATTATTCAAGTATAGATGGAAGTTAAGACTGAGGAATCCCCATTGTAGCAGACTCTCACACAATTATCTGAGAAATTTAATTTTTCACTGAGCAATTCTTTATATCTGGAAACCTCCAGAAGGCTCCATTTAAATTAGAAAATTAGGAGGGTTCATATTAAAATACATAAATTGTTACTCAAGAAAAATATTACAGTTAAATACATAGTCTAACTCTTGAATAACTAATAAAGTGACAACTCTTCCCCCGGCCTAATTTCCACCCCCCTCCAAAAAAAACCCTCCCAGACACAACCATAACACCCTCCGTGCCTGGGATCCAACATCCTTTCTGTTACCCTGCTCTGGACTTGAACACTGTACCCCACACATCCCATTGCTCTGGATCTACTACTGACCAAATAAAACTTGTTTCCTCTTTGTGGGGCCAATCTGCCTTACCCCCACCCCCCCACCCCCCACCCTATAACCAAACATCACTCCCTTAGACCTGTAGGAATTGACATACCCTATCCAAGTACAGACAGTCCGTTGATTTGTTTAAAAAAATACTCTTACTATTCACTTGCTACTGAAAAATCAAAAGGCAATATATCTTTGAGCAGCTTTCAAAATCCTACTCAACTTGTTTACTTACAAACATTGTAATCTTTCTTTGAAGATGGAGTGGAGGTATGTAATTTAGTAGGAGTAGCCAATACTTTACAAACAACAGTATTATATCTGATCTAAAATTGCTCAATACTTCAAGTGTCCTTCATGTTGAGAAACATCCCCAGACCTTAACAGGGATATAAACCAGGCAAAAGATTGCACATGTGAAAGAAGGTAATGTTATGGTGGAAGATCATGACCTGGCCAAAGAAAGAGTCTTAAAGGACAAGGAGAAGATGGAAAGGCAGTTTGGTATCAAGACAGAATCCTTTTGTGATTGGGAAGATGTCTGTTGCATATTTTATATCTTACATATATGTAGAGATCATGCTAGTTTCTTTGCAAGTAGCAGGTTTTGTTCACTGTACTTATAATATCTACCCCATGCTTTCAACACATTCTACAGCTTTGTTTATCCTAAGTTTGATGAAAATTCTAACGAAAATGAACTTTCCAGCTCAGCAAGCAAACATAGATCCAGAACATCAACCTGAGCTACAAATCTTCTCAAAATTCGCTACTCTAAGTTTCCTTGAGTCCATACCCAGATTTAACTGACTGTGCACAGCGAGCATTATATTGGAATTATTGAATACTCCAAGAGAGCTTCTGTTTATACATGCTGTTGCTCATGTTTGAGACATGGATGTCACCTTTTTATTAATCCTCCTTTGGGTGCTGATAGTGAGCAATCTTCTTCAACCATTACAATGCATGTAGCTTTTGTTGATACTTGCATAATGCTATGGGCTAGGTATCCTGGTTTTTGAACTAGAAACAAAGAAAGGACAATGAACTTGCTTTTGGGATCCTTTGGGGGGAGGGAGAGCAGCCCCAAATCGTGGTTCACATTGGCACCAGTGACATAGGTCGGAAGAGAGATGGGGACTTGAGGCAGAAATTCAGGGAGCTAGGATGGAAGCTTAGAGCTAGGACAAACAGAGTTGTTTTCTCCAGTTTGCTGCCGTGCCACGTGATAGTGAGGTGAGGAATAGGGAGAGAAAGGAGTTGAACATGTGGCTACAGAGATAGTGCAGGAGGGAGGGTTTCAGGTTTTTGGATAATTGGAGCTCTTTCTGGGGTAAGTGGGGACCTCTACAAGCAGTTTGGTCTTCATCTAAACCAGAGGGGTACCAATATCCTGGGTGGGAAATTCACTAAAGCTATTAAGGTGGATTTAAACTAATACAGCAGGGGGATGGGAACCAAAATTATAGGACAGGTACAGAAGAGGATGAGTTCCCAAATCAAGTGTCTGACACTGGCAAGCGAGAACCTGGTTTGAAGTGTGTGTACTTCAACGCGAGGAGGATCCAAAATAAAGTGGGTGAATTGGCAGCGTGGGTTGGTGCCTGGGACTTCGATGTTGTGGCCATTACAGAGACATGGATAGACCAGCGATAGGAATGGCTGTTGCAAGTTCCGGGATTCAGATGTTTCAGTAAGAACAGATGGTAAAAGAGGGGGAGGTGTGGCATTGTTGATCAGGGACAATATTACAGTTTTAGAAAGGATGTTTGGGGACTCGTTAACTGAGGTAGAATGGATTGAAGCTAGAAACAGGAAAGGAGAAGTCACCATGCTGGGAGTTTTCTATAGGCCTCCGAATAGTTCCAGAGATGTAGAGGAAAGGATAGCAAAGATGATTCTCAATAGGAGTGAGAGAGGCAGGGTAGTTGTCATGGGAGACTACAACTATCCAAATATTAACTGGGATCACTACAGTACGAGTACTATAGATGGGTCAGTTTTTGTCCAGTGTGTGCAGGAAGGCTTCTTGACACAGCATATGGACAGGCCTACAAGGGGCGAAGCCACTTTAGATTTAGTACTGGGTAACGAGCCTGGCCAGGTGTTCGATTTGGAAGTAGGTGAGCACTTTGGAGAAAGCGATCACAATTCTGTCAGGTTTACTTTAGTGATGGAAAGGGATAGGTGTACTCCACCGAGCAAGGGAAATTACGATGCAATTAGGAAAGATTTAGGAAGCGTAGAATGGAGAAGGAAACTGCAGGAGATGAGCACATTAAAAATGTGGAACTTATTCAAGGAAAAGCTCCTGTGTGTCCTAGATAAATAGTACCTGTCAGGCAGGGAGGAAGATATAGAACGCGTGAGCCGTGGTTTACTCAGGAAATGGAATCCCTGGTCAAGAAGAAGAAGAAGAAGACGGCTTATGTTAGGACAAAATGTGAAAACTCAGTTAGGGCACTTGAGGGTTACAAGGGAGTCAGGAAAGACCTGAAAAGAGAGGTCAGAAGAGCCAGGAGAGGACATGAGAGGTTGTTGGCGGATAGGATCAGGGTTAACCCGAAGGCTTTCCATAGGTATGTCAGGAATAAAAGAATGACGAGAGTTAAATTAGGGCCAGTCAAGGATAATAGTGGGAAGTTGTGTGTGGAGTCAGAGGAGATAGGGGAAGCACTAAATAAATATTTTTCGACAGTGTTCACTATAGAAAATGAAAATGTTGGCAAGGAAGGTACAGAGATACTTGCATCTAGACTAGAAGAGGTTGAGGTTCACAAGGAAGAGGTATTAGAAATACTGCAGAGTGTGAAAATAGACAAGTCCCCTGGGCTGGATGGGATCTATCCTAGGATCCTCTGGGAAGCAAGGGAAGAGATTGCCGAGCCTTTGGCATTGATTTTTAAATCATCATTGTCTACAGGAATAGTGCCTGAGGATTGGAGGATAGCAAATGTGGTTGCTTTGTTCAAAAAGGGTAGTAGAGACAACCCTGGTAATTACAGACCAGTGGGTCTCACTTCAGTTGTTGGTAAAGTGTTGGAAAAGGTTATAAGAGATAGAATTTATAACCATCTAGAAAAGAATAATTTGATCAGGGACAGTCAGCACGGTTTTGTGAAGGGTAGGTCATGCCTAACAAATCTTATTGTGTTTTTTGACAAAGTGACCAAACAGGTAGAAGAGAGTAAACCGGTTGATATGGTGTATATGGATTTCAACAAGGCGTTCGATAAGGTTCCCCCACAGTAGGCTATTATACAAAATGTGGAGGAATGGGATAGTGGGAGACATAGCAGTTTGGATCAGTAATTGGCTTGCTGAAAGAAAACAGAGGGTTGTAGTTGATGGAACATGTTCGTCTTGGTATCCAATTACTAGCGGCGTACTGCAAGGGTCGGTGTTGGGTCCACTGCTGTTCGTCATTTTTACAAATGACCTGGATGAGGGCTTAGAAGGGTGGGTTAGTAAATTTGCGGATGACATTAAGGTCGGTGGAGTTGTGAATAGTGACGAAGGATGTAGTAGGTTGCAGAGAGACATAGATAGGATGCAGAGCTGGGCTGAGAGGTGGCAAATGGAGTTTAATGTAGACAAGTGTGAGGTGATACACTTTGGCTGGAGTAATCAGAATGCAAAGTACTGGGCTAATGGTAGGATTCTTGGGAGTGCAGATGAGTAGAGAGATCTCGGTGTCCATGTACACAGATCCCTGAAAGTTGCCACCCAGATTGACAGGGGTGTTAAGAAGGCATACAGTGTTTTGGCCTTTATTAGTAGAGGGATTGAGTTCTGGAACCAGGAGGTTATGCTGCAGCTGTACAAAGCTCTGGTACGGCCACACTTGGAGTATTGTGTACAGTTCTGGTCACTGCATTATAAGAAGGATGTGGAAGCTTTGGAAAGGGTGCAGAGGAGATTTACTAGGATGTTGCCTGGTATGGAAGGAATGTCTTACGAGGAAAGGCTGAGGACCTTGAGGCTGTTCTCATTAGAGAGAAGAAGGTTGAGAGGTGACTTAATAGAGACATACAAGATAATCAGAGGGTTAGATAGGGTGGACAGGGAGAGCCTTTTTCCAAGTATGGGGATGGCAAACACGGGGGGACACAACTTTAAAGTGAGGGGAGATAGGTATAAGACAGATGTCAGAGGTAGTTTCTTTACTCAGAGAGTAGTAAGGGTATGGAATGCTTTGCCTGCATCGGTAGTAGATTCACCAAGTTTAAGTGCATTTAAGTTGTCATTGGACAGGCTTATGGACATACATGGAATAGTGTAGGTGGGATGGGCTTCAGATCAGTATGACAGGGTGGCGCAACATCGAGGGCCGAAGGGCCTGTACTACGCTGTAATGTTCTGTGTTCTATGTTCTACTGATGTATTTCCAAGCCCACATCTTGTGAGACTTGGAAGGGAACTTGCACAAAGTGATGTTCCCATTCAATAGATGCCCTTTTTCTTCTAAGTTAAGGTGATAAAACATTTACACTGATGGGTCACAAAGACCAAAGTATAATCTTACACAGGCTACCATTTTATGATTTTGGAAATTTCACATAATTGTACAAATTGCAAACATAGTCATTAGATTTAATGGCTATCAAGTAGAAATCAGGTTACTTTATGCTTAATGTATTAAATTTATTTTTCTCACTATGTACATGCTCCCGTCTTCAAATATAGTTTGATTCTTAGAGGTTAAGGATCTCCTGCTGGTTGCCACTCAGCTTTTTCATTACGTCATAAGAAAGCTCCACATTTCTGAAAGGAGATTCTGATCAGCCCTACTTCAGAAATCTAAAGCCATACTACCGTTCTGACCATTCTCCCACAGTCCATCCATTTAGTGAATGTTTTATCCTTTCATCAAAATGCTATCCCTGGAATTTTATAGCTATTTACTCTGACTAATTCATTCTGTTGTACATGCTCCATAGTTGCCTCCTCCTTTCGCATTAACCTATCAGCACATCCTTGCATTCCTTTATTCCCCATGCGCTTCTTAAACATGCCCCGATTGTGCTAAACAAAGGGCAGTTTTGTGCTGTGGACTCTTTGTTTATTGAATACCCTCTTGAAACAGGTGGGAATTATCTTGCATACAAAAAGGAGTGAAGAATGTGATTGCGTCAGTTTACATTAGATGTGATTCTGCACATTCTTTCTATTATTATATGAGTCTGTTACCTTTTATGGCACCCAACAAACCATGAACTGTGTGTCCATGTTGGTTTCAGCCTTTAATTTCTTTGAAATGCTTTATTACCTCCCCTACTCTCTGCACCATCTCTTCAAAGTGAGAATCAAATGGGGATTACAACGCAGTAATGCATGGAAAGCAATAAATTGGCAGTGGTGTTCCCAGCTTGGCTGATTAGTAGCCATAGAGTAGCTCGCTCTTGAATAAATGATGGCAGGTGAGGGGTGTTGATGTTGGAGTGTCAAGAGGAAATTCTCCAAAAGTGAATAAGTTGTAGAATGTTGTCTTGGGTAAGATAGAGGAAATTGTTAGATGGAGGCGCCCTCCTGATTTTTTAAACTTATTAAAAATATAAATAGTAGAGTCAGAAGTTTGGCCAGTATTATGGAGATGTGAATGTATGATTGAGGGTTGTGGTGCTTGTGAATGGGTAACCCTGATGCCTCCACTCCACCTTCAGGAAAATGGCTTGTGGGAGGCGAGTCTTGGAGCTGATAAACTGGTATAGCAGTCATTGGCACAAAATTGCATACCTGCACCCTCCAGACTCCGCCACCCTTCTCCTTTCCCATTTGGGGTTAGAAACGCTCTCCAAAGGTCTAATTTGTTAAGGTATTTCAGAACCTTGTGTTAAGAAAGGAAAAGTAGTTAACAATCTCCTTGGGCTCCACATTGATAACGGAGTCGTGTCAGTTGAACTAAGGTTTTGTGAGCTGAGTCAGGTTTTAGGTCATGAGCATTGTCGCTGGGGCCTTGTACCTTGGAAAACAGATTTTCCCAGGTATAAAACTGCAGACTTAAGCGCATTTAAAATGAGCTAGGGGTATGTGGCAGTTCTGTAATTATAAAGAGCTGTCATTAAATCAGTTCCTTCAAAGAAGAAAATAATTAATTATAGTTTTGAGTGAATCTTTATTTTGTATATACAGGAGGGGTGCAGTCCACCATTTAAATGAGAAAAGATCATTGGCACTCTGTCTTTGATGGACTATTCTATACCTTCATGGCCTCCAGTTAATGTTCAGTTTCCTTACTCTGATGTAAGTTTTATCAGTTGGTAGTCATGATGAAACTGCAAATTTCTCACTGAGAGACAGCTGATCAGAATCTGATAAATAACATCAGACTCTGCAAATGTAACAATGTTTACAGAAAGAAATTTCTTAATGACATGATAGAAATTTCAAATGAGAGATATTTACTAATGGTGTGATTAAAATGAGCTAAGAAATGGATTGTTGTGAAATATGTTTAAATCTCCATTGCATTGCATGGTGATACATGTTATGTTTAATATATGTTAGTTATGAACTGCAGTGTATATTGAGTTGAAATGTCCACCTGATGCAGCAGTCAGGATCTCAGCCATTTTGGTGGTCAGGATCATTATGAATGGAGAAGGTGAACTACAGGAACAGGACGAGTACTTACAGACAGATATCAATTGTTGAATGCACTCAGTCAGTTGCTAGGATATGGTTGGGTGATGATGTGAGGAGTAATGGTAGGTATTTAGGCTTAATGATTGTCACAAATTTAACGATATTCAAAACAAAAATCCAATCCTCCAACATAGTGTTGAGGGACAGTCATGGCAGTTGTATTTTTTACTAGACCCTGCCATGGTTACAGAATAAAAAGGCATCTGGCTCCAAGGTTCTACTTAGGAATCCAAAATTCCACCACCTCGTGGGAATGATGGTCACCTATATCTATGCCCACTTTAAATTGCTAGTGGGTGCTGTGCAGGACAGTGGCAAATGATAGTTTGCCAGTTTGGCCTTGCTTTTGTTCCATTTCTGTTGGCTGATAGAAGTACCACATTTATTTGCCATGCATGAATATTTTCAGAGGCTATTTAAGAGTTCCTCTTAAACAAAATGTGTCTGCTATCTGTTCCTACCAGCTGATACAGATTTAGGTGGAATTGTAGACAGTGTAGATGATAGTATTAAATTATAAAAGGTTATTGGCAGACTGAGTGAATAGACAAAACTGTGGTAGATAGAGTTCATTGCAAGCACATGTGTGGTTATCCATTTTGGACTGAAAATGGATAGATCATGGTATGAAGTTAAACACAATGGATGTTCAAAGAGACTTGGGGTCGGATTAAGGTACATTAAGTTTTAAAATATCACAAACCGGTCAGTAATCAAGAAAACTCGCAGAATGCTGGCCTTTAAATCTAGAGAACTGGACTACAAGGATGCAGAAGTTATGCTACAACTCTACAAAATCCTGATTTAGGTGCCACTTAGAGCAGATCTGGACACCACACTTTAGGAAGGACATATTGGCCTTGGAGGGAGTACAGTGTTGGTTTTCAAGAATGAAACCTGAATTTCAGAGGTTAAGTTACAAGGAGACGTTATACAAATTAGGCTTTCTTTCTCAAGAATTTTGAAGGTTAAGAGGCAATCTGATTCAAACCTTAAAGGTATTGACAGGAAAAGATAGAGTAAATAAAGATAAACTATTTCTGCTGTTGGAGATTCTAGAATGAGGGACAAGGTCTGCGAAATAGGACCAGACTGTTCAGGAGAGATGTTAAGTACTTCTACACGCACAAGTTGGTAGATGTTTAGAACTCTATTCCATAAATGACAATTGATGCTGGATCAGTTGTCAGTTTTAAATCTGAGATAGATAAATGTTTGCTAAGCAAAGGCATTGAGGGATATGAACTAAAGACACATGTAGGAAGGTAAGCCATAGATCTTGCAGGATCTCATTGAATGGTTGAACAAGCTTGAGGGGCTGAATGGCCTCCACCTGTCTGTAGATTCCTGGATTTACCCATGGTTTTCTACCCCATTTCCCCATTTGGTTCAGCCTATCACATAAGTGCTTCAGCATGAATACAAGTCACATCTGAAAAATCTTAATATGTAAACTAAGAGTCCATTTCTAAAGAATGAATGAATCTTTGTGGAGATATTTTTTTTTAAGTATAGGGCACCTAAAGTACCTTGCAGCCAATGAACTACATTAGAAATGGAGTCAATGTTGTAATGTAAATAACGCAGCAGTCAAAAACATGCAGCAAACGCTAACAAGCAACAAAGTATCAATGACTCAATAATCTGTTTTAATGATGCTGGGTTTGTGGATATATATTGACGAGGGCATAAAGGAAAATGATACTGTTCTTCTTTGAATGGTGTCTTTAAGATTCATCTGAAAGGGCACGTAGTGCCTCAGTTTAGTGTCTCATCCAAAGAACAGGACATTGACAGTTCCACTCCTAGGTTTTAGGAGTCAAGGTGTATGAGTTGGGGCATGAATCCACAAGTTTCTGCCTCAGAGTTGAGAGCTCTGTGTTAAATCATGTTTAACAAATGATACACATTTCTAAAGTACTTTACAGCCTAATTGCTGAATGTTGGTAATTATTTATGGCTTGTGAAATTGAAGGGGAATCACTTCAGTCTGTTTAAAGCACCTGGTTCTCAGTTGTAGCTTCAACATGTTGGCACATTCTTTTTTTATAAATGAGCTTTACCACATCCCGTGACTATGTTTATTGACCCAGGGTTGATTTCCTGGCTTGATAGTAATTTTTAAGAAATTGTCACTGGTTAGTTTAGCATTTATTGCCTAGATGGAAGTTCAGAGTTTTCGAGATTGCTTTGGGTCTAAAGGCTCATGCAGGCAACCCTAGACATTGAAAATAAAATGAGGATTTGATAATCAAACAGAAATTGCTGGAAAAGCTCAATCGGTCTGGCAGCATCTGTGGCGAGAAATCAGAGTTAATGTTTTGGGTCCAGTGACCAAGTAAGGATGGAAGATTTTATTCTTTGAAGGACATTACTGAACTCAATGGGATTTTACGAAAATCAACAATGGTTATATAGTCCTCATAAGACTTGTTTTTTATTCAAGACTTCCTTTAAAACTGCATTTAAATTTCACCATCTACCCTGGGGGGGTTCAAATCCATGTTCTCAGAGTATTTGCCTAGAGTTCTGTGCTATTACCACATTACCATCAACTCCCCTCAGAACTCAATGGTAGAGTGAGATGTACCAAGATTAACTTAACATATAGTGACGGAATTTGGTTACATTGCTGCTGGTGCCCTCCAGCACCTTATGGATGCCAAATTTTGAGCTCCTAGATATGTTTTGAATCTGTTCTATTTTGCATGATGTTACAAAAAACATAACAAAGCATGTTCTCAATGAAGACTTTGTCTTCACAAAGCCACAAGATCATAACTTCTAATAACAAGGTCTGTGACCAATGCATCTGCAAACAGGTAGGCTGGTTAAGTAGTCCTTTTTTTATTATTGTGTTGCTTCTTTTATCACCAGCTATGTGCCCAGTCTGACAGCTATGTTTTTTTAGGATGCCAATAGCTTTATCAGTAGTGGCACCTCAGAATTATAACCACAAAATACGATTTTAAATATTTCCACAGTGCTCAACTGACATAATGACTTTGAGTGTCAACATGTTGCATTTCTAGATGGCATTCCCTGATGATAACAAAAGCAAGAATGTGGGTTCTTATCTCAGAAACAAAGAGGGTACAGATGTGGTTAGAACCGTTTAAAGCAACTCTGCCATTGGTAAAAAGTACATTTGCTTATTTTTATTTGCACCAATAATCAACTTAACTGTTGGATTAGTGATGTGATTAAAGTGAGCACAGATGATGCATCTTTTGTACCAAAGGTTGAGAGCTTGAAGTAGGTATTTCTTTTGTATATTTGTAAAAAAGCAATATTCCCCTGCCAAGCAGAATGTATGGGGATTGTGGCATATGTTGGTGGAGATTGTGAAAATGGGCACCAAAGCATTTTGCATTTCTGTTCAGATCAATTTATTAAGGTCTTTAGATGCTGTTTGGTAGATGAGCTGAATATATTTACCATACTGAATGACATGTCATCTTAATTGTATATTAATCTAATATCAGGAATTGTTTATAAAGGACAACATTGGGAAGTAGTTCTGTACATTCAAATTTTAATATTTGGAGCAGATACACCTCTTATTCATGTTAGCTGGATTAAAACATGGTAAAAGCAAAATCGTGTGAATCCTGGAAATTGGAAATAAAATGAGAACAAGAAACTGAAGTGGAAATTACTGGAAAAGCTCAACAGGTCTGGCAGCATCTGTGGAAAGAAATTAGAGTTCATGTTTCAGGTCCAATGACCCTTCATCAGAACTGATGGTAGCTTGGAAGAAATTTGATTTTTTTTATGCAGAAGACAGGTTGGACGGTAGGGGGCAAGGAGTAAATGGTAGGTAGAGATACAGCCCAAGGAGAGCGACTAGTTGGGCAGATAAAGGAGTGAATAACAATCAGTCTGGGAGAATGAATAGCTGTTAATGGAGACATGTAGAGGCTCACAGGTGGTTATGTGTAATAGCAGACCATGTGATAACAAGGCTTAATGTGTGGGGGATTGGGTAAGGACATGGGAGAAAGTGCCTTAAGCCCTAAAATTGTTGAACTCCATATTGACTCCAGAAGGCTGTAGAGTTCCCAGTGGAAAATGAGATGCTGTTGCTCCTGCTTGCACAGAGCTGCATGGAGCAATGCAGCAAGCCTGAGGTAGAGATCTTGGCCAGGGAACACTGTAGTGTGTTGAAGTGGCAGGCAACTGGAAGCTCAGGATGTCCTTCGCAGACAGAAGGTATGTGTTCTGTGAAGTGGTCACCCAGTCAACCCTTAATTTTCCTAATGCGGAGAAGACCACATTATGAGCAGCGAATGCAGTAGACTAGATTGAGTGAATTGCAGGTGAAGCATAGCTTCTCTTTGAAGGTACTTTTGGCCCTTTGAAACTGAGGAGGGAGCAAGTAAACAGGCAGGTGTTACACCTTCTGTGGTTGAGGGGAAGGTGCCTTAGAGCTGAGGGGGAGGGGGTGGTTTTTGGAAGTGAAGGAGGAATGACCAGATTGTCCCAGAGGAACAGGCATAACTGGGGCCCATGCGGGTACCCGTTGCTACCCCTCTGACCTGAAGAAAGTGATGATGTAGAGATACCAATATTGGACTGGGATTGACAAGGTGAGAATTCACTCAACACCAGGTTATAGTCCAGCAGGTATATTTGACATCACAACGTCACCCGACAAAGGAGCAGAGCTCCAAAAACTTGTGATTTCAAATAAACCTGTTGGACTATAACCTGGTGTCGTGTGACTTCTGACCCTGAAGAAAGTGAAAAGAGTTAAAAGAGAAGTAGTTCAGGGTGAGAATGAGCTCAGCCAGGTAGAGGATGGTGATGATGGATGGGGGATGGTTCAGGCCGATTTTTCCAGGAAGAAATGGAAAGCCCGAGACCATTCTTACGGGGGCATGAATATAAATACTCAGCAAAGTTGTAACTTTTGTGGTAAGAGGAGTGGTGTTAACATTACAGGCTAATGGTTTTTAATGAAAACTGATCTTGAATCTTTAAGTCTTTTTTTTGTATCTGATCAGATGCTTTTTGACCTGCTGAGTATTTCAAGCAGTATTTTTCTCTTTTTATCCCTTGGAGAAAAGTTCAAAACTGAGGTCTTTATGAGACTGATTGATTGACAACGATAGATACTGACTTTGTACTTGATTCAGTCACACCACAGTCAAGGAATACATTGAAAAGAATTCACTGAATTAATAATCAGAGAGTGGGTGGTATATAATTATCACAGCATTGCTCATTCATGTGTGACACATGCGCTCAGATCCATTGCATACAGATGGGATGAACATCTTCATTCTCTGACAGCTATGCGAGTTCTGCTTAGAAAGAAGCTGAGTTAAGTCACAATATACAACAACCTATAAATCACAGGCACTCAATTCAGCAATGTGATTGTGAAGGATAGGTTTTCATATAAAAGGCATACATGGGCATATCAAAGAGGAGGTAGAAATTCTTCAAGGTTTGTGGAGGAGTGAGGGATCACATCAAGTCAGAGAATTGTTGTCAAGAAATGTTCATTTACAACCAAAGTACTGGCTGTTGTATTAACTGGAAGACATTGGATTGTGTTGGAAAATAAATGAAAATCTTCATCTATTGTTATGTATTGTTATGTTCCCAAAAGAATGAATTGAACTATTTTCATTTGATTAAATAAATGGTCTAATAGTGACTATGAACCACTATGAATTGTTGTAAACCCCCATCTGATTCATGAATGTCCTTTAGGGAAGCAAATCTGTCATACTTGCCCGTGTGGAACTCCAGACTCTGAATATAGTTGAATATTAACCGTCCACTAGGGATGGACAATTAATTTTAACCTAACTACTGACTACCACATCCCATGAACAAATATAATAAAATCTTATTTCAGAATGGATAATAAATAACTCAGCCTGGTTTCCCATTAAAGGAAAATAGCATATCACCTCACAATGTGACTTCATTTCTTAACATTGTAGTATCATGTAAATGAATAACTACAATCTTAAGTAACACCACAGATTCTCATGATCCATGTTCAACAGTGAGTTGGTGAGTTGAACTCCTGGAACTTAATTTCAAATCTTAACTAAAACACTGGTAATCAGCTCTTATTGATAACTGTAACCATTAGAAATTCTTCATCTAATTCAGCATTTGTGATAATTTTTTGAATTAGAATTCAAAATAAAGGGAATGTAATTACCATAAACAATTAAGTAGGTCAGTAGTCTGTTCTTCAGAAAACAGAAGCCCAAGAGGTAATGTACTATGATTTTTAAAATTAAGAATTTGTATATGATTTCTCAATGCAGTTTAAGTTGAGCCTCTGTTTTGAAGGGCTTAAAATCACAACATAGCCAGGCTTGCATGTACAAGGTTGGCTTTAAGATGATCTATTTGAATCCATTATTTTGAGGATATTGAGAGAAAGTCTTTTTGGGAGAGAGCTTTGCATTACCATTTGCACTTGTTCGTGCAGGACAACCCGAATCATTTGAATTCCTCCGTTCCTTTAGTGCGCTAATGGTGATGATGGGGGTGGGGGGTGCAAGGTGGGGGTTGGTGATGTTGCGGAAGGATAGAGGGCAGCTCAGTGGAGGTTATCAGAGGTAGATGGAATGTGAAATAGATAATCAGCCACCATCTTATTGAAAGGTGGATCTGACTTGAAGGGCTGATTGGCCTATTCCTGCTCCTAATGTGCATGTTTGTATTGAGCAAGCGCTGTTTTATGTCAGGCTTTCAACCTTTTGAAACTCGTCTTTGTATCATTGCTGTTCTGTGACATTGTTTGAAGCACAGTGGAATAAGCTTTGTGAATCAATGTGCTATTTAGACTGGGAGTTGTGACAGTAGATGTCAAAAGTCAAAATCTCTTTTTTGTTTGAACATTGGCATTTCTCGTCTTGATGAATCCAAATGTTCACTTTTTCCGAAATTGAATTTTTATTTCTTGAATCATCAGTTTGACTTTTCATAAATAAGTTTAAATCTATAAAAAAGCTCTGATTTTAAATCTCTGGTGATAATGTTCATGTAAGGTAATATTTTTCTCTTGTAGCCTCCATACACTTCAAATGGGAGACATCCAAAGAAAAAACTCATAGATTGAAATCGTGCTGAATGCTATTACTGACAAATTTGTTAATGCATTTCTACCAGTATTGCACAAGGCAATTTCATTTTCTTAAATTGGGCCTTAATATGTTTTAGCTGAGGTTCCATAATATTGTTACAGCTGCTTCTTCATGATATTGGCATTCCGATGTAAATTTCTTTTGATAAAAAGCAACAGCAAGAAACAATGGAGATTTGTTTGTATGAAGAGTGCTAATATCATCTTTAACATTAAAGAGGAGTAAGCTGGTATGACTGTTTAAACACTTGCTGTATAATCCCCTGCAGTACAGACCATTAGTCAATTGATACCCTCTCTTATCATCTAACGGAGGACTGCTGCTGGAAATGGATTATTTTTGCAGGATGAAATTAGCTGTTCCCAGTTATCAACATTAAATTAATTTCTGATATTTAGAATGTTTTGTGTATCATCTGCATACAGTATTGCCTTCACTATTTCAACCACCAAGAAAGTAATCAATTAGAAAACAAAATTCATTCTTCTAAATGTAATATAAAATAATAGATAACTCAGTCCTAAGGTGAACTCATTTCAACTTGCAAATAATAATGAACAGCTTGAACTCCAACTCATATTTAAAGTTTCAATTGGTGTTGTTTGAGATTATATTTGTAATCACTTGCATATTTCCATTGTTTTCTGTCTATATGCCAATTGAGAAAGTACAGCGAAAAAAGGTTGTTTTTTTGTAATGCCTCCAGCAACCTCAGTATATTATTATGCATTTTAGGCTCAATGAAGGACTTCTGAAATGTAGCCACTATTTTGGAATCCTAATGATCACTGGCACATTAAAACCTCATAAATAACCTTTTGAAACTATGATACACAAATGTCATTGATTCCATGCGTAACACATCAAGTGACAATGTGAATGGAAACTAATACAACAACAGCATAAAGAATCCTCAAATCTTAAACTCTTGAATATGGATAGATTTGTTATGCTGAGCTGGCAGGATGTAACTTGTTATATGGGCATATTATTTTATTTTGTTATTTCTATACAAGTATCTTTCCCTTTATTGTTGTTAATGTACAATTTTCTAAAAATATACAAATCAATTAAACCTCCAAATTTAAAAAAATACAATAGCTTTGAACATGACATTTAACAGAAATTGCATTAGATCTGTATTATGAATGATCTTACTGATGGATCTGGTATAACAGTAAATCTGAATGTGACACCATCCTTTAAGAAATAAAGACTGGAATTTATATACAGCCTTTCACAACCTCAGGATATCATAAATTGCATTAAGCATAATCTCTGTTGTAATCTGTTATTGTTGTGATGTTTTTGCAGGAACACAAGTCTATTAGTGAAATTGCTCTATATTATCCCAGGTCAGGTGGTGATCGCAGATGGTTTTCAACCTCCATTTTTCTTGCATTCAAATTTCAGGTCACAGTTCTTATTGGGAAGCAAACAAAAGATAAAATGAGGCAACTTTGCGGACTATAAAGTAATGCATTGGCATTAAGTAGTGCAGGTCAAATGCTACTAGCATTAAGGTGATGAGTTTATAGGCACAGTGTGTCAGATCTAGCTATCCAAACACTGAGTTGTCCAATACCCAGTCATTTAAATAAGCTGTTGTACATCAATTTTGATCGTTTATAAATGGGTAAAGTAACTTACTAGAACAATTCATCTAGGTGTTGATGTAGTGGTGCGCCATACTAGTTATCAACTCTGATCTTTTCCTGCTCTGAGTGGTCCAAGTGATCTTTGACATTCCATCCAATCCTGCTTTACGCAAGCACTTTGAATCGAGCACAGTCTGCAAGTTAGCTTTACCTACTTTATTTTGTTGAAAGCATTAATTCTTCAAAATTGTGCTATTTTTCAAAATTTACTGAAATAATAAGTGTATTCTCTCGATTTTTTTTGAGTCTCTGATTCATTGAATTCAATTTCAGTATTTTTTTCAAATCTGGTAAGATCTGAAATCAGGCATTGACTTGGTCCTTGGGTCGCTAGTTTTGAGACACTGCCTGCATTAGGTTGCAAGATTGTAATCGTGTGATGGCAAGAGAATGATACCTGTGCTCATTGATGCAACATTTTTGATTTGAAGGCCAATCTCTTGAGCTGTACTGAGTAGGGAGAAGAGAAGTCTTTGAACAATAGAGCTGATGCATCACACACAGTGGGCTGTATTATATGATTACTTGATTCTAGTGCACAATATGTTGTCAGGCCAATGGTTCACTGTGATTGAATAGGTCAAAATGTTTTTCAATTTTTATTTTTAGTGGATTGAATACATTGAATTTTATTTTAATAATGTACTAAATAATTTTACTTCTGAGAAAGAGGAGCCAGTGTTTTTGTAATATTCTGAGTAGGTATATCTATTAATGCCATGCGTACTTTGGATCCAGTATTTTAGCATGGCAACTATGGTTAGGGTTGAGTTGAGGAACGTGGAACATTGGGAGTGAAAAAGATCAAAGAACTATGGATGCTGGAAATCTGAAATGAAAACAGAAATTGCTAGAGAAATTCAATAACTCTGGCAACATCCATGGAGAGAAAGCATAATTAACATTTCGGGTCAAGTGACCTTTCTTCAGAACTCATTGGAATGGAACATTAAGGTGTTAGGGAGAGAAAAAAAATCTATGTCTACTCACAGAGACAGAATAATCAAGTTTGAAAATACTATGATTATAGTCCTGTGTCTTGCACTGGTAAAGGCTAGGGGTGTGTTTGAAGATAATGGAATAATGGCACCATGAGTTAGTCTTTTCATTTTAAGGCATGGCAAAGAAGTGTAGAAGTGAGAAGTTAAATGCAGGAATCCCATGAAAACTTGGGATTCTGCAGCAAGAGAAAACTCTGAGAGAGAATAGCAGGGAGAGGTGTACTGCAGCTTTTAATCAGTGTCAAGACCCAGCAACAACTGGCTAAAAACTAAAAATCCTGCTTCTGAGAGAGCTTACCCCATCCATTCACGTTTCTTCTTTTCATAATTTGTTAAAAAAAAGGCCTCAAAAGATGTTCAGTTTGTTAGCTTTCAATAAACAGTTTGCTACCTCTGCCTTAAAACCTGTCTTTAAAAAACTAATTAGGATAAAATACACCTCTCAAAGCCATAGTATTGTCAAACCTTTTTGTGCAATGTAGTCACACTTTGAACACAGAGGGCAGCCTCACAAAAATTCAGCCCTCATTAGAGTAAAAAATCATTATGCTCTCAATATTCTTTGCCTGTCAACCATCAATTTTGATGTTTGACTACCAGTTCCATTTAATAGTTGGGAATGTAATATTTGCTGATTGTTCTCACCAAAAAGGCCAACCCACTTTGTTGCAACAGCAGATTCTTTAATATTTGCAAATGTTCGGTTTCTTTGTGACTTTCACTGTCATTCTCACTTTCACTTTGAAACAACAGGGCTTTGTGCTGTAAAAGGGTTATCATGCAATCCAGTCATCAGATTTCTTCATTCAAGCTAATGATCTACCTAGTACCAATATAGTCTCTCTGTAAGATTCACTGAACAAGTGAGTGCACTTAGTTTCTTTACAGCTCCAGGGGCAAACTGCTTATCACCTTGATGGTCTTACACCATAAACATTTGACCAGCACTGAGCTCTAAGTTTCAGGTCTCGTGCATCATGACTCATCTTCATTTTGTGTTGCTTTTCTCTCATGTTTCTATAGCCTTCAGACAAACTAACTTTCTTTCTTGGTGCATGTTGAAACATGAATTGTGAGCAACCTGCTGAAGATGGTACAAGTGTTTTGTAAGAGAACAAAAAGTGTCCTGTGTTAGAGGGAAACACACACATCTAGTGCATATCTCTGGAAATATTTATTGCAAGCTGTGTTTCCATAATATCATTCCACTCCATGTAATATGGTGGTGCTAGCTTATTTTTGACTTCAGTCTTAATCAGAAATATTTCTAAACCTTCTGATGTAAACTGCATGCCATTGTCTAATGCCAACACTTCTGGTACTCTAAATTGTAAACCAAGTTCTCAAAATCTTTTCAGTTTTTTCCATCTGTGATAGTAGACATAGATTCAACACTTATCCATTTTCTTAGAGCTGTTGACCAAAGCTAGGTATTCTTTCCCTTCCATTTGGAAGAATAGATACATACTAATTCTCATGATTTTTTCCTGTTTTACCATGAAATGGTGTGTAATTTCTCATTTGAAGACAGTTCTCCAAAAATCTGTCCCCCTATTGGAGACCAGAAATAGCTTCTTGCTACTGTTTTCACAAGGAACATCTCCATGTTCTCTTAATGAACCTTAAAGATGTTTGCATTTGCATAATTTGGCTTACTGTATTTAATATTATATTGATAGGCCATCAAAATCAATGCTTACCTCTGAGGCTGAGCTGCACTGCAGTTGGTGACCCTTATTTGAACTAAATAAGATCAGAAGGATTTGGTGGTAAGTTAACAATGTAAATTTCTTACTTTATATTTATTTATAGAATCTTGTCACACCATATCTGATGGCTAAAACCTGGTTCTCAATTTGTTCTGATTTTGTCAATGTCCATGAAGCACATGCTATAAGCTTTGTCACATTATCTTACAACTTATGTTGAGCATTTAACAGAAGCATTAGAAAATTCCAGCCAAAAATGTGTTATAATAGACAAGGCTAGAGGTGAAAAGATGTGAGGTGGTTTTCAGTAGCAAATGAGTTTAGTTTTACCATTGACATACTATCACTTCTCACCCACCATTTCACTTCATCATCACGCACATAGTAAAACTAGCTATTCTTCAGATTATAGTAGGTCAAAGCAGTATCAGTGGTCAGTACTTTCTCAACTACTTCAAATGTCTCTGGCACTCCATTGACTGCTCCCAATCTATTTCATCTTTCGGCTGTTGATTCAGTAGATCGAATTTATTAACAGGAATGAATTTCACATGTTCACAATGATAGTTCTGTAATACTATAAAGTCTTCATTGTACTCTAGTCACTTTGCTTTCAAAATCCCCTCAAGCTTCTCATATATTGAGTGGATACCATCACTATCTACTTGGTGAATGAGATTCATTATATTTAACTTTATGAAGTATAATTTGGGCTTTTTAGCTTTTCCATACTCTTGCAGTTGATTTAGAATTTCATTAAATTTAAGCTGTGCTCTTTCTCTGTCTCTCTGCTAATTAGAATGTTACCCCAAAGGCAGCACCCTCTTTCCATTTAACTTCGTACCTGTTCCATCATATTCTTGTACACTGTGGTAGTAGTAAATATCCCAAACAATAAAATTTTGCCCTAATACAACTCTTTGTCTGATTGAATGGAGCATGACCATGATCTGGTACTTCACTGTTTCCTCTACTACCACTGGTGAAGCATTTTCATTGGAAGTTAAGGAATTTAGCTGGTGGGTGGTGACCATGGAAACATCTGAGCTTCTGACTCTGAGACTGTGGGTTTGGCTGCTGTGGCGTAGACCTCATTGAAAGCTGATGAAGCTCACCTGCTAATCTCGGAATGAAGGATTAATTTCCAATGGACAACAACAATTTTCTGGCATTTCCATAACTAAGCCCTCACCACGTGCCCTCATTTTGTTTGGCAGCTGGTTCCCTGAAATCAGCAGTTTTACTTAATTCCTTTAGATTTCCTAAGATGTGTCTCTAAGTTTGATTTCAATTTTGTGTTAGCCCCATACTAGCAATAAAGTTTCTATAGTTTAAAGCTTTATTCCTTGACAGTCTCACTTGACAACTCTTTCCGTTGAGAGAATGAAGCACTCAATGCAGTTTCATTCTCAGTCATGCTTTGATAGGATGCTGGGATCTCATTTAATGGAGTGTATTTTACAGCACTGGAGTCTGCTGGGTGGCACTACCTTGAAAGTATCTGACCTTATTGCAATGTGGAAAATACTAACTTTATCCTCATTACCAAATTCATTTGCTTTCATTCAAATGTTAGACCTTCATTCCTAATTATTCCATTTGTTTTTGAACCCCCCCCCTCCCCATTGTTCCTGCAATGCCTTCTGTGCCATTTTTCCATTCAATTACATATACCATTCAACACTAACTTACACCTATTCATAGTTCATGCACATAAATGCTGCTGAAGTGCAATATCATCCACACTGCCTAGTTTATGCTACCTCACTGCTTGTGAATGCAGCACACACAGGAAGCAATCTTTTGAGACTTTCAAGACACAAACAAATATATCTACAGGGGTTCCAAGCATGTGTCACAATATTCTCAAGTTCTTGATTATTCAAATGAAAAAAATCATCCCTTCCTTGTTGCCATATTCCTGTGGTGTTTCAAACTGAAAATAACTGCTTTAACTGTCCATGTTGCTGTACATTATATTCGCTCTTCCATCTGAAAAGGCCATCTGACAATATGATTAATCCTTACAGTACATTACAAATATGTTTTGAATTTTCATAACTGAGATTGTGCAAACATCCAAAAATCTTGCTTGCAGAATTTCATTGTTATGTCACCAATTTCACAAAATTGTTGTAGCACAGAAGGAGGCCATTCAGTCTATCATGTCTGCACTAGCTGAAAGGAATATCTCACCTTGTACCATCCCACAGCCTTCTCTGTGTCAACCTGCAACTTCTTAATTTTCAAATAACCATCTTAATCCCTTTTGAGTGCTTTGAACCTGGCTCCATGTCACTTGTAAAAAGTGGCTTCTAGGTCCTAACTCCTTGCTGCGTGATTTTTATTCCACCTCACCTTTGTTTCTACTTGAATAATGGTATAATAGTCTAAAAGGGCTAATACTGAGGAATGCCTTGAGCACCATTTGCAATAGTATTGTCATACAGACTTGGTGGAGAACAGTTTAGGAACTCTCAGACAATGAGAGAATAGGTCTCCTCCTCTATCAACTTGGACTTTCCAACATGAAATAAGTACATTCTGTTTAAGATGTAACATCCTCTCATGAGATTGCTGAGTGGTTTTCTTCTAACAATGGATCCCTACCCCAAAAGAGGATTGTGACATCAAAACCACACTCTGCGGAGCAATACTATAGATGGTTCCATACAGCATGGTGGTCAGTGGTAAAAATTGGTTACACAATGCTTTTTTTATGAATCACTTTCTCAACCTCAATCATAGAGCCATGGAGTCATAGAGATGAGCATGGAAACATACCTTTCGGTCCATATCGACCAGATATCCCAACCCAATCTAGTCCCACCACCAGTACCTGGCCTATATCCCTCCGAACCCTTCCTATTCATATACCCATCCAAATGCCTTTTAAATATTCCAATTGTACCAGCCTCCACCACTTCCTCTGGCAGCTCATTCCATACACAGTACCACCCTCTGCATGAAAAGGTTGCCCCTTAGGTCTCTTATATATCTTGCCATCCTCACCCTAAACCTATGCCCTCTAGTTCTGCACTCCCTGACCCCAGGGAAAAGACTTTGCCTATTTACCCTATCCATGCCCCTCATGATTTTGTAAACATCTATAAGGTCTCCCCTTAGCCTTCGACGCTCCAAAACAACAGCCCCAGCCTGTTCAGCCTTTCCCTGTAGCTCAAATCCTCCAACCCTTGCAATATGCTTGCAAATCTTTTCTGAACCCTTTCAAGTTTCACAACATCTTTCCGATAGGAAGGAGACCAGAATTGCACACAATATTCCAACAGTGGCCTAACCAATGTCCTGTACAGCCGCAACATGACCTCCCAACTCCTGTACTCAATACTCTGACCAATAAAGGAAAGCATACCAAGCGCCTTCTTCACTATCCTATCTACCTGCGACTCCACTTTCAAGGAGCTATGAACCTGCACTCCAAGGTCTCTTTGTTCAGCAACACTCCCTCGGACCTTGCCATAAAGTGTATAAGTCCTGCTAAGATTTGCTTTCCCAAAATGCAGCACTTCGCATTTATCTGAATTAACCTCCTTCTGCCACTTCTCAGCCCATTGGCCCATCTGGTCAAGATCCTTTTGTAATCTGAGGTCACCTTCTTTGCTGTCCACTACACCTCCAATTTTGGTGTCATCTGCAAACTTACTAACTGTACCTCTTATGCTCATATCCAAATCATTTATGTAAATGACAAACAGTAGAGGACCCAACACCCCACCACCACTACTCTCTGTCTTCTACCTTTGAGCCAGTTCTGTATCCAAATGGCTAGTTCTCCCTTTATTCCATGAGATCTAACCTTGCTAACCAATTTCCCATGGGGAACCTTGTCGAATGCCTTACTGAAGTCCATATAGATCACATCTACCGCTCTGCCCTCTTCAATCCTCTTTGTTACTCCTTCAAAAAACTCAATCAGGTTTGTGAGAAATGATTTCCTGCGCATAAAGCATGCTGACTATCTCTAATCAGTCCTTGCCTTTCCAAATACACGTACATACTGTTCCTCAGGATTCCCTCCAACAACTTGCCCACTACTGACGTCAGGCTCACCGGTCTATAGTTTCCTGGCATGTCCTTACCACTTTCTTAAACAGTGGCACCACGTTAGCCAACATCCAGTCTTCCGGCACCTCACCTGTGACTATCGATGATACAAATATCTCAGCAAAGGGCCCAGCAATCACTTCTCTAGCTTCTCCCAGAGTTCTCAGGTACACCTGATCAGTTTCTGGGGATTTATCAACCTTTATGCATTTCAAGACATCCAGCACTTCCTCCTCTGCAATATGGACATTTTGCAAGGTGTCACCATCTATTTCTCTACTTCCTATATCTTCCATGTCCTTTTCCACAGCAAATACTGATGCAAAATATTCATTTATAATCTCCTCAATTTTCTGGGGCTCCCCACAAAGGCCGCCTTGCTGATCTTTGAGGGGCCCTATTCTCTCCCTAGTTATCCTTTTGTCCTTAATATATTTGTAAAACCTCTTTGGATTCTCCTTGACTCTATTTGCCAAAACTATTTCATGTCTCCTTTTTGCCCTCCTGATTTCCCTCTTAAGTATACTCCTATTGTTTTTATACTCTTCCAAGAATTCACTCGATCTATCCTGTCTATACCTGATATATGATTCCTTCTTTTTCTTAACTAAACCCTCAATTTCTTTAGTCATCTGGCATTCCCTACACCTACCAGTCTTTCCTTTCACCCTAACAGGAATATACTTTCTCTGGATTCTCGTTATCTCATTCCTGAAGGCTTCCCATTTTCAAGCTGTCCCTTTACCTGCGAACATCTGCCCCCAATCAGCTTTTGAAAGTTCTTGCCTAATACCATCAAAATTAGCCTTTCTCCAATTTAGAAGTTCAACTTTTAGATCTGGTCTCTCCTTTGCCATTACTCTTTTAAAACTAATAGAATTATGGTTGCTGGCCCCAAAGTGCTACCCCACTAACACTCAGCCACCTGCCCTGCCTTATTTCCCAAGAGTAGGTCAAGTTTTGCACCTTCTCTAGTAGGTACATCCACAACCTTACTAATTTAAATCCTCCTGAGCAGCTCTAGCAAATCTCCCCGCCAGTATATTAGTCTCCTTCCAATTTAGGTGCAAACTGTCCTTCTTTTACAGTCACTTCGACCCCAAAATGTGAATCCTTCTCCCATACACCAGCTCCTCAGCCATGCATTCATCTGCACTATCCTTCTTGCCTTCACTAGCTCGTAGCACTGGGAGTAGTCCAGATATTACTACTCTTGAGGACCTCCTTTTTAAATTCTTGACTAACTCTCTATAATCTCCCTTCAGAATCTCAACCTTTCCCTACCTATGTCGTTGGTTCCAATGCGGACAATGACCTCTTGCTGGCCCCTCTCCCCCTTCAGAATATTGTGCATCCTCTCTAAAACATCCTTGATGCTGACATCAGGGAAGCAACACAATTCTGATTTTTCACTGCTGGCCACAGAAACGTCTTTATGCATTTCAAGACATCCAGCACTTCCTCGGACTAGAGAGTCCCCAAGCACAATTGATCTCTTGGAACCCGATGTACCCCTCGTTGCATTAGAGCCAGACTCAATGCCAGAAGCTTGACTGTTCATGTTACATTCCCCTGAGAATCCATCGCCCCCTACATTTTCCAAAACAGCATTCTTGTTTGAAATGGGTGTATCCACAGAAGGCTCTTGCACTACCTGTCTACCTCTCTTACCTTTCCTGGAGTTAACCCATCTATGTGACTGTATCTGAGACTTCCACCTCCCCCCCTTCCTATAACTGCCATCCATCACATACTGTTGCCGTTGCAAATTCCTCATTGCATCTAACTGTCTCTCCAACCGATCCATTTGATCTGATAAGTTTTGCAACCAACACAATTTATTGCATATGTAATCCATAGTAACCCTTAACCTCTCTTTAAAGTCCCACATCTGACAAGAAGCGCATATCACTCTACTAAAGGCAATTTTTGTTCCTTTACAATCTACAGACACAGAAAATAACCACCTTTTCCTGTACAAAACACTGTCCCAGGTTAAATTAATAGTAATGGCTTATATTTTAGTTTAATCAAGAGACATATCTCAAAAAACATATCATCCAAAAAGAACCCACTCTATTAACTACTGCAGATTTACCGTAGGTCCCACTTAAAAACAATACACTTATTTGCTTCTGTGCTGTGAACTTCACCCAGCAGTTCCTCCAAGATTAGTTGCAAATTTCACTGTTTGTTAATTTTCCCAGACACACTCGGATGTCCGGCAATACATGAGTTCAAATAGCAAAGGCAGTACGATACAGATTCACTGCTGTGTCAATTTCTTTCTCCCTCTCTCCTGCACTGACCTCACCATGTGCTTCCTTTGTCTGTTCTTCTCCCTTTTAAAACTGCTGTTGTTTTGACTTTTTTTCCCCAAAGTTCCAAAACATTCCAACAGCATATAAAACAGTAATTGTTGCTCTTGGAATTCGAGGAAATCACCTCCAGCACCTAAAATACCTCAGAAAAGGAGCAGCTGTTACAGCCAGAAATTTTTCCCATCCTCTGATTGGGAACATTTTCTCATTGTTTACTATGTGCAGACCTCTCATGACTTTGAATACTTGATCATGACCTTCTCTTTTACAAGGTAAACTGTACTAATTTGTGCAATCTATCTTCATAACTGAAATCCTCCATCCATGGAAGCAATATGTACACATTCTCCTTCAACCAGACGCAGTACTCCAGCTGAGGCTAGTGTCCCACACAAATTCAATTTAACTTCTTTCTCTTGTATTCTGTGCCCCTGTTCAGAAAGCCTGAGATGCAATGTGTTTTATTAACTGTTCTCTCAATTTGTGCTGCCACTATCAATGATTTCATGCAAATGTATACACCTAGATCACTTTGTTTTTACATGCTCTTTGAGAGTGATGTACTTGATGTTACACATTTTGTTCCTTGTAACAAAATGGATCACCTCCCACTCTTCTGGATTGAAAGTCATCTGCCACTTATTCCCCTACTTGTCCTTCTTCAAATTTTACTGTATTGTCTTCTCAGTTCATAATGCTTCCAAGTTTTGTGTTATGCAAACAATTTGAATTTGTGCCTTGTGACCCAAAGTCTACATTAATATATTTCAGGAAAAGCATGGTCCTAACACTGATCCCTAAAGAACTCCACTCCAAAGCTTCCATTAACCTGAAAAATAGACATTAACCACCACCTTCTGTTTCCTGTCATAATGGCACAGAAGACTTGTGGGAACATAATGGGTTCAAAAAATGAGTGTAATAATTATGAATGAAGGCCAAACATTTGAATAAAAGCAATTGAATTTGGTAATGAGGATAAAGTTAGTATTTTCCTCATTGCAATAAGGTCAGATGCTTTTAAGTAGTACTGCCCAGCAGAGTCCAGTGCTGAAAAATATGCTAAAATAAATGAGATTCCAGCATCCTATCACAGCATGACTGAGAATGAAGCTGCATTTCTCAAAGGAAAGAGTTGTCAAGTGAGTCTGTCAAGGATTATAGCTTTAAACTATAGAAAATTTATTGCTACTATGGGGCTAACACAAAATTGAAATCAAACTTAGAGACACCTCTTAGGAAATTGAAAGAAAGTAAGGAAAACTGATTTCAGGGAACTGGCTGCCAAAAAAATGAGGGCATGTGGTGAGGGCTTAGTTATGGAAATGCCAGAAAGTTGTTGTTGTTCATTGAAAATTCCTTAATTAGCAGGTGAGCTTCACCAGCTTTCAGTGAGGTCTACGCCACAGCAGCCAAATCCACAGTCTCAGAGTCAGATGTTCAGATGTTTCCATGGTCTGTTTCAGCCAAGTTCGTATCAATATTCCTTTACCTCCAATTTTACTTAGTCTGTTTTGCAGCATTACATTTACTCCCTTTAGAAAGACCATGTACACACACGAAGATAATTGCCCTCATCAAACCTTTCTGTTACCTTATCAAAATTCTTCAATAATGTAGATAAAGATGATTCTCCCTTGCTGGTTCTTTTTAATTAGCCTACATTTGTCCATGTGTGGTGTTTGCACATTTTTCCCGTGTCTGCGTGGGTTTCCTCCAGGGCACGTGGTGAGGGCTTAGTTATGGAAATGCCAGAAAGTTTCCTCCCACAGTCCAAAGATGTGCAGGTCAGGTGAATTGGCTAAGTTACCTGTAATGTTCAGGGATGTGTAGGTTAGGTGCATTAGTCAGACGGAAATGGGTCTGGGTGGGTTGCTCTTTGGAGGGTCGGTGTGGACTGTTTGGGACAAAGGGCCTTAGATTAGATTAGATTAGATTACTTACAGTGTGGAAACAGGCCCTTCCGCTCAACAAGTCCACACCGCCCCGCCGAAGCGCAACCCACATTTACCCCTTACCTAACACTACGGGCAATTTAGCATGGCCAATTCACCTGACCTGCACATCTTTGGACTCTGGGAGGAAACCGGAGCACCTGGAGGAAACCAACGCAGACACAGGGAGAACGTACAAACTCCACACAGTCAGTCGCCTGAGGCGGGAATTGAACCCGGGTCTCTGGTGCTGTGAGGCAGCAGTGCTAACCACTGTGCCACCGTGCCGCCCACTGTTTCCACAGTGTAGGAAATCTAATCTAATCTAATCTATGCCATAATGTGGCACTGATAAGGAAATAGGATTTTTTTTTAAATGGTCAAAAATCAAGCACATACTTCCCAGATAAGCAAGAACTTATTCTAAAGTCAGCCTCCCATGGCTAATTCACGTAAACTGCACATTCCAGGACACTATGGGCAATTTGGCATGGTCAATCTACCTAACCCATGTATCTTTGTACTATGGGAGGAAACCAGAGCACACAGAAGAAGCGCACGCAGGCACAGAGACAGTATGAAAACTCCACACAGACATTCAGCCAAGGGTGGAATCAAACATGAGTCCCTAGCACTATGAGGCAGCAGTGCTAACCACTGAGCCACCATGCTGCTGTGAGATGGGTGGGCTTCCAGAGTACCAAAGAAGGAACATAGAAAGCCCCTGCTGTGGCTAAGTAGCAAGGAGTCAGAAGCCTGCAGACTGAGTTGTTGTCATTGCTGTAATGTAGCAAATATGACAGTAATGCTGATACAGCCAAGCTTCCACAAAAGTAACATATCATGATCAGATAACCTATTGCTTTTTGTGATGTGTTTCAATAGCCAATAATGGTGAGGATACTAGAATAGTTCCACAGGATCATTTACCTTCCTGTCAGAGGACAAGAAAAATATATTGGGTGGTCACCTGCCCATCCATTCCCAAGCTCGCCTTATATTATGAAGGATAGGGGATACTGAAAACAGCAGCCTGCTCACTGTTTGTATGTCAATAATTAAGGTTAAATTGAGCATATTAAAAGCAGAAAATGGTTAGACTTAGCAGCCAGATGGGAGTCAGTATCCTGTTTATCTTCAAATGGTTTAAAAATGTAGGAAGAAGGTGTGACTTGGAGGATGTCCTCTATCCATCAACTTATTACATCTCACTTCAGGAAGATCATAAACTTTTACCTTCCTCTCCTCTGTGAATATACCCCTGAGGAATATATCCACCCCTCCATCCATCTTTCCCCTTCATTCTGGTTACTAAATCTCCCTAGTGTCTGTTATTATGCTTTATTGGGGCCTTGACTGTAGCACCCACTCAGACGTCTGGTGTTGAATTTGTTGCTGAAACTGCTGACCATCAAGTCCAGAGAGTGAGGACTTCTTCCCTAGAGGGGAATGAAAGCCCCATCTTGCACTGTAGGTTCATGAGTGTCGATGGGAATATGGTATTCAAACACACTGGTGCATTATGTATATGATTTAACCTAATGTTGACCAAGTCTATGATAAACCAAAATGTGCTCCAATAAACCTGGGTGCTTACTTGGTTTGAATGAAAGAAAGTATAAATAATCAAATTCAAATGCAGCTTTCAAAGTTCAAATGCAAAGAGACATCACCTTCTACAATTGAATGTTGTAAAGCACCTATAATATATCAGGAGGGAAAGTGAGCACTGCAGATGCTGGAGATCAGAGCTGAAAATGTGTTGCTGGCATAAGCCCTTCAGGAAGAAGGGCTTATGCCCGAAACGTCGATTCTCCTGTTCCTTGGATGCTGCCTGACCTGCTGCGCTTTTCCAGCAACACATTTTCAGATCTGTAATATATCAGTCTATCACATCCTGTTTGTGGCATAGGTGGTGTGGCATAGGTGCCACTGCCTTTAGCTGAACCCATGCTGTAGGAGATCAAGGCATCTACAAGGCATAGCAGCATTGACAAAGATATTTGAAGATTGTGGGGCCTGTTTAATTAGCTAGACTGTGGTAATGATATATACAGATATCTAAAAATAGAAATTTCTGCGTCGTACAGATTTAAGCCAGTAGAAATTCAACTTTATTAGTCAGCAATTTTATCAATTTAAACATAAGATCCAAGGAGCACAGCTGGTACCTCAAAATTACTTTTAAATAAGATTAAGGTTGGTCTTCTGCTTTTGTTTCACCTTTCTGCACTATCTCTATATCCTTAGATTCACTTTTATCAAAAAGTCGGTACTTCTCTGGCTTGATTACGCTCAGTGCAGCAATCATGCGTCTCTTGGGTAGAGAATTTCAAAGATTCGTAATTTTTTTTGAGTTTAACCAAATCCATGGCCTAAATAATCAACCCCAAACATAAGATTCTCACTCCAACTTCTGGACTCCCCAGCCAGGACATGTACTTTATCAAGCCCTTTAAGAGTTCTGTGTTTCAGTGAGATTATCTTTCATATTTCTAGACTATACAAAATACAAGCCTAATCTGTTCACTGCCCCATCTTTAAGATTTACATTGAGACTTAGTCTGTTACATTCCTCTAATGCAAGTATATCCTTGCTTTGATCAACATTATATTGTTCATTAGTGTGGTCCCTGAAAGGTCTTGTAAAATTATATTCCTCACACTCGTTATATTACTGTGAGGAAGTTGCTGAAAAGTTTGTCGGGCATGGCTTCAATACTATACATTAAGAAGTAAATAATTGTTTTTTGATTACAGCTTTCAGTACTACAGGATTTCCCAAGTGCTTTGCAGCATATCAAGTATTTTTGAAATATTTTCCTAGTAGTAGTGTAGGAAGTGGTCCCAAAACAGAAATACGGTCATTACCAGATCATTTGCTTCTTAGTGATAAATGTGGCCAGCAGATTTGCTGCTACTCGCTTTCATGTTTTCTTCAAAATAATGTGAGGGTATCTTTTGTATCCCTCTTGGTTTAATGTCCAATCCAATTATGGCAGTTTCACACTGAAGTGTCAGCCTAGACTATATGCTCAAATTTCTGGGAGTTAAGAGCTGGCAACTCTGAGTCAGAGGTGAAGGTGTTACCAACCAAGCCATTATTAAATCTATAATCAAGCTCACATAAAGTCCCATCTCTCAAGAAATGCTTCTGTGATATCATAGTTCTGCCTTTATTGTACTGGGGTTGCAACCCAGTCAGATTCTAATGTCTGGAATCACGAGGGAACAGAAACAATTTTACATGTTTGCGCAGAAGGAAAGCAGTTACAATGGAGATTACTTTAATGCCACCATTGTTTCCTTTAAGGTTGGAGGACAGGTTCAGAGCAGAGAACTGCTCAATATGTTTCATAAGCAAAGGTGTGCAGATCGATTTCATGCCACCCAGTTAGGCTACAAGCTCAATGACCTGAGACTGCAGTGTATTATTACTCGAGATCCAGGTTTAGTCAAAAACACCATTAAAGATTGTAACATCCATTTCATAAAGATCTGCACAATATATCAAACATAATTCTGACATTTCTCACATCTAGTGTTTTATTTGTCAGAGCTTGCATACAATCCAACACATTGTCCGTATTTGCATATAAATCATATAAATCCAGTAAAATATATCCTGTTTCATACATGAATTCAAATCCATTATATTTTTCGCATTGTCCACATTCTGCCTACTGTACCACTTCCTCAACTTTTCTGCTTACCCTATGCATTATTGATCTTACATGCATTAGCAAATGTGATGACTTAGATTATTGATATTACATTATCTAGTTTGTACACACTTCTTTCTTTTGTGCATTATTCATTTTTGTTTTTGCTCATCTCGAAATTTTAACAATCTATATATTGTTCACACCCTTGACATATTACAATCCCAGAATGGCGTTTGGATTACTTATTTAAACATCAGGGCATTATCCAAATCCTCCCCTGCTGTTATAATTCCAATTCTGTAGTTTACCCAGCTTTCCTGTATTATACACAATTTATTATTCACATTCTGTGCCTATCTCTTATATAAACACATCTTTCAGGCTTTATTCATTGTGTGCAAAAGATTTAGATAATACAATGTGCTAGGACCAGATTTCCATGTAAGTAGAGTACCCACATTTCCAAGTCATGCAATGACCACAACAAATATTGGAAAACTTACAAAAGTTTATAATTTTCCACAATATTAATCCTTCTTGACTGGGATATTTAACATTTATGTAAATTTAAATGAAAGGAAAACTGTCAGCTGGAAAGGAGCATCTAATGAAATGAAATGTTTACTGTCTAGTTTTCACACAAACCTTTAAATGTACTTTAAGAAACAGCTGTGGCTCAGTCGACAGCACTTTTGATGATTCAGAAAGTTTTGTGTTCGAATTCCATTTTAGAACTTTGGATCTAAACTGACATTCAAGTTAAGCACTGACTGAGTGCTGCACTGTCAGAATATCGCCTTGCAGGTGAGACATTAAACAGGAGCTTTGTTCTGTTCTTTGAGCTGGAGTTAAGATCCCATGGTATTCTTTCAAAGAATAGAGGAGATTTCCTTAATATCTTAATTGGTGATTGTCATACACAAAATTGAATATGCTCATAAAATTAGGGAAACCCAAAGCTGTTTTACCAGCATACCAACAGCGAGATGATAATAAAGGTAAAGGTAGAGCCTCTCAGAGATCTACCAAGTTAGTTATGCATGGTTGTACAAGAAGCAGGTCTGGTCCTTCATGAGTCCTCACCTCTACATGGGACAAAGAAAAGGAATGATGCAGATATCCCAGTTGGAAGAGTGTGAAATTTTGAAAATAAGTACCAGAAGGACTGATACCTTTGAAGATGGTTAAATTACCAGAGCTGGTTGGATTATGATTTAGTTTGGTAAACAAAGCCAGATATAATCAATGCTTTTGAGGATCATTTTCCAATGCTCTTCAGATACCAGAGCTTTGGAGGTCTGCAGATTCTTTTAAAGGGTGTGAGAGGAATGCTAAATAATTGTTGATGGGTCAGACCACCTTTGGTGGGCAAGAAATTAGAATCAATCCCTGGTGATATGATAAACTGTCCCACAGACACAGATTTATCAAAAACAATCAGCATAGTTTTGTTAAGGAAATGGCAGATCTTAATAAATATATATTTTTGAGGAAGAATCAAGAAGAATTGATGAGGTTAGTTAACAGTCACTAAGGTTTGCCTCTAGCAGAGTATTTGTACATGATATGGCAGTGTTTATATTAACTCCTGTAAGATTATAACCAGATGTGAGCAACGTGGAACTAAAAGATTCGTCAGATATTATTACAGCTCCTGATTAAAATGTGTATTACTGTCATAGGCATTTCAGTGTCTGATCTAATATTTAATGGAGGTACCTGTGTTGGACTGGGGTGGACAACAATGGTATGGTATCTATGGTAGCTATGATACACAACAAATTCATATTTGGCTAATTCGTTTAAATTATGCCCCAAGGTACCAAAATCCAGTTGAACTTGAATGTTACTGTTTTGATGACATCAAATCAATGAGACAGTCCGATGCTTTGGGGTATAAAAATCAGGCATTTTGAACAGTTAGACAGAGTAGCAAAGAGCACCAACAAACACAGACAACTCACAGAATCGCTCTCTGAAAGGAACCTGTTCATATGAAATCTGTGCAGCAGAAGAATCAAGAAAAGACCCGGAAACTTCTACAGATGAAGATTCAGAGGAGAATCACCCAGCTGACTAGTTTTTAAATTTGAATTTTTTGTAACTCTCAAACAACCTCCCCCACCCCGATTATTGGATCAGTATATTGTTGTAGAGTGGGAGATAGATAAATTGATCAGACAAAGGAAGATTGCAGTGTAGATAATTGTTGTTTTTAAGTTTTTTTTTCTTGGAGTTAAAGAATAAATTGTTTTTTTTTCTTTAAATAATGGGATTTGGTAGTTCTTTGTCACTTATACTTTTATATATTACAAGGCGAGGTGAGCTTTTCTGTTTGTCTGGTTACATTAGCAGAAGGGTTTACCCTTTGCTGTAACATTACGTGTGATCCACGTGCTTGTTCAATTCTGTCTCTCATACCCAAACTTGTACATCATGGATCCTGACCTCATGTTAACCATGCCTCTTACTTATGCAGGGCCATTTCCATGGTTTTGATACCAAACCTCATTTGAAGTAAGCTACCTGTCTCACTTAGAGGAGTCTTGTGTCTCGCATTGGCGCTTCTGATACCATTTCACCCTCTTTTCACTTAGGTGGGGAATTTTAAAACTAGAAGGTATATTTTTAAGGTGAGATGAGAAAGATTTAAATGGACCTAAGGGGCAACTTTTTCACATAGAGGTAGGTTTGTATGTGAATGAACTGTCAGATGCAGATACAGTTACAACATTTAAAAAACATTTGGACACGTGTTTGAATAGGAAAGGGTTAGAGGGATATGGACCAAACTCAGGCAAGTGGGACTAGTTTGGTTTCAAAATTTGGTTGGCATAACAATTTGGACTGAAGAGTCTGTTTACATGAACAGAGGATGGTACGTGTATGGAATGAGCTGCCAGAGGAAGTGGTGGAGGCTGGTACAATTGCAACATTTAAGAGGCATCTGGATGGGTATATGAATAGGAAGGGTTTGGAGGGATATGGTCCGGGTGCTGGCAGGTGGACTGGATTGGGTTGGGATATCTGGTCGGCATGGACGGGTTGGACCGAAGGGTCTGTTTCCATGCTGTACATCTCTGACTCTATGACCTGCTGTATGATTCTATGACTGTATATTTCTAATGTTAAAAGCCAGGAATATGGAGGATTGGAAGTTTTAATTCTGTGCAGAGCACAGTGGGTGGCACTGTCAATCAAAACAATCTCATTTTTGAAGACAAACTCCGAAATGAAAGATGTAGGATTAAATGCTTCAAAAAGCATAATGCTTTAGTGAAAGACATGTTCATGAATTCTCACATACATTCACACAAACTACAGTTCTAGCATTCCAAATTTCCTTTCATTCAGAAATTCTCATATTTTTCTACAGTTCTCTGTACAAAACCTTGAGGTAGAACATTATTACTCACTATTATTTTTTTTAGTCAAAGGGGTAATCAATATCTTCACCAAATTAATTTTACAACAATCTTCCTCTTTTAATCCCTTAGTCATGCCTAGAAATAGTACACTGGCTCAGTGGTTAACACTGCTGCCTCACTCGCTCAGGACCCAAGTTTGATTCCAGCCTTGGGTGACTGTCTCTGTGGAGTTTACACATTCTCCCTGTATCTGTGTATATCATGCCAGGCTCCAGTTTCCTCCCACCTTCCAAAGATGTACAGGTTAGATGGATTGGCCATGCTAAATTGCTCCATAGTATTTGGTTTATGTAGGCTAGTTCAGTTAACTATTGTAAATATGGGATTAGAGAGATGCAGGGTGGGATGCTGTTCAGAGAGTTGGTATGGACTTGATGGGCCAAATTACCTCTATCTACACTGTAGGGATTCTATGACATTTAGGATTATTTGAATAGTACTGCAGACCTGCTATCTTATTGGACCTCCAAACATCCTCTAAATTTGGTGACAATACACAAGGAAACCACTCTCACACCCGACAAAAAAAACTGTGGTTGCTGGAAATCAGAAACAAACATAGAAATTGTTGTAAAAACTTAGTAGGTCAAGCAGCATCTTTGGAGAGAAAGCAGAATTAACATTTTCAGGTCCAGTGTCTTTTCTTCAGATCCCTTTCTTCTTCCGGTTTCCATAACCCTTGGTTCCCTCACTAATTAAATATCTATCTCTCTGTCTTCTCTCTCTGTTTTATCTCTCCATCTTATCTATCTATCTATATTATCTATCTATTTATCTATATTATCTATCTTTTCTATCTATCTTTATCCATCTTATCCATCTTATCCATCTAATCCATCTAATCTATCTAATCTATTTTAACCTTCAATATCCTTAATGACCCAGCCTCAACAGCACTCTGTCGTGAAGAATTCTCAGAATTTGCAACTCTCTGAGAAAAGCAATTCCTCTTCACCATTGTCTTAAATGTGCAGCTCTTTACTCTGAGTTTATGCTCTCTGGTTGAAGACTGTCCTACAAGGGAAAACAGTCTTGCCATATCTACCCTATGAAGTCCCCTAACAAACTTCTGTTTCCATAAGCCCACCTCTCATTCTTCAAAACTCCAATTATAGGCAGAATCTACTCAACCTTTCCACCTCAGACCAACCCTCTATATCTGGGATTAACCTAATGAAAATTCTCTGAACTGCCTCCATAGCCATTATATATTTCCCTTGATTCATGTACCAAACTGTTCACTTGTTCAGTTGTCATCTGACTAATACCTTGCATAGTTTCAGCTATCACTGTCTTTTTCCTATTCCTCAGCTAATTTTGTATCCATGTTGCTATTACCCTTCTACTCCATGAATTATAACTTTTTCACAAGTAGACAGAAGGCTGGAAGAACACAGCAAGCCAGGCAACATCAGGAGGTGGAGAAGCCAACGTTTCAGGTCTAACCCTGCTTCACCACTGGGGGTAGATGTTGGGAGAGCTGCAGATAAAGGGGGTGATGGGAGCAGGGTGATGAAGTGGGGATATGTGAGGACAGGCATAGGGTACAACGTGGTTGGTCAATGAGAGGAATGAATCCCGTAGGTGGCTGGGTGGGGTGGAAGGGAAGGGGAGGGGCTGGGAAGGGAATTGGGAGATGGGAAGGGAGGTTTTTTGAAATTGGAGAACTCCCAAATGTTGTCATTTTCAGACTTTTAAATTTTGCCCTTATTCACTTTTCTGATACCTCTTCAAAAAAACTCCCAGGTTTGTGAGATATTACTTTCCCTTAAGAAATCCATACTTCCTCAGTGATGCACTATTTTTCATGAGACTATTAATTCCATACCAAATAATTGTTTTTTAACAGATTCTACAACACCAAAGTTAAACCTACAGGCCTATAATTGCTGGGTCTATCCTTCATTTTTTGAACAGAAACATAACATCTATAATTCTGCAGTCCTCTGAACCAGTCTATATCCTGGAAGATTGAAAGGTTATTGCTCGTGCTTCTGCACATTCAAATCTCATTTCCTTCAATAACCTTGGATGACATCTCACTGGGATGCAGTATCATTTCAAATTTATGTCCCAACAGCTTATCCAATACATCCTTGTCAAATTTAAATCCTTCCAGTGCCTGAGTTTCCTGCTCTGTCACCATGTCCTAGGCAGCTACTGCCCCACAGTTAAAGACGGATGCAAAGTATTAATTTAACACCTCAGCCATGCCTCTTCCCTCCATGTATAAATCTTTTTTTGATCCCTAATTGGGCTTATTCCTCTTCTTACACTCTTCTGCCTATTTATGTGCTGATAGAACACTTCAGGATTTTCCTTTATTAGTCTCAAGTTTTTTTTAATAATCCTTGGTTGCTTCTCTAACTTACATTTCCCCATTTCCCTTCTCAACCTACAATAAAACAAAGAACTGTGGATGCTGGAGATCTAAAACAAACAAAAAAAAAAGTGCTGGAGAACTGCTCTGAGGAACAATCACTGGACTTGAAACCGTAACTCTGCTTTCTGTTCACAGATGCTGCCAAACCGGTTCTTTGTTCCCTTCTAAAGCTTCAGTATTCAGCTTGATTTTCAGTTGTATTTACTACCTGACACTGGACAAATAGAGATATTTATTCTTTAATCTTATTCTCTGTCTCCTTTGCATTTGATGGTCCTACTTTTACCTATTGAGGAAAATGCCTTGATTCTACCTGAATCACCTCCACATTGTTCATTTATCGTTTTTCCTGTCAACCTCTGGGTCCAGTCTATGTAGCCAAATTCCATTCTTTCCCCATTCTCCTTCATTTAATTATTCTTATTCTTGATTGATCATTGCCATTTTATAGCAGCATCCTTAATTTTATGATATAGTGATCACTTTCTCCTAAAGGTTCCCCGACTGTCACTTGCTCTACTTGGTGAATCTCATTCCCAGGAACTAGTTCCAACAGCGCCTCCTTTCTTGGAGGACTGGGCACATTTCGGATGCAGTTCTCCTTGAGACAATTGAAAGACATTTGCCCCTCCCCACTCTTAAATTAACACTGACCCAGTCTATATTTGGGTAATTCAAGTCTCCCATTATAACCACATTTGCATATCTCTGCAAATTTCTTGCAGATCTGTTCCTGTATTCTTTCCACTTGTTAGACTACAGAGGGAAAGTAACTGCACCCCATGTGTTCCTTAGCTCTAGCCAATATGATTCTGTTCTTGAACCTGATAAAACAGTCCTTTCTCTCCAGTACAGTAATGCTGTCCTTAATCAATATGGCCACAAATCCTCCTCCTCTTTGATGCTTTCCAAATTTTTCTGAATGCCGTGTAAACAAGAATATTTAATATCTGTTCTGAATAAGGGTCACTAGACCCAAAACATTAACTCTGCTTTCTCTCCACAGATGCTGCCAGACTTACCGTGTTTCTCTAGCTATTTCTGTTTTTGTTTCATATTTAATATCCAGACCTGTCCTTCATTGGACCACATCTGTATTATTGCCACAGCATCATAATCCTATATACCAATCTGCACTTATAACTCCAAATCCTTTTTTGCTGTTCTTCATATATTCACACACGTATATACACTGATTTAGGCTTCATTACTTTCTCCTTTACTCCAACTTTACCTTTTACCTTATTATTCTCTATACTAGTGCTGTCTGTCTCTGCAAGTATCATGTACACCATAATATTCCTGTTGAATATGATTAGATTAGATTACTTACAGTGTGGAAACAGGCCCTTCGGCCCAACATGTCCACACCGACCCGCCTAAGCACAACCCACCCAGACCCATTCCCCTACATTTACCCCTTCACCTAACACTATGGGCAATTTAGCATGGCCAATTCACCTAACCTGCACGTTTTTGGACTGTGGGAGGAAACCGGAGCACCCGGAGGAAACCCACGCAGACACAGGGAGAATGTGCAAACTCCACACAGTCGATTGAGGCGGGAACTGAACCCAGGTCTCTGATGCTGCGGCAACAGTGCTAACCACTGTGCCACTGTGCCGCCCAAAATACCTGTCTTTGGTTTCCACTCACCTGCATAATTATTTAAAGCCCTCCCAACAGCACTGGCAAAGTATCCCACAAGCACCTACATCCCAGTTCTGTTCAGGTGTAACCCTTCTGACTTGTATAGGGTGCTATCTCCCTGGTATATGTCCCCAGAATTTCAAAGCCTCCCTTCTGCACCGTCTTTGTAGCAGCACATTCGTCTGGCTTATCTTTCTTTTTCTAGACTCACTTTTACATAGCATTGGTAGAATTCCAGAGTTGGCAAAAGTGAGTACTGCAGATACTGGAGATTAGAGTCAAGAGTGTGGTGCTGGAAAAGCACAGCAGGTCAGGCAGCATCTGAGGAGCAGGAGAATCGACGTTTCAGGCAAAAGCCCTTCATCAGGAATTCTTGATGAAGGGCTTTGCCCGAAATGTCGATTCTCCTGCTCCTCAGATGCTACCTGACCTGCTGTGCTTTTCCAGCACCACACTCTTGAAAGTATTCCACAGTTCACTACTTTCAATGTCAAGCTTGCTGATTTTCTACCTGGTTCCTTACAACCTGATTACAGGACCTTATCGCCGTCACTACCTATGTCATTAGCGTGAATGTGGACCACAACCTCTGGCTGCTCTGTGTCGCCAGGGAGAATGTCCTGCTGCTGTTTTGTGATATCCTTGATCCTTGCACTAAGAAGGTAACATACCATCCTGGGGTTGGGTTCATGGCAGCAGAAATATCTGTCTATTCCACTAACTGAAAAATCCCCAATCAGCACTGCCCTTCCATTCTTCCTTCCCTCTTTTACAGCTGTGACACCTTCCCACCCTTTCCTTCTTTACCCCTCCCCATCCTGGCTTTCCGTCTGTACACCTGCTCCTGGAATCCAATTTAAGTAGGGCCAACATAGAATAGATTTAAAAGTACCGATTCAACCTAATGGTGTTGTCATTGTGTTATTTTGGGAGATCATAACAGATAAAGATGCTACACTTATTGAAGTGTGACATCTTCCAATTAGATCAACTGAACAAACCTGGGACATTGTTCATTTGTCTTTATTTCAGCTGCCTTCTTTTCATCCAGTTTATTTGAATGAATTGCTCAATGTTTGTAAAAGCAAATCAAGAAAAGTGAAATTGCAATTTGTACAAGAAACCTTGCTCACAAAACCTTTTAGGTTTGCTAGAGCTTAAAACTTTTATTGTTGGGAAAGATGTGACTTCTGTGATAACATTTTAATGGAATGATATCCATTGCTGAAGTTATGAACTAGAATGTTATGGGATTAATATATCAGCAGGATGGATGGATGCGCACATTCTTACCCCTTGCCCTATCTGACAGAGTGACTCTAAAACTGTTCCAAGTTCAGGAATCATGTGGTTAATTATTCCATAGAAAGGGGTCAAGCTATATGTTTATTAACCCTTTCCCTAAAAATCATATGGTGATTACAAAAGAAACCCCTACCATCAATTCTCCTGTCCTCTGCCAAAGTTTGTGTCAAGTCAAGCAGACATAGGAGAAGAGGATTGTGAGACATTCAATGACTAGAGAGAGTGCAGGATCAGTATGTTCCTTGAAAGGTGAAAACAACAAATCCAGAAAATTATGGAGGATCAAGGGATATACAGGATTGGAGATGGAGGAAAAAAGGACACTTATGGTATGTACTGAAGGCTCAAAATAGTGGATATATATGTTTTAACCAAACTTTCTCACTTGAGTATCAAGGGTGGGACTCTAATCTTGCAATCTTCTCAATATTGCTTATTGTTGATTTCAGTGGCAAGTTAAATTCCATTTAGCAAAAAAAAAGTATATTACCATAACTGAAAGTTTCCAGATAAACAAGTTTGTTTGAAATTTCTCCCATTTTCAGGGATTCATCCACACAACTTGTAGCTGTTGGGTAATTGCTGGGCTGAGGGTCTTTGTTTGCTGCTCCCTAGATCCCTTTTGCAGCCTCGCTTGTAGTCACAAAGTTCTCTTGCAGACTACAGACCAAAGATTTGAATTACCTAACCTGACAGGTGTGACCACCCCCTAAAGCAAAGTATCCCAGTTCTCAGATACCCACACTTGGCCTCTGTATCACCCAGCCAAAGTCGGCAGCACATCAACCATGTTCCTTACTGACTGTAGGATTTAAAAATCCCTTTCTTATATCGAGCTCTGATGAGTCACTTTCAGATTTACACAGAAAAACTGTGCTTACTGAAGAGTTTCATGCTTCAAGTTATCTACAGTAAGATGTATAATGATACCTTTACACTTGTTGCCACATTCTACAGTGTGGTGATGATATCATAGACATGTCTGTTAAGAGACTTAGCACAACAGAGGAAAATAAAAGGAGGTAAAGAAGCAGCTGCAACCAGAAGAAAATGAAAAAGAAGCAGAACAAATCAGGAAAAAGCAAGTTAGCTGGAAGTGCACATGGAGTTCAGTTGGCAACACTGAGTTAGCACAGGAATCTGAAAAAAACAAAGTTGCCCATATTTCTCCCCGGTGTCATTTTAAAAAATCCCTAAGTAAATACCATAATTGTGAGCTGTTACCATTTAAAAATGCCATTTCTCTGGCATATTACAAAGGTAGGATGTCTGATAGGCCTTGTTTGTCCATCTGTGTGCATGTTTGAAAGAGAGGGAGGGAGAGAGTGGAAGAACGAATTGGCATAAAACTGTAGGTTTTGTTTATTGCTTCTGTACTCCCAGCTGGAAGGCTTGCTGAGTATAATTGTTATAAAAATAATGTAAATAGTCTTCTCGATGTCAGATTCAATCCAACGAGGCCAATTTTACCATCCTTTTGAACTCAATTTTTTGTATGCTTTTGTTTTGTATTTTGAAACTTCAGGGTAAAAACAATTTGGTTGAACTTACTTTTTTGAACACTTTCTGATTTGGCATTATTAATTTTATCTCCAATGATTGGGACAATTAAGGTTTTCACCACAGAAACATACTCCATGTAAGCATCTGTTCATCCTTCTTCATGTAACTCCAGCAAAACTAATAAATATAAGTTGATAAAAATGATATGGAATACATTAACAAGCAGTAATGAAGGCTAACATCAATAAAATTAACTTCAAATCCTCACTGAGTCAAATCTAAAATTGAAACTGATATATTAGGAGTAGCTAATTGCTTAGTGGTATTGTCGCTGACTGTTAATTCAGAGGCCTGGATTTCTGGAGACCTGGGTTCAAATCCTGCCACAGCAGATGGTGGAATTTGAATTCAGTAAATATCTGGAATTAATAATCTAATGGTGACCATGGATCCATTGTTGATTTATTGGAAAAGCTCATCAGGCTCACTAATGACCTTTAGAAAAGGAAACCATCATCCCTACCTGGTCTGGCCTACCGATCCGCAGCAATGTGGTTGACTCTCAACTGCCTTCTCGGCAATTAGGGGTGGGTAATAAATGCTGCCTAGCCAGTGACACCCACACCTCATGAATGAATAAAAAACATTTCAAGTGGCAAATAGGAAGTGTTTTTTTGAAGTGTATGATTTGGTAATGACTGACCTGTAGGAATACATAACTCCTCTGTGCATATTTTCTTTGAAAGCATAATTTAGTTCTCATATCTGACACAGATTCTTGGCTAGTGAAAGTGGTTAATTTTTTTTATTGATGATTCACATATTTTCAAAGCTTCATGTAATAACTCCCAGTATTAGACATGAGTTCCACATATCCTCCTGTAGTGTGATTTTGCATTGTAAAGCATGAAGAATAATTTTGGAAAATTCACAGCATCAGGGTGAATTCATGTGATAGATATTTACCAATGTTTCATGTCAACTTTTATTTTTGTGTCATCAAATCCATTGCTAGATTTGCATAATAATTGCCATTTCAGTCATGTTGATTAGGAAAATCAAAACTTCCCTAGCGATTTCTGTTTTATATATTTCAAATTTCCACCATTTGCAGTTATTTGTTCTATTTTAATGTTGCATGTGAGTAGGGCTGATACTTAAGATCCCCAACTGCGCTGATTTCCTAGATAATCAAGATACACTTCAACAAATTGCAGTGCAAAAGATTTCGAAGCTCATGATTGAGGTAAAATGTCTTTTAGTGGGGACACAACCAGAACCAGCAGTTTGAGGGCATTTATAATCTGGTGCTAAAGTGTGGCATTTGCTAAACCAATGATAGTATCCCTCCTTAATCTGCCAACTACTTTTTCTCCTGCCAGTACATCTTATAAGAAGTTCCTAAGGAGTAAACACTTGGAAAATATTTTATGTTTGCTATATATACAACTTTCTTTTGAAGGTTGAGAGGTAGAAATGTTTGGAATTTAGACTTTAGAGGCTGGATTCAATTTTTTCCATCCACTTGTGAGAGTTAGAAAGCATTTCAAATTCAGAACCATTGCTGAATTGCGGGAAGATGAAACGAAGAAATGGAGCGAAAAATTATATTGTATTTCTAAATAGATTTTTAATGTAATGAAACATGTATACTACTTTTAAAAAGCAATTACTTTAATAAAGGAGCTGTGGATGAGAACACGAGCAATGTAAGCAAGTCCCAACTAAGTATAGAGACTCAGAAGAATATTTCTTGTATTGATCAGTGAGTATTTAGAATAAATTCCAACAGAGTGTCATTTATAAAGAACAAAGAAAATTTACGGCCGTCCAAGCCTGAGCTGATCCAAATGCACGGTCTAAACCTTTCGGTCAATTCATAAGCATCTGTATCCCTCTACTCCCCACCTACTCATGCATTTATCCAGATGCATCTTAAATGAATCTACCACCTCTGCTGGCAACGCGTTCCAAATGCCCACCACCCTCTGTGTGAAGTCCTTGCCACATGTATCCCCCTTAAACTTTCCACCTCTCACCTTGAAAGAGTGGCCTCTTGTTATTGAATCCTTCACCCTGGGAAAAAGCTTGATTCTATCCACCCTGTCTATAGCCTTCATGATTTTATAAACCTCAATCAGGTGCCCCCTCAATCTCCTTTTTTCTAATGAAAATAAACCTAACCTACTCAACCTTTCTTCATAGCTAGCACCTTCCATACCAGGCAACATCCTCGTAAAACTTCTCTGCACCCTCTCCAAAGTGTTCACATCCTTTTGGTAATGTGGCGACCAGAACTGTACACAATATTCTAAATGTGGCTGAACCAATGTCTTGTACAATGTTAACATCACTTGCCAGCTCCTATACTCAATACCCCGTCCAATGAAGGCAAGCATACTATACGCTTCTTGACCACTCTATCCACCTGTGCAGCAACCTTCAGGTTACAATGGACCTGCACTCCCAGATCTCTCTGCCCATCAACTTTTCCCAAGGCTCTTCCATTCATTGTATAATTCGCTCTAGAATTAGTCTTGCCTAAATGCATCACCTCACATTTGTCTGAATTGAAATCCGTCTGCCATTTTTTCGGCCAACTCTCCAATCTATCTATATCCTCCTGTGTTCTCTGACAGCCCTTTATGCTTTCTGCTACTCCACCAATCTTCTTGCAATCTGCAAACTTGCTGATCATACCAACAGTGCCCTCTTCCAGATCATTTATGGATATTACAAAACAACAGTGGCCCCAACACTGACCCCTGTGGAACACCACTGTAGTCACCTTTCTCCATTTCGAGAAACTCCCTTCAGCTACTACTCTCTGTCTCCTGCTGATCAACCAGTTCTTTATCCACCTAGCTAGAACACCCTGCACACCATGTGACTTCACTTTCTCCATTAGTCTACCATGGGGAACCTTATCAAACACCTTACTGAAGTCCATGAATATGAGATTAACAGCCCTTCCTTCATCTATCAACTTGGTCACTTCCTCGAAGAATTCTATTAAGTTGGTAAGGCATGATCTCCCCCGCACAAAACCATGTTGTCTATCACTGATAAGCCCATTCTTTTCTAAATATAGATAGATCCGATCCCTCAGTATCTTCTCCAGCAACTTTCCCACCACCGACGTCGGGTTCACTGGTCTGTAGTTACCCGGAATATCCCTACTACTCTTCTTGTACAGGGGGACAACATGAGCAACCCTCCAATCCTCCGGCACTTCATCTGTATTTAAGGATACCACAAAGATATCTCACAGGGCCCCAGCTATTTCCTCTCTTGCCTCCCTCAGCAACCTGGGATAGATCCCATCTGGTCCTGGGGATTTGTCCACCCTAATAACCTTTAGTCTACCCAACACATCTTCCCTACTTATCATCTCAACATTGATCATGTTCCTCTCCTTGGTGAACACTGATGCAAAGTAGTCACTCAGAATCTCACCCATTCTCTCAGGTTCAACACACTGTCTTCCTTCATTATCCTTTAGTGGACCAATCCTTTCTCTAGTTACCCACTTGTTTCTTACATGAGAATCCCAAAACATTTTATTCTTCTTAATTCTGCTTGCTAAAGCTATTTCATGACCCCCTTCAGCCCGCTTGGTTCCTCGTTTAAGACTTGTCCTACTCTTGCAATATTCCTCCAGGGCCTGTTCTGTTCTTAGCTGCCTAGACCTTATGTATGCTTTCCTTTTCCGCTTGGCTAGTCGTACAATTTCTCCTGTCATCTACGGTTCACGAATCTTGCCCTTCCTATCCTTTGCCTTCAACGGGACATGCCTATCCTGCACTATCTTTAACCTATCTTTGAAAGCCTCCCACATTTCAAATGTGGACTTCCCTTCAGATAGCTGTGTCCAATCCACATTTCCCAGCTCCAGCCTAATTTTGATATAATTGGCCTTGGCCCAGTTTAGTCCTCTTCCCTTAGGACCACTCTCTTTCTTTATCTACTTACAGACTTGTGGTCACTGTTCCCAAAGAAATCCCCCACCGCAACTTCTACCACTTGTCCTGCCTCGTTCCCCAGTACCAGGTCCAATATGGCCCCTTCCCTTGTCAGACTATTGACATACTGCTCTAGAAAACTCTCCTGGAAGCTTCTTACAAATTCTACCCCTTCCAGACCTTTGACGTTAAGTGTATCCCAGTCAATGTTGGGAAAATTAAAATCTCCCATCACCACTACCCTATTGCCTCTACATTTTTCCATAATCTGTTTACCTATTTTTTCTTCTGCCTCACGCTCATTGTTGGGAGGTCTGTAATACAGCCCCAACAATATAACTGCACCCTTTTTATTTCTCAGCTCCACCCACAATGCCTCACCACCCAAGACCTCCATAGTGTGCTCCTTTAACACAGCCATGATATCGTCCTTGACCAGCAAATTGGACTTTTGAATGGGCGCTGGATATCTGTGAGAAAGGAGATTGAGCATTTTATGATATACCGGTGACTATGCATGATTTTATCAGCAGTTAGCGAGGAAATAGCAAACAAAAAGCAAAGAACTGTGGATGCTGAAAATCTGAGAAGCAGAAATTACTGGAGAAACTTTAGTCCTGAAAAAGCGTCACAGAGCTTGAAATGCTTGAATGCTTTCTCTCCCCAGATTGCTGCCAGACCTGCTGAGTTTCTCCAGCAATTTTTTTTTGTTACAGCTAGGAAATAAAATTGCATGAAGGGAATCTACAGTAGATGGATTGTATTTGATACTTTGGATATTTATATAGCTGTATTTGCATATGATACCATTGGTACAATATGATTTTCTTCAAATTAATTAGCAGTGTGCAGTTTCTGTATTGAATATGAGCAAGTATCCTTGTTACAAGGTATACAGTTTATAAGTTGGTATAATCACTTGATTATGAATTAAATCAGAATAACTTAATAGATTGCAGAGGCTAGCCAATATAAATTATGAGCATCTTTAACAAAGCCGATGCTAATGTTTGCAAACCAGTAGCTTCTACATCTTAGGACCTGGGTCATTTGCACTTCCTACACTACACCAATGTCAAGTAACTAGGATTCATAGAATCAAAAAATCCTTCAGTACAGATGGAAGACAATGGAGATGGAGGCCAATGTGACTACACTGGTTTCTTCAAAGGAGTATCCAATTAATCCCACTCCCTATTTTTGGCCCATGACACACATTGACTCACCTTTGAAGCACAACTCCAAAGATGTGAGTCACTTTCAGGCTCTATACTCTAACAGAGTGATTCTTTATAATGAAGTAAAGGTGCCATGCATACACTAATGCAGTCAGTAATGCTACCTGGCAGTGACAGAATGTGCTAGAGGAGGTGACCTCACATCTGGCAATTACATCACTGTGTTCCATGTGTGGTAAAGCCACTATAAATGCATGCACCACTGATGATGGCCCAGGGAGGTGAGGCAGGGGAGGAGGGAGGCCAGCGGTAAGAGGGTGGAGGAGATGCCAACTTTATCTCTAGCCACCTTACCACCGATTTCTGGATGGGGTTTGGGGACAAACTAGAATCAACAGATTGTGGAAGGGTCTGCTGCTGGACCTGCTCTTTCCACCTTTTTGGACTCCATAAATCACCATAAATGCAGTTATTCATAAGACATTTTGGGCAGCATCGGACAACACTAATTCCTTTTATTGTTTCCTTGATGTCAGGCCGTGAATAATGACATTCAGGCTCTGTATGGCACCTGGTGGTATATTCACAAGGAATGTGATTGTCCCTTAAAAGACAGTTTTGTATGTGTGAGTATTGACTCGGAGGATGAGACTTTTGAGGCGTCAGGCTGACTTTCAAAATTGCAGGTGGGACCTGGTTATGGAAATCTCACTCATATTTCGAATGTATCCCACTGATGTTGGCAGTCCAAAGAACACGGGATGTAAATCATGTGGGTGGTACATCTGAACTCAGCAGTGCCCTTAAACTTAACACTGAGTTTAAAAAGAGCTCCTTTTCACTGTTCCAAGGGCTGCAGTGTAGGAACCACAATCTTATGGAATAGGTAAAACCGCTCTTCAACGATTGATGAAATATAATTAAGTGTCTTGATCTGAAGTAAATTAGATCACTGACTCATTAAATATAACAAAATAACAGTCTTTTTAGTTTTGTTAGATTGAAAAAACAGACAAAGATCGCTACAGTTAATTGATTAGCCATCTGAAGCGTTGTTGGGGACTTTTCCCAAGAGTTCATATTACACAGCATTCAATGATGAATGCTTGGCTGAGTTTCAAAAGCTCCAAAAGTACTTAGCTTGGGAGGGAACAAGGTTCACATTTCAATTGATTGTTTAATAACCTTTTAAAACTGCCAGTTGTCTTTAATCTGTTTAGTGAATAAAAGATAGTTTTTTTTTCTTTAACCATCAGATGAACAGTCTGAGGAACTTAATTTTTAATTGGGTTTAATGATTTTTTTCTTTCTTTTCTGTATCAAGATTCTGGAGTGATCATTCTCTCAGGAGAATTTATCACCTAACAATTTACAGGCACATGGCTCTTGAATTCTTCCCATAATTAATTCTGGGTGGGTGATTATTGACATAGCTTGGAGGCAACATGGAGATCTGAGAAAACTTGGAGGTGTGAAAACATGGAGACTTGGAGGTGTGAAAACATGGAGACTTTATGGGGACTACATGGTGTTTGAGACTTTCATATAACTGGGCCAAAGTGTCTTAATTGAAGTGGGCCTTCTAACCAATCTTCCTCAGCACTCATCTAGCTCTACATCCACGTCTGACCTGCCTCTGGAGGTAGATGGCCTGACTCCAGCATGCTTCCACCTGGCTAGAATGAAGATATCGCAGATGTGGCCCACTTGTCAAAGGCAGCTCTAGCTTCAGCTTGAGTCTGAATTTTAGCTCAGTGGTAACTCTGTTGCTTCTGAATTAAAACAGATATGGCCATAACATTCTTGATAATAGTGCCTGAGGGGTGTCCAGGAGTTTACAAAGTCTTTTCGGAGAGATAGTTTAAAATCCTACCTGCTGTCAAATGTGGGCACAAAAATCTCAGGTGCTATGTTGAGGATATTTAATTGAAACAATATTAATCTCTCAACACATATCACATAACACATAATCATATCTGGTTATGATCACATTGCTGTTACTGTGACTCCGTGCAAATTGGCTCCCGTGTTTCCTTCAGTGCAGCATGCACATTGAAAGAATTTGATGGACAATAAACAGTTTGAATTTGTCCTGAGATCATAGGGGAGCCTTTCTTTCATTGCCTTAAGGAGCCATCACATACAAATCTGATTCTGCTCTTGATGAACACCCACGCATGTAGGCATGTAACAGGAATCGCTGAGCAGTTATCATCACTTGCATAGTGGGAATTCAAGCTTATATTTCACCCTTGACCTGAGGATACTGAATTCGGCAATAATACTCAACATCAAAAGCAAACTGTTTTAGAGAGTGGAAATCTAAAATAAAAGCAGAAAGTGGAATCTGCAGTGAAAGTTAACTTTTTAGGTTGATTACTTTTCACTAGAATTCACTAAAATGTTTTAAGCAAGTACAGAGAAAGTTTAAGATAGATGGTGAAAGGATGAGAGTGTAGGAAGAAATGAACAAAAGGAGAAGAAGTGGGAGACCAGGAAAGATTAATTGCCCTATTTCCCCCTCCTGGATATGATAAGATAAGTGAACAATTGGGCAGGTTGTCCCAGAGATATACAGACCTGCTTCTCAACATTTCATCAATTGGATGAGTTGGACCATTTGAAAAATTCTCAAATTGTCCGCAGTTAATGCCCTTAACTGCTCTACTTATTGTCCCTTAAGGGACTCAACTCACCATCTTTCTAATTACCAAAGCTTGAAATAGTCAGAGGTGTAGGGAAAGAGGACAAGTGGATTACTTCTGAAAGCTATGCTCTGCCTTCCCCTAACATCCTCTTCCCATGACAGTCATGGAGATGCACCGAACAGAAACAGACGCTTTGGTCCAACTTGGCCATGCCAACCAGATATCATAAATTAATCTAGTCCCATTTGCCAGCACTTGGCCCATTTCCCTCTAAACTCTTCCTCTTCATATGCCCATCCAGATACCTTTTAAGTTTGTGATTGTATCAGTCTTCACCACTCTGGCAGCTCATTCCATACACGCACCACCCTTTGTGTGAAAAAGGTGTCCCTTAGGTCCCTTTGGAATTTTTCCCCTCTCACCCTAAACCAATGCCCTCTGGTTCTGGGCTCCTCACCCCCGGGAAAACACCTTGTCTATTTACTCTATCCATGCCCCTCATGATCTTAAAACCTCTTTCAGGTCACCCTCAGCCACTGACGCTCCAGAGGTTACAGCCCCAGCCTGTTCAGCCTCTCCCTATGCCTCAAATCTTTCAACCCTGACAACATCCTTCTAAATCTTTTCTGAACTCTTTCAAGTTTCACAACATCCTTCCAAAAGTAGGGAGACCAGAATTGCAAAGAGTATTCCAATAGTGGCCTAACCAATGTCCTGTACAGCCGCAACATGACCTCTTAACTCCTATACTAAATGTTCTGACCTTTACAGGAAAGCATACTAAATACCTTCTTCACTGTCCTATCTACCTGCGACTCCACTTTGAAGGAACTATGAACCTGCACTCCAAGGTTGCTTTGTTCAGCGGCACTCCCCAGGACCTTAGCATAAAGTGTATAAGTCCTGCCCTGATTTGTCTTTTCAACATGCAGCACCTCACATTTATCTAAATTAAACTCCACCTGCCACTCCTCAGCCCATTGGCCCATCTGATCAAGATCCAGTTGTACTCTGGGGTAACCTTGTTTGCTGTTCACTACATCTCCAATTCTCGTGTCAACTGCAAGCTGACTAATTATATGTTCACTTATGTTCAAATCCAAATCATTTATATATATATGAAGAAAAGCAGTGGACCCAGCACTGATCCTTGCAGCACACCACTCGTTACAGGTCTCCAGTCTGAAAAGCAACCCTCCACCGCCACCTTCTGTCTTCTACCTTGTGGCAGTGACCAGGTAATCTGTTTTTGAGATATAGATTGAAGGATACATATCGGTGAAGAAACCAAAAAGAGCTCCTTCTCTTTCAAAATAGTGCCATGGGTTCCTATGTAGCCATCTGAGAAAGCAGACAGAGTCTCAGAGTAATTTTACATCCAAACGATGGCAACTGCAACAGTGTAGCACTTTTTCCTACACTGCACAGAAGTAGCAACTTTGATTTTTACACTGGTGTGGGATTTGAACCCACAATTTTAACACTCGGCACTAAAAGTGCTAAAATCTGAATTATGGCTGACTGAGAATGTGTAAAATCTCACCTCTGAGCTTTAGAGATTGGCTGCTTTGGCATTGATTAACATCTGAGCATTTTAATAAGGCCATTCTTTCATAATCACTCCCACCCCATCAATAGTCTGTATCAAGTGTCAAATATGCAGTTTGTTTTCAATTTAAGGTAATGTAAGGTAAATGTTCACAATATGTTGCAATTTCCACAGCAACTGGGACAACTGGCCAAATTCAACTTTAGTTTGCTTGTGGAAACAGTTCATTAACTTGAGGTGAACTTTCTTTGGTCAGAATTGACTTTTTTGGGGGGCACTGACAGATGAGCACTAAGAAATAATGCAGAAATGGTTGGATTGATTGAACTCTGGCCTTGAAATTAGGTTAATCAACACACATTTTCAAAGCAAAACAAGATCTCCCCCACACTTCAAGGGGGAGGTATCAGCTTTGTGATTCTCCAAAGCATAGAATATAACACTCCAAGATACATTAAAACACTCAACAGCCTTTTAATTTTGAAGAGATACTAGTATTGTTATGCAGAGAACCGCGGCAACCAGTTAGCATGTAGCAGAATCTCAAAAACAGCAATGATATGAATCATCAGTAAATGTGTTCTAATTATGCTGGATGAGGATGAAATATTGCCTGTGCTGAAAGTCTTGTTTTGAAGGATGCAATGGGACCTTCTATGTCGAACTGAACATCAGCTAAAGATGAAAACTTCACCATGGCAGCATTCTGTCAGTACTGCACTATTTTGTGTTCATGAGTCTGCTTTATCGATGTGGTTGAGAAACAAATACTGGCCGATTCAGATGTCCCCTTCTTTGCTTTGAACAATGAAGTAGAACCTTGGATGTCTACTCGAGCAGGAGCAAGGATTTGTTTTAACTGCTGCTGTCATTGTATGTCATGCTTGTCAGTCTTACACCATCCTCATATCCACTATACCTTCTTTGCAACTTCTTTGTGAGACCCAACATCCAACTACACCATGGTTGACCCCTCTTTCTGCTGTACTCCACTTTGGCCTTTACAGGAGATCTTTGTAGGTGTTTAGCTATGATCAAATGGCTGCAATACTGGCATTTTCTTCTCTGTATGTCTCTTTTTAAGAGTTATTTTTGCTTCTGCAATTTTACAACCACTTCAATTATCCGATGGTTTCTACATGAGTTTGCAAGAATGCCTTAGTATCCACCTTTCTTACATAGATCCTTACTCAGTGTGAGGTGATGCATAATAACTGAAGGATTTACACAATGAATGGTTGGATCTAGGGAGTATTTAGGAACAAAGTGACCTTGGTGTATAAGTCTAGAGACCCCTGAAGGTGTCAGCACAGGTATATAGGCCTTCATTAGCTGTAGCATAGAATATAGGAGCAGGGAAGTCTTTTTGCAACTTTATAGAGCATTAGTTAGGCTACAGATGCAATTCTGGTTGCCATACTATTGGAAGGACATGGTTGCTCTGGAGATGGTGCAGGAGAGATTCGGGAGAGACTGGATAGATTGGGTTTGATTTCCCTGGAGCAGAGGAAGCTGAAGGGTGGGGAATCAGATTGAGGTCTACAAAATTATGAGAGGCACATATGGAGTTATCTGTAAGAATCTTTTTCCTCTGGCAGTTATGTCTAAGACCAGAGCACGTATATTTAAGGTGAAGATTAAGTAATTTATTGGAGATCTGAGGAAACATTCACTTAGAGAATGGTAGAAATATGTAATATTGCAGCTTGAGAGGCAAGTACTCTTGCAACATCTAAGAAGCATCTGGACAAGCATTTAAAATGCCAAGGCATAGTAGGATAAGGATCCGGTGCAGGTAAATGGGATTGGTATAGTTTGGTGATTGTTTGTTGGCATAGGCATAATGGGCCAAATGATTTGTGCTATATGACTCGATGACTTGATGACTCACTATTCTTTAATTTCTGAAGCACACAGGTAAATGAATGGAATGTAGCAACGTATGAGTGCTTTCCTTATTATAATCTTGAATTTTCTTCATAATATGCTCTTTATCCTCACAAATATTTGTTTTTTCCATCCTTTTGATTTTGGCATTGAACCTACCATATTTTGTCGTCATTTGTTCTTAGTAAACTAACTGATCTATTCGCTCCAGTATGATAGCTTCCATTTCAATCTTTAGTACATTCTAATGTATTCCTTCTGACTACCATTGTTATTGTCTTACGGTATTTTAGAAAAAGATGGTATTTCTAACAGTGTAGCATTCCCTCAAGACTTTGTGAAAATGCAAACCCAGATTACATGCTTAGCTACCTGGAATTGGTTTTGAACTCATGACCTTCTAACTCAAAAATAAGAATTCTACCACAACACCAAGGCAGATAATTAGAGCCAGTGTAAATGCATCCTGTCCCAAGGCACTTTTTTCAGTGACTAGAGTTTGGCATAGATAATTAGTGGTAAACGCTGCATTAAATTGTCTGGTGGAAAACTGTAAAAATGGTTGCATTAAAACAGAATTAAATTTTACAGTTTTTGATGTTTTCAGCTTTTATTGGCTTTAAATCTAGTGTGTGTGTTTTGATGTTAGTTATTGAGAACTGTCATCTCTTAGTGACCCATCCATTTCTCATAGCCTTCTGTGACATCATCCAAAACCACAAATGTCAGGTTCCATATATATACATAACAAGCAGCTCTGCCTCATCACTACCTCTCTTGACTGTTATACTATCTCTAAGTAGTCAGACTGGTTGTTTGATATCTAGCTCTGGATAAGCATAAACGACCTTCTCTTGATATTAGTACAGCAGAATTGTCAGTCCCCATTTCTGAGTCACAAACTCCATCCAGCTTTTTTTGTAATTGTCTGATGCTGAAGGAGACACTTTGCAACTTCAGTACAGTATTTTATTCCTGGGTCAGTGAATAAGCACATACGCATCATGTTGGAAATCTGCCAACTTCTAAATCCATTTAATTACCGAACTCTATCCATGACTCAGTCATTTGAAGCCCTTATCTGTGTCTTTGTTCCTGTAATTGTACTGTGCCTTTAAGACAGATTTGTTGTGTGCTGCTTCTCTTGCAGAAAGGTATTGCTGCTGGTGATGAAATATGTTTGCTTCAGAAGCACTGAGTAAACAGCTTTGAGCTTTCTGTGTTTTATTGAAGTAAATTAAGGAAGCATGAGTGGGTGGAGTTAGGCTATCTCAGACTCAGGGTTTTAATTGTGCTTTCAGTTGGTGTTTGGAGTTTTCAATTGAAGCTGATAGATACAGCTCTGTCTCTTCACTGCACCAAAAACATTGAGTTTTCTCCCTCTGCTGCTAGATTATATCTTTTGGTCTACCTTTCTCCTTGACTGGAAGGGAGTTGGCGCATAAGGACAATCTGTTTTACTGAATTTATCTTTATGGGATGCTGCTGTTTTGGAACAAATGATAATTCATTATTAAAAAGTATATTAATTTATTAAGTATCTCAATAGAGTTAAAGCTATGTCAGTTCATAATTTTTGTTTATATTTTAATTGTGTTGTAAGAATGAAGTGTGCTTTGCTTAAAACCTAGTGGTGGACTAATGGAATCATACCGGGAGACAGGGTCTTTTACCTAGCATAGAGTGTGTCTTTTTATTTTATTTAAAGATATCTCCTTGATATATTTTGAGGATGTTTGGTCTGGTCCAGAACAATTACCTTGAGAATTAACAATTCTAAAAATCCTGTAGCAGGCCTCCCATTTTCAATCTTGTATAATCTGACCCCATCCTAAACTCTACTGCCAAATTCTAACTAGCACCAAGTCCCTTCTATTCACTCACCTACCTTGCCTTCCAGTCCAGTAATGCCTCACTTTCAAGTCTTTCCTTGGCCTTGCTCATCCCTATCCCTGGGATTTCCAGGTGCTCCACAAACGTTCTGAAATCTGCACAATTCTCCAATTCTAGCCTCTTGTTTTTGTTTCCCTATTTTGACACACAGTTATCTCACTGTTGTAATCTCTTCTTATGGGTTATGTCAAATTTAGACTGTGAACATTACTGTGATGTGAGTGAAAGGGACTTAGTGCAGGTTAGAATATGGGCAGCCAAATTTAGGGTGAACTCGAGTTTTACAAGATCAAAATAGGAATTCTGTCACAAGATAATTAACATTGTTAATTGTTGCGGTAACTAATATGGACCAAACAAAACCCCCTTAAAATATATCAATGAGATAGCCTAGACCGTATCTTATTACTTTATCTGAAGTTAAGTGTCAGGCACTGTGTTCCAGTGTAGTTCAATTGGTCCACCATTAGGATTTGAGGGATGTTTTATAAAGATAAAAGTGCTGTATGTATGAATACAAGTTCCCATTAATAACTGTAAATGTAAATGTTAGTTAAAAGGAATGCATTTTTCTTTGTTTGCATACAACATATTTTTGACAAAAGCTTCATGTCTCCAATTATATTAAATACAATGGTAGTCACTACTGGTTGTTGCATCATTTAACAATGTCAAGCAAAAATAGAAATTTTGACGATGAAACCATTCATGTTTTACAAGGAACACAATGTGACTTGTGGTGTCCCATAAGGAACTGTGTTAGGGCCTCAATTAATTGCATTATTTATTAGCAACTTAATGGCATACAAAGTCATATAGGCAAATTTGCTGATGACATCAATGTTGGGCAGGATTATCAACAGCATAGAGATTAGCATAAAATTACAAAGGAATATTGGGAATCTAGGTGAATGGGCAAAACTGTGTCAAATGGATTTTAATATAAGCAGGAATGAGGTTATCCATTTTGGACTGAAAGAGGATAGATCAGGGCACTTTCCAGATGGTATGAAGTTAACTACAAAGGTTATCTATAGAGACTTAGGGTTCAAGTGCAAAGATCTTAAAAATGTCATGAACAAGAACAGAAAATAATTGAGAAGGCTAATGGAATGCTGGTCTTTATATCAAGAGGATTGGATTATCAGGATGCAGAGGTTATGCTGCCACTATACAAAACCTAGATAGACCTCATTTGGTGCTCTATGAGCAGGTCTGGGCACAGTACTTTTAGGAATGATATATTGGCCTTGGAGGGAGTACAACATAACCCCTAAAGTCCAGCATTATTTTAAGTTATGAAGCTAGATTATAGAAATTATCCTGTCACAGATCTAAAAGTTGAAGTTCTAAATTGGGGAAAGGCTAATTTTGATGGTATTAGGCAAGAACATTCAAAAGCTGATTGGGGGCAGATGTTCACAGGTAAAGGGACTACTGGAAAATGGGAAGCCTTCAGGAATGAGGTAACGAGAATCCAGAGAAAATATATTCCTGTTAGGGTGAAAGGAAAGGCTGGTAGGTGTAGGGAATGCTGGATGACTAAAGAAATTGAGGGTTTGGTTAAGAAAAAGAAGGAAGCTTATGTAATGTATAGACAGGATAGATCGAGTGAATCCTTAGAAAAGTATAAAGGTAGTAGGAGTACACTTAAGAGGGAGATCAGCAGGGCAAAAAGGGGACATGAGATAGCTTTAAGGAGAATCCAAAGGGTTTTTCCAAATACATTAAGGACAAAAGGGTAACTAGGGAGAGAATAGGGCCCCTCAAAGAGCAGCAAGGCGGCCTTTGTGTGGAGCTGCAGAAAATGGGGGAGATACTAAGCGAGTAGTTTGCATCAGTATTTACTGTGGAAAAGGATATGGAAGATACAGAATGTAGGGAAATAGATGGTGACACATTGCAAAATGTCCATATTACAAAGGAGGAAGTGCTGGTGTCTTGAAATGCATAACGATGGATAAATCCCCAGGACCTGATCAGGTGTACTGTAGGACTCTGGGAAGCTTGAGAAGTGATTGATGGGATTCTTGCTGAGATATTTGTATCATCGATAGTCGCAGGTGAGGTGCAGGAAGACTGGAGGTTGGCTAACGTGGTGCCACTGTTTAAGAAGGATGATGAGGACAAGCCAGGGAACTCTAGACCAGTGAGCCTGATGTCAGTGGTGGACAAGTTGTTAGAAGGAATCCTGAGGGGCAAGATGTACATGTATTTGGAAAGGCAAGGACTGATTATGGATAGTCAATATGGCTTCGGGCATGGGAAATCATGTCTCACAAACTTGACTGAGTTTTTTGAAGAAGGAACAAAGAGGATTAATGAGAGCAGAGCAGTAGATGTGATCTACATGGACCTCAGTAAGGCGTTTGACAAAGTTTCCCATAGGAGATGGTTAGCAAGGTTAGATCTCACGGAATGCAGGGCAAACTAGCCATTTGGAAACAGAACTGGCTCAAAGATAGAAAACAGAGGGTGGTGGTGAAGGGTTGTTTTTCAGACTGGAGGCCTGTGACCAGTGGAGTGCCACAAAGATCGGTGCTGGGTCCAGTACTTTATCTCATTTACATAAATGATTTGGATGCGAGCATAAGAGGTACAATTAGTAAGTTTGCGGATGACACCAAAATTGGAGGTGTAGTGGACAGCGAAGAGGGTTACCTCTGATTACAACAGGATCTTGACCAGATGGGCCAATGGGCTAAGAAGTGGCAGATGGAGGTTAATTCAGATAAATGTGAGGTGCTGCATTTTGGGAAAGCAAATCTTAGCAGGACTTATACACTTTATGGTAAGGTCCTAGGAAGTGTTGCTGAACAAAGAGACCTTGGAGTGCAGGTTCATACCTTCTTGAAAGTGGAGTTGCAGGTAAATAGGATAGTGAAGAAGGCGTTTGATGTGGTTTCTTTTATTGGTCAGAGTATTGAGTACAGGAGCTGGGAGGTCATGTTGCGGCTGTACAGGACATTGGTTAGGCCACTGTTGGAATATTGCATGCAATTCTGGTCTCCTTACTATCAGAAATATGTCATGAAACTTGAAAGGGTTCAGAAAAGATTTACAAGGATGTTGCGAGGGTTGGAGGATTTGAGCTATAGGGAGAGGCTGAACAGGCTGGGGCTGTTTTCCCTGGAGTGTTGAAGATTGAGGGGTGACCTTATAGCGGTTTACAAAATCATGAGGTGCATGGATAGGATAAATAAACAAAGTCTTTTCCCTGGGGTCATGGAGTCCAGAACTAGAGGGCATAGGTTTAGGGTGGGAGGGGAAAGATATAAAAGAGACCTAGGGGGCAACATTTTCACACAGGTGGTGGTACGTGTATGGAATGAGCTGCATGAGGGAGTGGTGGATGCTGGTACAATTGTAACATTTAAGAGGCATTTGGATGGATATATGAATAGGAAGCGTTTGGAGGGATATGGGCCAGGTACTGGCAGGTGGGACTAGATTGGGTTGGAATATCTGGTCGGCATGGATGGGTTGGACCAAAGGGTCTGTTTCCATGCTGTACATCTCTATGATTCTATGACAAAGTGATTCTTTAATTACATGTGGAATGTCCTTGACACTGGTCCAACTCCCTCAGAGCCAACTCAGCACATCAGAAGATCTGACACTTTTTTTTAATCTGTCACCTGGGCTCCCTGATTGATCCAGATTAACAGCCCCAAAAAGGGAACTGATATTCTATGAGGTCCATCTGGCTGACTTTGTTACAGTCAATGCAAACAGGGTAGATAAATATAAACTGTTTAAACTGTTTGGAGATTCTAGAACTGGGGACGTGGTCTCCAAGTTAGGGCTTGGCCATTCAGGCAACACATTAGGAAGCACTTCTCTACATTTGAAACTCTCTTCCACAAATGATAGTTTATGCTAGATCAGTTGTTAATTTTGAACCTAAGATTGATACTTTTTTTTGTTCAGCAAAGGTACTAAGAGATATAGCCCAGAGCCATGTGTGGCAAATGGAACAAGTGATAAGAGAGCAAACACTTCTCGCATCAAATAATTGGAATATGGAATGCATTGCTTGAAATTGGCTGGAGGCAAGTTCACTTAAGACATTCAAGAGGGCATTGGACAATTAATTTGGATGTGCAAGAATGTGGGAAAAAAAGCAATCGATTGCATTTTGTCATAATGCCAATTCAAAGGTCAGAGGATGTCATGACAGACTGAATGGTCTCCTACTGCACCGCAACATTTTGGGATTCTTTTGTGAACTCATGTCAGCTTAGAATATTATCTGTGGATTTTATTCATCTCAAACAACATCAAAACTCTGACAAATACTTTGACAAACGCTATTGCATCCCTATCAAGGGGGGAAATCTGCTGCCATTCCTTCTGACATCTGAGCAGAACAAATTTTGCAGCAACAAGACAAATACTTTGTATTCAACTCACATGCCAACATCTGCTCTGTCTTGTAATATTTCTAAACTTTGCTTTCACTATGATTCCAACAGCAGTTCAAACTCATTAATAGTAAAACCTTCACAGCGTACTCACAAAATAGCCTTAATAGTTTCTATAAGAGTAGACATAAAGGGTGCAGATGCGCTTTGGATACTAGATGTGCTTGCTGTCTGTTAGTTTTACTGAAAGCTGTGGTGTTACTGTTCTTTCAGAAATGATTTTATGAGGTGAAAATAACAAACACTATCACACCTGTAATGTTATTCAATGATCTGAAGATCCATGAAAGTGAAACTAAAAATGCTGTAGAATTAACCTGACTATTTGACAGTGTTTTCAGCCTGTTCACTTGAGGGCAAGCAAAATTCATAAAGCATAAACTGAATATGTATTGGGTGAAAAGACTTTCAGAATCGAGGAGATGCATCAATCTATTTGCTTTCTAAACTCTTAACAACTATAAGTGATGCACATCATGATAATTGCTGTTGTTCAATTTTTCACAATCCATGACTTACAAACCATTTTAATGCATTCCATTGTGCATTGTATTTGACACAACTGGAGGAATTGGTGAATAGAAAAAGGCAGCAAAACATTGGTTCAAACTATTTTTCAGTGTGCTGTCCATGAACCGCACTATAGTCAACTACAAGCATTAACCTGTGATGCAATTGGGAAGAGTGATAGTTATCCAGGACCAATGGGTTATTAGAGCAAGTAACAGGCAGAAAGTTTTTGATACATAAGCATTATTGCATTCTCCTACCAAATGCAACAACTTTCATGTTTTGCCATCAGTTTACTCTTCAAAATAAACACTGTGGAGGATTTCAAAGTAGTATTTAAAATCTGTGAAGTAAGTAATCAATTTCAAAAAGCCAGCCTTCCAGTAACCTTAAATCTGGAGGTTTTCTCTCTTGCTCAGAATACAATAAACTAAGATTCAAACAAGACACATTGTTTCCTAACTGCAAAGACCTTAGATGCTAGATAGATTTTTTTTTCATATGTAGTTTCTCATTCACATATTTTTCCCCTTCATAAGTACAATTCGTGATAAAAGATTAATCAGTTGCATGTTCTTGGGAGAATAAAAAAAATCATCTCCTATGTCATTTTGTCCTGAGGTTGCACAAATGTCTCTTGAAATGTATGTACAATGTACATAGTTTTCTTCCATATGTGAGAAATGAAGCTCACTGCCAAATAATTTTAGTCAGAGTCAAATTCTGAAGCAGCTTTTATTCATACATTCTTGCAAGACTGGGTAACTCAAAGTCAGCACACCCCAGAATAAGATTAGCACATTTTTATACAGTTTCTTTGAGTCTCTCGGTTCTTCCCCTTTTACTTTATTGGCTTAGCATGCAAAGCTTCAAACCTATCACAAATATTCGTAACTCTGTGCCCTTGTTTACTTCTCCAATTACACTTTCTTCAGCGCCCCTTACCCATATTTATTTCTGGCCTTATTGGTCCCCTTATCCTATCCAGTTCCTTGTTCATGACAAAGTGCAGCTGTTTAGTCTAACTGTTTTACCACATCCCTCAGTGGTCAACCGTTAGCATGCATCCCCCTTCACTGCTAGCTGAGTTTTATGACTTCTGCGTACGTGACTTCTGCATTATGGCTTTTGCTAAAGCAACGCTTCCTCCCCTGATAGCCCACAAACTCCTGAGTACGTGACTTCTACAGAAGCAACACTTCCACACATCTTACACACCTAGTCTGCTGCTGGCTATTGTCCATATTTAGATTGGTTTCCAATTGTAACTCTAATCTCTTGTCGGGTTCGAGTCTTGTTTTCTGTTTTTGCACTTGCTAGAATTGTTGCTTCCTTCAAAGATCTTCTTGCTGATATAGCCCAACTAATGCTACTGCAATGCTGAATCTTTCCAATGCTAAGGTAAATGTATCTCTGATCCTATGTAAGAAATATCAGTTGCCTAATTACCCAGCATTTCAATTTGCTAAAGTTTCAAGCCCATTTATTATCCTCAATAAAAGATAAGTATTGAGCATCCAGATTCACGTTGAGAATAGCTATAAAAATAAACAAAGTGCTCCAAATAAGCTTGAGACTTAAACATAGACATGCTGTAACAGTGTTCGATAAAATGCAACGTGATGGAGAGAATGAAACAATGTCTGCAATTAATATACTGTGGAGTGGCATTTGATAAATTAAAAAGCAGGAAGATACAATAAAAAGGTACATGCCCAGTCAGTGGAAATACTACGTTGCGGTGCAAAAGTTGGGCAATCATGTGCTTCCTTTTTGGAAACTCAGAGCATTTAAAGTCTGATAAAAATGGGATTTTATATCTGTCAGGTCAATGGAAAGTGCTTTCATACTTCATGTGTGGGAGCCTTATTAATGTAATTTTACACCAACATAAAATGCTTGAAGTTATATAGTGCCTTTCATGATCTCAAGACATCCCAAAGTACTTGACAGCCAATGAAGCACAATTGACATTTATTTGTTTTTATAATGTAATTGATTTACACATGGAAAGCTTTGAAAGTCACATACATTGTAATAGAGATTTGATAATGTTTGAGCAAAGTTGTTTCAGGGTTAAGTATTTATCAGAGTTCTCCTGCTGTTCTTCAAATTGGTCCCATTGGAATTTTTACACGCACTTGGAGAGGACAGATTGGTTTAACACCTCAGTTGAAAGACTGCAGTTCAGTCAATGTGTCATGTGCTGAGTCTTGCACAAAAGTATCAGCCTATATGTTGTGCCCTTGTCTGTGGTGTGGAACCTGCTTAATTTTCTTCACACAAGTTACCATTCCTTTTGTTGGAATTGCAACATGTATAGAAGTTGCTCATTTGCAGCAAGGGATAAGGGAAATATCATTCAGGAAGAAGTTCTTAAACACAGAAAGAATTTGTGATGATTTTTTTCCTCGTACTGGTTTACTTTTGTGTAAATGGATTTCTTATGTGATTTGTTTTTTACTAATCAAGATATGGAGAAAATCTTTATCTTAATAGAAAATTTCTCAATATTCTCCCCAAAATCTGCAAAGAGGTTCTCAAAAAGAGATAACAAGGAAGTTAGGCAAAATGGATGAATCAGTGATGCCAGTCTTGTTGCCATCTAGACAGCCAGCTGCTAATAGCCCTTGGTACCATCATGCCTCATGCAGCACTAAGCATTCAACATCACGATCTACGTCCTGCAAGGAATGTGGTGCTAGGTGTCAATATGTGGTGAGAAGCGTACAGAGAACTGTGGACTGCTCTTTTTCTTGTTCTCTCCTTTGGCAGTGTTGACAATGCAGTTGATAATTTTGTACTTGTGTAGCATGCTGTGTGCATTAATCACATACTAAGATTATGAAAGAGCAGGATGGGGTAACCCCCAATTCTAGGTAATTCTGAGGTGTCATCTTTCCTCAGCCCTCAAAATGGCAGAGATACCCATTGTGGCTTCATCTAAATGAATCAGTGTCTTGTCACTGCTAGGGTATCTCAGTTCACATCTGTTCTCATATTGGCTGTAAAAGCAGAGAGTACAGTTGACATTGTAAATTTTAAAAGTATATAATGTGTACTTGTGTATAATTAGGATGTTAGATTATCTGTAACTAATCAGAAATTAAATGTTATGAGAATGTACTTTCAGGTGCATCCATTCTGTGCACCTTTAGCAAGCAGAAGGACTAGGCTGTTTCAGAATAATTTGCTGTATATAGTCATCCTCCAAGATGTTAGTTTTCCAGGGACATTAATTTCAGTTTGATTATGTGCCTTACTGAACTGTGGAAAAGCATGGTGAGCAATGAAAAATCTCAAAGGCAGGTAGGTTGATGAATTAGGCAGCACAGTGACTAAATGGTTAGCCCTGCTTCACAGCACCAGGAACACAGGTTTGATTGCAGCCTTGGGTGACTATCATGTCCAGCAAGCAAATTCTTCCTGTGAGTTTTCACTAGATGAGTTTCCTCCCACAGTACAAAGATGTGCAGGTTAAATGAATTGGCTTTGGCAAATTAAGATTTATGGAGATTGAATGGGGTGTTGTGTCTGAGTAGTATGCTCTTCAGAGGTTGGTGTAGTTTCAACGGGCCAAGTGGTCTCTTTCTTCATTGTAGGACACTGTAGGAATCATATTTCTATGATTCATGTACGTTTGCAGTTGTATAACAAGTTTTTAGGGAGCACTTGTACACACTTTGAAGGGCTATGCCAAGTACCCAGCCTATATTTCTGCTGGACAGACTTACCTTCGACTAAATAAATTTACCACCATTTTTGCTTAAGTTTTACAGCATTGAACTTGGCTGCCATCATCTGCCTGGCAAACCTCACTGCGCTTTTACAGAAAGCCAACTGGGGCATTCCACCTCATACTGTAGCATTGCCAATTTTTTTATTGTTCAAAAAGGAGAAGGGACTTTGAAGGTCATCTTTCCACATCCCTTTCCTTCTGTTGTCTTTACAGGAGCACTTGATTTTATACTTACACACTTGCATAGCTCGTGACTAATTAGTTCACCTGTGCATGTTTTTCTGTCACAGCTGATGGCTTACTTCAAAGTGGTCTCTTCTATTTAAGTTGCATTTGCACCTATAGATGTTCCTCAATACTGGAACCAATCATGGTGCAAACTCTCAGCAAAGTGTGCTATCCCAGCTGGAACCTTGTACAGAATGATAGAAACATGGAAATTGGCAACAAGTTAGCCATCTTCAGCTTAGATATCGGTAAAACGCAAACGGTTCCTATTCCTGCTGATCTCAAAGAGCTATATCTGAAATTTCTTTGCCGCCTTCTCCATGAGTTAATACAGTCATATAAATGCAATTGACACCCTTGCTGTTGGACTACAGGGCACAGTTAACTCAAGGAGATTTTTCACCAGAAAACTTAGGTTCAAAGACAAAGCAGTTGAAGAGACTATGGCTTATTGTATATTATTACTATTATTAGGTATAAAATCTCTGAGCAACCTAATTACATAAGTTTTTTACATAATTACACTATTTGTAATGTCAGGAATACCATTAGAATGACAGCTCATGATAAGCAATTTTAGGTTTCTCCTTCTCTGAGATAGTAACAAATATATGCATGAGTGCTGGATAGTAGACAATTGCTAACACTCAGGAGAATGGTTTGTCTCTTTGGTTTGAATAACAGGCAGGTGATTTAATAGAGTTTAGAATGATTGCAGCATGGGATGGGAATAATTGCCTTGCAGATAATTTTGCAGGATCAGTTTGAGATTCTGATATATCCTGCTTTTTAGGTATTGAAGGTATTGGCTTCTCTCATTTCCACTGGGTATAAATATATAGGCTGGGCTGATACCCAGTGGAGTTAAGAAGAATGAGAGGAAGCCTTATTGAAATATACAAGATCCTGAAGTGATCCTGGAGGAGGCTTGAAACTTGTAGGGGAGACGAGAACTAGGGCACCCATTTGACTTGTTGAATTTTCTTCCCCTGAACCAGTGAAGACGGAATCTCTGGATTTATTCAACATTCACTTAGATATGGTTGCTTCTGATATAACATGATAGTTCCGTTCTCATGCGATCTTGCATTATAAGAAAAGTGTGCAATAGCTACGCCATTTAACTAATGGGGTGGAATCACATTATAGCCGATGCAGGTAAGGAAGGTTTGCAGTCTGCAAATAATGGTCTAAATTCTTCAATCATGTTAAAGTCAGCTCACGTTGAAGAAACACGCATTATAGTAGAACTGATTGTATGTATTGATAGCTTAGGCAGTTAAGTATTATGCAGGAACAGACAAGAAAATGAAATTGACACAATAACCAGATCAGCCACAATCTGTTCAAATTGGGAAACAGGCTAACAAGAGCTTAAACGGTTTTCTACTGATCTCGAATCAAATATTTTTATGTCCTGTTCAATAGATATAAACATGTCAGAAGTAAAATGGAAGCATTATGAAATTTGGAGATTCAAAAATCAATTCCCATTTAAGATTCCTTACATTCTGCTATAATTAAAACCCACTCTGAGATGCTATTTGCAGTCAATATACCAAACAGATTCTGTGTTAAATTTGTCAAACTCTGTATGCCTGCTAAATTTTAAAGATGGCAGGTATCTCCAATGCAGTAGCACATACTGCTGCTCCCTTTTATGCATTTCCAATAAATCACTGGTCTGTGCTTTAGACAATAATCTGCTCAGATGAGATTACTTCACAAATTGAAATAGAATGTAAATAAATATGTTTCCTGTCCTATGTTTCTTATATATGCTCAGAGCAGAATCTTTATTATTTCAACTTTATACCATATTGAGTCAAAAACAGATGTTCTGAAAAACAAAAAGTCGAAAGAGAACAAACAATGTGAGAAAACTTGTCCATCATTCAATTTATTATCTTCCCTGTTAAGTCGATGATTAATTTTGAAGTTTGAATTCCTGCGTGCATGTGGCACAGACAGCAATGGTTTTCTTTGTTGACAATAACAAGGGTTCATGGCTCACGTTGGGCATGATGATAAGTTGTAAATTAATAACAGAACTGAACCATAATCAGCATTATGCCCTCAAGCGGCCACATTGGCCGATGGATGAATTGGTTGCCCGGGAGACCAAAAGAGAATATGAGGCAATGTGCTTGTTCTGTTCTGCACTGGATGCCTGCTTATCAACTAACATGCAAAGGAGATGCTGGCTAGTGTGCACATTGACAATAAGGGTTTAATGTAAACCTGATCTACAGCATAGATTTAAAAAAAAATAATCAAGGAATATAACCTCCTAATGTAGCTAGGAGCATGAAGATCTACCTGCACATGATTTACCATTTTACTGATCCTTGTTTGTCCTTCAAGGTGAAAATGGCCATGTTATAGATCTGGGGTGCTTTGTAGCAATCTAGTAAGTGCATGAATCACTGCCTGGAAGATTCTCCTCCAAATGGAAGATGGTACTTCAGACAAGTATGTTTTGCGTGAGTTACTAGCCCAGGCATTCTTCTCTTTCAATTTGTTCTGATGTAAGTATAGGGCTGAAGGTGCAAAGTGCCTAGAGATGGAAACCCAAATTTCCACATTCGCATTGAATGGGTTAATCACTTACACTGTATCTGCAAATAGTCTGTTTTGTGTACTCAGCTGGCTTGTGCTCACTTAAAGCATGATGCAGCAAAAGGAAGAACGAAGAAAGATATATAACATCACAGTTAGAAATAATGCTTTCTATCTGGTTCAGATGGTACAAATATCTTCCTGAAACGAAAACAGAAATTGCTGGAGAAACTTAGCAGGTCTGGCAGCATTGATGAAGAGAAAACAGCATTAACTTTACAACTGGACTCAAAACATTAATTCTATTTTCTCTCTACAGATGCTGCCAGACTTATACAGATTCTCCAGCAATTTCTGTTTTGGTTTCAGGAAGATATCTGTAACCATCCGAACCAGATAGAAAGCATTATTTCTAACTGTAGTGTTAAATATCTTCCTTCCTCCTTCCTTTTGTTACATCATGCTTTAAGTAGACGCAAGCCATTTCCTACATCTGCAGTTTTTGGTTTTATTACAAATATGGTTCTTTTAGGTTCACTTTTTTACCTAGTTTCCAAATGACTATAGCATTGGGAAGTTACATATTGCTTTAAAAAAACTGTGATTATACAAAAACATGATTTTGCCACCTCCCCAGACACTGACATTTTTCATTTTTCTTTTGTTTTAACCCTTACTTCCCTTTTTCAAGCCACATGCTACCTCTAACCGATGGAGGTTGGAGGATAGAATCTGTCAGTCACTTCCTAGGTCTGTGGAAACAACGTTCCTTTGAACCATTCACTGAAACATATTGGAGTGATGCAGAAATCATTGACTTCTCCTTTGCAATCATGGAGATTTATTGTATTGGAATTGTGTTGTGTACTATTAACAGCACATTACAGTTTTGCAAAAGTTGAATGTTAACAATTCATTTAGCATATTTTATGCATAGAAAAATAGAGCATGAGAGAGATTATCCTTTTTTATGATTATAATTTCTGTGGGAATGATTGTTGTCACCAAACCATTTGCATGTTAAGCTTATCAAAATGACAAACATCAACAATAGCTTTAAAAGAGAAATCCTTTCCGGTTTTGCCCCTCATTTCAGCCAGTCCTAGATTTCATACATAGCACAGGCTGATGCACAGTAAATTGATTTTATAATTCCTAACAATGAACTTTAAAATTCTGTCCTTTGTCCTATTACTTTAAGTCAATTTGAAATCATGTGACCATTTTCGTGGCTTTTTTGCATACATTCCATTCCCGACCTGATTGCTATCTCTGGTTAAACAGATCTTCTTTCAAATTTGGTGTCCGATTTGACCTTGATTTGAACTTGTGACTATATACACTTTCCACTTTCCATCTCTGCAATGTCACTTGCTTTACTCACCTCTGTCTTTGTCACCTCCAGAATCAACTACAGTAGATTCTGCTATAATGTGTTTCTTCAAAGTGAATTGTCTTTAACACAATTGAAGAATTTAGACCATTACTTGTAGAATATGAACTTTCCTTACTGGTTTTGGCCATAACATGATTTTGGCTCCATTAATTTAAATAATGAAACTATTGTGCACTCTTCTTATAACACAAGATCACATGAGAATGGAACTATTGGGTTCTATCAGAACTGACTGTAATCTAGCATTACTCTAGTGTGTCAGTACTATGGCTTTAACACACTAACCACAGTGTGTATCTTGTGTTTTTTAATGAAGAAAGGTTGAGACAGAGGTGTAGAGGGGACAGCTTAAGGACAATAAAGTAAAAAGCTTGTAAGTTAATTGCATCACTATCATAGGAAGTATCTGGGGAGTATGATGAGGTGAAAAAAGCCATTTTAAGTGCAAATGAGCTAGTACAAGAAATCTACAGACAATGTTTTCAGAATCTAAGAAGGGTCCATCCTCAAATGCACAGGGAGTTTGACAGTATCAAACAAAATAATTTTGATAGGTGGATAAGGGCATTGAAAATAGACCAAACATATGATGCTTTTAGATAGTCATTTTGGAGAAGTTCAAAAATTCACTTCTGAAGTAGTGAGGACTTGTGGAAGAGCAGAGAATTAAGACTGTAAGATGGAAACGGCGCATGATAATGCTTTGGTTCATAGCGTTGGGCTTGCAACATCCATTTCAATCTATGAGGAATAGAAATTGGGGAAAAGAAAAGTCCTCACCTTGTAAAGGAAAAGGAGATCTCATTGAAGATAATAAAGATAGTTTACCACAGGGTAAAACAAGAAACTCATGAGGCAGAAAGAAAAGTTAATTAGAACTCAAATATTTTCACTGTAATAAAGTAGGCAATGTAGGTGGTCTGGAAAAAGCATTTAGAAAGGCCATTGGATGCCGCCTGGCCTGCTGTGCTTTTCCAGCACTGCACTTCTCGACACTGATTTCCAGCATCTGCAGTCCTCACTTTCTCCGAGAAAAAGAATTGAGGATACAGATGTGGGAAAATAAGAGAAGCTAGTGAGTTTTGTTGAAGTTGTAATGGAAAGCACAGTAGAAACTTAAAAACTACAAAACAATGTACAAACTGGTCAGAGGTTGGTTGAGCAGGAAGTGCCAGAAAGTTCAAGAATTTACGTGTGTGGGTAAGATTTACTGATGTAAGCCAGGAAGAATTGGCAAAGAAATATAAGATTTTAAGAATACGGGAGCAAGTCAATGTTTGATGGTGAGAGCTGAGGAGATTTGTACTTCAAAAGGAGTATCGCCAGACAGTGATCATATGTGGAATTAATGGTGAGAAGAGGAATGTTCCCTTCCATAAAGTGAGGTTGAAGGGTCCATAAAAAGTGGTGAAGTGGTGGTGGGAGTAATAGAGAAATTCTCAGTTCCAGAAATATTATTTTATCCTTGATTTAAAAAAAAAAGCTGAATCACAGATAGGAGCGATACCTACTGTCGTTGAAAAGCCAGTGGAAAATCAGGCAGCTGAGGTGCTACAGAAAGTGCATCCTGGGATTTTGCCTAACTATATGGTAACAAGGTCACAAAGCCACAAGTTGAAGTAGGAGGAGAAATCAAGGAGTAAAGATAAGCAAGTTGAAGTACAGTTATCAGAGATCATTTATGTGCAAATGTTTGAGAAAAAAAATACAAGAACAGCTGGAGGACAAAGTGTATATTTCTAGTTCAGAGAAATTAGCTGAATTACAACAGAAAGAAGAAAAGCTAAAGCACTTGTAACAAAAAGCATACACAGAAGAAGAATCTGAGTTTATCCCAGAAAGTTACTATCTTAAAAATAAAGTCTTAATGAGGAGATAGAGACCATCACATCTTCAAGTGAATGCAAAATGGCAGAAGTTCATTAAGTTCTAATACCAGTGGGCTATAGAGAGGATGTGTTACGGGTAGCACATGAATTATCAGTAGGTGGCCATTTGGGAATAAGGAAAACTTAAGCCAAAATGCAAAAACGTTTTTAATGGCCTGCATTGCCTAGAGATGTGGTTGAATGTTGCCAATCATATCGTGTTTATCACATAATTTGAAAACTTCAGGCAGTGATACAACCAGCATCCTTAATACCTATTCTTGTATTTGAGGGACCATTTTACAAGGTTTTTAATTTAGGTAAGACCCCTACCTAAAACAAAAAGTGGGAATCAGTATTTGTTGACCATAATAGATGCATCCACAAGATTTCCAGAGGCCATTCCATTATACAGTATCACAGCTAAAAGGATTGTTAGAAAAGTTACTCATTTTTTTTACTAGATATAGACTACCCACAGAAATATAATTACATCAAGAGTCAAATTTTACATCAGAACTATTCAAGGAAATCGTGGATAGCTTAGCAGTAAAACAATTCAAAACCACTGCATACCATTCAGAAAGCAGGGAGCATTAGAATGGTGGCGTCCAACTTCAAAGACCAAGTTGAGGGCTTATAGTTAAAACACTCCAGAGGATTAGGATAAAGAATCAAATTTGTACATTTTTTTGGCATTTAGGGATCACCTAATGACTCAACTAAATTCAGTATATTTGAATTAGTTTTTGAGCACGAGATGAGCGAACCACTGAACATAACTAAGGAGAAATGGTGAGTCAGAGTTCAGAGAACACACATTTGGACTGTATGTCAAATTTTTGGGAAAGATTAAATACAGCGGATAAGTTGGCTCAATAGAATTTGAAAGTCGCACATCATGTGATAAAGCAGGAAGCAAACAAGCATTCAAAAATTCATAATTTTGCTGTGGAGAATAGGTGTCAGTGTTACTCCCAGTGGTAGGTGAACCTTTAAAGGCAAGGTTTAGTGGGCCTTACCAAAGGGAAAGGAAATTGAGTAAGGTAAACTATTTGGTAAGAACTCCAGGTAGAAAGAAATCTCAGAGTTTGACGTGTGAATAGTTCAAAGGAATTATGATAGGGAAGGAAAGCAAAAGGAGAATATAGTACTGGTTACAACACAGAGGGAAGAACTAAGTTCAGAGGATTCTGAATTGAGCAATTTTTAAAATTAAATTGGAAAATGATGAAGTTCTCAAAAATGCAGATAAATTATTGAGCAAATTGGAAGTAATCTGAAAGAGATATCACAATCCCATGGCGAGATACATGGGAATAAGCTGGAACATACTAATCTGATTATGCATGATGTAGATATAGGAGATGCTGTTCTAATTAAGCAACATCCTTATCGATGTAACACTCTCAAGTTGGTACAGGTTCAGGAAAAAAATTGAATGCATGCTCAAAGACAATCAAAGTGGGTTGCAGTGACTGGACCTCACCCATATTAATGGTGCCAGAACCAGATGCTAGCCAGTGATTATATGTGGAGTATTGCTCAGTTAATGCAGTTACAAAATCTGATTCATATCGTATTCTATGTTTAGAAGACTATATTGAGAATGTGGAACAAGCAATTTTATATTTAAAAGTTGGTCATCCTCAGAGGATACTGGCAGGTACCTTCATCCAAAAGAGCGAAGGAAATTTCTGTTTGCGTGACACTGAATATTTAAAGTCATGTCATTTGGTATGAAAAGGGCAGCAACCACCAGAGACTTACCAATAATGTTATTTCAGGATTACCCAATTGTGTGATATTTGTCGCTGATCTGGTCATTTTTTTAGTCATACAAAGAAGGAAGATTTGGAGCATCTATTGGAATTGTTTGATCAACTTCAGGAGGCAGGCTTGGTGATAACATTGGCTAAGAGTGAGTCTGCAAAAGTCCACAATACATTCCAGGTCATGTCATTGAACATAGACAAATGGCCTGACGAAATGGGAAAACAGGTTATTGGGACTTTCCCATACCATCAACAAAGAAGGAAGTACTACAATTCCTGAGACTGAGTGGTTTCATCCAAAGTGCATACCGAATTTTAGCAGTGTGGTTGCTCCACTGACTGACTTATTGAAGAAGTGCAGAAAAGTTCAGTGGACAGTGGCCTGTCAGAAGGCATTCAACACTCTGAAAGCTGTGTTAACCCCTGTCCCAGTATTAGCCTCACCTAATTACCCAAAGCTATTCAGGGTGGCTATCAATGCGAGTGTCCGTGCTATATGCTTACAAGAAGGCAATGAGAAGATAGAAAGCCTATCGAGTAATTTTCCAGGAAGTTGAATACTCATCAACAAAAATAATACACGATTGAGAAGGAGGCCTTGTGCTTGGTGTTGGTGTTGCAGCATCTCAAAATTTATATTGCCAGTAATATGTTTGAGACAATTGTATAAACTAATCATAAACACTTAAAGTTTCTGTGAACATTTAAGTCCAAAAATACCAGATAAAAACTGAAAGAACTGCAGATGATGTAAATCAGAAACAAAACCAGAAGTTGTTTGAAAAGCTCAGCAGGTCTGGCAGGATCTGTGAAGAGAAATCGGAGTTAACATTTCGGGTCCAGTGACCCTTCTTCAGAACTGATGGTAGCTAGGAAAATGTAGGTTTATATACAGAAGATAAGGGGGAAAGGAGTAAACAAGAGGTATGCATGGGGTTGCCCAACTGTTCTTCTCCCGGATATAAAAATAGACTGGAAAAACTGGGAGTTTTTATTCACTGGAACATAGGAGGTTGAGGAGTGACCTTATTGAAGTTTATACAATCATGAAGGGTACAGATAAGGTGAATGACAAGGGTCTTTTCCCTAGGGTAGGAGAGTTCAAAACTAGGGGCAGTTTTTAGGTGAGAGGAGAAAAATTTAAAAGGACACATTATTCAGAGTGGTTCCTGTGTGGAATGAACTGGCAGAGAAAATAGTGGATGTAGGTACAGTTACAACGTTTAAAAAATTTGGATAAGTTCACGAATATGAAAGTTTGGTGGAATATGGGCCAAGTGCAGGCAGATGGGACTAGTTTAATTTGGGAACATAGTGAGCCTCGACTGATCCAAAGGCTCTGTTTCCATGTCTGTAACTCTCTAACTGGGCCTAAGGAATGGCAGATGGAGTTTAATGTAGAGAAATGCTTGGTGTTGCACTTTAGTAAGACAAACCAGGATAAGACTCATAAAGTTAATAGGAGGGTCCTGGGGACTGTTGTCAAACAGACACCTCAGGGTGCAGATACATAGTCCTTTGAAAGTGGAGTCACAGATTGACAGGGTGGTTAAGAAAACATTTGGCACGCTTGCCTTTATCAGTCAGAGCATTGAGTATAGAAGCTGGTACATCATGTTACAGTTGTATACGATATTAGTGAGACCACATTTGGAGTACTACGTACAATTCTGGTCACCCTGCTATAGGAAGGGTGTTATTACACTGGAAAAGGTACAAAGAGCCTTTACACCTACGTTGCTGAGACTGGAAAGCTTGAGTTACAAGGAGAAGCTGGATAAGCTGGGGCCTTTCTCCCTGGAGCATAGGTGCCTTGGTGGGGGGGAGAGACCTTACAGAGGGTTATAAAATCATAAGAGGCATAAGTAAGGTGAATAACCAAAGTCTTTTCTCCAGGTAAGGGACTCTAAAACTATAGGGCATTGGTTTAAAGTAAGAGTGGAAAGATTTAAAAGGGAGCTGACGGGTAGGTTTTTTCACATAGGATGGTACGTTTATTGATGGTACGCCAGAGGAAGTGGGAAATGTGGGTAAAATTACAGCATTTGAAAGACATTTGGACCAGTACATGGATAGGAAAGATTTAGAGGGATATGGGTCAAATGTAGATAAATCGGAGTAGTTCATTTAAGAAACCTGGTTAGCATGGACAAGTTGGGCCAGTTTCTTTGCTGTAAGACCCTATAACTCTACTCAGGAAACATGGAAGAGAAAAAAACATTATTTCTGAGAGACACAATTAGATGACATTTTCTTCCCTTGTGAGCAAAAGAGGCAGGTTTTTTTTTCAAAAAAGACTGTTATGGACCAGACCAAACCTCCTCAAAATATTTTAAGAAGGTAGCCTAGGCCCTAACTTTTTCTTATTTTACAGGTGGATATGAAGTTCCAATTGTGATGCAATTGATCAAACTACTTAGCTTTAAGCATTATAGTTGAAACATGAACAAAAGAAAGTGGAATTTAGGATAACTTAACAATTGGAAAATTCAACTGAATACTCGATACAACAACTATTACTAATTAACTGTTCCTATATGATATCATGCCATAAACACAACCCTTGGCAAAAAAGTAAATTCAAACACAGGTTCTTACAGGCAGGATTCCAATGCAGGAGAGAACAACAACAAGAGAGATTTCAGAATCATTTACTGAAGCTTGCACCCCTTTCTGGTACTTAAACGTCTCATGACTGCTACAACTAAAAAAAACTAAAAAGCCTGAACTGTAAGAATTGGCCACTCTCCTTCCATTGTACAACTGTTTTCAAAAAAAACCGAAAGGCCTCACATATTATTGACTTAAGCCTGCACCCTAGTGACATCAGTACTTCTGCCTTTACAACCTCACTTCAAATAAAAGTAGGATAATATAACCTTTTTAAAGTGACAGCATCATTACAAGACAAAGACCTTGGCTAGGAATCAAAAACATAGGGTAGCCTGGAAAGTAGATTGAAGCCACAATCAGATCAATCATGATGAAATTATGGAGCAGTCCTGAGGGACCAAATGGCTGACTCCTTTTTTCTAACTTGTGTTTCTGTCAACTTTATTTACTCACAATTCACCAGTTGACAGTCATGCTTTCAGCCATCTGGATAGTAATCTCTGAAGTTCTTTCTTTTGATCTTTTCCCATTTCCGCATTTAAGGTGCTTCTGAGAGGTTTGATCTTGCATTTTGCACATGCCAATACAGAATGTTGTTTCCTTGCATATGTGTTTATATTTTTCTGCACCCATAATATTTGTCTTGTCTGTTTCTCTTTGTGTGTCTGGATTTTTGAGATGCTGCTGTTAGGAAGTGAGATTAAATAGATTAAAATTAGAAAAAAGTACAGTTTATAAAGAAGTAGAAGCGACATGGATTTCAGAAGAAACACTATCAAACGATAGAGATGTTTAAATCATGTCAAATTGAAATAAAATAATAAAGGAGTAGGGAGAAAAATTTATGTTTTTAAAGTAAGTTTTTATGTATTCTAAGGGCAACAGATATATGTAGAGTTACAGGATGACTGATCCAAGTTGAGACTGCATGCTGTGATGTGTGTGAAGTCCTGGATATACAATGTATCCCAGACAAACACATTCAGAAGATGTGTCACTGGCTACTCAAGCTTATGCTCCAGGTTTTGCAACTTGAGCAGTGGCTAGATTCTACATTGTATGCCTGTGATGCAGAGTATTATGCAGTGTGGAGTCAGTACAGAGTTAGAGGAAGATATCAATTTGAAAGAACTGTATGTGGAATCTGTTTGGTTGGATCTAAGAAATAACAAGGCACAGCAGATGTTATTGCAGTTATTTATATGCCACCAAATAACAGGGGTGGTGTGGTGCTTGGTATCAGTCAGAAGATGAGAGAAGCGTATATCCAGGGCAATGCAGTCATTATGGGTGACTTTAATCTGCATAATGCCTGGTATGCAAAATCCCATGTACTTCCATTCATTCCTTATGAAGGGCTTTTGCCCGAAACATTGATTTCCCTTCTCCTCGGATGCTGCCTGACCTGCTGTGCTTTTCCAGCACCACTCTAATCTTGACTTTAATCTCCAGCATCTGCAGTACCCACTTTCACCATAATACCTGGTAAACCAATTGAGCAAAAAACTCTGAAGGATGTGTTTCTAGAGTGCAACAGGAATGGTTTTCTACAGCAATGTTTTGAGGAGTTGACTAATTGACAGGCTATTTTAGATCTACTATTGTGTAATGAAAAAGGGTTAATTAGCAATTGTTATAAAAGAACACTTAGGGACGAATGACCATAATCTGATAGAACTTTGCATTAGTATGAAAATAAGTCATTTCAATCTGAAGCAAGAATATTCAAAATTAATAAGGGAAGTCATGAAAATTTCAGGTGCTTTGGGAAATACAATAAAAATATTGAATATACATAGACAATGGATCGTCTTTGCAGGACTATTACATAATTTAGAGCAACTGTAAATTCCTTAAAGATGCAAACACTCAATAAAAAGATCCACCATCTGTGCTTGACAAAGAAAGTTAAAGAATGTGTACGAGTAAATATAAGAACTAGGAGCAGGATAATGTAATTCAGCCGTTTCAGACTGCTGCATTATTCAATACAATTACGACTGAGCTCATTTTGGCCTCAACTCCATTTTCCTGCCCATTCTCCAAATCTCTTTAACCCATTACTAATTAAAAATCCTTTTGTCTTATCCTTAAATTTATTCAATGTTTCATCATCTACCGCACTCTGGGATAGTGATTTCTACAGACTGACAACTCATCTAGCATCTCATAAACAGCAATTAGAAATTCTCCCATTCCTCTAAACTCTAGCAAATATAAGCCTAAACTGCTTGATCTCTTCTCATAAGATAAGTCAGTCATACAGCACAGAAATAGATCATAGAACATAGAACATTACAGCGCAGTACAGGCCCTTCGGCCCTCGATGTTGCGTGACCAGTCATACCAATCTGAAGCCCATCTAACCTACACTATCCCATGTACTTCCATATGTTTGTCCAATGACGACTTAAATGCACTTAAAGTTGGCAAATCTACTACTGTTTCAGGCATAGTATTCCATACCCTTACTACTCCCTGAGTAAAGAAACTACCTCTGACATCTGTCCTATATCTATCACATCCTCTGTTCAATTCGGCCCATACTGACCAGACATCCCAATTTGAGCTAGTCCCATTTGCTAGCATTTGGTCCATATCCATCTCAATCCTTCATGTTAATAATGTCCATTCAGGTGCCTTTTAAATATTGTAACTTACTTGCCTGCGCTACTTCCTTTGACAGTTTGTTCCATAAACACACCACCCTCTGAGTGAAAAGGTTACCCTTCAGTCCTTTTTAAATCTCACCCCTCTCTCCTTAAAATTATGCCCTCCATTTTTGGTCACCACCACCCTAGGTAAAAGACCTTGACTATTTACACTATCCATGCCCCTCATATTTTTATAAACATTAATAAGGTCACCCCTCAGCCTCCTACACTCCAGGGGAAAAAAGACCCAGCACAGTCTGCCCCCTATAATTCAAACCTTCCAGTTCCCACAACATCCTTATAAATCTTTTCTGCACCTTCTTAAGTTTCACAACATCCTTCCTATCGAAGGGTGATCAGAATTGTATACAGTATTCTAAACATGGCCTTACCAATGTCTTATACAGTGCAACATGACATCCCAACTCTTACTCTCAATGGTCTGACCAACAAAAGCAGTGTTCCAGTGCGCTTCACCATGCTGTCTACCTGTGACTCTACTTTTAAGGAACTATGCACCTGCACTCTTGTGTTTGGCAACACTCCCCAGGGGCCTGCCACTAACTGTCCTTGTCTACCATACCAAAGTGTAACACCTCACCTTTATCTAAATTAAACTCCATCTGCCATTCCTCAGCCCCTTGACCCATCTGATCAAGGTTCCATTGTACTCTTGAGATAATCTTCTTCACTGTTCACTATACCATCTGCAAACTTACTAACCATGCCTCCTATATTCACATCCAATCCATTTATATAAATAGAAAAAAAAGCAGTGGAACCAGTGACAATTTTTGTGGTCGCAGGTCTCCCATCCAAAAAATAACCTTTAAAAGTAACTTTACTTTTAAGTCAATTTTGTATCCAACTGGCTAGCTCCCTGCTGGATACCATACAATCTAACCTTACTAACGAGTCTACAGTCTGCAGAATCTTCTCAAATGCTTTGCTGAAGTCCATATAGAACATTGTCTACCACTCTACCCTCATCAACCTTCTTTTTCTTCTCTTCAAAAAACTCAGTCAAGTTAGTGAGACACAATTTCCCACACACAAAGTCATGTTGACGATCCCTAATCTGTCTTTGCCATTCCAAATGCATGTCGCTCAGAATCCCCTGCAGTAACTTACCCACCACTGATGTCAGGCTCACCGGTCTACAGTTCCCTGGCCTTTCCTTACAGCATTTTAAAAATAATGGCACCACATTAGCCACCCTGCAATCTTCTGGCACCTTGCCTGTGGCTGTTGATGATGCAACTATCTCAGTAAGGGACCCTGCAATTACTTCTCTAGCTTTCCATAAAGTTCTGGGAAATACCCGATCAGGTCAGGAGACTAACATATCTTGTATTTTAAGATCGCCAGCACCTCTTTCACAATATGAGCTGTTTTCAAGACATAACTATTTACTTCTGCAAGTTCCTAACTTTTATGTCCTTATTCACCGTAAATACTAACATGAAAGATTTGTTTAGTATATCAAGCATCCCTTGTGGTTCTACACATCAATGTCTCTGGAATTAATCTGCAAATTTTCTCTGAACTATCTCCAAGGAAGTTTCATCCTTCCTCAAGTAAGGGGGCCAACAGGTGTGGTCTCACCAATGCCTTGAACAATTACAACAACACTTCCCTACTTTTATACTCCACTCCTTTAGCAGTAAATGCCAAAATCCTGTTTGTTCTCCTTTATTACCTGTTGTACCTGCATATTAGCTTTTTTGCGACTTTCACACAAGGGCACTCAGAGCCCTCTGTGGCAAAGCATTGTTAAGATTCTTTCCATTTAGATAGTAAGCTGCCTTTTTATTCTTCCAAACAAAATAGATAATCTCACAATAATCCATCTGCCAAATTGTTGCCATTCACCTAGGCTATCCATATCCATCTGTAAACAGGAAGGTTTGTAAAGTTACCAGAAGTAGTAGTAAACCTATTATGATTGGGAGGTTTCTGGAATGCAGTAAAGGATGACCATGAAACTGATAAAGAAAACGAGAATAGAATATGAATGTAAGCAAGGACAAAACATTAAAACAGAATGTAGAAGCACCGAGGGTACACAACAATAAAATGCTTCACTAAGACAAATGTGGCCCCATTACAGACAGAGTCTGGAGAATGTGTAATGGGGATTGGGAAAATGGCAGTGAATCTAAATGATTAGTTTGTGCTTGTTTTCACTGAGGAAGGTGTAAGAAATTTCTCAGAAACAGAGATCCAAATAATTTGGAAGAATGAGAAGTTGATGAAAATTAGTAGAACAAAGAGGTTGTACTGGAGAAATTAATGGGGCTAAACGTTGATGAGTCCCCAGCACCAGAGTGTTGAAGGAGGTGGCTGCAGAGTCCCCAGCACCAGAGTGTTGAAGGAGGTGGCTGCAGAGTCCCCAGCACCAGAGTGTTGAAGGAGGTGACTGCAGAGTCCCCAGCACCAGAGTGTTGAAGGAGGTGGCTGCAGAGTCCCCAGCACCAGAGTGTTGAAGGAGGTGGCTGCAGAGTCCCCAGCACCAGAGTGTTGAAGGAGGTGACTGCAGAGTCCCCAGCACCAGAGTGTTGAAGGAGGTGGCTGCAGAGTCCCCAGCACCAGAGTGTTGAAGGAGGTGACTGCAGAGTCCCCAGCACCAGAGTGTTGAAGGAGGTGGCTGCAGAGTCCCCAGCACCAGAGTGTTGAAGGAGGTGGCTGCAGAGTCCCCAGCACCAGAGTGTTGAAGGAGGTGGCTGCAGAGTCCCCAGCACCAGAGTGTTGAAGGAGGTGGCTGCAGAGTCCCCAGCACCAGAGTGTTGAAGGAGGTGGCTGCAGAGTCCCCAGCACCAGACTGTTGAAGGAGGTGGCTGCAGAGTCCCCAGCACCAGACTGTTGAAGGAGGTGGCTGCAGAGTCCCCAGCACCAGAAGTTTAAAGCATGTGGCGACAGAGATACTCAATGCATTGGTAATCATCTTTTAAATTTCTATAGATTCCAGAATAGTCCAGCTTAAAAGCTAACAAAAGTCACCCCACTATTTAAGAAGAGAGTGAGAGAGAAACGGTGGGCGGCACGGTGGCACAGTGGTTAGCACTGCTGCCTCACAGCGCCAGAGACCTTGGTTCAATTCCCACCTCAGGCGACTGACTGTGTGGAGTTTGCACGTTCTCCCCGTGTCGGCGTGGGTTTCCTCTGGGTGCTCCGGTTTCCTCCCACACTCCAAAGATGTACAGGTCAGGTAAATTGGCCATACTAAATTGCCCGTAGTGTTAGGTAAGGGGTAAATGTAGGGGTATGGGTGGGTTGCGCTTCGGCGGGGAGGTGTGGACTTGTTGGGCTGAAGGGCCTGTTTCCACACTGTAAGTAATCTAATCTAATCTAAAACAAGGAGCTATAATTTTGTTAATCTTACATCAGTAGTTGGGAAAATGTGAGAATCTATTATGGAGGATGAGAGAAGTAGACTAGTAATAAATTGATTGAGCATAGACAGTGTGGGTTTCCAAATGGGAATTTATGTTGAGGAACTCAGGTATTATTTTGAAAATATTACTAACAAAATTGATCAAGAGTCAGTCAGTGTTGTAAATCTGGATTTTCAGAAGGCTTGTGACAAGGTGCCAAACAGAAGGTTAGTTTGCAAAGTTAAAAAAAAATGGAATAGAACATAATGTACTGGCTTGGTTTTAAGGGTTGGCTAACAGCAGAAAAGTAAGAGTAGGAATAGATTGTTCATTATTGTTTTGGCAGATTGAGATTTGTGGAATACCACAAGGATCAGTATTTAGGACCAACTGTTCACGGTCTGAATCAATGATTTGGAGCTGGGGATTTTGAGGTATAATATTTGTAAATTTATGGATATTACAAAGTTAAGTGGGAATATGTGTTGTAAGGAAGATGTAAAGCATCTTCAGGAGGATTTGGACAGATTTAATGAGTGGACAAGAACATGACAATTGGAATATAATGTGAAAAAATGAGAGGTGGAGGTTGGTCGATTTCTGATAACCAATGGTGTAAAGGGTTATGAGTATAATGTGGGTAAAGCATTGAAGTGTTTGAACAGCCATGATATTAAATTGGAATAGGCTCAATGGTCTGAGTGGCCTGATCCTGTTCCTATGCTCCGAACATGGTGTTACATATGTTTGATCATCAATCATTAGTCCATGAGTTGTTTGGGTGGATCTAGGTCTTTCCATTTCCTTTGTGTTTTAGAATTATTTTCTTCAGTTTTTTTGTAGTAGTTTTCCTGTTCTCTCAACTGAGAATTGCAGAGAGCAAATTTACTGGGCAAGGGGGCAGAGGTTTACAGTGTATTCATGATAAAGAAGAAGAATGTAAAAATCAAGAATGGGAATGGTGATATACTTGAATACATTTAATATTGTGAGGGAAGAGGTGTTAGCACTTTTTGTGATCCTAAAATTAGATAAATCTCAAGGTACAGGTGAAAATTATCTTGGGATCTTGTGCAGTGCAAGTGAGGAGTTTGCAAGGAGCTCAAACATTAATTTTCAAATCCTCTCCAACCACAGGAGAGGTATCAAAAGACTAGAAGACTGCTAATGTGGTATCATTATTCAAGAAAGGCGGTAAGCATAAAGAGAGAACTACAAGCCAGTGAGCTGAAAATAAATGCTATTAAAGCTTCTGGCAAAGATCTGCATGTTAGGTGAATTAGCCATGCTAAATTGCTCATAATGTTAGGTGCATTAGTCAGAGGGAAAAGGGGTTTGGCTGGGTTGCTCTTCAGAGGATCGGTGTGGACTTGTTGGGCTGAAGGGCCTGTTTCCACACTGTAGGGAATCTAATCTAATCTAATCTTAAAAAAAACTTCTGAGAGACAAAATTATATCCACTTGGAGATTCAAGGATTAATCAAATATAGTCAGCCTAGCTTTATCGGGGGAGATCGTGTCTGATAGATTTGTTTTGAGATTTTCAAGGAGGTACCTAGGTGTGTTGTTGATGCTCATGTGGTCTGAATAGACTTCACTAAGGCGTTTGACAATGTCTTGTCTGGGAGATTGGTCAAGAAGGTGGGAGTCCTTCAAACACAGGGAAATTTGGCAAATTGGATTGAAAATTGACTTCGTGACATGAGACAAAGAATGATTGTTGAAGGCTTTTTCTTTGACTGAAATCAAGGTCAGGTCTTGTCTCGCAAACCTCATTCAGTTTTTTGAGAAGGTGACCAAGCATGTAGATGAGGGTAGGGCAGTTGATGTGGCGTACATGGTCTTCAGTAAAGCCTTTGATAAGGTTCCACATATTAGGCTGTTGGAGAAAAAGGAGAGGCTGAGATTGAGAGTGATTTAGCAATTTGGATTTGAAACTGGATTCCTGAAAGAAGGCAGCGAGTGGTGGTTGATGGAAAATATTCAGCCTGGCATCTGGTTGCTAGTGGTTTGCCACAAGGGTCTGTTTTGGGACCACTGCTGTTTGTCATTTTTATAAATGACTTGGATGCAGGCATAGGTGGATGGGTTAGTAAGTTTGCAGATGATACTAAAGTCAGTGGAGTAGTGGACAGTGCGAAAGAATGTTACAGGTTGCAGGGCGACTTTGATAAACTGCAGAATTGGGCTGAGAAGTGGCAAATGGAGTTCAATGCAGCTAAATGTGAGGTAATTTACTTTGGGAAGAATAACAGGAAAGCAGAGTACTGAGTCAATGGAAAGATTCTTAGTAGTGTGGATGTGCAGAGAGATCTTGGAGTCTATGTACATAGATCCCTGAAAGTTGACAACCAAGTTGATAATGCTGTTAAGAAGGCATATGGTGTGTTAGGTTTCAGTGGAAAAGGGATTGAGTTCCAGAGCTGCAATGTCATGCTGGAACAATACAAAATGCTTGTGTGGCTGCACTTGAATTATTGTGTACAGTTCTGGTCGTCCCATTATAGGAAGGACATGGAAGCATTAAAAAAGGCGCAGAGGAGATTTACCAGGATATTGCCTGGTCTGGAGGGAAGGTCATATTAGAAAAGGCTGAGTGACCTGGGTCTGTTGTCATTGGAAAGAAGAAGGCTAAGAGGGGATTTGATAGAGACATACAAGATGACCAGAGGATTAGATAGGGTAGACAGTGAAAGTCTTTTTCCTAGGATGATGATGTCAGCTTGTATGAGGGGCATAACTACAAATTGAGGGGTAAAAGATTTAAGACAGATATCAGAGTTAGATTCTTTACATAGAGAGTGGTAAAGGCGTGGAATGCCCTGCCTGCCAATGTAATTAACTCACCCACATTAGGGAGATTTAAACAATCCTTGGATAAACACATGGCTGATGATGGGGTAGTGTAGGGGGATGAGCTTAGATTAGTTCACAGGTCAGCACAACATCGAGGGCCGAAGGGCCTGTTCTGAACTGTATTGTTCTATGTTCCATGTTCTATGAAATCCTGTGTTCAGTGGTGTACCACAGTTTACAGTTCTGGGTGCCTTAAATTATGTAGTCTACAGTAATGACTTAAACATAAATGTAGGAAGTTTGATTGTTAGGTTTGCCAAATGACATGAAAATTGGTGATGTGATAAATTTCAAGGAAGAAAGCCTTAGAGTGCTGAACAATATAGATGGCTGGTCAGATGTTCAGAACAATGGTAAATGATATTTAATCCTGAAAAGTGAGAGGTCAAGGAATAAACATTGAAACGTAGGACTCTAGAAGGAACAAAATATTAGCGGGATCATGATGTTCATGTCCATTGATCTTTTAAGGCAACAGGACAAGTAGATAAGATGACTACGATGGCATATTGGAGATTTACTAGTTAGGCATTGAATACAAGAGTGGGATTGTTAAGATGGAACTGTATAAAAAATTAGTTAAGCTACAGCTGGAATACAGATGAAGAGTCATCCAGGCTCTAAATGTTAGCTTACTCTCTCTCTCCATGGATGCTGCCTGACCCACTGTGATGTCCAGCATTTTTCTTTCAATGCAAGTTCCAACATCTGCAGTAATTTGCTCTGACTGAAATGGACATGAAGGACACAAAGATTTCTTCCTGTGCAGTAAGACTGTTTGAATCCATGAGAGCGAGCAATCTTGACTAAGCTAGCTACTGGAGTTTTTGCCTTGCTCATGTTTGTCTTTTCCTCACATTGTCTGGGTTAAACCATTAGCAAGTTTGTTACTGTCGAATTAGAATTGGAATTAGCTTAATTGTCACACTTACTCAAATAAGTAGAAAGTAGAAAGTTTACAATTCACAATTTACAGCATCATCACAGGTATAAAGATACCTAGGTACCCATTCCTAAGTGTAAATTCTTAATGGGAAGAAATATTAGTAAAAATTAAGAAATAAAAAGTTCAGCATTTCAGAACATAGGAATAAAGAAATGTAAGGTTCAGAATAACAGTCCTTCCATGTTGGGCCTTGACTCCAGACCATACTGGGCTTCACCTTGAAGCTCTCAAGGCTGGGAGACCACTCTAGAATCCTCTCGAGGACGGAAATCCATGCTGAGGCCAGGCCGGGCTAAACAAACACCAGATCAGGCCACCAAGGGACTGCCATACTTGGCTAAGACACAGCCATGCCAAGCTGAGAGATTACTATACTAGGCCACCAAGAGACCCCCTCGCTGGGCCAGAAGACAGCCGTGTCGTCCAAGAGACTGCCACAATGGGCTGAGAGATGACAATGCTGAAGTCGGGAGTTCTGGATATTGCAAGAAGACAGATGGAAAAACAACACAGATGAGGAAAAAACATGGGAATAAGAATGAAAGAGAGAAAGAATGAGCACGAGCTGAGGAGTCCTATTCTACTGCCATCTTGGATCTGAATAAGTGCAAAATAGGTTATTGTACTGAGGCCTTCTGGACCCACAATAGATGGTATCAAATTGTCTGGACTCTGTTGCTAAAAGTTATATTGTTCCATATGTATCAATTAGCTTCACTTGCTTTTTCTAAATGATGAGCAATTCCTTAGACCTTCTCCCCTTTTAAAAGCCAGGTCTATTTTCTTAATTTTCAGTTCACAATTCAAAAATTAAAAGGTGTAATCAGAAAACTTAAAACAGAAATGTTTAGGTTTTTCCTGACTTGAAACACTAAAGATTGGTCTCAGGGGTCTTTCTTATTCATACTGACCAGATACTGTACTCAATCAAGGTATAATCTGATCCGAAATCTACACTGATGAATGCTTATTAGTTATATAGTTTAACATAGCTTTGCTGATCATTGCTGTACAGCAGCCAGACATGTTGAATAATGAGTCTATGAAAACCTCTTGGTTCCAATTTCATCCTTAGTTATTTTAAAACCATTCTTGGAGAACATACACGTTTAAAATGTTTGTTCCTAATTGCAATACTTTGCACTTATTCATTTTGATTTTGCCTGCTGTTCAATTGACGTAGGTGTTTTGTATTTTCTGTTTTGTAATCTATTTTGTATTTTCTAAACTGCCTCCAAGAACAATGTCTCACATTTCTATGAAAAAATGCCCAGTGTTTCATAAAGAATCGCAAGGACATTGGATGCAAAACAAGGAAGACAAATTAGGAGGACTGACTAAAAGTTGGAGAGAAAGGCAGTTTCTCATTATAACATGAGGAATTTGGAATTTGGATATCACCTGCAGATGTGTTTCCATGCCAGCATTCCTGTCTCAGGCCTGCTGCAGTGCTCCAGCAAATGTCTAGATACCTTACAGCTCTCAGGACTCAACATGAAGTTGGTCTGATGATAACAACCCCCCAATCTCCAGTCTTTCCAAATTAAAATTAAGTCCCTAATTTCAGAACACAACTACCTTCTTCCATGTTCATTATCTGCCCAACACCCATCGGTCCTGTTCTGTAGAGGTTACTCTGAACACAGCCAACCCATTTGCAACTCTTCACAGTTCCTGTGATTCACCTTTTCAGCATTAGTTCCTGCCACAGCTTACTATCAGCAATTCCTTTGCTTGCTTCCCTTTACTCACTTCCCTTTACTCTTTCTGTCACCATGTATATGTCTCATTATTTTCTCCCCACTCCCCCCACAACCTCTCCCAAACCAATCCCTCATCATCTGCATAGATACCACATTTCCCACCTTCTTTCAGTTCTGAAGAAGGGTCACTGGACTCAAAATATTAACTCTGCTTTTCTAACCACAGGTGCAGACAGACTCCTGAGTTTCTCCAGAACTTTCTGTTTTTCTTTTAAAGCTCCAACATCTGTAGTCATTTGCTTTATGTTGTTGCATTGGAACTTATAATGTCCTGTGTAGAAAATGTTCCCACTTGCTGCATCTGGCTTTTAGCTGAGTTGTTAACTTGTCTCTTCTGGTTACAGTGCTGCGTTTACCTGGAAACAATACTTACTTATTTAATCTATCAGCACCATTCATTAGTTTGAACACCTTTATCAAATCTGCCCTTAACATTCCCTGCTCTGCTGAAAACAACCCCAGAATCTCCAGTCTTTCTAAATTATTGAAGTTCCTAATCTCTGGGACCATTCTAGTGAGTCACTTCAGAAATTGTTGTTTAGCCCTGGCATCCTTTCTAAGGTGTGGTATCCAAAACATGGACACAGCACTTCAGTTGAGGTTGAAACTTAATTTTGATAAACATTTAGCATAACCTTGTTGCTTTCATGCTCTATACCCATATTAATAAAGCTAAAGATCCCATATGCATGTGTTAATAGCTTGCTAAACCTTTCCTGCCACCTTCAAAAACACTGTACATGTGCAAAGTTAAAAATCACACACCAGATTATAGTCCAACAGATTTATTTGGAAGCACTAGCTTTCAGAGCGCTGCTCCTTCATCAGGTGGTTGTCACTGACGAAGGAGCAGCGCTCCAAAAGCTAGTGCTTCCAAATAAACCTGTTGGACTATAACCTAGTGTTGTGTGATTTTTAACTTTGTACACCCCAGTCCAACACCAACATGTCCAAATCATGACTGTACATGTACTTCCAGATCTCTCTCCTGAACCCAATTTAAAATTACAGTATTGAATCTCTGAAGAGTCACTGGACCTGAAATATTTACGCTGCTTTCTCTCCATTGATGCTACCAAATCTGCCAAATCTCTCTGGCAAATTCTGTTTTTGTACCATTGAATCAATAATGTTCCAGCTAATTCTTCTCAGCACTCTATTCACACAAGTCTGTATGGAATTTCATCATCCATATCTCTTTCCCTGTTATTAGTTACTGTTTTCCTGAACTCTGTTATTATTTTCTCATTGCTTATTATATTTCTGTTCTGCATACTTTGTAATTGCACACACAAATCTCGGCTTTTGATATAATTACAAACAGACCCCAGGCAAGGTGCCTGCGTTTTTTAGACCTCCAGATGGAGTAGTCCACATCATTAATCTCCCAGATGAAGAGGAATGAAGTGGCTTTCCTTGACTATTCACTCACCCCCTCAGTTGTTCACAACAAGGCAAATTTTGAAAAGATCCCTCCCTTATGGATATCTCACCTAACCCAAGTGAACTTTCATTTTAAAAGAAGCAAATTTAACCAGATTTTCATAAATTAGAGAGTAACTTCATTAAGTACAAAACATAATTAGTAAAAGTTACACAACACATAATAGAAAAATAAGAGTCCAAAATGATTACAGTAAAACAAAGTATGGATCAGTTTCTGAATTGTTTATGAAGAATAAATAAGATTTTGTTATGATAATTATTGAATGGCACCAGTAGCATGATGTTGGCAATTGAGTAGTCTATTTTAAGATTTTATATTTTGCAGGTTGGTAGAAACTCTCTTGTTCTGATTCCTTTCAACAGTTCCTGAATTACAGTATTCAGAGTGAGAGTTTCTTTATTTCATCTGTAATACATGGGTGTTTATAATTCTCAATGATGTGGAACCCTCGACATTCCAGGCTGCAAGCTTACACGTCTGGCCAATTGCATAAGCAGACCAATGTTGCAGTCATTTTTTAACCCCTTTTCTTGTATATTCCAGGATGGTAAAACAGAATTGTCTGTAAGAGGTGGCTTTCTGCTCAGAAGGAATGGGAATTGTCAGCCCTGTTCTTACTACTACTTAATAGGTGTCTTCCTATTTGAAGTGTCTTTGATACTTGACAGATATGACATTCCATGGACTTCACACAGGACCTTGCTAAGCAGTTAATGAATTTATACCTGTAGTTTTTATTTTTCTGTAACAATCCTTTATTGGAATTAAAAGTAAAAATATCAATAAATACTTTGGGGATCTGATGCATTATCATAAACACTATATCAAAAGGAGCAGTGCCACTTTTTATCACCTTCTAGCATGAATATCAACCATTCATTACTACTCTCTTCTCGCTGTCTCCTTTCCAATCTTATATCCATGGTGTTACTATCAGTGTAAACAAATGGGCTTCACTTTTGCTACATTCACCTTATAGAAAATCCAGCACTGGGGTATATTGTTATGAATCAGGCTGGTGGAACACTTTGTTGCTCTCTTTCCATGACAACACATAATAAAATTGTTTTTTCCTAGATACCAAAAAGTCTAATTAAATATGTTGTTAATAACATAAAAGCTATCAACCAGATTTTGCATTGATCAAAAATGTGTGTTTGTATCAAAACAAAATTTTAATACAGATATATTAACTTGTTACCATAAGTAGCCGTAATATAGACACTTAAATAATTATGCCGATAAATGTCCCACGGACATGCACACTTTTCAACTGAATATGGGTGGCACTATTCAGCCACATGGGTGGTTAGCTCTGCTGCCTCACAGGTCGAGGATTGGATTTGATCCTCGCCATGGATGACTGTCTGTGTGGAGTTCGTACATTCTCCCCGTGTGTATGTGAGGGTTTCCTCCAGGCACTATGGTTTCCTCCCATTGTCCAGGGATGGTGGACTGGCCATGTTACATGCAGTCTTACAGGGATAGAGTCTGGGTCTTGGTGGGATGGATTGCAGAGGCTCGGTGTAGACTAAATGGGCTGGCTGGTTTCTTTCAACATTGTAGGAATTTTGTGATCCTAAAAAGAAGAAAAGTTCTCAGCAGAGATTGGCATTCTTAAAAAAAAACTTAGCCCATAAGTTATTCTTGAATGCAAAAGGATAAAGTGTCTGATGTTCTGGCACATATAATCCAATCAGTAATGGTGCATGGTTGGTTGTCTCTGAGATCTCACAGCCACATCTTGGTAAGTCAAATAACCTTGACATTTTTTTAAATCACAGTTTCAAAAGGCCAAACATATTTCACCCACAACTGATGTACAGTATTTTCTTTTCAGTGTAGGAGACATCAGTTGGGCAACTTGTTCATTGCAAGCTTTCCTCTACTTCAGCTTGTTCTTAGCGGGCATTCCTCTAATTCAGCTGGATAAAAGAAGAACCTCTCCAAGTCAATCACTATTCAGCCATGACCCAACAGAGCCTATAGCGTAGTTAATAGTTATCATCAGTCATGTGATTTCTGGAAGCTCTCTTAAATAAACTCCAGTATTGACTGTGGACTTTGACTGATGTCTTTTCAAAAGGAAAGCACGGCAAATGTGTCCGTAAAACTTGAAGTTGATTCCTTACCTCACAATCCTTTAGAACTTGAGTCTTCCAAACAGCATTAAATATAAAGTGTGGCAATATTGTTTCAGAGTATATAGTTGGTCATTTAAGTTGGAGATGAAGAGGAGTTCTTCTTTTAAATGTCATAAATGTGTGGAAAGGGCTATCCCAGAGAACTGTGAAGGCTGAGTCATTGAATATATTCAAGGTGGAGTTATTTAGATTCTTGAAGTATAGGGGAATCTATGGCTGTGGGGAATGGCAGAAAGTGGGATTAAGGCTGTAACCTTTTTGAATGGTAGAGAAGGCTTGAGGGACAATATGGTCAGCTTCTGTTCATATTGATTGTGCTAATTAGCCTGTGTTGCTGTATTTTTAACTTCAGTGGTACCTGTTCATTCATAATTTTGTAAAATGTTTCTTAAACTCCAACTACTTTGTACTGTTTGGTGAACTGAATGCAAATAAAAGTAGTTATTGCTTCCATTTTGAGTCAGAATTGCTCACCATCTGTTCACTGAGTAGTTGCGTCCTTTAGATTCATTACCTGTTTTGGCCAGTTAAGTTACTAAATGACTGCAGCCAAAATGCTCAGTGAATATCCTTAATTCTTCTGTTATGTGATATTATTCCACTTAAATCACTTCAGATGGTTGGGGGTGCAGAATATGGGTATCACATCACCAAAGACTTTAGTTGTGATGCACAAAAAGCTTGTTCATATTTGCATTCCTCCTTTTCCTTGTGCTGTTACTGCTGTCTCATTCAAAAAGTCGAGATTGCCAAGTATTTGTTGTCATTGCCATCTGGGTCCATTGTTGACATCCTTCGCTTTGCTCATGTCCTGCTCAAGTGACAGGTGAGATAAGGAGCGTTCCTGTCAGACGCAAGTCTTTATTTCAAATCTCTTTGTCCTTCTATCCTCTACTTTAACATAGCATTCCATTCTAGAATTTCTTAATTTCTTAATGTTGTTAATCTGTTCCTAATTACTTTGTTCAGTGTCAATTTTATCCGAGTCTAAGTATACATTCTATTGAAGGCCTTTTTGTTTAAGACAACAATAAAGTTGATATTATGGGGTGTAGTTTTCAAGCAATAGTGTTTCTGTGCAAACATTTAATTAATATACACATGATTGCTTGCATGTCTTTTTCTTCTGCAATCAAAACAGGCTGCTGTGTTCTGCAGCACAGGTTTCCATTGCAGCCTTTATTTTCTGTATCTTGTAATGTATTCTGGTTACTAAACAGGAAAGAGAGTCCAGGTATCAGGTGGTCCCTCATTAGTTCCCAGGCCACTCTGATTTCACAACTACATTGCAATTAAAATAGTAATTCCAGTATGCCCAAGTTGAAGTTGCCTGGTAAACTGATAGGTAGGTCTGCATTGAGGTGAAATGTTCTTTATTTTTTAAAAAAGCTATTTGAAGAGCTGCAATAGGGAAGCATGTTTAAAAAAGAAGCCCTTGACATTTTTAAAAAAATTATTCAAGCATGACATAAAATGAAATCCTATTGGGTTACAGTAACAGCATGGATGCACAAGGGCCCCTGCCAATGTTTGCCTGCTTCTGTTGCACTAGAAAGTTCATTGCTGTAGCACTTTGCTGAATTAAATACAAGACAGAAAAGGCAAGGCACATATTGAATCTTATACTTCAGTTGATGCCTTTGGGGTCAGCAGCTGACTCACATCAATCTTATGTTTCCAATTATAGGGAGGATTAGAATTGACATTTGTGTGGCAGCAAAATGGAGGAATGCTTACCAAATTCTGATTCTGTCTTAGTGTTGACTTCATTAAAATTTACTTTACATTTTTTTCCCTGCCTATATTTTTGACACCCAGCTGACCCACAGTAATAACCCATAATAATTTATAAAGGAAGATGGCATTAATGGAAGGCTTATTTTCAACTCTGGGATTGTGATATATTTCGGGGATGATGATCTGACTATAATCAGTTAGTGAAAGCAATTGAATGTTAAATATTATTATTATAAGTCGGATAATTATTTGGTTGTGAAAGTTCTAGTCTTGCAGAGTTAATATGATAATCAGTGCCTCATTCAGCAAGTTATGGATGTATTTTTCTAGATACGATTTCTGGGCAGCAAGTCCCAGGCATCATCTGCCTCTTCATGGGGAACATGGCTGGTCCACATTAAGAAGCACTGTCACAAGTCAGGAGGAAATAATTAGAAAGAGAGTCTTGTCAGAGTGTTGAACCAAAGCCTCCAGCAACCAGTTACAAATTGGCATTGACAATGGTGTTTGTGCAAGTTAACTGGACCATCCCTTAGCTTGATGATATTTTGTCACAACAAAGCGTTGAGTGAATGAAGAAGGAAATAAATGTTGAAAGACATGCCTAACCTCTAAGTATTTAATACTATGAATTACACACCAATTTTAACGACTTCTGTTGTTAAACTAATGCAGCAGCCATACTATGCCTTTAAGATCTAAAACAGGAATGCAATAAAAGATAACTGTAAACATTCGCCATCTGCCTGATTTCTGCTAACTATGATAGAAATAAAAATGAAGAAATATTGACTTTTAATTCTTTCCTACATATCAAAAAAGTTAGGATTAGATAGAGAAACTACTTTTTGCTGTTTACATGTCTAGGACAAGAAGACAACACTTTAAAATCAGAGCCTAGCTATGAAGAGTTACTTCTTCAGTCATATAGAACTCTTTTTCCCAATCAAAAATATTAGCAGATGCTAATTTGATAAATAATTTGAAAGCTAAGATTGATAGCGTCGTGTTATTTAAGGGAATTAAGGACGATAATCAAATGTCAGAAAGGCTTTACTGATTTAGTCATGTTTGTTGCCATTTCTGAAGGGATGTATAGTGGGCTGCTAACTTGATATTAGCCGTTTTACAATATTGCACAAAACCTAGCACCTGAAATTTGTGATCAACATAATAAAGGTATTAGTTCTCGCTCTATAATTTGACAGCAACTCCTGGAATGTGCACATGTTATAGCAACATGTAAATGTCATTGTTGGTGATGAACTGCACTTCCACAGGCTTCACTGCTGCAGCCCTCTTCAATGATTTCATGCTGAAACAATTGGAGCAGTGTAAAAGTTGCTACTCAGTGACTCACTCTCATATTAAGAAAATAGAATTAGCTTTTATTGCCACATATACTCAATGAGTATAGTGAAAAGTTGATGCTTTGCCGCTTAGAGCACCATCTTAGGTGCAAAGGTATAGCTTCTTTAGTTACGAGATCTTAGAAAATAGAGAAACAAAACGCTCACCCTTGCAAAAATAAAAGTTCAGAAAGATGATCTTCCAAACCAGACCATGCTGGCACCTAGCTTCCAGTCCGCACCGGGCCCTGGCTCCAGATTGCGACAGGTTTCACCTTGAGGATATTGAGGCTGCGAGTTGAATAGGCTGATATATTCAGGTGCAAGTGAGTTTTAAATAGAATTCCATATGGTGAACATCACTGAGCAACTTCTCTGACTGTGGGGGGAAAGAAATCTTAAAATATGGCACAATTCCTCCACTGCTAAGATTTCTTCCTTCTCCAATCTGCAGATTTTTGCAGCATAAATCATTGTCAGACAGTTATGCTGTTTTAATCCAGCTGTTGCCGTATGTTGTAAGTCTTGGCCCTTTAATTTTTGTTTTTTTGAAGGAAAAGAATCTTTTCAAATGCAGTCCCTGAAGCTATCACAACAATTCTATCACCCCAGGCTGACGTGGAGGTAGTTTATGAACTGGATATATATGCACATTTTTCCAAAAATAGAATGCAAAAGTGAAAGACTTGCATTTATTTGACATTATTTCTTGACCATCAGATATCTCACTGTGAAGCAGTCAATGAAGAACTTTCAAGGTGTAGTCACTGTCCTGATGTAGGAGAGTCAAATTGTCCATTGCTGACTTCCACAATTAGCAATAAGGATCAGCAAATCTATTCATGTGATCAATGAATATTGGACAGGACATTGACAATAAGTCCCCTGTTTTAATGTACAATAGTATAAATGGATGTTTCCCTTCTGTCAGCTGAAGGGACAAGCAGTGACTAAATTTAGCATCTCAGCTGAAAGATGACATCTCTGGTAAAGCAACACTCCCTCATAACTGAACATGTGTTCCCATCTGGGAATGGAATTTGAAATCTCTATCCTGTGACTCAAAAGGCAAGAGTACTAACAAATGAGCCAAAGTTGACATGACTTCATCTTTTAAGATTTTGCTATTTAATAATTAGTTGAAAAGTATGGTGCTGGAAAAGCGCAGCAGGCCAGGCAGCATCTAAGGAGCAGGAGAATTGAGGTTTCGGGCATAAGCTCTTCTTCAGGACTGAGGCTGATGTGCCAAGTCGGCTGAGATAAAAGGTGGGGGGGGGGAATTTTGGGGAGGGGCGCTGGGAATACAATAGATGGAAGGAGGTGAGGGGGAGGGTGATAGGCCAGAGAGGGGGTGGGGGTGGAGAGGTCAAGAATAAGATTGCAGGTCAAGAGGGTGGTGCTGAATCTGGGGATTGGGACAGAGATAAGGTGGGGGAAGGGAAACTGAGGAAGCTGGAGAAATCTGCACTCATCCCTTGTGGTTGGAGGGTTCCTAGGCGGAAGGTGAGGTGCTCTTCCTCCAGGCGTCATTGTTGCCATGGTCTGGCGATGGAGGAAGCCAAGGACCTGCATGTCCTTGGCGGGGTGGGAGGGGGAGTTAAAGTGTTCAGCCACGGGACGGTTGGGTTGGTTGGTGCGGGTGTCCCAGAGGTGTTCTCTGAAACATTCCGCCAGTAGGCAGCCTGTCTCCCCAATGTAGAGGAGGCTACATCTGGTGCAGCAGATGCAGTAAATGATGTGTGTGGAGGTGCAGGTGAATTTGTGACGGATATGGAAGGATCCCTTGGCACCTTGGAGGGAAATGAGGAGGGAGGAGTGGGCACAAGTTTTGCATTTCTTGCGGTTGCAGGGGAAGGTGCTGGGAGTGGATGTTGGGTTGGTGGGGGGTGTGGACCTGACGAGGGAGTCGCGGAGGGAGTGGTCTTTCCGGAATGCTGATAGGGGAGGGGAGGGAAATATATCCTGCATGTCCTTGTCGGAGTGGGAGGGGGAGTTAAAGTGTTCAGCCACGGAGGCGGTTGGGTTGGTTGGTGTGGGTGTCCCAGAGGTGTTCCCTGAAATGTTCCGCAAGTAGGCGGCCAGTCTCCCCAATGTAAAGGAGATTTTTGTATTTAATAATTACACTATTTTGATTCACATGTATGCACTTTTGTAAACCACTCAATTTTCAAGAATCACTACAAGGTCCATGCAGAAATCTATTTCAAAATGTATTATCATTCATTTAAAATGTTATAATGTTAATTAGTACAGCTGTTGAAGAAAGGATGATGCATGGAAAATTATATTCAAGGGAATCTTCTACTAGCCTTTAACCTTTCTGAAATATTTTTAGCCACAGTAATTATAAGTACAATACAACTGTAGCAGAATTCACTCATCCATGCCTCTCACAGACTGTACACAAGACTAATTACATCTGAAACATACTACAAATTACGCTCAGGTTGCATCCCTAGGTAGTAGTACATCAAAGCTTAAGTGAGATTTTGATTACTATAACATAGTTGTTTAAGTCTTAAGATATTCATGTTCTTAGCCTTACAATCGTACTATGTAACAGTCAAGTTGGATGACCAATTTCTGAGCTCAGGGAATCAAATTCCAAGTCAGACCTCAAAGACTTGCAATAGAATTTAAATTGGATTGCCTCTGTTCACTTGCATCCTTTTCTCAGAAGGTGTTTTATGCATCCTTGAAACGACCTAGTTGAGATTAGATAGCAGCAAGTTGTTAGTTCAAACCCAAAGGAGTGTCATGTTGAATTTGAAATATTGACTGTTTATCCCTATGCAGATGCTTTCATGACTGCTGAGTTCATCCCCCAGCACTTTGTTTTTACTTAAGAACTCCAGCATCCACTGTACTTTCCTTTTATATGTCCTTATTGACCCAACTGGAGAAAAGAATTGAGATTGTAATGTTTTTTTCTTTTAATTCCTCCATAGTGAATTCTCCCACTCTAACCTATACTCTTCCTCTCATAACAATATCAATCTTTTCCATCCTCGAGCACTCCTTACCCATTGACCCTCCTGTTTCTTCCTATACCTATGCCCATCCAGCTCTGCATGCCCATCCTTCGCTTTACAATGGCCCTTACACAATTCACTTGCTCCTTCACTAATCCCCAGCAGATTCCATTCCCCCATTGTGTTTCCCACTCTCAATATACAGTTACCACTCTTCCTTGCCTCCCTTTGCCCCACTGCTGTGACTCTCCCTTCTGTCTCTCATTGCCTACCTTTATTCCATAGGATCCAACATCTCTTCCAATAACCTGGCCTTTTAAGATTAACTCTCTGCTATACATTCTCACCTTTGTCTCTAACTTTTCTTGTGAGCTTTCTCTTTGTGTTATGCCACCTACCGGCCCTGGTCAGGTTTGCTGACTAGCCAGCTGGTATGTCAGGTATGTCTGCTGGTAGTAGCCAATGTGGCTACTTCACTGAGGCAGGACAAATGAGCTGCACTGTCTGCACCCCTTATAATTTTGGCCTTGTATGACCAGTTATGATGAGACTCCTCATAAGCTGGGTTAACCAGGCAATCTGTACCTTAAGCAAAAAGCACCTTCTTTATGAAGGTCCTACACTATGCAGAAGTGAGTGTTCATCAAAACATCCAGGATGAAGTCTACTCTGCCGGAAGCATGCCACATAAATGCTATCTTGTTTGGAGATGGTCTGAGCAAACTCAGGAATTTCCACCCATAGAGTGAAGATTTGCTGTTTGATGCAAATGTATAGTGACATAAACACATAAGGACCAGTGATTAGGCATGCTACAGCTTCACTGAAGAGACCTGGCAACTCACTGGATAGTTCTGAGCCAGAAGCTCTGGGTTCAGTTCCCACTCTAAGACTTCATGACCAAGTCATTGAGTAATGTTACTTATCAACCAAACAGATTACTTATTATCATCCTGTAAACCCTACAAACACATGTCAATGGCGTGTGATAAGAGTGCGAAAGTCTCCTGGTCAGTAATATGATGGACAGAAATTTGAGCCTCTAGACTCATTATTCATAGCTCTAAGCTAGAACATGTTGCCTCAGAAATTTGGATTCCTTGGGAAAGATGTTTGCCTGATGTCTGGTGTGGATCAAATTGATCTCAGCATGGGATACAATCCCTGTTGTGGCTGGACTGGATTTAGGAAACTCCTTCTTCCCCTTCCTGGTGTGGTGGGGATTGTGGTAACATGGGTTGCCTTAGGGCATACAACACAATGAAAAGATCACTGGACACTTATCCAAGCAGTAAATTCCCTGCAACACGCTGTACATTATAAGTGATCTGATCCTGAAGTAGCAAAAGCAATTGCTGAAAACGCACATCTGTTCGATCAGCACACACGCACTCACTGAAATGTGTTGGATAGGGAATATCTATCAATCTGTCAATGTCCATTTCCAGCGTCTTCTGTTCTTTTCATTTCCACTGTTGGTGATATTCTAAGCTGTTGCCTTTTGAAACCTTTGAACTCCTGAGTTGTACTGTGCGAGATAAGGCTGCACTGTGATCGTGCTGTGGACATAAGTAATTGCGTTTCCTCTTGTTTCTGCTGATAGCCCAGCTATTCAACACACCAACATAAAAACGGGGAACTTTAAGTGGCACACACTTAAAAACACTTGAGTCAAGTTTCAGCAAACATTTTCAACTGTTTGAGATTCGATTTGCCTGATAGCAAAATTGGCCATCTGTCCAGGTGAAACTTGTGAGATTCTACAGATTGTGTTAGCCAGAAAATCTCTTCAAATTGTATAGGCAGTCACTGGGTAGAAACATGTTCTGTTCTTGAGCCTGTTTGTAAGGCTACTTGTACACAAGTCAGAATTCAATGCAGTACAATATAAAAGAGGCTTTCGTAAGTATTAGGAAACATTCATGTGTTGAATTTTGTGTGGGATTGCATTGGTAAGTATGAACATTTGTAAATTGGATGCCCCTGCCCCTGCACTCACTGGCTGAAGACACTTTATATGCTTACTGATATGAAAAAAATATTAAGAACAAGAAAGGTGGCACTAGCATGCACCAGTGAGTCTATTAAATAGTTCAGTATAACTTGTATTAATATCATTTTCAATGATTTTAGATTGGTTTACCCAATGTTGGAGGGCTGGCCATCCTTTGTGATGTGCACATTTTCATCCATATTTAAACCGTAACGTTGTTAACATTTTTTTTAAATACATAAAGAAATTAAACTTACTTGAAAGGAAGCAAAGAAATATTTACAACTATAATGGTCCTTGATTGCTCCAAACGATGGAAGATTTAATGGTTGTGTTTATACAAATCAATTATCAAAGGAAACTAAGCAACACTATTTTGAGTGTGTTTTAAAATGTAACATTCTGGTTGCAACCAAAGAAGAAACTCTAACTTGAGTGTCTACTTTACTATTTCTTTCTTTTTTATTTCATATCATCTATATTGTTTTTAACTTCTACATTATCAAAAACATGTATATACTGATGGACTATGAAAAAAGTGGAAAACGAAACACTTTGGACTTTCCTGGTTTGATGAAGCTTTATAATGTGTTAAGTATTTTTGGAATAAAAGAGAGTTATTCACTATTTAATGAAAAGGCAAATAAATTTGCAAAAGAAAGTAACTGCCGGAGCTTGTTAAAATAAGTATAAGGAATTAATTTCACCTTAATTGATAGACAAACCCTGAACTTTGGCATTGTACTACAGATTGCCAAGCAAATGTTCAATTCAACTGTCTCTGGGATTTTGGTGTCTGTTATGCCACAGGCTGGCAGGAAGGAAAGATCTCTCCCCTCTCTATCTCACATTCTCTCTCTCTTCTCTCACTTTGTCTCTCTCTTTTCCACCTCCCTCTCCCACACACACTATAGCAACAATGAAATGTTTTGGCATGCTTTAAATCCACATCCTGACCCCATTGGCCAGGTGAGGGGATAAGAACACGCACCTGGAAGTTACCCCCTCAGTGAAGCCTCAACCTCAGCCAGCAGCAGAGCTTGGACCACCTGGAGAGAGAGAGACCGTCCACCCTGACTTGCAAGACCTGACTTCGTAGAAGAGAACCAGCCCTACACCAAAGAAGAAGGAGATACCAACAACCTAGCTCAAACATAATTATCCTTGTGGGTAATATCCTTCCTCATAGAATCATTGTATCCCTACAGCGAGGAAAGAGGCCATTCAGCCCATCAAGTTTCTTACCAAGCTTTTGAAGAGCATCCTACCCCTCTACCTTATCCCTGTAACCTCATGTTTACCATCACTAATCCACCTAGCCTGCACATCCCTGGACACCTTGGGCAATTTTAGCATGGGCAATTTTAGCACAGCCAATCCACCTGACCTGCTCATCTTTGGACTGTGGGAGGAAACTGGATACGACGAATATCTTAGATGGATAACACTAGGTAGAGAGTAAATGTTGTGGGCATTTGGGAAATGCTGACATGGTGTACTTAATGAGAAATATTTTGTCAATAAAATTAAATTGAACTACAAACTTAATCCTGTGTCTCTTTGTCCACCTCACTGTCAAGAGCGCTTGGGTAGTGTTTTTAATACAAAAACTGGTCAAAGTGTCCAAAGCATGGGCAATAATCGAATGAGATTACTTAGTAGAATTCAAGGGAATATGGAGAGAAACACCAGTGTGTAGAATTTTAGCCAAACCTAAACTGTAAGTTTCTATAATTCTGCATCTCTGAGAAATTGGATCTTATTGGCAAGAAATCAAAAGTGAAGTCAACCCATTCTATTCTCTGATTTTGAGTGCTTGATTTACAAAGGTATTTTATTTACTGCATTTTTCCCACCAGAACACCATTGAAAAGCTGACTGTTGCCCTGTCTTTGTATAATTGTATGAATGTATGTTTGTGATAGGATTAAGGAGGACATATAAAAGAAAAAATACTGCAAATACTAGAAATTTGATACAAATACAGAAAATCCAGAGAAACTTAACAGGTATGGCAACGTTTGTGTACAGATTCTGCAAAGTAACTCTGTTTCTCTCACCACAGATGCTGCAAGATCTGAGTTTCTCCAGTGTTTTTTTTTAAGGAACGTATTGTTTCAGTCTGCATAGTAATGTAGCCAATAACCATTTTGCCATTTGCTTAAACAATAAATTTATTCTTAATAAATGAGTCGTTGGTGAGTTTATTGAAGAAGCATGATGAAAGTCTCCTTTATTTTAGATAATGGAAGAAATAGAAGTAAGTTCACAGTTTTGATCATAAATAAGATATTCAGATGTTTGGTATAGCTTGTAAGATAATGGGGCTTGATTTTCAGTGCAGTTCTCATCAGTCATATCAGGATGAAAATGAAAAATGAAAATATCATTTTTACTCTTTATTACATCTGTGTTGAAACAAATTTCTGGCTGTGAATGTAAGCAGCAATTCAGCCTCATTGCTCTGCTGGCATTCAATAGCTGCTCAGGCTTTGCTGATGTGATTTATGAGATTACCAGCATTCCTTGATTGAATTACTGCCTCATAGCTCAACTCCAGCCACCAATTATCCTCCCTCTTTCACACTTGCCAAATTGCAGGAGTGTAGTTCTTATATGCCCAACTTAAAACAATGCTGCCTTCAGGAAAAGTCTTGAATCAAAATCTTTAATTCCCACATGAACCAAAAATGTCATGTCTCACTTGAATGAGGTGTCTTGATCTTATTGTGAATGTACGTACATGACTGTAAGAATAAAATGTTTTCTACGAAGGCTATCCTTACCCTTAACACACTGTAGAAAGCAACTGTTCTGTTCCAATATTGATTTTGAGTGAATAAGAATTGTGATGCCAAATGAACCTTGATAGTTTGCTGCTGCATCAATTAATAATAGACTGAAAATATCAGATTTACCTCATATTGAAATTAAAATAACTGACACTACAGTAGAAGGAGAAATAATGAAATACGTCAATTCGTTAGCTCATATCCTTAGCAAACTAGAATCCTGTCCAAGTGAAATTTATTGGAAATTTTTTTGTTAAAATTTGTTCTGTCTTCCTTTGCTTGGTGATCCACAGTCAAGGGGAAAGGCTGATAATTAGAGTCCTGCCTTGTCAATAGCTGTTTCTGAGCTGACCAATGGGAACTCTGTCGTTGATGTTTGCTTCCTGTATTTTGAACAGGAAAATTATTAATGTCTATTGTCCAGGCCAAAATTAGTTCTCCCTGAGAGGACCATGGGGTAATAAATAATAGCCAAGAAGGACTTATTGAAAACAAGTCCTTGATTAGCCTGATTACGTTCTTTGGTGAAGCAACCATGTCAGATTTGGTGAAATGTTTGAGATATTGTAAATGCACAATGGCAAATGAAGGATATACGACAGACTCCTGTAAATACAGTCTGATACATTAGCTACATTGGCCACTTTTGCACCAACTTTTCTGATTTATGTCCTGCCACTTTGATGCTTGATGGTCTACCAAGGGTTGAACAACTTGGTTAATACAAGATGTGTTAGAAGGCAGACTACTGTGCACCTTGGTAATTTCATTTATATAGATTTTGTCTGTATACCTCCTCTGAGTTTCCCAAGAGAAAGTGAAAATATGGAAGATATAGAACGTGGGGAAATAGATAGTAACATCTTGAAATATGTTAATATTGTAAAGAAGGAGATGCTGGATGGCCTTTAATGCATAAAGGTGGATAAATACTCCTGGAACCGATCGGGTGTACCCTAGAAATTTGTGGTAAGCCAGGGAAATGATTGTTGGGCCCCTTGCATCATTGATAGCCACAGACAAGGTGCCGGAGCTCTGGAGGTTGGCTAACGTGGTTCTACTATTTAAGAAAGGTGGTGTGGAAAAGACAGGATGCTATAGATCAGGGGGCCTCATATCAGTGGTGGGCAAGATGTTGGGGGGAAAGCTGAGGGACAGGATTTACATGCATTTGGCAAGACAAGGACTAATTAGGGATAGTCAACATGGCTTTGTACATGAGAAATTGTGTCTTACTAACTTCATTCAATTTTCTGAAGAAGTAATGAAGAGGATTGATAACAGCAAAGCAGTGGACGTGATCTATGTGGACTTCAGTAAGGCATTCGACAAGGTTCTTGATGGTAGATGGTTAGCAAGGTTAAATCACATGTCACACAGACAGCCAAGTTTCTGGTGTCGAGACTGGCTCTAATGCAATGTGAGATCCATTGTGTTAGGGGGACTCTCTAGTCCGAGGCACAGATAGACGTTTCTGTGGCCAGCAGCAAAAAATCAGCATGGCATGTGGCTTCCCTGATGCCAGGATCAAGGATGTCTCAGAGAGGGTGCAGAATGTTCTTGAGGGGGAGAGGGACCAGCAGGAAGTCATTGTACACATTGGAACCAATGACATAGGTTGAAATTCTGAAGGGAGAATATAGAGAGTTAGGCAGGAATTTGAAAAGGAGATCCTTGAGAGTAATAATATCTGGATTACTCACAGTGCTGCGAGTTAGTGAGGGTAGGAATAAAAGGATAGAGCAGATGAATGCATGGCTGTGGAGCTGGTGTATGGGAGAAGCATTCACATTTTTGGATCATTGGAAACCCTTCTGGGACAAGAAGGATGGATTGCACTTGAATTTGAAGGGGACTAATATACTGGCAGGGAGTTTTGCTAGAGCTGCTCAGGAGAATTTAAATTATTAAGGTTGGGGGAGGGTGGTGGTGATGGGACCCAGAGAGATAGCGAGGAAAGAGATCAATCTGTGACTGGTACAGTTGAGAAAAAAAATCAGCCAAACAGTCAGGGCAGGCAGGGAGGAAGCAGAGAACAAGGTAGGACTGATAAATAAACTGCATTTATTTCAATGAAAGAGGCCTAACAGGGAAGACAGATGAACTCAGGGCATGGTTAGGAACATGGGACTGGGATATCATAACAATTAGAGAAACATGGCTCAGGGATGGACAGGACTGGCAGCTGAATGTTCCAGGATACAAATGCTACAGGAAGGACAGAAAGGGAGGCAAGAAAGGAGGGGGAGTGGCGTGTTTGATAAGGGATAGTGTTACAGGTATACTGAGGGAGGATATTCCCGGAAATACATTCAGGGGAGTTATTTGGATTGAACTGAGAAATAAGAAAGGATGATCACCTTATTGGGATTATATTATAGACTCCCTAATATCAGCAGGAAATTGAGAAACAGATTTGTAAGGAGATCTCAGTTATCTGTACGAATAATAGGGTGGTTATGGTAGGGTAATTTAACTTTCCAAACATAGACTGGGACTGCCATAATGTTAAGGGTTTAGATTAGTTTAAGTGTGTACAAGAAAATCTTCTGACTTATTATGTGGATGTATCAACTGGAGAAGGTGCAAAACTTGACTTACTCTTGGGAAATAGGGCAGGGCAGGTGACTGAGATGTCAGTAGGGAAGCACTTTGGGGTCAGCGACCATAATTCTATTAGTTTTAATATAGTGATGGAAAAGGATAGATCAGATCTAAAAGTTGAAGTTCTAAATTGGAGGAAGGCTAATTTTGATGGTATTAGTCAAGAAGTCCCAAAAGCTGATTGGGGGCAGATATTCGCAGTGAATGGGGTGGCTGGAAAATGGGAATCCTTCAGAAAGGAGGTAATGAGAGTCCAGACCCAGTATATTCCTGTTAGGGTGAAAGGAAAGACTGGTAGGTGTAGGGAATGTTGGATGACTAAAAAAATTTAGGGTTTGGGTAAGAAAAAGAGAAAGCATGTGTCAGGTATAAACAAGATAGATCAAATGAATCCTTAGAAGAGTAGAAAGGCAGTAGGAGTATACTTAAGAGGGAAATCAGGAGGGCAAAAAGGGGACGTGCGATAGCTTTGGCAAATAGTTAAAGAGATTCCAAAGGGGTATTACAAATACATTAAGGCAAAAGGGTAACTAGGGAGAGAACAGGGCCCCTCAAAGATCAGCATAGCAGTCTTTGTTTAGAACTGCAGGAGATGGGGGAGATACTAAACGGGTATTTTGCATCAGTGTTTACTGTGGAAAAGGACATGGAAAGTATAGAATGTGGGGAAATAGATGGTGATTACAGTGGAGGAGGTCCTGGATGTCTTGAAATACACAAAAGTAGATAAATCCTCAGGACCTCATTAGGTGTACCCTAGAACTCTGTGGGAAGCTAGGAAAGTGATTGCTAGACCTGTTGCTGAGATATTTGTATCGTCGATAGTCACAGGTGAGGTGCCGGAAAATTGAAGGTTGGCTAACGTGGTGCCACTGTTTTAAGAAGGGTGGTAAGGACAAGCCAGGGAACTATACACCAGTGAGCCTGACATCGGTGGTGGGCAAGTTGTTGGAGGGAATCCAGAGGGGCAGGATGTACACGTATTTGGAAAGGCAAGGACTGATTAAGAATTGTAAACATGGCTTTGCTCATCGGAAATAATGTCTCACAAACTTGATTGAGTCTTTTGAAGAAGTATAAAAGAGGATTGATGAGGGCAGAACGATGGACGTGATCTATATGGACTTCAGTAAGGTGGTCAACAAGGTTCCCTATGGGAGACTGGTTAACAAGGTCAGCTATCATGGAATACAGGGAGAACTAGCCATTTGGATACCGAACTGGCTCAAAGGCAGAAGACAGAGGGTGGTGGTGGAAGGTTGTTTTTCAGACTGAAGGCCTGTGACTAGTGGGGTACCACAAGGATCAGTGCGCGGTCCACTACTTCTTGTCATTTACATAAATTATTTGGATGTGAGCATAAGAGGTACAGTAAGTTTGCAGGTGACACCAAAATTGGAGGTGTAGTGGACGGTGAAGAAGGTTATCTCAGATCACAATGGGATCTTGATCAGATGGGCCAAAGGGCTGAGAAGTGGCAGATGGAGTTTAATTCAGATAATTCTGAGGTGCTCCGTTTTGGGAAAGTAACTCTTAACAGGAATAATACACTAATGGTCCTGGGGAGTGTTACTGATCAAAGAGACCTTGTAGTGCGGGTTCAGAGCTCTTTGAAATTAGAGTCACAGGTGGATAGGATAGTGAAGAAGGCATTTAGTATGCTTTCCTTTATTGGTCATAATACTGACTACAGGAGTTGGGAGGTCATGTTGCTGCTGCACAAGATATGGGTTCAGCCACTGTTGGAATATTTCATGCAAGTCTGGTCTCCTTCCTATCAGAAGGATGTTCTGAAACTTGAAAGGTTTAGAAAAGATTTACAAGGATGTTGTCAGGGTTGGAGGATTTGAGCTATAGGGAGACGTTGAATAGTCTAGGCCTGTTTTTACTGTAGTGTCGGAGGCTGAGGGGTGTCATTATAGAGGTCTATAAAATCATAAGAGAAATGGATAGGAAAATAGACAAAGTCCCTGGGGTGGGAGAGTCCAGAACTAGAGAGCATAGGTTTAGTGTGAGAGGCGAAAGATATAAAAGAGACCTGATTTTCAACTTTTTCACGCAGAGGGTGGTATGTATATGGAACGAGCTGCCAGAGGAAGTGGTGGAGGCTTGTATGATTACAACATTTAAAAGGCATTTGGATGGGTATATGAATGGGAAGGGTTTGGAGGGATATGGGCTGGGTGCTGGCAGGTGGAACTAGGTTGGGTTGGGATATCTGGTCAGCATGGATGAGTCGGACCGAAGGGTCTGTTTCCGTGCTGTACATCACTATGATTCGATGACTCTAAACTGCAGAAAATAAGCAACAGGCTTAAGCATGATAACTTGAGGTCAAGTGCTCTTGCATCAGCAATGGAAGACTGTTGCCAAAGAGAAAATATTTTTGGCCAATTCAAGATGGACAGCACAGATTTCTTAATAGCAAATTGTACACTGAATAAGTTTTATGACGATATAATAAAAGAGAGATGATTGTTCTTAATTTGTTGCTGTATTTATAAATTATTAAATACCATCAATGGAGTGTCATGTAATAGTTTCATTAAGAATATTAAAGTGCATCGGATTAAGACGATTCTGGTAATTTGGCCACTTAACTGCTTGAGGGATAGGATGCAGACACTGTAGGGAATGGACAGTTGTCTGACTGTCGGGATGTATACAGTGGGTTAGTGTCTGGTCAGTTTTCAGATAATGTCTTTCTTGTCCATAATGGACAAGGACTTATGCATAGGGAGTATGATTTTGAAGTCTGCATATAATACAAGCCATGGCAATTAATTCATGAAGAGAAAAAAACTACAGCTTTCAGGAGGAATTAATCTGGTGAAATGGATGATCAGCTGGTAGACCATTTAATGTGGATACATGCAAAGTGATGTTCTTCTGGTGTACAAAATGTGCAGAATGAATGAAATTGTATAATTTTGAGAGGGTGGAATCTATGTTATATGTGGAAATTTTATGGGATAATTGGCTTTGTAAATAGAGGGGATGCTGTATGTGGCAATAGTTAGACCTTAGCTGGTTGATTGTGTACAATTCTGGGCTCCACATTTAGGAAGGAGATTTATCAATATGATATCAAGGATCAGGGAACTTTAATTACATAGAAATTGAAGAAGCTCAGTAGATCTTCATAGACATAATAATACCTGAGGTACGAAAAGTTTTGAGGAATTTTGATGGAGTTGATACACAGAAATAGTTTCCTCTGGGAAATGAATCAGTAAATCAAAGTTATAAATTTAAAATAATTACCAAAAGACTGATAAAGAAAATGAGGGTATTGTTTTTGCAGTGTGTTATGAAAATCTCAAACATACTACCTGAAAGAATTCCTTTGGAACATTGAAAAGAAAAATAAGACTGGGTGTGGTATTCAAAGACCTGATATAGACTTCTTTGTGTGCACCTTACATTGTGTCTCAATGGATTGCTTTTGAGTCAGAAGATTGATGATTCAAAACCTAATTATTTTGAATATTACACATTTTTGCTCTTTTATGTTTCAAATACAATGGCTGCATATGTTTGTATATAAATAAGAGGCATTAATTATACAGTTTCCTAACTACCATAGCGTTCACAATAAAGCAAGGAGAGAATAGGAAAAGACTGTATCATGATTAACAAATGCATCAAGAAGATCAACGTTGTTCATGCCATAGTCATAAAGATGTACAGTATGGAAACAGGCCCTTCGGTCCAACTCATCCATGTTAACTAGATATCCTAACCTAATCTAGACCCATTTATGAGAACTTCGCCTACATCCCTCTCAACCGTTTTATTCATATATCCATCCAGATGCCTTTTAAATGTTGTAATTGTGCCAGCCTCCTCCACCATACTCTGGTAGCTCATTCCATACACATACCACCCTCTGCGTGAAAAAGACCAGTGAGCCAGACATTGGTGGTGGGCAAGTTGTTGGAGGGAATCCTGAGGGACAGGATTTACATGTATTTGGAAAAGCAAGGACTGATTAGGGATAGTCAACATGGCTTTGTGCATGGGAAATCATGTCTCATGAACTTAGTTGAGAACTAGAGAGAGTCACCTACTGCACTCTGTGTAAAAAAAACCTTAGATCTCCTTTGAACTTTCCCTTTCTCACCTCCTAGGATTGTGCCAGTGAATTATGTTCACATTAGATTATGTTTACCCTAAGTTTTCTTAAAGTCTTCCTCACTGCCAAACATGCTTCTCTTGAATCATCAACGAAATACCTGTTCAAGTTGTTTGTAAGTGATCAGGCATGGTATGACACCACTCCGGGACGAATGGGGCTCAAGCCCATACCTTCTGGCCAAAAGGCAAAGACACTACCACAGGACTCCTCAGGTCACAGAAACAGCCTGAGAAATTAGATGGACCCAGTACTGACCTCTGCAGTAGATCACTTCAACCCGTTTTTCTTGACATCCTTCCTACCTGTCAACTGACACTCTGTTTGAATTATTTAATGTAACAAACATAGTATGTACCAACAAAACAATGTTTATGCTTCAGAATGTACCATATGATTTCCTTCCCATTTTCTGCCATGCAACCTCAATGCCAAAAGAAGGTCAGAAACATCAAAGAAATTTCAGAGAAGAGTCCAGCACAAAATACTTCAGCGAAGACCCATAATATCTAACTTAGAAGGTGTAGAGAGATGGTCACATTCCTGATCATGCAGGGTGTATAGCAGTAAGATAAAATAATCTCAAATAAACTAAAATGGTTTACATGCTGCAGTGTTCGAACATAGAAAAGATAACCCATCGAGACTTGAGTGGCATGGGGCTAGATTTTATGACTCTCTGGTTTCAGTGACAGTAGGGAGAAGAGCAGTTATGTGAAATGTGACGAGTGGCCCAACTTCCATTTGGGGGAAAAAATAAATATGAAGCAGTTGAGCTTGTTAACAAGTCAATTGTTAACATGCTACCCACGATAAAACAGTTTGCACAGGCGGATTCAAAAGGCTGCCTCATTTTGTGGTGAAGAGGAGGAAGCCATCTTTTGGAGCATGCTATGTGCCCATCAAGGTCACTCTTCCCCTGCCCGAAAGCATAATGCTCTAAATGTCTGTTTCTCCCACTTTTGATCCTGATAATCAGCCTTTGTCGTCTAATGCAGGAGTGTAAATGGAAATGTGTATTGTACCAAATATAATGCTGAACAAAATAGTTTATTTCCTTCTTTAAAAAAAATGCATTTGAAGAAAGGCTTGTAAAGGATTGGAATAAGGGAATTTTACAATTTCACTTGGACAGCTAATGTATTGCAAAACACAGCTTCATTACATATAAAATTAATTACTTTGTCAGTCATCATATATGGTATATGAGCTGCTGTGCACTTCCTTGGTGAATGTTTCATTTTGAATCCTGACTTGCTGTCAGGTTGGATTTTGTTGCTGCACAAGCTGAAATTTGCTGTGTCCACAGTCTAGAAGGTTTTTCATTTCATAGTATATCCATCTTCCCTCTGATGTCTAAACTTTCTCTACACTGTACGGCCTCCAGTTTGAGAATGATTTAAATTACATTTTTGAGATAGCTCAGGTTTTTAAGCAATAGGTATGAAGTCTGTTTCTATCCCAATGCTATGTCAGACTGACAAACCCTTTGTATAGTTTTACAGAGTTTTACATGGATTCATGCAGCAAAATAATATGTAATTCTGCAAAACGAGATTCACCCCATAAGTTTATATATGCGCGCATGTAGGAGTGACAATTGAATGCGCATGTGATTGTCTGTGCATGTGATAGTGTTATATATATTATATAGTGTGGGTGAGCTTGACTAAGTGTGTGTGTGAGAGTGTGATGGGGTGTGTGTGAGAGAGCACGTGTGTCGGTGTGAGTGTGGTGTTGTATGTTTGTCCATATGAGAGCTTGTGTATAATGGAGTGTGTGTGTGTGTGAGAGAGAGAGAGAATCATGTAGTGGGATCACCTGTAGTGTGACATGAACCTAAGGTCCTGTTTGAGACCATTCCATGACCATCCCAGAACTTTGCTATCAGCTTCTGCTCAGCCACTCTGCGATGTTGCTTGTCCCAAAGTCCGCCTTGGAGGATGGTCATCCAAAGGTCTGAGGCAGAATGTCTTGGACTGCTGAAGTGTTCCCAGACTGGGGCGAACACTCCTGCCTGGTGATTGTTGTGTGACAGACATAGCATGGGACACAGACAGACTACACACCTATTATCTAAAAACCTGAGCTGTCTTGAGAATGTTCTGGGATTTATGTATCAAACAACAGAAACCAGCTTATCCCATAAGAAAGATGAAAGTTTTAATCTAAAATTGTTTACTGTATCACATCTCCATGTCACTGGACTCCTTTGGCTATAAATTCTGTGAGCATGATTTTAATCTTTACAATGACCTGATAAAGGAGCAGCACTCCAAAAGCTAGTGTGTTTCCAAATAAACCTGTTGGACTATAATCTAGTGTTGTGTGATTTTTAACTTTGTCCACCCTGTCCACCACCAAGTCATTCCTTATAGAGTGATAAGAATGAGAAGCTCACAATTACAAAGAGTGGTTAGTGGAATCATTATAACCCAATGTACTGAATTCTAAGATCGTCACAGAGTCTTCCCCTCAATCTTTTTTCTTCCAGAACCTCAAAACTGAGCAATTTGGCTTGTGATCTTTAGATTTTTCGAACTCAAGAAAGACATTACCTGATCAGTAAAACTCATTCATTTTCAAATACTATGTGCAGAATTGGTCTCTTTATTTAAGGGACAATATAAATGCTTGGAGGCAGTTCAAAGGAATTTTCCTAGATTGATACCTAGAATGAGTCTTGACAAGGACGTAAAAAATACGTTTACACAGACAGTAATTTTTGTGTGGAATGAACTTCATGAGGAAATGGTGGATATGGGAACAGCTACAGTGTTTAAGTATGTGAACAACAAATATTTGGAGGCATTTGAACCAAGGGCTGGTGTGTGGGACTAATTTAGTTTGAGATTATGGTCAGCGTGGATTTGTTGGACCGATAGATCTGCTTCTATGCTCTATGACTCTATGATCACCTTCTCAAGGGTTATTGACGTTGGACAACAGATGCTGGCTTAGCCAGTGACACCCACATCCTATGAAAAAAAACAAATTAAATTTCATTTGGAAAATGATTTACAACCATCACACCTGTATCTGTTAATGTATCACATTGAATTTTAATGAGCATATCTTAGCTGCTGAAGATTACTGCTGAATATCTAGGTTACACATGTTGTTTGGTTGCTCATATTTATTGCCCTAAAGGTTAATAGAGAGTTGCTGTAATGTGTGAAGCTTAAATAGCTTGAAATAATTCCATAGAAATGAATATTGGGGTATGAAGAAAGCACACTACATTTATTTATAACTGCATAGTCAAATGTACAATGGCCTTGAGAGAGAAGTAAATCACTAAAGGTTAACATAGCCTTGCTGCATTATTTTCACACAACACATTTCCCGGCCTATCTCCTGGGTGCACGCACTATGGTAAAAATTAAAGGCATTCTGCATTAAATCTGAACTCACCAGATTCTCGGACACTTGGTGAAAACTGGTTAGAAGAGAACAGCTTCATGAAGGAAAATGGAAAGCCTTTTGTAACCTTTTTTCTAATTACACAAGGGATATCTTTACTTAGACAAAAAGAAATAGGTTGGATTTAATTTCCAATAGGAGTTATGTATTTGGGCGCATTTGGAAGAAGTAACTGTCTGCTCTGTGGTATGAGTATCATGTAGGAAATGTGAGGTTGGCCACTTTGATAGGAAAAATAACAAAACAAAATATTTTTGAAAAGGAGAGAGTGCCCAAAATACTGTGGTGCGGAGAGTCGTGTTACAATAAGCAGAAAATTAGTGATTCAGAAAATACAAGTGAAAGACAAAACAAAAGCTTGCCTTTGTTGTGAGGAGTCTGGAAATTAGAAGTAGAAATGCCTTCACAGGTCAATGGTAAGAATAAACCAGGGAAAGTATCTTATTTTGGTTTCTTCATTTAGCGAGGAATACACCGAAGACCATAAGATGTAGGAGTAGACTTGGCCATTCGGCCCATTGGAGCTGCTTCTGCATGCTATCTTCCATTATGCAAGATAACTGTATTCCAAACCTCTGTAGTGAGACATCGAATGCTAAAATGTTTAGGATTAGAACATATATTCTTTCTGAGCTCTTATCTTTTGAGTACTGTACACTACCTTTGAAACATGATACAAGCTCTGACTTGCTGTTCATTAAACTATAACAAAAAAAGACATTTTGAATCAATCCAGAAACAAGTTGTGGACTTTTAAAAAAAAACTTTTGATATCCAGGCATCACTAGCAAGATTGGCACTTATAGCCTATCCCAGGTTTCTCTGAAAAGATGTATCTGCTTCTTGTGCAACTGCAGACTAGATACAACTCTATGATGTGCTCGTCACTTTCAACAGTTGTTGAGTGCCAACTGCACTTATCTGAGACTGGAATCACATCTAGACCAGACAGCATAAGAATAAAATTCTCGACAAATTCAACAGGTCCGGCAGCATCTGAGAAGAGAGAAAGAGTTAACATTTCAAGTTCAGTTGTGACACTTCCAAGATGGAAATGGAAAGGACATTTTCTCTTGTCAGTCAGAACTTCTGTGAGACTTGTGGACTAGAGTGTACTGTTCTAAAATTACAAGTTGTTCTTTCTGGATAAGGTGGATAAGACCATAAGTTCTAGGAACAGAATTAGGCCATTCAACCAATTGAGTCTGCTCTGCCATTTGATTATGGCTGATATGTTTCTTTATGCTATTCTCCTGCCTTCTCCCTGTAACCTTTGATCCCTTTACTAATTAAGAACCTATCTATCACTGTTTTAAGTACACTCAAGAATTTGGCCCCCGCAGCCTTCTGCAGTTATAAGGTCCACAGATTCACCCTCCAGCTGAAACAATTCCACCTCATCTCAATTCTGAACAGTCATTCCTTCACTCTGAGGCTGTGCCCTCAGGTCCTAGTCTCTCATACTTGTAGAAACATCTGTGCGACAAGACTATCCAGACCTCTCACTATTCTGTAAGTTTCAGTGAGGTACCCCTCATCCTTCTAAACAAAATCAAGTATAGATCAAGATTCCTCAATCACTCTTCATATGACAAGTTCTTCATCCCCAGGATCATTTTTGTGAATTTCCTCTGGACCTCTAGTGGCAGCACATCCTATTCCTTAGAAATGGGGCCCAAAAATTACTCTCAATATTCCAAATGTGCTCTGATCAGAACTTTATACAAACTCAACAGTACAACCTTCTCGAGTATTCTAGCCCTCTTGAAATGAATGCCTTCCATTTTTCCTACTAAATGTCAATCTTAAGAGAATCCTGAACTCAAATTCCCAAGTCCCTTTGTGCTTCAGATTTCCAAAGCCTGTCCCCACTTCGAAAATAGGCTACGTCTCTAACCTTGCTACTAACATGTATTACCTCATACTTTCCCGCATTGTATTTTATCTGCCACTTCTTTGCCTATTCACATAGTCTGTCCAAGTTCTTCTGCAGCCTCCTGTCTTCCTCAATATGTCCTGTCCCTCCACCTATCTTTGTAAACTTCACAAACAATACCCTCTGTACCTTTATGCAGATTGTTGATATATAACCTGAATCGTTGTGGTCCCAACACTGATCATTACAGAGCTCCACTAGTCACCAGATGCTATCCTACCACTCTGCCTTCTGCCAGGGAGCCTTGCACCTTGTACCATGGGCTCTTATCTTACTTTCAGCCTCCTGTGCGCCTTCTGGAAATCCAAATAGATCATATCCACTGTCTCTCCTTTGTCTAACTTGCTCATTATTTCCTCAAAGAATTGTACCAGATTTTTCAAAAATGATACCCCCCTTAATGAAGCTATGCTGACTCTGCTCTATTTTACCATGCGCTTGCAAGTAGTCTGCAATCGCATCCTTAATAATGGACTCTCAAATCTTACTAACAATCAAGGCCAGGCTAACCAGGTACTAAGTGCCTGCCTTCTGTCTCCCATCCTCCTTAAACAGGAGTGTTACAATAGCCATTTTCCAGTCTTCTGGGGCTCTCCCTTACTCCAGTGATTCCTGAAAGATCATCCAATGCCTCCACAGTTTCCTCAGCTATTTCCTTCTAAACTCTGTGGTGTAGTCCATCTGGTTAGGGTAATTTAGTCACCTTCAGATCTTTCAGCTTCTGGGACCTTCTCCTGAGTAATGACCAATACACTCTCCTCTGCTCCTTGACTCTCTTGAAGTTCTGGTATGCTGCTGGTGTCTTCCACGGTCAAAATTGATGCAAAGTACTTATTCAGTTCCTCCAGCATTACTTTGTTCCCCATTATTCCTTCTCCAGCCTCATTTTCCAGTGGTTTAATGTCCACTCCTGTTTCTCTCTTACATATCTAAAAACCTCTTACAATCTTATTTTATATTAGTAGCTTGCTTATCCTTTATATTTCATCTTTCTCCCTGCCACCCACCGCCAATTGCTTTCCTCTGTTGGGTTTTAAAAGCTTCCGAATCTTCTGGCTTCCCCTAACCTTCTCCACATTAGTATATTAGATTTATATTAGTCAAGGGTTAAATGTGAAAGTGCAAAGCAAAGTACAGATGCATCAGCCATAACCATGGTGAACAGCAGAACAGGCTGGAGGGGACAAAAGCAATGCTTTCCTTGTATTTCATATGTTCATGTTTGTCTGACCTTGGAGGAAAAGCCCATGTCCTTGATTTGGCTAAATGATGTTGGCGTCAAGCCCAATGCCTCATCTTGTTTCAAAAGTAACCAGAGTCGCATAAAGTAACCAGACTCGGGCCGAGTTGCGTAAAGATTTTTCCACCTGGTTCACTATCCCCATGAACCATTGGATTTCCACATATTAATGCTGGTGAAAATGTTTTGAGGGCTTATGTTTTCTGTCTGCCATGACTCCTGTTACCTTAATACTATGGCACACGAATGCTTTGGGAATTTACACTTGCTATTAACTGTCAACTCAGCATCCAAAAGCTTCCCTTACTTTTTCATCATGCAGTTTTAGTGGACCCATCACTGACAATGTCATCCATGCGCATATGATGCTTTCCATAGCTTCTTATTTGTTGGACATTGACCACTGGGAATGTTTGGATGTGAATGTGATGTTAAAAGGCAGGCAGTTAAAACAATAAGACCAATAGGGTGTTGTCTCGCATGCTATTGTTTGTATCCAACTTGAACATTGTTCTGCTTACCACTTTAGCTTACCACTTATTCATAGACATTAATGGACACATCGCTTGTGTACTGCCTTTGTACTGTTAAGTTGATGCATTCTAATGGATCTGCTTGATTTAAGAATAGATGCCTTAGATGAATGCCAGCGGTATAACTTTTACTGAGAAGTGAAAATGGCTGAGCACTGATAAGAGTATTTCAATAGTATATTTATCTTTGTGTTTTAGTGTTGCCTTTGACTATGAGGTTGGTTTCTCCTGGACTATGCAATTGGATTGATGACCATTGAGGGTAAACTTCCATTGTCATTGACCTGATAGGTCAATGATTTCAGCCGTTGTGGCTGTGGTGATGATTGACGGCAGTATTGGCCTTCTATTATTCACCAACCTGATCCATGATTTTCCCAGTAAGAAAATAGCGGTGTGAAACTTTGCATTTAAAGATGGCTGCCTTGTTGTTTTCTTAATATAGATTTATGTAATGAAAGGGAGGTGCTGTGATTGCAATGTATGGTTTCTCCAGTTCTGTTTCTTTGCACCATTCCGGAGTACTGTTAAATGATAGATGGCACCTTTTCAACATGGTTCCCCTATTGCTGTGTGCCATTGGCTTTGGACCCTTTATAACAATTCTGCCCTTGTCCATTGTATGTGAGGCCCAACCAATAAGAAATTTTGTGGATAAGTTAGCACAGAGTTCATTGCTCACTATCACTGTGCTGCATTTCAGGCTCACCGTGCTGTTTGACTCTGACTCAATGAGTCTATAACCATTAAAGTGTCATGAAGTAAGATAAGGTGGTCACTCTCATAAGTGAACGTTAACTGATTTTATTTAACATAACCAAATACAGGGAATTCAAGACTGGACATCTTACAGGATCAGTGTCCAGTTCCAAATGAATTATTATCACTGTGCCATAGCTTCTTTCAGATGATCAATAATTATTCTCAAGTAAAAGTACAATTAACCATTTACTTGCCTCCCTAACGTGAGTCTTTAAACACCATCCCAAGTCTGCGGGTAGAAAGACATTTGGAAATGTGAAACATAGATATTTCACTGTAGGATATCTGTGTGTTGTTATTATCTCTTCAACCATGATTTCCTTTCCTTCTGCTTTCCAATTTGCTTGGTCCAGAAGAACACTACAGATTGACATCAAAATTTAATAAAAAATAAGCATTTCAGTCAATTCTCTGAACAGAGCTGAGTTGTTGCATCAAAACATCCAAACTTCAGGAAATGAGATGTCAGTTTAGAAATGTGAAAACTTCAATCAGTGAGAAACAAAATAGTTTGGAGTCAATGTCAAAGCTGCTGCTTGGAAGGAACGGCAGATGGACCAGCTTCAATAATTTTTCAATGCATTCAGGTTTTCATTTGAAGAAGAGGTTCCAACTCGACTGCAGTGAGGTAGGATAGCAGACGGACTTCAAGATGAAAAAGCCCACGGCAATTTTGGCCATTTTTTAGACTCACTGTCCAATTAAAAATGGTGGGCAGGATCCTGATGAACTCCAGAATCTTGGTAATCCACAGAGAGAGGGGAGTACTGCTCAGGAAAGTGAAGACAATGCAAGGTCACATCCACACAGAGGTGGAGCAGATACTGTAGATAATCATTTCAAAGGGACCAAGAAGGCAGACCCGTCTGACTCTAGAGAAACCTCTCCTGGTCAAGCGCAGGGGTATGCATGAAATTAGAGACCTTCCTACTGCAATGAGCAGCCTCTCCACTGCTAGCTAACATGCTGAAGCATTGACTGAAAAAGTCACATTAAATGTTCAAATCGGCAGCCCACTTCCGTTCATCTGGCAATTGACATACACTCGGTCTCACTACCGGGATAATTCATGGGCAGTGGATCTTTATTACAGAGTCGTCCCTACTTGGTCTTGCATTCTCCCCCTGGCCTCCTCCCAGTGTACCACCAGAGCCAGCAAATTCCTACCTACTTGTCACTTGGACATCATTTATGCGTTTAGTGGTATGTGTTCTGTAAAATGTCAATGTCCCCAATCTCTGCATGTCCAAGCCACCGCATAGCATCTACCTGAGTGTGAAATAAATCACATTGTGCTTTGCATCTTCTCTTAGATCACTAGATTATTAAGAACCCAACCTGATTTTGTTTCTTATTGATTGTATGAAGATTGAACAACTACTATTTTCAGCATTTTCAGCAATTAAAAACACAAAAGTATACGCCAGTCAACCTTTTGGCACATTTAATGTGGATAGTTGTCCAGTAATAAACTCCATAGGTAGCATCAAAATTATTGCTAATTACCTTAAGCCTACTTTGATTCTAACTCTCCACTCTGTGTGGAGTTTGCACATTCTCCCCATGTCTGCGTGGGTTTCCTCCCACAATCCAAAGATGTGCAGATTCGGTAGATTGGCAATGATAAGTTGCCCATGGTGTCCAGGGATGCGTAGATTGGGTATGGGATTAGGCATGGGAAATGTAAGGTTACAGTGGAGGAGGGGGGGTTGTGGGAGTGAAAGTGTATTGTTGGGATACTGTTTGCAGAGTCAGTGTGGACTCAATGGACTGAATGACCTGCTTCCACACTATACCGCTTTCAACTAAAAACATAATGAAATATATTTCATTTCCAGTCATCCTGTGTCTCAAACATTGAACAGATTGACTCTACAATGGTCATTACTTTCCCAATGTTAGGAGAGGAAAAATTGATAGGAGCATCTATTCCTTGACCTCTTCTGCAACATTCATCTGAAAAGGCATTGGGAATGAACTGTGAGCTGCTGCTGACAATCTGGCAACATGCCGAACCACTTTGCATTCTGATGCAACTGTCTATAATGACAGCAACTCCCAAGTTATGACAGAGTTTGCAAGGCAGAGAAAAAAAGAACACCAATTAAGAGATTTATAAAGTGGGTGGATTCCAATTAAGCTGAGCTATGTTGCATTTTTGATTCCTTAAGGAATCTGCATAATCCAAGAAAAACTGATTTCACGAGATATCATCACTTCAAATATTCAATCAAGGAAAACAAAACAAGCTGATCCATCATAGGATCCATCGTTTTCTTTAAGTGACATGGATGTTTTTCCCTCTGCTACCAAGTGTCCCTGATTGTTGTGACACTTCTGACTTAGAATATTGGTGGCTTCAAGGCCCCCTCTAGACTTGAGCACATTGATACTCCAGTGCAGTACTGAAGGCATCCTGTATTGTCAGAAGTGCTACCCATCAGATGAGATAATACGAAACTTAATGCGCTGTCTGTTCCCTCAGATAGATGTAACAGAGCCCATGGCACTATCTTGCCAACAGTATCACTGAAATAAATCAATGTTTTGAACATTATTTCATGCTATTTGTGAAATTTTGCAGTATGTAAATTGTCTGCTGTACTTTTAATAACAGCAATGTTTCAAACACTTTTCATTAAATATAAAGTGCTTTGGAATGTCATGAAAGACTTTCTTTTAATTTGAATAAATATCACCCTTTATACCATTTGCTATTGCACATCATTTCTGAGATTCCCCACTCAATCACTTATTTTCAAAAATGAACAGCCCTGATTACTCCAGTCAGTCTTTATAATCCCGTTCACTGATGCAGGGATTAAATCTTGTCTTTTCCATGCTTCACCACCTCCCCCATCCCAATTCCAAAACTTGTTAGATCTTGATGAGCAGAGCTTGATATTTGAGCGGTGTGATGATGAGAATATAAAACAGTTTGACATGCATTACTGAGATTTATGCCTTGCTGCTTTGACAGTACAATGAACATTCCTTTTGCTTTGAAGTGATTGCACATTTTGTTTGATCAGATGGGTGTCTGACTCAGTTCAAATCCGTCACTATGTTTTAGTCATCTTCAAATCAGAGTGTCGAGAAATCCACACCTACCTGGTAAGTATTTATTTCCTAAATTTGGAGTTATCACACTCTCCATATATACTATAGAGCAATTTTTCAAGAGTTCGTGTGAAGTTATGTTACTTGTGTTCAGCTAATTACAACTGCATATCTCAACAGTACAGAGTCCAATTCCTTTGCTGGTGTGCCTGGAACTGGAGAGCTGACCCCTAATCTTCTATTAACTTTAGATAAGCACATCATGCTGACTGGTTCAACTATAATAAACGACCAGAAATATTGCAGTCCTGCATGGTTCAGATAGTTGATAGCTAGTTCATGACATTGGAATACAAACAGGAGATGGAGAGAAAACAGGTAATTAGAGATTAGTTAGCCTGACATCGGTAGTGGGAAAAATGCTAGAGTTCATGATAAAAGATTTAGTCGCAGACCACTTGGAAAGTAATGACCGGATCAGACAGAGTCAATATAGATTTACAAAATGGAAATTTTCCTTGACAAATCTACTGGAATTGTTTGAGGATGTAACTAGTAGAGTTGATAAAGAGGAGCCTGTGGATATGGTTTACTTGGATTTTCATAAGATCTTTGATCAAGTCTCATGTTAGCGATTAACATATAACAGTAAAGCACATGGGATTGGGGATAATGTACTGACATGGAGAGAGAATTGGTTAGCAGACAGAAGACAATAACAGGAATAAATGAATCTTTTTCTGAGTGCCAGGCAGTAACTAGTAGAGTACCACAGGGATTAATGCTTGGGCCTCAGTGAAGACAACGTATATTAATGATTTTAGATGAGGAAAATAACTGTAATATCTTCAAATTAAGTGAGTGGATAAGTGCATGGAAGATTAAATATAATCTGGATAAATTTGAAATTATCTACTTGGGTAGCAAAATCTAGAAGGCAGATTACTATCTGAATGGCAGTAAATTGGGAAAGGGGGACAATGACTTGATGTCCTTGTATGCAAGTTATTGAAAATAAGAATACAGATGTAGAAAGTGGTGAAGAAGACAAATGGTATGTTGGTCTTCATAGCAAGACATTTCAAATATAGGGATAGAGATGTCTTGCAGGAATCGTATAGGGCTGTGGTGAGACCACGCTGTATTGCGTGCAGTCTTGGTCTCATTATCTGACAAAGATGTCCTGAGGCAATGCAATGAGCATTTACCAAACTGATTCCTGGAATGACAGGATTGAAAAATGAAGACAGATTGGTTTGGAAAGGACTATAATCACTGGTTAAGCACTATAAATGTGATAGATAGCTGTGGGTTGGATGTCAAAGTGACATTCTCATACATGATTTTTAATTAAAGTCTCATAGAGTTGTTGATGGATGTCTTGATATTTATAATAGCCACATTCCCTCTTGCCAACAGCTCAACTCCAGATTCGGCACACAGTAGATGCATTTTGAAAGTGTGCACCCATTGTCCTAAGTTGTGTGGACACATACTTGATTTTCCAGAAGATTAACCTGTACTGACTTATATTTACCATTATGTTCAAGGTATCTCCTTGAATTAAGGCAAAGTCATAATGTCACACCTGGGAATACATACCACCATAGCTCACTTATTCAACCTTTCTCAAATTGATGAATAAAGTTGATTAATTCCCTTGATATTTATTAGCAACACAATATCATCTTTGATCAAACATGTCAAGTACCAAGTCTGGAAAGAAACACCTCAATCTTTTTCTCACCTTCTCTCAGTGACTTTAACATTTAGTGAATACTCATGACATTTTCTTCTTACTGGCTTACATATTTTCACTCAACAACTGTGACTAATCTCATGGCTAAGCAGAGCTTTGGGGGCAATCTGCAGTCATGAAAAGTGTAATATAAATTCATATCTTCCTTATTTCATTTTATACGCTGTAATGCTCATCATATGCATATTACAATATTTTGGAATAACCTGTTTAAGTTCTTGACTCTTTTCTGATTCATTTGTTCCCTAATGTATTATTCTATTCACAGTTGGCCATTTTGGCTTGAGCTTCTGTAACATAACTTGTGGGAGGTTTAATGGTAATCCCCAAGAAACATGATTTCAGCACTTCTTCCATCCTGATGTCCCTTCCTCCCTCCCCCCCAAAAAAAAAGCCACTTGCTTCTATCATTCTACAAAACGTTATTAATTCCTCAGTTTTATCTTGACTCTTTTTAAAAGTATCAGCCTTTCAAGTAGAGCAGAGCTATTTTTGACGTTAAACACTTTGCTATACCAGCAAGGAACAGCAACTTGGTACCTGTATGACATGCCATTAACAGTAGGAGATAGCTTCTTAATAAAACTATTCAGACTTGTTATTACAGGAGCAGCTGAGTCTTGATCCTGAGGCACCTCATCCTCAAACTGGGTTCACCGTTCTAAGAAAATAAACAAAATGAATACCATATGAGGCCACACTGTTACAGTATTCTTTGCATCAGATCATTTCAGAGGTAAACGCTGCACAGGGTCAGAACATCACATGTCGAGTTGTTGAAGAGGAACATAAAGCAGATGAAGGTCTCCACAGAAGCAGTTGGAGAATTGTTAAATTCATGGATTATTTAAGTAATTTCTATGATTGGAAGTGTTCCATTTGCGGTTGCTAGGATCAGATGTGTTTACATTTTGTTTCATTGCCAGTTCATCTTGATGATTTGCAAGGTGTTGGGTGGGTAGGGATTTATGGGAGGGAGGAGGGAGGTGGAAATATCCTGGGCATTCTCCAAAGTATACCCATTTCTGTTCACATAGTAACTGAAGTTCCATCTCTTTTAATGGCTGAGTATCAAATTCAATTTCACCATGCTCCAGTTGACACTGAACATTTGTCCAATTCATTTTGCAAGTAAGTTCGTTCATTCAGTAAAATTGAGCCTCAATAAATATTTCCCCTTGCTTCCAGCTGCTTTATCAGGGGCAGGATGAGTGAAGTTGGGAATTGCGTTTTAGGACTTAGAAAGATCTTTCCTTACTTGCTGATTAGAGCTGCTGCTTCCAATGGTCTGATAGTGAAGTGCACATCAGGATTAACCTTCTCAGACATTCTGAGAGGATCTCAAGTTTATAAATGTTAAACCATTATTCAAGGGAAGAAGAGAGGATGCATGTAATAAGAGGTCAACTAACCTGACGTCAGTCATTGTGAAATTCTTGCAATCTATTATTATAGAGCTTGTAGTAATGCAAAGTAAGAGCAGGTAGAGTCAGTATGTCTTTATACAAGGAAAGCGATATTTGACAGGTTTATTCCGATTCTTTGTGAATATAACTAGCATAGTAGCTACAGGGTAACTGGTAACTGTTCTACAAAAGGCAGTGGATAAGGTATGTTTAATCAAATTAAGAGTTAATGGTACAGGGGTAATGTATTAGTGTGAATGGAAAATAGTTATTGACCAAACATCAGACAGCATAAAAAGAAATTATTTTCAAGTTGTAAGGCTGTAACTAATTGAATAAAAACAGAAAATGCTGAAAAGCCCAGTGAGGAGAATCTGTAGGGCTGCTGCTAAAATTCCTGCGTTCTTCCAACAGTTTGGTTTCTAATTCAGATTTCCACTGTCTGCAGTATTTTGCTGTTTTCACTCATTACACACTAAAAGAACAGTGCTGGGGCCTAATCTATTTCCAACCATAATAATGACAGACAAGGAAATGCAGATAAGGTTTTTAGATTTGATGATCAAACAAGTTATATGGCGGTGCAAGCTGTGAGTAGGCAAGAAGGTATCAGTTGAAGATTAGACTGGTTTAAATGGGAGATTATTTATTTTATTAGGTGTAATAACACAGGCAGCCCAACTGGAAAGGAACATGGCATACATAGACTAGTCCCAATCTGGGTTAGACAGATCTAAAGATCCATCCCTGGGTCACTTTATAAAGGATTGATGTATTCTAGCTGGGCAGGCCATTGCATGTTACCAAGGGAATTCACACTCTACAACCTCTAAAGGAAGATTAATTATTGATCTCCATAATCCTTGTAGGGGTTACCACAATAGAAAGAAAAATAGAACTTTTTTAAGAGGGACAAAACTTTTAAATGTTGATGTTAGAGAGATTTTGGTTTACTTTATACAAAGATCAAAAAGTTAGCATGTAGCTACAGCAAATAGTCAGGAAGGCAAATGACATGCTGGATTTTATTGCAAGATGATTTGAGTACAAGAATAAAAAAAAGTCTAGTGACAATATTATAGGACATTGGTGAGACCACATTTGTATAGTGTGCTGCAACTTGTTTACAAGGTTACAACCTGAGAGGTGCAGATTAGAGTGGGAGATTCTAAAGGCTCAGTTGGAAGGAGAGGGTTTGGTGCAATAGTTAAACACAATACAATTATTATGAAGCCAAAGAGAAATTTTGTCATTAATCTCAGTACAACTCTATTTCATATTTGGTTGTGAGGAATATGCAATACCACAAAAATGATCAAGAGCAGCAGAAGTTTGCATCATGCAATATAATCACATACCTTTTCTTTATTAAGAATAATCCTGCACCATGTTTCCATGGAACAAGATTAATGTTGTACCTTAATTAAAATTATAACTTAGTCTTCATCCTTTTCAATGGAGAACACACTGTTTGAAACATATGAAGCAATGCTGAGGGACGCATTGACAGGTACCAGAGACATCATTATCAATGAGAGCAGCAAAACAGTCCATCCCAGTCATGTAATTGACAGGGTGTGCATGTCACTTTCCTAGCTGCGTGTCAGAGGAAGCAGATACATCAGTAATAACCTTCTAAGGTCTCAGTACTTATGCCTGACCCAATGTAGTTGTACTTACTACTTTGCAGCAATTTTATTTTGTTATTTCATAACTGTGCCCCTTCTATAGATGCTACACAGTGGTTTATATACTGCCATTAACCATGCAGTCAGCCTAAAACATTGCAAAGACGAAAAAAACGATTGGTGGCAGTGAGCTACTTATAAATAACACTTACCCAGTACCACGTACTTGTAGAGTTGACAAAATCAGGTTATAAGTTTTCTCGCTGAGCTGGAAGGGTTGTTTTCAGATGTTTTGTTGCCATACTAGGTAACATCATCAGCTTCACTGGAGGTGTGATGATGTTACCTAGTATGGTGACAAAACATCTGAAAACAGGCCTTCAGCTCAGCGAGTGAACTTACAACCGGAACCTCACCCTGAGCTACAAATCTTCTCAAAAACTGCAGAGTTGACAAATACCACAAGATAGCAGGAGTCGTCACTGAAAAGTCTGGAAAATGAATTGTCCGACTGGCAGGAAGCAGAGGGTAATGTTTGAGGGGTATATTTGTGTCTGCAAATCTGTATCCAGTGGAGTTCCATAGAGATCAATGTTGTGTTATACATAAATGATTCAGACTTAAATTTAGGAGGATTGATGAGTATGTTTGTGGATGATATGAAAATTGTCACAATGGTAATTGTGAGCCCAGTTGCCTTAGATTACAAGGGGATGTCGATGAGCAGGTCAATGGCAAATCACCTTCAATTGGATAAGGTGATTGGATATTTGAGCAAGACAAACAAGCAAGCTGATGAATGGTAGCCATTGAGAATCAGAGGGACCTTGGTGTGTGTCTTCCCCAAACCCTTAAGGTAGTGGGAAACTTGGGTGAAGTGGTAAAGAAGATACTGCTGGGCTTGTCATATGAAGAGTGGTTGTAAGTGCTGGGCCTGTAATCACTGTGTAGCTCTGGGAAGGCTCCTGCGTTGTTCACAAAGTGCCACCAAACTACTTATGTATGGATGAGAGGGCAGACAGGATCTCATTTTAACATTGCTCAGATTAACAGCACAGTACTCCTTTAGTGGGTAGAAATGTCAGCCTAGAACCCATAAACCTTTAACTCAAAAGTTGTTGTGAAATATTTGCACTTTCTAAATATATATTTTCCCCATTTCTAAGTTAAATTGCACTTTCTTACCAAGCACTGATCCTTACTTATCTTTTAGTAGGTCAGGCTAATTCTTTCAAGTCTGTTTGACATTATCATTTATTGCTTTCGACTACTGAAGTTCAGAGTAATCTGTCTAATCACGATTTAATGTCTCCTTAAGTTACTGAGTGGTTTGGGGTCTCTGCATTGGAATTTTTTTTCATTTCTGTTTCATCATTTCCCAGTCTCTCACTTAAAATGACTTCATCCAGAGTTGAAAACAGAACTAATATTATAAAAAAATGATCCAATTAAAATGGCAAAGAATTTACAAAATTGCAAACAACTCAAATTTTGATCAGAAAATCTCACACTTGCTCAACACTCAGTTATGTCCCACAGCTAATATGAGATGTACCTTCAAGCGACATGCTCGCGTTAACATCATTTTATCATGACATGTTAGGTCACAGTCTCTGTCTTATTATGGCCACATGCAGCATGACAGAGATTGAGGCAAGTGTGCAACAGTTTGTAAACCTATTGGCCAGTTCTAGCCCAGAAAGGGCAATGTTTTTGATACACTTACGTCAATACCAGGAGCAGTGATAAAAGTCTATTAAATCTTTCAGTATTATTTTACCCATGTCTAGTGCCCATCCTGTGGGAGCAAACATTATTTGTACCTGATAAGGTAAAATTTCCCTGTTAAAGGTTAAAAGCCCATTACTGTGTATACAACAGATCATGGTGACAGTTTGGTGGTAAGCAGCAGTCACTGCTGGTCTAAGAATCCAAGATCACATTTACAGACCATTCGAAACATCACTCAAGATGAAGCATTCTTGGACATCAAAGTATTTAGAAAGCTAACAACAAGAAATTTATGAGGGTATAATTCTACAAATTAAATGACCAGGAGGCAGACTAATCCTTTTCTTCTTCAAATTTCAACTCTATCCAGCTGGAAGCCCTGACACAGGCTTAAAAGCAAAAGGTGCAGTGAAATGCCACATTCACTTTAAACACAAGGCCCTTCTGTTCATAAATAAATAAATGGATTCCTAAGTCTTAAATGTGATTTTCTGAACAGAGGAAGCTTACCTTTGTAAGCTTCTATTGGTTACAAAGAAGAATTCTATTGGTTTTGCCATTTTGTCTCTTGAATTTGGCATTGTGAGAGAAATCTTGTGATGTTATCATGTATTGTCTTGTGCCTGAAATTCAGGCATATACTTCATAACGATACCATTGCAAAGGCATCAACATTCATTAAAGAGGCTACAACAGTGAGAAATTAAGGTGGAAGCCAAAGAAGGAAAAAGAAAAGACAGATCAACAAACAAGTAAAAGAAAGCAACAAATAATCCCTGCAATCCACTTCAATTAAAAAAACCTTCAACAACACATGGAAGGCAAACATTTAATTAAGGATTGGAGCAAATTACATCTTCACTGAAATACAGCTAGGCAAACAAAATGTGTATCTCTTAACTTCATGGATCAAGGGATAAAGGATTCTAAGGAGAGATCCCTGAAAATCCTTCTTGATATCAGGTAGGAAAGACTTTGTAGAATATAATGTGGTCTTTCAGAGGATGATGAATGGAGAGAATATCTGAGAGAAGATCAGGAAAGTACTTGATAAATGGCTTAAGATTTTTTTAAAAAATCAGAATTGATGGAAATTTCAAGTCTATTGATGATTTTGTCTCTTGAAGCCACAAAAGTCATGAGTTAATTTCTGTGAAGAAAATCTCATGTAGAGAGTAATTGAATTGATAATCACCTCTGCTGCCATTAAAGGCTACAGTAAAGATCTTCTGTCTTAAGGGAAAAGGTCATATCATTGATATTAGGAGATGACACTAGCATGAAGCCATAGTGACATACTAACATAAATTACATGCTTTAGATGAAACCAACACTGTGCCACATTCAGCCAAGTGCAACAGCAAGTAACAATATATGAGATCTAAGCCACACACAACCACATACATTGAATAGTCCAGGTGTAATACTATTAAATCAGCCAGTGATCTGAAACAGTTATACCCAGATGGATTTGATATAATCAGCACTCTTGAGGTTTATGTGATATTATATCTGAAAAATAATGCAACTCCATTAAACAGTCCTACACAGGAGTAGAATGTGCACATTTGGGAGAAGGAATCATCATCTCCAGCGCAACCTGTGCTCAGAAGACAAGTGTAAACAATATTGCCTTGCAAGCAATTGTCTAAATCATCCTGAGACACAGGACTTTCTACTTCGCTGATAGAAGAGAATGAAAGAGATACATAACCAACAAGCAGGCAGAGGACTACCACAAGCCTTCATTGCTCAGTCCTTTGAGCGTAGGGATTGGGAAGTCAGTTGTACAAGACATTGATGAGGCCTCTAATGGAATACTGTGTCTGGTTCTGGTCACTCAGTTATAGGAAGTATTTTATTAAGCTAGAGAGGGTTCACAAGACATTTACCAGAATGTTGCCAGACATGGAGGGTTTGAGTTATAAAGAAAAGCTGGATAGGCTGAGACTTTTATCACTGGAACATAGGAGGTTGAGGGGTGACCTTATAGAGATTTATAAAATCGTGAGGGTGATAAATGGTGTTAATAGTAGGTGTCTTTTCCCTAGGATAGGGAATTCAAAACAAGGGGGCATATTTTTAAGTTGAGAGGAGAGGGATTTAAAAATACATGAGGGATAATTTTTTTACGTACAGGGTGATTCACGTGTGGAATGAACTTCCTCAGGCAGTCGTAGATGTGGGCACAGCTACACTGTTTAAAAAACATTTGGCTAAGAACATGAATAGGAAAGATTTGGAGGGATGTGGGCCAGGAACAGATAGATGGGGCTAGTTTAGTTTGGGATTATTTTCAGCATTGATGAGTTTGACTGAACAATCTGTTTCCGTGCCATATGACTCCATCACTCAATAACTATACACTGAAGAGAGTGTGCATCAGGAATCCAGTTAGAAATACCTGAACACAAGTAAAGGTTTCTGAAATATGTGATGAGTCCAGATAGTACAAAGTCATTTCTGATTGTGCTGAAGGACCAGAAGTCAACTCATACTAATGTATAACATGTCACTCAAAGAAAGTGAAGAAGAAAACTCTAATAATGATTGTGCAATGAGGCTAAATGACAGCAACCAAGAGCAACATGGCAAATTTGTCAACCAACAGCAACTGAGAATAAAATGTTACTTTCCATTGGATGTATGATCATCAGATCAGGACAAGTTGTCAAACTTGCAAAACCTGATTAATTCTATGTTTTACTGTTAAGTATGTTTTGTTAATTAAATAATTATATTTTGTGCATCTCTTTGAGATTTTTTCTTTGGGGGAGAAAAGGGGATTTTATCGTATTTTTCACAGCTAGTATTCAATATGCATTTAAGAGACCTACTCATTACATCATTCCAAATCATGGCATGTAATTTGATGGCATAAAAGTCTTGGTTCTCATCCTACTGTAGTATGTCATGTTGCAGGAAATGTGAACTATTTTGTAAACAAGTTACCAGTTCCTGGTATCCACTAAAGATCTATTGAATCTTTCAATACCCCGTTAATCATGTCTAATTCTTAAGTTATAGGAGCTAGCATATGTATCAGTACAGCAGGAATCATTACCCTGCTGAAGGTAGAAAACCCATTGCAAAAATTATGGCAAAGCTTAAGGCAGAACAGCTTACTCACTTGCTTTCGTGGGAGCTGTTAAACCAGTGTTCATGTTCTGTCTGACTGTCATGTATAAAGTAAAAATCATACAACACCAGATTATAGTCAAACAGTTTTATGTGGAAGTACAAGTTTTTGGAGCACTGCTCCTTCGTCAGGCAACTAGTGGAGTAGGATCATAGGACACAGACTTTATAGCAAAAATTCATAGTATGAAACACTGATGCGATATTTTGAACAAATCTAGATTGCTGTTAAGTCTTCCATTTTTTAGGATAGGTTGCAAGTTTCGATTCATTGTATCAAATTCTTAACAGCAATCTAGGTTTGTTCAAAATATCGCATCAGTGTTTCACACTATGAATTTTTGCTATAAAGTCTGTGTCCTATGATCCTACTCCACTAGTTGCCTGACGAAGGAGCAGTGCTCCAAAAACTTGTACTTCCAAGTAAACCTGTTGGTCTATAATTTGGTGTTGTATGATTTTTAGCTTTGTCCAACACTGGCACCTCAACATCATGTATAAAGTAGTTTCTGGCATGTGGTAGTTTAGGGTAGCATAATCTGCCATTGGTCTCTACCCTTCAACAAGTGTCATATAATCAGAAACCCCAATCTTGTGAAGTGAAAACTGCCATTTTGGACATTAACTAGCAGGGAGGAGACCAGTCATTTCAGAGTAATGTGATTACTGAAGCAAATTAGGCAGACCAGTGTGTAACAGATCATGGAAGACAGTGAGAGACAAGCTTATATGAGCTATATTCAAGTTTGCCCGATACTGTTTTTCAACTGCATCCTGGATCTGACAAATTTAATATTTTACCACAGACTAATAATTCATCCAGTGTGAGTTTCATCTATCTGCATTTTTGCATCACATAATTGATCAAAGGAGCACATCCATGATCAGTTTGATCACTGCTCCCATCTCACAGGGCTCAAAGATTCAAACTATTGTTTTGAAATATTTTTCCTTTTCAAAATGTTGAACCATTGCATCCACACTTCTTCAAATGCCAATGACAGGGAGGCAGCCAGGGTTATAAAGAAACTCAAGTGAACGTTGTGAGATTAGTAAACAAGGATTTTTTTTTAAAATGACGTCAAAAAATTGTCACTTTGCAATATGTATTTTCTTTTTAAATCCCAATAATGCAACTGATATAATATATACAGTTGTATTAAAACCCAGTAGTTTATTTTTGTCCTTGTTTCTCTTGTCAGCTTACAACTCTTGACTAAATGCATTTATTTCAAAACACAGTGTGAATTCAAACTGGAAGATCCGTAAGTGATATATTCTTCTCAAAACTAGCTAATATTCTTCTCAATTCAAAGGCTTCAAGAGAAATGTCCTGAACAAAGAAGACTTATGTATTGCACCATTGATCTCACCAATCCATTTGAACATGAGCACTGAGGCTGGCGTCTGAAGTTGCTCATTATGGTTATACCAAAATGATGGTTAAGGTAATCTATGATATCACAGTGGAGTTGGCCAGGGGAGCTAGCACAATGGCATATTGTTCTCTTTGCTGTAGAGGAGGTAATGGCATAGTATTTGCTACTGGAACAGTAATCCAGAACCAAAGCTGGATGATGGATATTATAACTGGGCTCATGGTAGATAGTAAAAGTTGACTTAGTAAAATAATTTGGAATTAAAAGTAGACCAGTGGTTATATAAAATCATTGTTGATTGTCTTAAAACTTACCTGATTCATTAATGTTCTTTAGAATTATTGAAGCCTTACGTTGCAGATAGAGGCCATTTCACCCATCAAGTCTTCACCAACCCTCCAACCCTATTCCCATAACCCCACAACCCCACATTTACGATAGCTAAGATACAAAATAGAACTTCCTGTGTGCTAAACAGTGGAAGCAGCAAGTGATAGACAGGGTAAATGGTCTCACAACAAATGGGGTAAATGGTCTCACAACAGAAGAATCGACGTTTCGGGCATAAGTCCTTCTTCGGGCATTCCTGAAGAAGGGCTTATGCCCGAAATGTTGATTCTCCTGCTCCTCGGATGCTGCCTGGCCTGCTGTGTTTTTCCAGCACCACACTTCTCAACTCTACAAGGTACTAGTCAGGAGTATATGGAATATGCCCCACTTGACAACAGCTCCAACAGCACTCATGAAGCTCAATAAAGATGGACAAATCAACCAGCTTGATTGGCACCTCAGCTAAATCCTTCACCATTCACACCATCCACCACTGATGCAGCAATAGCAATATGCAGGGTTACAATCCCAGCTGATAGTATTACTAAGCAAGTCAAATCCCAGATTGAGATCTGACTTGATAGATTTTTTTTGGTTTTAATAAGGTCATCTTTTCACAGAAACACAAATACACCATGCTTGGTCAAACTTCTGTAACTCCCTCCCTGACAGCATTATATATGTATTGACACCAAATGAACTGCAGCAGTTCAGAAACACAGCTCACTACCACCTTCTACAAGGCAATTAAGGATGGGAAGGATATGCTGGCCTATCCAGCAATGCATATATTGCATGAATGAATACAGAAAGATATAACACTAGAGGTTATTGCTAGATTCACAGTTGTAGCTTGTATAGTCATCAGCAATCTGTCACTTGCGGCTGAAGTAAGCACACATTGCAAAAGCTGCTGCAGATATGTCCAAGCTGAGTAACACCAACAACCTGCCAGAGAACATTAATCTGTAAGTCTAGTAATCTAACATACTCCTCTATAAGACGGAGACTCGAACAGTATAGGTTACACAGGAGATTAAAAACAAAACTGAACTGATTTTACCTTGAGTGTACCTTCAGCAGCTCTGGGTTGGATTAGATCACCAGTTCTATGGCCCTGGAACATACTAATTCCATCACTGCCAAACCAATAACTTTAACGTTTGGTTTGGTTGGGTTTTCCAGTGAGGGCGGTTTTACAAACATCAGTACTCTACCTATAAGGAACAACCAAAGAAATGCACAGTTTGATTTCATCAGCCGCTTGTTGGAATGTGCAGCCTGTACACCTGGCCTCACATTGGCACTGAAGCAGTAATTCAGACAGTCGTACTTGTCCAGCTTTTTGAGCTATCATTTAGTCACACTGACCTGTTCCATCTCGAAGGAACTGGTTTCCTTTATTTAAACAAAATATTGCTAAATCTGCTTCCACCAGACTTTCAGACAATAGATTCCATAGCATAACTCTGAGAAAAACTCTTTCTTGTCACCTCCCCTTTGACTTTCTAGCCAATCACCTTAAACATTTATCCTCTGATTTCTGACTTTCCTACCAGTGGAAACAATTTTTTTCCCAATGCACTCTATGAGTGCTTGTTTTGAGGTGTGTCATAACAACGGGCTCCAGATTTTATACCTTTTTTTATTAAACACGTCTAAAAAACATAAATATTTTGGCTGGATGGGAGGATCATGCTGGTGATATTCATTATACCCTTGGCCAATATTATTCATTCATACACACACAGCGTTCTGAGAAAGGGCAAAAGGAAAACAATCAGAAGCATGTTGGGAAAATCTCTGTGCCAAGGATGACATAGACAACATGCAGACTCTGACTGACATAAGACCATAAGACCATAAGACATAGGAGTGGAAGTAAGGCCATTCGGCCCATCGAGTCTACTCCGCCATTCAATCATGGCTGATGCGCATTTCAGCTCCACTTGCCAGCGTTCTCCCCGTAGCCCTTAATTCCTCTAGACAACAAGAACCTATCAATCTCGGCCTTGAAGACATTTAGCGTCCCGGCTTCCACTGCACTCCGTGGCAATGAATTCCACAGGCCCACCACTCTCCGGCTGAAGAAATGTCTCCGCATTTCCGTTCTGAAATGACCCCCTCTAATTCTAAGGCTGTGTCCACGGGTCCTAGTCTCCTCGCCTAACAGAAACAATTTTCTAGCATCCACCTTTTCAAAGCCATGTATTATTTTGTACGTTTCTATTAGATCTCCCCTTAATCTTCTAAACTCCAACGAATACAATCCCAGTATCCTCAGCCGTTCCTCATATGCTAGACCTGTCATTCCAGGGATCATCCGTGTGAATCTCCGCTGGACACGTTCCAGTGCCAGTATGTCCTTCCTGAGGTGTGGGGACCAAAACTGGACACAGTACTCCAAATGGGGCCTAACCAGAGCTTTATAAAGTCTTAGTACTACATCTCTGCTTTTATATTCCAACCCTCTTGAGATAAGAGACAACATTGCATTCGCTTTCTTAATCACAGACTCAACCTGCATGTTTACCCTTAGAGAATCCTCGACTAGCACTCCCAGATCCCTTTGTGCTTTGGCTTTATTAAGTTTCTCACCATTTAGAAAGTAGTCCATTCCTATATTCTTTTTGCCAAAGTGCAAGACCTCGCACTTGCTTACGTTAAATTCCATCAGCCATTTCCTGGACCACTCTCCCAACCTGTCTAGATCCTTCTGTAGCCTCCCCACTTCTTCAGTACTATCTGCCTGTCTACCTAACTTTGTATCATCGGCAAACTTCGCTAGAATGCCCCCGGTTCCCTCATCCAAATCATTAATATATAATGCGAACAGCTGTGGCCCCAGCACCGAACCCTGCGGGACACCGCTCGTCACCGGCTGCCATTCTGAAAAAGAACCTTTTATCCCAACTTTCTGCCTTCTGTTAGATAGCCAATCCTCAATCCATCCCAGCAGCTCACCTCGAACACCATGGGCCCTCACCTTGCTCAGCAGTCTCCCGTGTGGCACCTTATCAAAGGCCTTTTGAAAGTCCAGATAGACCACATCCACTGGGTTCCCCTGGTCTAACCTACTTGTTACCTCTTCAAAAAATTCCAACAGGTTTGTCAGGCATGACCTCCCTTTACTAAATCCATGTTGACTTGTTCTAATCAGACTCTGCTCTTCCAAGAATTTAGAAACCTCATCCTTAATGATGGATTCTAGAATTTTACCAACAACCGAGGTTAAGCTGATTGGCCTATAATTTTCCATCTTTTGCCTTGATCCTTTCTTGAACAAGGGGGTTACTACAGCCATCTTCCAATCATCTGGGACCTTTCCTGACTCCAGTGACTCTTGAAAGATCTCAACCAATGCCTCTGCTATTTCCTCAGCAACCTCTCTCAGAACTCTAGGGTGTATCCCATCGGGGCCAGGAGATTTATCAATTTTAAGACTTTTTAACTTTTCTAGCACTATCTCTTTTGTAATGGCAACCATACTCAACTCAGCCCCGTGACACCCTTTAATTTTTGGGATATTACTCATGTCTTCCACTGTGAAAACTGACCAATTCAACATCAACATCACCAACATCAACCAATTCAACAAAATTGCCAAAGAAATCTGGGACCTGCAGATTTGATGCTTTATGAATTGTGGAGCAGCAGTTTTGTTATTGAAACAAACATTGCTGCTTCTTGTTCCTGAGAATTATTAGGATTGAATTTAGCCAATAAAAGACAGCGTGACCAATGATTTTCATCAGGCCAAGAGTGAGCACGGTATTTTACTACAGCTCACCTCTATGTCAAGAGCTTGAGTTGAGAAGTGACTATAAGAGTGCATTCTGACAAAATAATGAGAAGGAATTAATTTCCTTCAGCCATTCATTTCTCTGTTTGTGTGTTGTGTGCTTCTGTTCTGCTGAATTTTCCTATTGTACCTTCTGAAGAGAAGTAAAATGACAAAAGCACAGAATCAGTTTTATCTCAACACAGCTTTGAAAAGCCTCAGTGGCATGTTCAACATTGCCACATATTCAACCTTGAGATGTTCACAAATAAATTCCTTAACCCATCAAGGACTGCAGTAAAATAGAAACAATTATACATATTAGGGAGAATGGAAATAAATCTTTTTATCCCCGTAGGGATTGAGTGGACTCAGAAGCACTAAGGCAGAAGCACAAGGGGTTCACCGAATTTCATTTACGTCCCATGACTAAATTGTAGTCTTTTATTTCTTTCTGCGTACTGTTCTTCACCAAAGATATTAATCTCAATAATGAGAAAAAGGAAGCTTGTGTTTATATGCTTCCTTATCGCATCCTTCAGAAGCCTCTCCAAAGAATTGCACAACAAATTGCTTTGAAGTGTCTTGACTGTTGCTTTGTAGACAAGCATGGCTAGCTGCTCTGCAAGAAGCAAGATCCCACAAGCAGCACAGCAGACATAGAACATAGAATGGTAAAGCTTAGGAATAGGCCCTTTGGTGCCAACCAAATTGCCATTCTGAACTCTTCCAATCTGCCTATACATGATCCAAAACCTCTTTTTCACTCCAAACCCTTCACATCCTTCCAATAATGTGGTAGTCAGAACTGCACACAGTATTTCAAATGTGGCTTAACTAAAATCTCATGCAGCTGCAACATGACATGTAATATCATGACTAATGGAGGCAAGCATGCTATATGCCTTCTTTATACCATATCCACTTGTGTTGCTACTTTCAGGGAACAATGGACTTCAACCCCATGTATATCAATGCTCCTAAGGGTTCTGCCATTTACCGTATGCTTTCCTCTTGCATTTGTCTCCCAAAATGTATAATTTCACAGTTGTCCAGAATAAACTCCTCCTACCATTTCTCTGCCCAATTTTACAACTGAACTCTATCCTGCCATACCCTGTGATAACCATCTTTACTGTTCCCCAACTCCAACTTTTGTGCCATCTACAGACAACCCATTCACCTGATTTTGGTGTAAGAACAGAAAATGTTGGAAATGCCTTACAAGTCAGACCACATTCAGGAAAAGAGTCCATGTTTCAAGTTGATAGTCTTTCATAGGTGGAAAATGATAAGAAAAAGGTGGCTCCTGTGCAAACAAAGACACAAGGAAATCTGAGGCAGTAATGGAGATGTGTGTGGGATTGTGAGGGGTGGAATGGTCACAACAAGGGCAGGGGAACTTAAATAGATAATCCATCACCTTCACGTTCCTTCCAAGTTGTACTCTATCTCTGAAATGGACACAGAATTGTTCCTTTATATTAGATTGGGTCAGTTATTCAAGCAGAGGACAGCTGTCAGAGGCCTTATTGATACAGGAAGAAATTTTGTATTTTGAAAATTCTTGATGAGGATGCACCAGAGCTGCATTGTGTGATTGACAAACTGATGGAGAATCCTTTCCTTACTCATATCGATAGTCACACTGATGATTTTGAAAGGTAGGCAAACAGCCTGAAGGAGACAAAACCCATTTCCAATGCCCCTTTAAATAGGGGCCATGTAGACAAACACTTTTTATTGGTCACTGATCAACAGGATGGGGCAAGTTTTTCCGATGTTCAGAAATTTTCACTAACCAGACTTCCAAAATGTCCTTCATCTGATAATTTGATAAGGAGGTATAAAGTAAGGTGAGAGAAGCCTTATGTGAACATAAAAAACCAACATAGATCTGCTACGTTGATGGACTTATTTCTGTGCTATAATGTTATGAATTATAAAATGTGTTTGGTTATTAAGAAATGACAGCTTCCCAGGTCAATATATACATAATCCATATGTGGGAGCTTTGGAAAGGGTACAGAAGAGATTTACTAAGATGTGCCTGGTATGGAGGGAAGGTCTTACAAGGAAAGGCTGAGGGACTTGAGGCTGTTTTCATTAGAGAGAAGAAAGTTGGGAGGTGACTTAATTGAGACAGACAAGATAATCAGAGGGTTAGGGTGGACAATGAGTGCCTTTTTCCTCGGATGGCGATGGTTAGCATGAGGGACATGGCTTTAAATTGAGAGGTGATGGATGTAGGTTAGATGTCAGAGGTAGTTTCTTTAGTCAGAGAGTATTAAGGATGTGGAACGCACTGCTTGCAACAGTAGTAGACTCACCAACTTTAAGGGCATTTAAATAGTCATTGGATAAACATATGGATGATAATGGGATAGTGAGCTTCAGACTGGTTCCACAGGTTGGTGCAGCATCCAGGGCCAAAGGGCCTGTACTGCACTGTAATGTTCTATGCTCTGTGTTCTATAAAAGAGAGGGAAAGGTGCTTTTAAAGTATAGTGTTCACGACATAGAACCTATTCAAAAATCCAACACTTGACAAATATTAGTATTTGCCGCAGGGCCTCTTAACACTTGTTAGCACAGCTCGCTGGAGAACTGCATGCAAACCAAAATGAGCCAATCAGTACTAAGGGAAATACCTCGTCTCCTTTGCGGTAGCAGGTTTGGTGGTAACAAGAGCGTTTGGGACCCCACTAGCTTCTAACTTCACCCCAGTTAAACTGGTGGAAGGTTGGCCTTTGGTGGTCTTTCTGACTCACTGACAGTTGAGTCCGTTAAGTGGGTGTTTAATAAATGATGCACACCAACAACCCCCTCTCTCTCCTTGCTGCTGACACCCCTCACCTGCAGTTCAACAATCACTAATGTCAATGCCTGACCACTCCACCACCAAGCCCCCATCCTGCCAACCAAACAGCCTGTGTTCTGCATCCCGTATCAATATTATGATCCACACTCGCTGTAGGACAACGAGTTCAAGTCAGGAGATTTTCCAATCTACTGGACCAGCCTTAGTAAAGAAAGAAAATGAAGTTTTCACTTCGAGAGTGGTGAGTGACAGTGTCATAACTGCTGACCATGGAAGTAGAATGTAGATGATCTAGGTGTCATGTAAATACCAAGAATTGCTGTTTAAAAGACCTGCCTTGGTTCCCTGTATTTCATCCACTTGTCTTGTATATTGTTAGGCTGTCTAACACACTCTCTCTCTCCATGCTCCAACACTCACTCCTGTCTCCAAATAGCTTCTCAAGCCCTTCATGCCAACCTAATACCATGCCATATTTTACACCCACATCTTATGTCTTGTTAATCCTGCTGTGTTAACTTACTAGTGGTTTTCAACACTTATTGACCAAAGTAACAGACATGGCCTTTTCTACATCTCAAGGATTCAAGTTAAAAAAGTAATATGGACGTATTCTAACAAAATAACAAAAAATAATTCTGTTCCACTTATTTGAGTGTTTTAGCTGTAAGTTTCCACATCAAGATGTGTGACATTTTATTCGAGGTGTTAACTTTGATTGACAACCTTCCAAACCAATCCACAGCAAAGATAAATACAAATACAAAAAAGATACTCAAAAGAACAGACCAAGGCAAGAAAGACATAGCTGACATTCCTCACTCAAATCTACATAACATGGAGTGAAAGGATATATTTCAGTAAGTTGTACCTAGCTAAAATATTCCTTCATTTGTAAATTGCACAAGTCACAAAAGCTGAAAAATCTTTTGCTGGAAAAGCGCAGCAGGTCAGGCAGCATCCAAGGAGCAGGGGAATCGACTTTTCGGGCATAAGCCCTTCTTCAGGAATGAGGAGGATGTGCCAAGCAGGCTAAGATAAAAGGTAGGGAGGAAGGATTTGGGGGAGGGGCATTGGGAATGCGATAGGTGGAAGGAGGTTAAGGTGAGGGTGATAGGTCAGAGAGGGGGTTGGGGCAGAGAGGTCGGGAAGAAGATTACACATCAAGAAGGCGGTGCTGAGTCTGAGGGTTGGGATTGAGATAAGGTGGGGGGAGGGGAAATGATGAAGCTGGAGAAATCTGCATTCATCCCTTGTAGTTGGAGGGTTCCTAGGCAGAAGATGAGGTACTCTTCCTCCAGGCATCATGTTGCCATGGTCTGGTGATGGAGGAGGCCAAGGACCTGCATGTCCTTGGTGGAATGGGAGGGGGAGTTAAAGTGTTCAGCCATGGGATGGTTGGGTTGGTGGTGCGGGTGTCCCAGAGGTGTTCTCTGAAATGTTCCGCAAGTAGGCGGCCTGTCTCCCCAGTGTGGAGGAGGCCACATCAGGTGCAGCGAATGCAGTAAATGATATGTGTCGAGGTGCAGGTGAATTTGTGACGGATATGGAAGGATCTCTTGCAGCGAAGTGAGGGGGGAGGTGTGGGCGCACGTTTTGCATTTCTTGCGATTGCAGGGGAAGGTGCCGGGAGTGGAGGTTGGGTTGGTGGGGGGTGTGGACCTGACGAGGGAGTCGCGGAGGGAGTGGTCTTTCCGAAACGCTGATGGGGAGGGGAGGGAAATATATCCTTGGTGGTGGGGTCTGTTTGGAGGTGGCGGAAATGACGAAGGATGATACGATGTACCTGGAGGTTGGTGGGGTGGTAGGTGAGGACCAGTGGGGCTCTGTCCTGGTGGCGATTGGAGGGGCAGAGTTCAAGGGCGGAGGAGCGGGAAGTGGAGATGCGGTGGAGAGCATCGTCAACCACGTCTGAGGGGAAATTGCGGTCTTTGAAAAAGGAGGCCTTCTGGGTTGTTCGGTATTGGAATTGGTCCTCCTGGGTGCAGATGCGGCGGAGGCGAAGGAATTGGGAATATGGTATGGCGTTCTTACAGGGGGCCGATGGGAGGAGGTGTAATCTAGGTAGCTGTGGGAGTCGGTCGGTTTATAGTAAATATCCATGTTGAGTTGGTCGCCCGAGATAGAAATGGAGAGGTCTAGGAACGGGAGGGAGGAGTCTGAGATGGTCCAGGTAAATTTGAGGTCGGGGTGGAAGGTGTTAGTAAAGTGGATGAACTGTTCAACCTCCTCGTGGGAGCACGAGGTAGCACTGACACAGTCATCGATGTAGTGGAGGAAAAGGTGGGGGGTGGTGCCTGTGTAGCTGCGGAAGATGGACTGTTCCACATATCTGATGAAGAGGCAGGCATAGTTGGGGCCCATGCGGGTGCCCATGGCTACTCCTTTGGTTTGGAGGAAGTGGGAGGATTGGAAAAAGAAGTTGTTCAGGGTGAGGACCAGTTCAGTCAGTCGAAGGAGGGTGTCAGTGGAAAGGTACTGGTTGGGTCGGCGGGAAAGGAAGAAACGGAGAGCTTTGAGCCCTCCGTGATGGGGGATGGAGGTGTATAGGGACTGGATGTCCATGGTGAAGATAAGGCGTTGGGGGCCAGGGAAGCGAAAATAATGGAGGAGGTGGGGGGCCTGGGTGGTGTCCTGAACGTAAGTGGGGAGTTCTTGGACTAAGGAGGACAGGACCGTGTCGAGGTATGCAGAGATGAGTTCGGTGGGGCAGGAGCAGGCTGAGACAATGGGTTGGCTGGGGCAGTCAGGTTTGTGGATTTTGGGCAGGAGGTAGAAACAGGTGGTGCGGGGTTGTGGGACTATGAGGTTGGAGGCAGTGGATGGGAGATCCCCTGAGGTGATGAGGTTATGGATGGTCTGGGAGATGATGGTTTGGTGGTGGAAGGTGGGGTCATGGTCAAGGGGGCAGTAGGAGGAGGTGTCCGCGAGCTGGCATTTAGCCTCAGCAATATAAAGATCGGTGCGCTAAACTACCACCACGCCTCCCTTGTCTGCCAGTTTGATAGTGAGGTTGGGGTTGGAATGGAGGGAATGGAAGGCTGCATGTTCCGAGGGTGAGAGGTTGGAGTGGGTAAGAGGGGTGGACAGGTTGAGGTGGTTAATGTCGCGGCGGCAGTTGGCTATGAAGAGATCGAGGGCAGGTAAGAGGCCAGCATGGGGTTTCCAAGTGGATGGGGTGTGTTGGAGGTGGGAGAAAGGGTCGTCAGAGAGTGAACATCCATTCCCTCAATACTGCATTGCAATACTTCTTTGAACTGAAGGCTATAGAGTGTGATTTCAACTCTCAACCTAATTCTGTAGAGGAACAAAATTTGTCTTGTATTTATTAATAATAGTCACTAATTGATCTTGCAATGGAGGGGCTATGGATGAGGAGTGATCAAAAGAAGAGAATGTGGATTATTGTTTGGCTGAACAGAGTTCAAATGAATAGAAGCCTTCGGAGAGGCAAATCACTTTAGTGACATTGATTGTTTGGGTTCATTGGTTAAAGTGGATGGAACAGTGTCGCAATTAGAACTGATGATGAATTGGGTGGATGAAAAAAAGCTGTTAAAAAATTGAGTTTGTGTCCAGGGCAGAGGTAATTTTCAAGATAATCTTCCATAATTATGCTTGGAATTGTGCAGCGTAATGATCAAAGAGAAAATTGATCTAATGATTAATTTGCCCGAAAATTGTTGGAGGGGATATCAGTTTGTGTCTCCTATAAACCCCTCCAGTACAGAAAACCAGACTGGAATCTTTTAATGGGTTTGATCAAAAGGTCAGATGACCTTGTGAGGAGGAAGAAGGATCTCCACAAAATGGAATTGTGACCTCTATGAGGTAGCTGTCTGAAATTGGAGATCTCTAAGGAACCTGAACCAGTGCAGGAAGATTACCGAGTGTGCAATGATGAGACACTCAGGTGAATTATTAACATGAGAAAGAATTCAGAATAGGAGTAACTCCAAAGAAGCTGGTGATTTACACCACTATGATTGTCCTGTCCCAGCTGAATTGTAGTATCATAACAAGGACAAAGATTGCAGTAATATCTAGCAAAATTTGGATATCTTGTAGGAGTAGTGAGAGATTGAGTTGTTGGTGTGTGTGATATGTAAAAATAGCAGTATCAGGTACTTGGCAAAGGAGCCAAGATGGGAGAGCAGAAAATATTTGTTATGCAGCAAGTTGTTATTATTTGGAATTCACTGTTGAAAGGATATTAAGTTTCAATTGTAACTTTGAGAAAAATAATTGATTAAACACTTCAGAATTTTAAAAGAGGAGTATAGGGCTATGGAAGATGTGCAATAGACAATCGGTGCTTGAGTAGGCCATTCTGCCCTTCGAGCCTGCACCACCATTCATTATGATCATGGCTGATCATCCTCAATCAGTATCCTGTTCCTACCTTATCTCCATAACCCTTGATTCCACTATCCTTGAGAGCTCTATCCAACTCTTTCTTAAACGAATCCAGAGACTGGGCCTCCACTGCCTTCTGGGGCAGAGCATTCCACACACCCACCACTCTCTGTGTGAAGAAGTTTCTCCTCATCTCTGTCCTAAATGGCCTACCCCTTATTTTTAAGCTGTGTCCTCTGGTTCGGGACTCACCCATCAGCGGAACCATGTTTCCTGCCTCCAGAGTGTCCAATCTTTAATAATCTTATACGTCTCAATCAGATCCCCTCTCAGTCTTCTAAACTCAAGGGTATACAAGCCCAGTCGCTCCAATCTTTCAACATAAGATAGTCCCGCCATTCCAGGAATTGACCTTGTGAACCTACGCTGCACTCCCTCAATAGCCAGAATGTCTTTCCTCAAATTTGGAGACCAGAACTACACAAAATATTCCAGGTGCGGTCTCACCAGGGCCCTGTACAGCTGCAGAAGAACCTCTTTGTTTCTATACTCAATCCCTCTTGTTATGAAGGCCAACATGATATTAGCTTTCTTCACTACCTGCTGTACCTGCATGCTTACCTTCATTGACTGGTGTACAAGAACACCCAGATCTCTCTGTACTGCCCCTTTACCTAACTTGACTCCATTTAGGTAGTAATCTGCCTTCCTGTTCTTGCCACCAAAGTGGATAACCATACATTTATCCACATTAAACTGCATCTGCATTCATCTGTCCACTCACCTAACCTGTCCAGGTCACCCTGTAATCTCCTAACATCCTGCTCACATTTCACCCTGCTACCTAGCTTTGTATCATCAGCAAATTTGCTAATGTTACTATTAATACCAACTTCTATATCATTAATATATATTGTAAAAAGCTGCAGTCCTAGCACTGATCCCTGTGGTACCTCACTGGTCACCACCTGCCATTCCGAAAGGGAGCCATTTATCACTACTCTTTCTTTCCTGTCTGCCAACCAATTTTCAATCCAAGTTAGTACTTTGCCCCCAATACCATGCGCCCTAATTTTGCTCACTAACCTCCTATGTGGGACTTTATCAAAGGCTTTCTGAAAGTCCAGGTACACTATATCCACTGGATCTCCCTCATCCATCTTCAGAGTTACATCCTCAAAAAATTCCAGAAGATTAGTCAAGCATGATTTCCCCTTCATAAATCCATGCTGCCTCTTACCTATCCTGTTACTGCTATCCAGTTGTGTCGTAATTTCATCCTTTATAATTGACTCCAGCATCTTTCCCACCACTGAGGTCAGACTAACTGGTCTATAATTTCCTGCTTTCTCTCTCCCACCTTTCTTAAAAAGTGATACGACATTAGCCACCCTCCAATCCGCAGGAATTGATCCTGAATCTATCGAACTCTGGAAAATAATCACCAACGCATCCACGATTTCTAGAGCCACTTCCTTCAGTACCCTGTGATGTAGACCATCAGGCTCCGGGGACTTATCAACCTTCAGACCTAATAGTCTCTCCAACACCGAATCCTGGCAAATATAAATTCCCGTAAGTTCAGGTCCTTCAGCCACTGTTACCTCTGGGAGATTGCTTGTGTCTTCCCCAGTGAACACAGATCTGAAGTACCAATTCAACTCTTCTGCCATTTCTTTGTTCCCCGTAATATATTCACCTGTTTCTGTTTTCAAGGGCCAAATTTTAGTCTTAACCATTTTTTTCCCTTTCACATAACTAAAAAGCTTTTACTATCCTCCTTTATATTTTTGGCCAGTTTACCTTCGTACCTCATTTTTTCACTGCGTATTTCCTTGTTAGTAATCCTCTGTTGTTCTTTAAAAGCTTCCCAGTCCTCTGTTTTCCCACTCATCTTTGCTATGTTATACTTTTTCTCTTTTGACTTTGTATGTTCCTTAACTTCCCTCGTTAGCCACGGCCACCCCTGCCTCCTCATAGGATCTTTTTTCCTTTTTGGAATGAACTGATCCTGCATTTTCTGCATTATACCCAGAAATATTTGCCATTGTTCCTCCACTGTCATCCCTACTAAGGTATTGCACCATTGAACTTTGGCCAGCTCCTCCCTCAGAGCTCCATAGTTCCCTTTATTCAACTGAAATATTGTCACTATCGATTGTACTCTCTCCCTTTCAAATTACAGATTGAAGCTTATTGTATTATGGTCACTACCTCCTAATGGCTCCTTCACTTCGAGGTCCATGATCAATTCTGGTTGGTTGCACAATACCAGATCCAGAATTGCCTTCTCCCTGGTAGGCTCCAGCACCAGCTGTTCTAAGAATCCATTTCGGAGGCACTCCACAAACTCTCTTTCTTGAGGTCCAATACCATCCTGATTCTCCCAGTCTACCTGCATGTTGAAATCCTCCATAACAACTATAGTAACATCTTTGTGACAGGCCAATTTCAGCTCCTGATTCAACTTGCACCCTACATCCAGACTACTGTTTGGGGGCCTGTAGGTAACTCCCAAGAGGGTCTTTCTACCCTTAGAATTTCTCAAGTCTGTCCATACTGACTCTACATCCCCTGATTCTAGGTCCCCCGCGCAAGGGACTGAATATCATCCTTTACCAACAGGGCCATTCCACCCCCTCTGCCCATCAGTCTGTCCTTACGATAGCACCTATAGCCTTGAATATTCATTTCTCAGGCCCTGTCCACTTGAAGCCAAATCTCAGTTATCCCCACAATATAGCAGCTGCCAATTTCCAAAAGAGCCTCAAGCTCATCCATCTTATTTCTAATACTTTGTGCATTCATATCTAGTAATTTTAATTTGTTACTGCCCTCACCCTTCCTATCAACCCCTATTTCACTTAACCTTACAGCATGATCCCTTTTTGAGTTTTCTGCTTCATTGATACCATTGTCTTTCTTGACTTCCCTTGTTCTAACTTTCCCTTCAATTTCCTGCTTAAACTTCCAGTTTGTCCCTTTCCCCCAGCTGTTTAGTTTAAACGCAGCTGTGTTGCAGTAGCAAACCTGCCTGCCAGAATGCTGGTCCCCAACCTATTAAGGTGCAAACCGACTCTTTTGTATAATTTATGCTTACTACAATATATACCCCAGTGATCCAAGAATTTAAATCCTTGTTTCCTGCACCAGTTCCCCAGCCACACATTCAAGTCCATCATCTCCCGGTTCCTGGCCTCTCCAGCCCGAGGAACTGGAAGCAAACCAGAGATAACTACCCTGGACGTCCTGCTTTTCAGCCTTCTTCCTAGTTCTCCGAAGTAGGATAATTAGGTAGCTCTTTATAAAACCAACATGAGCACAATGAGTTTAATTGCCTCCTCCTGTGCGAAAAGTTTCTTTGATTCTATTATTAAAATCTGCCATAGTTATCGAGTGCCAAATGATTATATAGTTTGACTGCACTGAAATTCAATGCATGCACACCGTATTCTCAGTCACTTCAAATATAAATTGACCGAACTTCAACAGTTAACTGTAGATGCAGTGCAGGTTCTTGAATTTGAAAAGTAAATTATATTGTGTAAGGAGAATTATGTCTATGAGTGGGACTCGATTTCTAGGCATAAGATGATAATCGGAACTTAATGCGCATGTGACTGAGATCCTTTATTTTTCCTCACCCCTGTCTCCTTTGACCTGCAAGAATTTGGTCCCATAGACCTATAACATTGTTTAAAGCAACATAGTAAGGGGAGTTGGTCATTCACCTGCTCAAACCATGGTTCTGTACCCTTTGCCAAATAAATCTAATAATCTCAGTTTTGAAATGTTCAATTGACTCTCAATAGCCTGTTGGGTAACCAGGCTCTGAATTTCCATTCTCCTTTGTGTGAAGAAGTCCTTGGACTATAAGACCAAAGAGCAGAAATTGGCTATTTATCCCATCAAACTTGCTCCGTTGTCATTCCTAAACACCTTAGCTCTAGTTTAAAGGTAATAGACTGATTCTGAACCACTTCACTAGAGGAAATCATTTGTCATTCGCTGTTTTATCAAATCTTTTCATCGACTTTTAACACCTTTAGATCACATCATAGTCTTCAATACTCAAGGGAATGCAAACCCTGTGGAAGCCATCTTCTAAATCTAACTCTTTTGGCTCTGGTATGATTGCGATGAACCTGAAATACACCCCATCAGAAGCTGTAGCTTCAAAATTGAATATGGTACTGAAAATAATATCTGACTAGATCTTTATATAACTCTGGCATAGCTTCCACCTTTTTGTATTCCAGTCACGTGAAAAAGTCCAAAAATTGTCAACGTGTCCATTGATAAATTTGTACCTGTCTGCCTACCTAGTCTTCTTTATCATGCAAGGGAGGAATACACTTGCAATGAAGTCAGATTTCATCCCAACCATACATCCATACAGAAGCATATTTTAGGGGTTCAAGTAGAAGGTCACCAGATAGGAATCTTGAGTAACACCAATATGAATGTTTTAATTAATTAAATTAATGTGAAATACTGTCTCTTCACCACTCCAGAATCCATGTGACACCATGATTAGAATTTCTCTTCTGATCTCGATCTGGGTTCAAGTCCCACCTCAGGATCTGGCAGCTGTGTAAGGTGCATAGACAGTGTAGTCAAACAAGTTGCGTATCAACAAGGCAATCTTTCCACCATGTGCCATTTTCAGGAGGTAAAAAGGGAAGAGATTCCTGGTCAGCCATGTGACAGAAGGAAAGTGGAGCAGCTGTCGCCATTATCCATAGTTCCAACAGGTATAATGTATGTAAAAGTGTACCTCCACCTCCACCTCCTCGGGTCCACCTCCAAACGGACCCCACCACCAGGGACATATTTCCCTCCCCTCCCCTATCAGTGTTCCGAAAAGACCACTCCCTCCGTGACTCCCTCGTCAGGTCCACACCCCCCACCAACCCAACCTCCACTCCCGGCACCTTCCCCTGCAACCATAAGAAATGCAAAACTTGCGCCCACACCTCCCCCCTTACTTCCCTCCAAGGCCCAAGGGACACTTCCATATCCACCACAAATTCACCTGCACCTCCACACCCATCATCGATTGCATCCGCTGCACCCGATGTGGCCTCCTCTGTATTGGGGAGACAGGCCGCCTACTTGTGAACGTTTCAGAGAACACCTCTGGGACACCTGGACCAACCAACCCAACCACCCCATAGCCCAACACTTCAACTCCCCCTCCCACTCCACCAAAGACATGTAGGTCCTTGGACTCCTCCATCGCCAGACCGACGGTTGGAGGAAGAGCGCCTCATCTTCCGCCTGGGAACCCTCCAACCACAAGGGATGAACTCAGATTTCTCCAGTTTCCTGATTTCCCCTCCCCCCATCTTGTCTCAGTCAAATCCCTCGAACTCAGCACCGCCTTCCTAACCGGCAGCCTTCTTCCTGACCTCTCCGCCCCACCCCACTCCGGCCTATCACCCTCACCTTGACCTCCCTCCACCTATTGCATTCCCAATGTCCCTCCCCCAACTCCCTCCTCCCTACCTTTTATCTTAGCCTGCTGGACCCACTTTCCTCATTCCTGAAGAAGGGCTGATGCCCGAAACGTTGATTCTCCTGTTATTGGATGCTGCCTGACCTGCTGCGCTTTTCCAGCAACACATTTTCAGCTAAGTAAAAGTTTATGTTGGCAGAGGAAGTCTGACACTGAATGAACACACCACTAAACTCAAACCCCACAACAGGATGGTAAAAGTGAAGGGAGGTTAAAATTTTAGCACAATCCAATCCACACGCTGAAGCTACAGGTTGAGTTGCACCTAGTGGGCGGCACGGTGGCACAGTGGTTAGCACTGTTGCCTCACAGCGCCAGAGACCCGGGTTCAATTCCCGCCTCAGATGATTGACTGTGTGGAGTTTGCACGTTCTCCCCGTGTCTGCATGGGTTTCCTCCGGGTGCTCTGGTTTCCTCCCACACTCCAAAGATGTGCAGGCCAGGTGAATTGGCTATGCTAAATTGTCCAGAGTGTTAAGTGAAGGGTTAAATGTAGGGGTATGGGTGAAGCTACGCTTCGGCGGGTCGGTATGGACTTGTTGGGCCGAAGGGCCTGTTTCCACGCTGTAATGTAATGTAATCTAATCTAATCTGTGACTCACTCTCGAGAGGTAGGAACCCTCATCATGATATTTGAGTTAGATTCCCATAATGCAATTGGGATTTTGGTTTAAATTTAACACCAACTGGCTTTCCCAGGGCCTCAGGAACAAAGCAACTAAATGAACAGGAGCAACTGAAGCTGACAGGTTGAATGTTTTGTTTCAAAACATTGAATATGAGCTAAGGGAGTAGGAATGCTTCTCCTTTTGCCCCACCCTATAGGTGAATTTTTTGCCTCTGTGAACATCTAGTCCTGTTCCTTGTCCCAGTACATCAAGATCCATGCCTTTCTCCTTTCCTCCTCACCATTGTTGTCCTGATACCACCATTACATGACAATTATTTATCTTTGTGAGATATCATTGTCGAACAGCCTGGGCTATGTTCTTGGACCACAGATTTTCCCACCCAGCAATGAACCAATGTGTTGAGCTGGCCAGCAGTCAGGCTGGAAGCAACATTTAAAAATAATGAAATTTGATTCCTGGGGCTTTTGGTTCCAACTCCAGAACCATGTTCCCCACTTTGTCTGGATCTCAAGCCTAAGTTCTTTGAAGCCTTAGCCCAGTTGTGCAAAAGTCTGATAACCCCACTATCCCTCACCTCCCACACACCGCATGGACTTCACGTGTCCATGCCACGTCCATGTCTGCTATATCTCCCAGACTGTTCTTAAACACCAGTGCAGTCCCATGTGCTGTCATAATCCTTTGGCACCACTATACCTGTTGATACTCCCCACACGCTGCTTGCCTACATAGCCCTATGTAAGCTCCATGCTCTCATTCCTTGTCTCCTGCTATACCCATGATAACATGTTCATAGTCACTTAACCAGACTTCATGCACCTTGTGAAAATGGAAACTAAATGAACTTTGAACAATCTCAGAATGCTCTCACTCATGTGCATCTGAGATAGTAAATGAAGACTTTCATGAAAGCCATTGAAGAATTTCAAATTTCAAATGATAAGTTTTCGAAAATCAAACACCTTTTTAATCATGAACTGTACCAAAGGCAGTTTCTTAAGACAGTCAATCAAAGTGACTTTGACTCCTTTGCTCAAACCTGGAAAATGTTAATGAATGTAATTTCTTGCAATTGATCAAACATACCGATTTTTATTTCTAATTTGCACTAGGTGAGTCATTAATCTGTGCTCTACAACAGCAGATGTCTGTTTTTTTTTATTCCAGATAATATCTGCTGCCTTTTTCATCTTTAAAGGGCTTTGGATTTAAATAACATCAAATAATGTCACGTAGAGACCTTATCCATCTGTTAATAGCATTTACGCACAGTCTCCACTGCAAGGTAATTCACTTGGACCAGCCGAAATGGCCTGCCTGAACTCCAAACTAATACTGAAGGACCCTGTTGAGTTTGGGGTTCCCCTGTGTGAGGTTTTTGCCCTATCCCTCCCACGACTGGTAAAAATGGCATCTGCCAGAAATGGGGTTCTTTTCCAGATTTTGTATATTATTTTTAAATGCAGTTTCGAGGAAATTTAAACTGTACAGGGACAACTTCAAGAAAAACCTTTTCATACAAAGGATAACACAAGTCTGGAATTCTTTTACCATGGAAGAGTGTCAAATAGCAAGTTAGTTCAACATTTCAGAATTAAGACTAAGATTTTGTCTTTTTGTTCAGCCTCAATATGAATCATAATGTTTATCAGCCATGTTATATTGTGCTACAGAATAGGCTGGAGGCCTGATTAATCTTTACCTCTTTTTACGTTTCTTTGCATGCCTGAACAAGGTGCAGAAATGTTTTATTGGTTGCTGTGTAGCAAAAAGAGCTGAAACAAAGCTCTTGACTTCATGTACACGTGCCACCATACATACTTTTTGTTTTGTGCGTACAAAGATTATCACTTTTGGGTGACCATTATAATACTGGTAAGTTGGCATAACATGTCATCCAGTTTGCTAACATGATCTAAGTAAGTATTTTTGGTTTCTTTTAAAGTTCCAGGCATCCCCACTCATTGGCAGTCAGATATGCAAATTCCTTAATGAATGTGGTTTGCATATGGTCTTCATTCTTTGACGAAATTGAAATGCCTCATGTTTATTGTTAGTATTGATACTTTCAACTAAAGATTAATTACTGCTGCTTGTATTCTGCATCAGCCTGAATCATAGCTTCCACAACTTTTGTGGACTCCCTTTCCAGTGTTATGATGATTATTCATAGACCTGCACTGTAAAATCTTGTCTGTTAAGAAGCTTTGTGAAACTGCTAAATATCACTTAATTTTGATACCTTATATAGTCAGCAATAGACACTTTCCAACAATAGATCTGAGTTACATTGAAGACAATATCTGCCAATGTGAAAGAAAAAACACTGCTATCAGATGCCCCTACTAAATACTTGTGATATCTGAACCACAGCAGCCTTTGGCATTTTGATCCACTGCAATAATCCTAACAACAGGCAAAGATTCACCATTCTTATTGGCTAAATTATCATGCTCAACCTTTTTTTTGCATACGCAGTGCTCCCTATTTTTTCAGTTATTGTCACATGACTTTATTTGGGGTTATCTGTGACTATGATTTAAATACACAAATATTTCATTTGGCTCATCGGTATAATGTGTATGTTATCACAAAATATCTTGTTTGAATATTTGCTGATTTTCCATAATTTTTATGTTCATTCTTTTGTCAATTGTGAATTGCGGGCTGGAAATGACTTAGAGTCATAGAGATGTACAGCACAGAAACAGATCCTCCGGTGCAACTTTTCCATGCCAAGTAGATATATCCTAATTTAATCTCATCTTATTTGCCAGCACTTGGCCCATATCCCTCAAAACCCTTCCTATTCATGTACCAATCCAGATGCCTGTTAAATGTTGTAATTGTATCAGTCTGCACCACTTCCTCTGGCAGCTCATTCCATGCGTGTACCACACCCTGCATGAAAAAGTTACCACTTAGGTCCCTTTTAAATGTTTCCCCTCTCGCCCTAAATTTATGTCCCTAATTCTGAACTCCTCCACCCCAGGGAAAAGACTTTGTCTATTTACCCTATCCATGCTCCTCATGATTTTATGAACCTCTATAAGGTCACCCCTCGGCCTCTGACACTCCAGGGAAAACATCCCCAGCCTATTCATCATCTCCCTATAGCTCAAACACTGACCCTGGGAACACCCTTGTAGATCTTTCCTGAGGACTTTGGGACAACTTGTGCTAAAAGGAAAAGAGTAGACCAAACAAGCTTTGTTTGCTTCTGAGGTCAGGCCTGGAGGCTAATTGAAGGCTGAGCCTTGATTAAAACACTTAAAACAGTACCTAAGAATTGGTTCCAACAATTTTGGAAAAGACCCTATGCTCAAGCAGATGGCAGTTGTTGAATGGTGATTGAGGCATCAGGAAGACTTGATCATTCTATCAGACTGGAAGCAGTTTTTTTTTAAATGATGTTCTGAGAGATTATTCTGGGCTGCTGCTACTGAAACAACATAAAGCTCCAGCAGCTTCCAGAAGCACCAAGAGTTGAAAACTGAGTCAGAAATATTGTTGCCTTTGCCTGGACGAACTGACAAGTTGGCCTTGATCAATATTTCAGAAAAGCAGCCAAGGGATCCACATTTGTATGTGTGAAACAATGCAATGTGCAAGCCATTGAAGCAGCCTGGCCAGTTTTGTATTTTCTACTTATCCTGTAACTGAGTTGTTTGCTTATCTGTGTGAATGAGAGTTTAAAGCATAGATTTGTACATTTATCACGTTGTTTAATTTTCTCTTTGATAAAGTTATTGTGTACTTAATACATAGTTATGTCATTTTTTAGGATACAAAGCTGGTTCTGAAAATTAATTATTTGAAAAGTCTGGGATTGGTTATTCAAAATTTTGATTAGGAACCATTGGAGTGACTATTTGGGGGTTATCAGTTTAATCTTATTGCATTGAGAATATTGAAGTAGAAAGGCTGATTTGGTTCAGCTATTTGTCTCCATCTTATAATAATGTGTATTGTAGTGGAACAGTAATCTATATGAAAGTTGAGCAAATATGAAAGGAATTGAAACAGGGTCTAGGTTTGACCATAAGGACTAAGTGAGTTTATCAGAAAAAAGAAAAGAAAAAATTGTAATTTATTGTATTTGGTGAAACTTATGCCTGTTCTATTAGAACCTCAAAATAGGAAAAGTTAATGTATTAGTCCGGACTACATGTGAAAACAGAAAAAAAATGACAATTAATGAAAAAATCAGAGCTGGACAATATCATTAAATGAAAATTGAGTAGGTGAAAAGAATTTCTGACAAAATTAATTTTGAACTTGAGTAAAGACCTAATATGCAGCATGTAAGTGATGCAGCCTGTCAGGAACTGACATTACTTGCAAACACTCTCGATTTGTTCCATGTCAGGAAAACTATTCTGGTATATGGTTTACATCACAGAACATTTTCCTGAGCTGGTCATTTTTTTTTCTGAGCTTATGTGTCATAACTTTTGTTGCTTTGCAAATACTGCAATTATTTACTGCTTTGGTATTAGGAGCAATTGCATTTTCCCTGGATATTAGGAATGGGTAAAGATCATTGAAATCTCAAATTCCTATGGTTCAACAAGCTCAAGCATGGCAGTGAGCATTGAAACTGTATATCTAGAAGGCCATTGTACCTGGTGCAGTACAAGTGGTCCATGTTAGATTCTGTGACTGCACTGAAGGTCTAAGAAATGGTTGATGAAAACTGATGTGAGATTTGAAATGGCATTTAATAGCAATGTTATCAGAAGATTTTATATTAAAACATAGGGTATGGGGTGTATAGAAAACAATGTAATTACAGCTGAGATGTACAAGGGTGGAGGTCAATGCTTCATCAACAACCTCACCAAACTCTTTCAGTCTATGTGGGAGCAAGGATGCATCACGCACAAGTACAAAAATGCCTTGATTATCAACCTATTCAAGTAGAAAGGAACTCGTCATTCTTGGGCAATCTCACACCCCTCCATCAGAAGGAAAATGTTCCCCAGGATCCTTCTGTGCCAGTCAGTGTAAGATCATGATCAGGATGTGTTGCCCAAAATTCAGAAAGGTCAAGGAGTCACTGATATGGCATCTGTGGCTAGACAGCTCCAAGAGAAATGCTAAGAAAACTATGTGGCATAGAGCACTGTTTTTGGACAAACCAAAGCTTTTGGTATGGTCAGCCTTTTAATAAGAATACAAAAGTTTGTCTAGTCTAGGTAAGTCATCACAATGGGTCAATAGCTCCATGAAGGCATGTATCTTGGAACCATCCCCAGTCACTAGTGGCATTAAAAAGGGCTGCCTGTGAGCACTAACCTTACTCAACATGCTTTTTTTTCTATTTGCTGTCTAATAGCTTTCAAGGTGGTGAACCTGGAACTGTATTCAGATATTACATGGGCAGGTAGCTGCTCATTCAGAGATAATTTCAGAAGGTCTCCAAGTGCATGTCTTCTGTTCACCAATAACACTAGCTACCTAGTTCAGAATTAGAAATATCACATCACATGGCCTATCTTCTCAATACATAATAATTTTGTTCTAACATTCAGCCTGAAAGTTTTATACCAGCCTGCTCCAGGAAAGTTGTATCTCGAGCTGTGGTTTCACTTTGTAATCAGAACCTGGAAGGAGTAGAGAAGTTCACTAGCGTCATGGGCAGAGCCTCTCAAGCTGCCCGTATTGAGGACAAGACAGGAGCCAGAATTATCAATGTAAATAGCCTTTGGCAGAATTTGAACATCATTCTGAAAGTACAGAGAAGTCAGTCTGCCTAGTGAACTGAAAGACCACCCTGCAATAATCTTACCCACTCTGCTTAACCCTTGCGAGGCTTGGACTATGTAGTAAAACCATGTGGAATAGCTTAGCTGCCTCCAGAAGCTTCTGAAGTTCAGTTGGCAGGACAAAATATCAACCACCAAGGTACTTACTTAGTGCAGCCTCCTTTAAAATCAAAGCATAAAAGAGGCAGAACAAAGACACAGGAGAGCAAATTCAAAACCAGCAACTCATTCAAAATTAAACTCTCAGCAATATTCTGTCCTGTTTGCTTCTCTGGGATAATAGTGTAAGGATCTGAAGGGCTTAATACTGAGGAATGTCTTAAGCATATTCTACTATGACGATGTCCTATAGACTGTGGGCAGAATATTTCAGATGCTCAAAGGGGTTAGACCTTCAGATCTTCCTCAAACTCAATTCTGTTTATGTAACCTGTAGCGACTTGTACATGCAATTAACTACATCTTGTTAACCATAAGAGACAGTTTGAGATAAATCATCATACGAAGTAGCTACTTAAGTCCCCTACACCTAAAGAGGATGGTGGCAGCAAACCTACCCCATGAAGAAGTGCAGACTCGATTTAGCTGCACACACACCACCAGTTGCCGATCAAGTTTAGCAGCCCCCAATTACATACCACAATCTTGTCATACAGTTCAGATGATTAACATGGTCACCTTCACATCAAAGAACAAACAAAGTGAAAATAAACACTCAAGGCGATAACTGAACAGGTATTTCGAGTATATTGTGAAGAACCATATAGTTCCAGCTGACAGAATATGGTGTGGGTTTAAATTGATTAGATTGTTGAATCTGCTTGCACATTTCATTTCATAATGTTTGGCCATTCCTGATATCTAACGAGTGTTCAAACCTATGCACAGTATTTATCTTGTGTGCTCGTTAGGGACAGCTGAACTCTGTTGGTCAGAGAATGAGGCAAAAGTCAACCCCACCACCCTGTGGCCCAGCATTTCAACTCCCCCTCCCACTCTGCCGAGGACATGCAGGTTCTGGGCCTCCTCCACCGCTGCTCCCTCACCACTCGATGCTGGAGGAAGAACGCTTCATCTTCCGCCTTGGAACACTTCAACCCCAGGGCATCAATGTGGACTTCACCAGTTTCTTCATTTCCACTCCCCCCCCCCCCACCCCACCTTACTCCAGTTCCAAACTTCCAGCTCAGCACCATCCTCGTGACCTGTCCTACCTGCCAATCTTCCTTCCCACCTATCCACTCCACCTTCCTCTCTCACCTATCACCTTCATCCACCTGCTGTACTCTTGGCTACCTTCTCCCCAACCCCACCCCCCTCCCATTTATCTCTCCACCCGGAAGGCTCCCTGCCTTCATTCCTAATGAAGGGCTTTTGCCCGAAACGTCGATTTTCCTGCTCCTCGGATGCTGCCTGACTTGCTGTGCTTTTCCAGCACCACTGTAATCTGGCTAGAGAATGAGGCAAGTAGTACCTTAGAATCAAATTGTATTCCAACATGAGGAGACTGGTATCAAGTCCATTTTCTTTGACAGAGTCAGCAAACTGATATAATAGTCAGATGTTAATTTGGCAATCTTGCTTAACAAATGTCACTTATTGAACCAGCCCAAGAATTGGATTCTTCCCACTGAGGTCAAGATAATTTTCTGAGTTGGTGCTCCATTGGATGTCTTAATCACAGCTTGAAAAATGGTGGGCAGGTTAATGGTAATCTATACTATTCAGTGGTTCCTTTTTAGCTGGTAAAACACCACCCATGCTCTAAACATCAAAGCAAAGAACTCAGAGCTTTTGCTCTGGGCAAACAAAATCTAAATTAACTGGGCGTAGATAAATGGCATGCATCTATGTCAAACGAAAAGCAAAATAGAATACAGGATTAAATCCTTGGGGCAAACAAGAAACATGTGGAGCATTATATAATTAGTTCAAATGATCTAACTCCGTGATGACAAATAGAGTCCAAACAATTCATTGCTATTTTCTTGCTGGTCTACAGTGACTCCTGGTCCACCAATGAATGATTTAAATACTGAAGTACTTTAACAAATAAAACTTATTCCTTCCATACAAAAGGACAATAAACAAATTACTGACAAATGTTTACAAATTTCACGTGAAGAGTGATCAATATAAAGAATGAGGTAGTCGGGAAGGTGAATGAAGATGATGCAAAAACGTGTGGGCTTTACAAAATGCAACTATTGGAAATCAGAAAATATCTGAATTAAGCTTTCGTTACAGACCTTTCATTTGTTCAAGTACTAAGAATTGATGACCATTTGACATCACTCCTAAACTTCCCCAGATCTGGAGTAGGTAGGCTGTCTTCTGAGAAAAGATAGGACTTGCTGAGGTTGGTTAAGGAGGAGTGATATAGATGACGTTTGAAAAGATCCTAAATGATGTGACAATGAAAGCATGTTTACCCTTGTGGATGCATCCAGAACTAGGGAACACCCTTTTAAAATTAGGAGCCTGTCTTTTAAAAGGGATGTTTCCTCTGAAGGTTGTGGGGCTTTAGAACTCTTGCTTCAGAAGACAGTGGAAATGAGATCATTGAATATTTTTGGGTCGGTGGTTGACCAATTCTTGCTGCACAAGGGAATTAAAGGTCATTGAAGATAAATGGGAATGTTGTATTTGGAACACAAACAGATCAGACATGATCTCATTAAACGGTGGACCTAATAAATGTGTGTAAAATTTTCCAAAAAGATATGGAATGTAATCTTCCGTATTTCTCACTGATCACGAATGAGCATTGAAGGATAAGAATTTTTAATTACTTTACAACAATAGAAAATGGTGTGTATCAGGGAATAATTACTGCACTTGTGCTGTAGTTCTGAAGATGTCCTATACTTTGACTGCAAATCCAGTTAATTTTGAAACAATAACTGAAGCCTGGAGAAGTAATTGGCTTTTCATGTCAGTTAGCCCTTCAGTGGCATTTTACTTAGAAGCTTTTTTCCTCATTCATTAGTTGACTAACACACTACTCAACTGATTTCTGCAATTTCAGGGACATTAGGAAATCAGTTTCCTTTGCACATAGTCTCCAGTGCTCAATATATGGGGAAAGAGTGGGCACACTCATGCCCAATACTTCTGTGTCCTTAGGCAGTTGTCTTATCAAGAGTTTGATTTTATTAATTTCAAAGAATAACGGCATTTCCTGCATATATTGACCTGGATTAGTATATTTCTAAGTTTTTAATCTATTAAACTTCAATCAAGAGGTTGTCTAGGAGAATTGGCTGCATCCCGAGTTGGTTGAGCCACTTGCTGTAAATGTGATTTGCTGTTTATTTCCATATTCTAAATCTCATTTACAGACTTTAGTGAATTGAAAGTATTAGGAGCTTTACCAAGTCCCTGGATCTTTCTATATGAAGATAACTGTGACCACTATTTGTATGTTATCATTAGACCAGGCAATTTATGTTTCCACCAGCAATCGGACATATCTGCTAATATAAATTTAAGCTTTACCAATTTGTCTAATCAGTATCTCCAAATTGGCTCGAGGGAGTTTTATTATGTAATAAGCCAAACATCATGCATAGAGGTTATGAATCTTGCAAATTATAATACTTATTATGACTTAAAACTTTCATTGCCAGTGGAAAGTCCATTGGAAATACAAAATGATTTGTGTGAGGCTGCAATGTTGTGCACACCGCCAAAATGTGCATGCTCTCATAAACGTGTTTTTTGCAAACATACATATTTTCATAATATGTTGTCTCTGAGGTGTCATCAAGAACAAATGGTGCCTTCAGACAAATGTAGTTAAGATTACTGAGGGTCTTTCTATGATCTATTTGCAGCTTAGTAGAGTAATAGTGTAGATTGGAATAGCATAGCTATTTAACATTATAATGAATGTTCCTTCTAAACTGTGAAGTTTTGCAAAGCTCAGAGAGTCTACACATGCTGATGCCCTGTCAATGCATTCACTTCTGGTTTCTCAACCACTTCTACATATGGAAATTGGAGGTCTGCACAATGGCTTGTGAAATTAGAGGGGATACAAATTATACATGTTTGGACCAACACTTGTCTCCCAAATAAAATCACTGTAGAAAACTGATTATCTGGTAATTGTTGCAATGTTGTTTGTAGGAGCTTCCAGTGCACAAATTGGCTAATGCATTTCCCACATAACTGTGGCTTTACTTCAAGGAGATTTCAATGCTTGTGAAGTGCTTTAGGGTAGTTGAGAAAGTTGCAAGACTAATGCAATTCTGTTTCTGTCTGTCTTTCTTTTCAAGGAAGTTATTACAGGTGATAATTCTGTCAATCTCCCAATGGGATGGTGATGACCAACCACAAAACAAGGGTTAAGATTATTTTACAAATGGAAGGACTAATATTAGCTCTCAAAGCAGTTAGATTGCTGATGTGTCAGAGGTTAAAATACAAATCATTTTGTTAGGAAACCCAAACTGTCTTGAAAATGTCACTTGTAATTTTACTTGAGGTGGAATGAGGGGGCATCAAGAAACTGACACATTTGCAGCAAGTTAGTTGGAAATTAAATGTTGCAATGAGACTGCATGCTTTCATTTTTACAATGAACCAGTTTTTATTTACCCAGACTGAGAAACTCATTAGGGGGCACTAGGAAGTAAAAGGGTAAAAGGGAATAATATTGGGAAGTTTACTGGTCCTCCATTTTGACATATCTGAGATGAGTCACATTAGTGTATCTCATTCACCAGTTTGATGTCTTCTTCCTTCTGGCTAGAAGAAAGAGAGTTGTATGCATTAAGGCAAAGAACCTTTTTAGAACTGTTTGTGAGTGCCATTTAGGCCTCCACACACTGTATATCCACAATCTACCTATTCCATGCCTTCCCTGCTGCGAAAGCAATCAAAACAACCACCTCCACAAAACTCACCAGTGATCAGGATGCACTCCCAATCCAATTCCTTCCATTTTAATGCAGAATCCCATACCAATCTTATTCAGTTCGCCTATTACAAATACTTATTTTGCCATCGAAAAATTTATGAAGAGCAGGTTTCTAACATGAAAGGCCTACCATCCTGTCGATGAGGCTGCCCATTTGATATGACCCTGTGAGAAGGAGACCTGAAGTTACGTTCTGCAGGATGTTTGGAAAACCCATTTTTCAAGTTTCCCAGTCTCATAGCCACCCTCCCACCTCCTTTCACTGTCTGCAGTTTAGCTCCAGGGTAAAATCAACCACAATGAGAAACAGACGATGCATGTTTTTCCAAACCAAATCCCAGTAAATTTGGGGTAGCATTGTGGTTCAGTGGTTAGCACTGCTGCCTCACAGCACCAGGGACCTGGGTTCAATTATCGCCTTGGGCAGCTGTCTGTGTGGAGTTTGCACATTCTCCCCATGTCTGCATGAGTTTCCTCCGGGTGCTCTGGTTTCCTCCCAAAGATGTGCAGGTCAGGTGAATTTGCCATGCTAAATTGCCTGTAGAGTTAGATGCATTCGTTAGGGGAATGGTTCTGGGCGGGTTGCTCTTCGGAGGGTCGGTGTGGACTTGTTGGGCCGAAGGGCCTGTTTCCACACTGTAGGGAATCTAATCTAATAAGTTTATTAATGCTTGATGAGAAGCTGACATAGTGTGATCTGCCACCTTTAAGATGAACATAAAGATAATTTTTGAAATAAAAATAGTAAGTGCTGGGGAAACTCATCAGGTCATTGCAAAATCTAGGCTGAGGCGTTACTCCAGTATCAGAGATAAGTTTTAACTTTGCTTTTTGATTTAAAAATAAACTTCTGAAGAATGCCTCAAGCAGGTTTATTAATCATATTTTCAGAAATGCAGTTTGACATAGGTTATTTGCTGTTGACTAATTCACTGCATTACATAATAAATGAGAGACGCTTAGTGAATTCCAAGGCTTTGACTGCATTTATTGACCATTCTTAATTACAAGTGAGTGGCTTGCTAGGCAATTTCAGAAAGACAGTTAAGAGTTCAGTAACTAACTAGCTAAGCCAGATAGGGTAAGAACGGTAGATAGTTTCATGCTCACTGCCACAGCTAGTTTTTCGTTATAAGGTTAATGTTTTTGGTCAATTAATTAATTGCAACTTTCCTAGTTGCTGTGGTGAGATTTGAACTCATGCCTCTCTGGATTACCAGTTCCACGGTAACATAACCAACATGCTTCTATAGCTAAAAGTATCAGGAAGTATAAACTGAGAAGCTGGTTGTTTGATCTATAAGCAGACATCCTTTATTTCTGTTAGCCATCCACGATTACTAAAGATAATCAATATTTCTCCTGGCTAAATGCATTCAGTAATGCTCAATAAAGTGTTGGCTAACATGGAGAGTGCTGAATTCACTTCAAAATATCATATGAAGTTTGTGGATTATGGTACAGGGAGCCCTCACTGTACCTCACTGTATATTCTTGAAAATCACAACTTTATGTGAAGCATAGTTTCTCATAACTATCAATATTAAAGCTAGAGTTAAGTTCCTGAAGACATTTTTTCCCAACAAAGCCAATTTAAAAGTTGAAATGCTTTGCATTCCTCAACAAAATAGCTTGCAAAGCAAAACTCAGAAAATCTCAGTGAAGAAAGAAGGCTTATAGCTTGCAGAGAAGTCTTTAAGGAAATTTATGGTGCAGTAGTTTCCTCAATATTCATTAGATTTTATTAGATTCCCTACAGTGTGGAAACAGGCCCTTCAGCCCAACAAGTCCACACCAACCCTTTGAAGAGTAACCCACCCTGCCCCATTTCCCTCTGACTAATGCACCTAACACTATGGGCAATTTAGCATGGCCAATTCACTTGACCTGCACATCTTTGGACTTGCGAGGAAACCGGAGCACCTAGAGGAAACCCACGCAGACATGGGGAGACTGTGCAACCTCCACATAGACAGCCGCCCGAGGCTGGAATCTAACTTTGGACCCTAGTGCTGTGAGGCAGCAGTGCTATTGTGCTGAAAAGAAAACTGTACAGTACAGCAGAAAGTTCCTTTACAGGTACAGGTACAAATAGCTGTTAACAGGCAAGGATTAAAAATCAAGTTTATTCTGGTACCTGAGCAGAGAACTGTTTAGAAATAAAATTGTTAACTATTAGACACACACACACACACACACACACACACACACACACACACACACAATGATGCTAGCTCTAGCAGGGCAATCAGGGGACCTCAACCCTGAGCCTGATTAGATATCACGACTCACATAATAACAAGAAATGTGCAGAAACCTTAGATGCAACTACAGAAAGGAAGGGACTTTAAAATGGAAAAATAGCTGCATAATTGATATGAGGGGAAATAAAAAAGAAACCACTTCACGTGAAATATCTTTAAAATGGGAAATTAATATCGTGGACTCTGTACAACATTGGCAAGATTTATTTTTTGTTGTAAGACATCATGGCTCTTCAGCTAAAATGGGAAACATTTCTACCTTCCAGTAGAACATGTTGGTTCAATAAATTGTACTCTACTTCCTATCTGTTTTCAGCAAACTTCAGTTTTAAATACACTCTACCATGTTATTAATTCACATTATAATAAACACTGCTGAGCCAGCAATTAATGACCTTGAGAATACCCTCCTCTATAGATTATAGAATATATGCTCTCCAGACTTGGAGATTTGAAACCTTTGCAAAGTTATTCCCAAAATTCATTAGGTAAAAGTTTCCCTTTTCCATTATATTGAAGTTAATGTAAAGGTTTCAAGTCAAACACATCCAAAACCTTTCACTAGAAATTGCCAAACAATCTTGCCAAAAAAAACTTTAACATCTACCAATGGTGGTGAGCAAAGAGTCTGATTACATTTGATAAACAGCTTTAGAACTTCTATCATAAAACGCTCCGAGTCTGATAATCACTTTCTCACCAGTTGACAAGGTGTCTGAAAATGCATGTCAAAATATTTGTAGAGAAATTAAAAGCCATAGTGGAGGTTTGGAATTTCTACTCCAATTAAACACCTTTTGTATCAGATGCAGTCAGAGATGTTTCAGCTCATAGCGTATAACAATATAAAGAATAGGATCAGGTAAAGTCAGTATGTGACCCTTTGTGACATCAAAACCACATTTTCCTTTACCCTTATTCACTTTCTCACCTACATCACTGGAAAGATAGGTAATTATAAGATCAGTGGAGTGCTACAGTTAAGCTTGGTGGACTTGAAATATGTAAAATGTCTATCTATGTGTATATACTATACAACATAGAGCATTAATTTCCATTAAAACAATTGCCTAAAATTTGAAAGAATCAAGGTGTAAATGGAAGTATTCAAAAATGTATGCTTATTTTCCACTTAAAATTTGCACTTAATTCAATTCTGTCTTTTTACCAAATATTTTATAAACAGAATATATGATGAATAGCCGTGGATACAATTCAAGGATCTGAATTGAGAATGAGTTTACAGCTCAAACGACTTCTGTACAGTTGTGTTTAATAGCAGTCTTTTTATTGGAGTGTGTGTAGTTTTGTTTATACAGACTTCAGACCAAACAGTGCACATTTAAGGCAGTTCGATAGCATCATAACATGATACTCCAGTGTGGTAGTACCCACCTCACCTTCAGTAGCCATTGTTGTTGTGATATCAGCAGTAATTGTAATAACAGCCTGCATGCAGTTGTGCATGTTTGTTCTTTGTGATCAGTAAGCATAGAAACTGTCCTGTGCATCTATTTGAGATGGTAGTGCTTTGTTTTGTTTACCCAGAAACCGTATTATTATGGAATGGAAGTCATATAACATAGAACATTGCAGCGCAGTGCAGGCCCTTCGGCCCTCGATATTGCACCAACCTGTGAAAATAATCGGATGCCCATCTGACCTACACCGTTCCATTATTATCCATATGCATGTCCAATGCCCATTTAAATGCCCTTAACATCAGCGAGTCTACTACTGTTGCAGGCATGCCGTTCTACACCCCTACTACTCTCTGAGTGAAGAAACTACCCATCATATCTGTCCCCTAAATCTATCACCCCTTAATTTAAAGTTATGTCTCCTCATGTTAGCCTCACCATCTGAGGAAAAAGGCTCTCACTGTCTATCCTATCTAACCCTCTGATTATCTTATACATCTCGATTAAGTCACCTCTCAACCTTCTTCTCTCCAATGAAAGCAGCCTTAGTTCCCTCAGCCTTTCCTTGTAAGACCTTCCTTCCAAAACAGGCAACATCCTAGTAAATCTCCTCTGAAACCTTTCCAAAACTTCCACATCCTTTCTATAATGCGGTGACCAGAACTGCACGCAATACTCCAGTTGTGGCCTTACCAGTGTCTTGTCCTAGAAACTGAATTGCAAGAGAGTATATTTCGTGGAATCGCTGGGGAAGAGAAATCTTCAGCGGAGCCTGATAGGAGTCTGAATGAGGTGATGCTCAAATTTGTGACGGAACTGTGCAGGAAATCCAGCGAGGCCTACCTTGACTTAAGGAGCAAGCCACTGCACCTTCTATGCATCTGGCAGGTTGTGAGGTGAATTTCTTGCTCAGCAGTGGTACGTTGACTGTAAAAGGGGATTTTAGCTTGTTAAAAGCTCAAGTTGTCTCATTAATATTCAGCCTCCCACCTCATCACATATACTTGGGAAATAGAGGTTGAGAATTCTCAGTGTGGAGGTAATTTATGACTCAGCTCACTGCTGGTTGTGAAGAGCTCCCATGTTGCTGGGCATCAAACAGTATCGCTCGGCACAATCCATAGGCATCTGTCAACTCATTCCTAATCTGAGACGTGGTATCTGAAATTTTCCAATCCCTCAAGGTCTCGTGACACCACTGTCAATCCCTTGCAGGATGCTTAGGAAGTACAGGCTTGTGTTGCAGTGCACACCAGCAACTAGCATTGAAAGACTGCTGAAAAGCCACTTTGAATGCAGGGATATGCACCAAACTCATGGATTGCACAAGGACTGTTTTCTCACTTCATTGAGCGCATGTGCATGTTGGCAGCATCCATGCCTTGTCTTACCTTGTTAAGCTATGTTATGAAGAAACATAGCAGTTGCTGGAGATCAGAATTGAAAAGAGTGGTGCTGAAAAAGCACAGCAGGTCAGGCAGCGTCCGAGGAGGAGGAGAATCATGTTTTGGGCATAAACCCCTCATCATGAATGTGGGGGTGGCTGGATTGGGATCTGAGAGATAGATAGGAGGGTGAGGGTGAGATTGCTGGGAAGATGATAGGTACATGCAGGTGACATTGTTGGTGACCAAGAGGGTAGCTGTGGGCACCTGCATGGGTCCCAGCTGCACCTACCTCTTCATTGGATACATGGAATAGTCCATTTTCCGCAGTTACTCTGACATGATCCCCCACCTTTTCCCCCGCTACATTGATGACTGTATCAGCACCACTCGTGCTCCCACAGGGAGGTTGAACAATTCATCAACTTCACTAGCATCTCCCAACCTGACTTCAAGTTGATATGGACAATCTCGGACATCTCCCTCTCCTTTCTGGACCTCTCCATCTCCATCTCGGGTAACTGTCTCAACTTGGACATCCACTTCAAACCCACTAACTCCCCCAGCTGCCTGGACAACACCATCTCTCACCCCTCCCCTCACCCCCGTAAAAAGGCTATCACTTCCTCCCAATTCCTTCTTCTCCACTGTATATGCTCCCAGGAGGAACAATTCCACTCCAGGACATCCCAGATGGTCTCCAATTTCAAGGACAGCTATTTCAAGAACTGTAATTTCCCCTCACATGTGATCAATAATGCTCTCCAGCACATATCCTTCACTTACTGCACCTCCGCCCCTGAACCCCACTCCTCCAACCTCAACAAGGACAGAAACCCCCTTATCCTCACCTTCCACCCCATTAATCTCCAGATACAGTGCATTATCCCCGGCCATTACTGCCACCCAAAACCAGAGATATATTTCCCTCCCCGCCTCTATCAGCTTTCCACAGAGACCATTCTCTCCGCAACTCCCTCATTAGATCCACGCGCTCCCCCCCCCCCCCCAAAAAAAAAACCAACCTACTCTCCACTCCCGGCACCTTCCCTTCCCACCGTGAGAGGTGTAAAACCTGTGCCCACATCTCCCCCCTCACCTCCATCCAAGGCCCCAAAAGCTCCTTCCGCATCCGGAAGAAATTTTCCTGCACATCCAAACACCTCATCTACACTATCCATTGCTCTCGATGTAGTTTCCTCTACATTGGGGAGACTGGATGTAACCCACAGAACGTTTCAGGAAATGTGCACACCAAACAACCCCACCACCCTGTGGCCAACCACTTCAACTCCCCTCCCACTCCGCCAAGGACATGCATGTCCACTGCCAAATCCAAGACACCTGACACCTGGAGGAAGAATACTTCATTTTCTGCCTTAGGACCCTCCAACCATTCTGCATCAACTTTGACTTCACCAGTTTCCTCATCTCCCCTCCCCCATCTTATCCCAGACTCCAATTCAGCATCGCCCTCTTGAACTATCCATCTTTCTTCCCACCTATCTGCTCCACCCTCACCTCCAACCTATCACCATCACCCCCCACCTGTATCTATCTATCACCCTTCCCAGCTACCTCACCCCCAGCCGCACCCCACCCCAACCCTTCTATTCATGTCTCAGCCCCCTTCCCCTGTCCCACCATCCTCCCCTCCCCAAACTCAAGAGGGTCAGTCTGACCACAATCCAGGGAGTAAGCAATGATCATTTCTGTTGGACCATCATCAGCGGCCATTAAGGTGGAATGTCAGAGCTTGGGGGAAAGGAGAACACTTGGAGACAAAGTTCAATGTGGTGGGAGTCCACAGGCGAGTGAGGGAGGAGTGAAAATGGCTGATAAAAGGGGACATTAAGCCTCTGCTGTGGACCTTGGCAACCACTTGGAACCCAGCATTGATGGTATCCAACACGAGTTGTGTTTCCCACTGTCATTTTCCATTCTCCAGATGCTGCGTGCAACTGGAAAATGGCTGGAACTGCATACAGGGTGGGTGAGATCAGTGTTAGTTATATGGGCAAAAGGGCATTTAATGAGTGACTACATGAAATAGGCATTTTCAAATTCCTAAAATGTTTCATAGAATCTGTACAGTGTGGAAACAGGCCCTTTGGCCCAACAAGTCCATACTGACCCTCCAAGGAGTAATTTGTTGAGACCCATTCCTCTACTACTCTATATTTACCCCTGACTAATGCACCTAATCTACACACCCCTGAACACTATGGGCAATTTGACACGGCCAATTCACCTAACCTGCACACCTTTGGATTGTGGGAGGAAACCAGAGCACCCGGAGGAAACCCACACAGACAAGGGGAGAATGTGCAAACACCACACATATGGTCATCCAAGATGAAAATCGAACTTGAGTCGCTGGTGCTCTGAGGCAACAGTATTAAACCCTGAGGCACTGTGCTGCCCTAAGGTAAATGCCTGAAATGTGATTCTCCTGCTCCTCCTGACCTGCTGTGCTTTTTCATCGCCACACTTTTCAACTCAAGCTGTGTCATGCTTTGTTCATGCATTGGTACTTCAGCCACTTTGCAATTGCTTCTCCAAACATTTGAAGTACATGTGAAGTGAGTGCTTAGGGATCCAGTGCATTTCAAAAACAATTTGTACCATGATATTGGTGCTTGCGATTGTAACCTTGGCAACAGAAATTGACAAAAGTGATTGATAAAGAGGTAAATTCTGACTAAAAGCATCCCATTATTTAAGACCCTTCCAAGGGTACTATGTGAGGAGGGGAGCGTTATTGTGTCATGTTTTGCGTAAGTGTGATGATGGACTTGACTGACTTCAATAACAAGTTTGACAGTTGAAGTGGATGTGGAATGGGAAGGGGTTTGGCACATACAAGGCACCCCTTTTCTGATGTAATGTGTTGATTGCTCAACCAGTGTGGCACCTTCACCAAATTGGTGCATTTGCTGCAACAAGATCTATGGTGGAGCAGAATAATGGGTCGCTGAGGATGCAATTCTACAATTTGAACTGTCATGTGGGGGGCTCTCCAATATAGTCTGGACAGTGCGTACTGCACCATCCTGGTGTGCTTTGGTCTGCATCATTGGAGCAGGCAACAAAGTGATGTAATTGAGGTGGAAGACCTGGAAGAAGGATGAGGACACTGAGGAGGTGGAGACTGTGCACGACAGACAGAACTCAGCTGCTTTCGGCACGACAAGCCAGGGAGAACCTGATTAATGCTCTAGTCCAGTATTTGAGAGCTGATGGCAGCAGACCATCAATGACTGTAGAATAGTTCTTGATCATGATGCCAGTATTTGGTTTGCACTGGCACTGCGAACTGCTGCCTGTACTCATGTTGTTCATGTTTGCTTTTGGTTTTGCTTTTTCTTGTGCTAATTGTCAACACAAGCTCATATTTGGAATTGTACAATTACTTGCCTGAGTGTGATGTCCTGTACTGGACAGGGGCAAGCTGTAATCTGCAGTGGGCATTAGACACAGAGTATGCTAATTGTTTCGATAGAATGTAGATTAAGATAGTTAAAGTGTGTGGTCAGGCAGTTAAATAGAGACAAAGGTGAGCAAATGGAGTTTTGTGTGAGGGAGCATCAACCATGCCATCTACATGCCATGGACAACATGGCTTTGTGGCTGCTGTTTCTGGATTAGTGGTGCTGGAAGAGCACTGCAGTTCAGGCAGCATCCAAGGAGCTTCGAAATCGACGTTTCGGGCAAAAGCCCTTCATCGGGATTCCTGATTCCTGATGAAGGGCTTTTGCCCGAAACATTGATTTCGAAGTTCCTTGGATGCTGCCTGAATTGCTGTGCTCTTCCAGCACCACTAATCCAGAATCTGGTTTCCAGCATCTGCAGTCATTGTTTTTACCTCTTTGTGGCTGCTGTGCCATTCCATTGTCGGTGAGAGGCAATGTCGGATTGCCAAGTTGTCTGGGTACACAGCAGCCAGCTGAGGCAAAGGCTACTGACCATTCAGTGGATACCCACTCAGTGGTGTTTTTTTTTCTGGAATTTGCAAATGATAAGGTAGGACTAGGATCAGGCAAGAAGAATGCTATTAGGGTAGGTAGATGGATAATGAGGTACATTTAGAAAGATGCAATAAAAAAACCTCACTGGGCCCCACAGCGTAAATCGTCCATAAAACTTGACCCAAGTGGGACTTAACCAAAGCTAAAGTATGATTCAGCCCACTGAGTTCATCAGATGAGGCTGGAGACAAATCCAGAAAAATGGGAAGTGTTGGGAGGTAAACACATCAGGATGGAATTTTAGCCTTGGGCAGGTTCTTGGCACAAATAACACCCATATTTACATAAGCTTTATGAAAAGTTTTTAACCCCTTAATTTTCTTAAATTCATTTATAAATCCCCAATACATATCTGCCAGGAGCTTATGGAATTATACATTTCAAAACAGAGCTTTTAAAACAAAAAGAAATTTGTTTTTAAAAATTTCCATCATATATATAAGGGTAAGTTGGCACAGGTCAATGAGTAAAAGCAAAAATGGGTTTAATGTAGATTAACCAACATTCTTAATCACAATGTCAATCCATCATTGTGAGTAACCCAACTTTAAATGATTGACAGAGAGTTTAAAAATCAATTTTTCTTTTAATAATCAGTCTTGGGATGAGTGTGCTGATGGCAAGGCCAGCAATTATTGGACACCCTGAGCATACTTTAGATGTTAGGGGTGTATTCTCTGAGATAAGAATTCACAACTAACACAATGTAACTGCAAATCTGCCAGCTTTATTCCCAAAAGCCTAAGCTTGAAGGCAATTCAGTGACTTCAAATTACTGTTAGCTGTTGTTAATCAGACCGCAGGTCGATTGGATTTGATCTGACTTGGACTGGTCCATTTCCAGTCGGAACTCTCCCATTGATGATCTCAGTCCCTATGACCATATATCAATGATGGTTTTGAACTTGATTTCATACTTCAGTTACAGAGCAGCTGCCCTCAGGTCTCATCCTTTTGAACCACTTGATTTATCTCTGGGAAATATGATCAATCTTTGATTGATTCATGGCCCTCTAGATTTAGTCCATATCATTTGTTTTCTCATGTAACACTCCCACACGTAATTGAGAAGCAGTAGGATCTCTGGACTTCTGACTAATTATTTCAAGACCTTATTGTTTTTGCAAATGGTTATGTGACTACCCATACATGAGTCTTGAACCATCTGCATGTTTCCAAGGCATGTGCACAACCATGTTAAACTGCTTCACCTGCAATTCATTTTGAACAGTGTTTTTTTCAATGTTATTTAAGCAAACTTATAAAGAAATTTTTGAATGTATTCTTAGTATTAATTCACTTTGAATGTTGTAGTTCATGTGGCATGAGTGTGCACATAGTACTTTTATGGAGTAAGATACAAGATTTCGGCCAAGGCAGTGAGAAACTGGGAAAAATAAAGTGCTAAGTCAAGATTGTGTGTGATCTGCTCCCATGTTTCTGTTGCCTTTCTGTTTCTGGGTGCTAGAGATCACAATTTGGAAGCTGTTGGCAATGAAACCTTGATGAGTCATTGTCGTGCATGATGTAGTCGGGATATACTGCTACCTCTCTGTACTAGTATGTACAAAAAGAACTCTTAAGTTGATGGATGGAGTGCCAATCAAATGGGTTGCCTTGTCTTGAATGGTGTCAAACTTCTTGAGCAGCAATCATCAAAGCAAGTAGAAGAAATGGCATCACACTTCTAGCTTGTGCCATGGGCAGGTTTTGGAGAGTCAGAGATACGTTACTCAGTACAAGATTCCTAGCCTCTGACCTGTTTTCATAGTCACACCAGTCTTTGATCAATGGTAATCCCCAGGTTGTTGCTAATATGGGAAGTCAGCAATGTTAATATTATTGAATGTCAAGGGTGATGGTTAGATTCTTTCTTGTTGAAAGATAGTCATTACCCGCCACTTGAGTGGTGCAATCTTTTTTATTCACTTGTAGGATGTGAGCATCGCTGGCTGGTCAGCATTTATTACCTGTCACTAGTTGCCCTTGGGAAGGTGGTGGTGACAAATGCAAATGTTACTTATCAGTCCAATTCTAAAGATTGGTCAGGTTATGCTGCATGCAGGTGCAAATTGTTTCAGTGTCTGCCGAATGATGAATGGTACATTGTGCAATCATCGTGATTCTTCTTGTTTCTGACTTTAAAATGGAGAGAAACTCACTGATGAAGCAATGGTAGATGGTTCAGGCCTATGACATTACCATGAGGAATCTCTGCAACAATGTCCTGAGGCTGAGCTGATTAGCCTCAGGCAGTCACAACAAACATCCTTTGTGTTATTATGAGCCAAACTGAGTGGAGGTTTGTCTCCACAATTCCCATTGACTTCAATTTTGTCTAGACTCCTCGATACCACCTTTGGCCAAACGTTCCTTAGAAATCAGGACCAGTCTCTCTCACCTCACTTGTTGAGTTGAGCTCGTTGGTCCCTGTTTGGGCAAAGATTTTAATGAGGACTGAAACTGACTGGCCAGGCTGACACTTAAGTATGCCATCAGTGAACAGGTTAGTGGAACTGAGGTAACATAGAAAAGTTACAACACAGAAAAATGCCATTTAGCTAATCATGCTTGCATCAGCTGGGTAGAGTGGCCCACCCATTCTAAACCCACCTTCAAATTTGGCCCTTAACCTTGTAAATTACAGCCCTTCAGTGCGGATCCAAGTCATTTTAAAAACACTGAGGGTTTCTGCCTCAACCATTAAATTGACTATTGAATTCAACACCCATCTGGGTGAAAATGCTTTTCCTCATATCCCTCGTGATCCTTCTTCAGATCTCCTTAAACCTGTGCCCACTGATAAGTAACCTCTCAGTTGCAGGAAACAGGTTTTCCTTGTCCACTGTATCAAAGTCCCTTACTATTTTGGTGTACTCAATTATTCTTCAATCTCCACTGGTGTACTTCAATCTCCACTGTTCTGAAACTAAACAATCCTAGCCTACCCAATCTTTCCTTATAACTACAATTTGAAACCTTGGCAATATTATTGTAAATACTCTCTCTGGAATAGTTGTGTCCTTCTTGTAATGAGGTAACCAGAACTGAACACAAAACCCCAACCATGTCTTAACCAGTGTCTTATATATTTCTAGCATTACATCCCTGGTTTGTATGTAGTACCTGAACCAATCAAGAAAAACATTCCATTTTCTGCATTTACCACCTTACCTTTCTCTCCTCCCACCTTTAGGAACCATTGGGCCTGCATTCTGAGGTCTATCACTTCACGAACCCTCTCAATGCACTCCTGTTTACTATTTATTCCCTTGCTTTGTTTGCCCTTCCTAAATGCATAACCTTGCACGTCTCTGGATTCAGTTTCATTTACCAAATTTCTGTCATTCCACCAATCCATTGATGTCACAAAAATTTTGAATTTTACAGTGGAGAAAGAGATCATTTGACCCATCAGGCCTGTACCAGTTACCGAAAGAGGTACCCAGCTAGTCCCAATCTCCAGCTCCATCTCCGTAGCCCTCCAAATTCATCATTTTCAAATATATTTTTAGCTCTCTTTTGAAACCTCCTATGGAGTTGATCTCCACCACTCTCAGCATTTTCCAAATCCTAACAACTTTCTGAGTAAAGAAGTTTCTCTTCAGCTCACTCCCTGCTCGCTTGCTGACAGTTGTGAGATTGTGATCCCTAGTTACTGACATACCAACTAGTGTAGACAAAGATTCTTTACCCTGTCAAAATTGCCTCACTAGGGTTACTTCTTAACCTTCTCTGGTCCAGGGGAAAAAAATCTCAATTTCTCTAATGTTTCCTTGTATCTAAAGTCCTTCATTCCTGGTATAATTCCAGTAAATTTCCCTTAAACTCTCAAGAGCTTTAACAGCTTTCCTTAAATAAGGTACCCAGAACTGAACACAATACACAAGTGTTGTCTGAGTGATGATTTGTCAAGGTATGGCATTACTTCCTTGCCTTTATACTCTATGCCCCTATCAATTAATCCAGGGATCCTATGAGCCTTCTTAACAACTGTCTCAACTTGCCTGGCCACCTTCAGAGAATCATGCATGTGAACCCCAAAGTCTATTCCCTCAAAGTTGTACCATTAAACCCATAATGTTTCTGTGTTTCTTCAACTAAAATGCATAACATCATACTTCTCTGCATTGAAATTTATCTGCCAAATGTCTATCCATCAGCCAATTTGTCAATATCCCCCTGAGGTTGTTCAGTGTCATCTTCACAATTCTGCCTAGCTTAGTGTCATCTACAAATTTAGAGATTTTGCCCTCAACAGCCTTATCCAAATCATTTAAATAAATCAGAAAATGTAAGGGTCCCAAAACCGATTCCTGGAAAGCCCTATTTTCAACTCATCTCCAATCTGAAACATGACCAACTATGTTACCCTCTGTTTTCTATCGTTTAGCCAACTTCTAATCCATGCTGCCAAGGAACCATCAGTTCCAAACAATTTTAATTTGTAAACCAACCTATCATGAGGCGCATTATCAAATGCTTTCTAAAAGTCCAAACATCCAACATCCAACATTCACAACATTGCCCTCATCCACTGCCTGTGTCACCTTATTAAATAACTCAGTCAAATTTATTAGACATGACCTGCCCTTCACAAATCCATCTTGACTGCATAGTGTTAACTTATTTTTCTCTAAGTGTATATCTATTTTACCTTGCATTATGGCCTCTATCAGTTTTCCCACTTTTGGTATCAAACTGCCAAGTCTGTAGCTTTGAGTTATCCATTTCCCCTTTCTTCTACAATGGTGTCATATTTGCAAACTTCCAGTCTCCCGGGACTAATCCTGTCTTCAGAGAGGCCTGGAAAATTGCTGTAAATCACTCCACAATTTGCTCCCTTACTTCTCTCAGCAAACTATGATTCAGCCCATCTGAACCTGGCAACTTCTCAACCTGGGTGCTGCCAGCCATTTTAACATCCTTTTTTTTTTAACTGTACTGCTCAGGTATTCAACACCCTCACTTGCAAATAAGCCATTGACACCATCTTCTAATTTGGTAAAGACAAAAGCAAAATATTCATTTTGTACCCCTGTTATAGCTTATCCTGCCTGTTCCTTATTGCCCCCACTCTATCCTTCATTAATCTTTCAAATATCATCACCAGCCATACACTTCATTATCAATTACGTCGTCAATTTTTGTGTCATCTGCATCTTTGCCAATCATGCCTCCCGCTGCAGCACCAATGTCATTTAATGGCACTATCAATGACGTCTGGTCACTACATTACCAAAAGGATGTGGATGCTTTGGAGAGGGTGCAGTCGAGGCTTACCAGGATGTTGCCTGGTATGGAGGGCACTCGCTATGAAGACAGATTGAGTGGATTGGAATTATTTTCATTAGAAAGCTGGAGGTTGAGGGGGGAACCTGACTGAGGTCTGCAAAATCATGAGAGGTGTAGACAGGGTGGATAGCAAGAAGCTTTTTCCCAGAGTGGGGGACTCAGATACTAGGCTCATGAGTTCAAGGAGAGAGTGGGAAAGTTTTAAGGGAGATATGCATGGGAAGTTCTTAATGCAGAGGGTGGTGGATGCCTAGACTGCGTTGCCAGCAGAAGTGATAGAGGTAGACAGAGTAGCATCACTTATGATGTAGACAGATACATGAATGGGCAGAGAGCAGAGGGATACAGAACCTTAAAAAATAGGCAACAGGTTTGGATAGAGGATCTGGATTGGCACAGACTTGGAGGGCTGAAGGGCCTGTTCCTGAGCTGTAATTTTCTTTGTTCTATCTTTCGGTGGTTTGCTGATAATTGAGAGTAAACAATCAATTGACTGGATTGACTGGATCCTGTTTTTGGTGGGCAGGAACCACCTGAACAATTTCCTGCATTGCTGGGTAGATGCTGGTGTTGTGTTTAACTGGAATATTATACCTCAGGGCGCAGTTAGTTCTGGAATGAACATTTTGATTACTACAGCTGGAATATTGTCAGGATTCATAAACCTTTGCTGTATTCAGTGCTATCAGCCTTCTCCTGATGTTGTATTTATTAGTCATATTGAGGTGCAATGGTGCCATGTGCATATAGAATGTGATAAAGGAGCAGAAGTAAACCATGCGGCCCCTTGATTCTGCTTCACCATTCAATAAGATCTTGGCTACTGTTAGCTTGGAATTCCGCATTCCCATCTACCTCTGATAACTATTGATTCTCTACCTAAGAAGAATCTACCTACCTGTCTTAAGAATATTCAATGACCCTGTCTACACAGCCTTCTGAGGCACAGAGATCCAAAGTTTCTCAGCTCCCAAAACCAAAATTCTCAACTCTGTCCTGAATGGGCGTACATTAATTTTTAAAACAGTACCTTCTCGATCTGGACTCACCCACAAAAGGAAACATCCTTTCCACGTCTACCATAGATTTCTTAGCAAATTAAAAATAAAACTCAAAAGCCTTTAAGACATGCCCATTAGTGTCCTTAATCCCAAAGATTCCAAGTTAATATCTTTGCACAAGAAGCTGGTGATGGAGTAGTAATATTATTGGATTAGTAACTCACAACCTTAGCCTAACATTCTGGGGACACATCATGGTAAATGTTGGTCAACAATTAAACAAACAAATAGGAGTTTTAATGAACACAATTACTATCCATCTTAATGGCTATGGAGCCCAGAACATTAGTGCAAAAGGTAAGGCTGAAATATTTACATTCATCTTCAACCAAAAGTGCTGAGTGGATGATTCATCTCGGTTTTGTCTAGAGGTCCAGACTCTCTTAGATAGCAGTCTTTAAGCAATTTGATTCACTCCTTGTGACATCAAGAAATGGGGGGACACGCTGCAAAGGCCACGTTCCCTGATAGCATTCTCTGATACATGGAAGGACCATAACTTTGTCATTTTTCTCCAAGCAATGCATTATGGTGACTTGAAAATACATTACTGTTCCTTAATTGTTGCTTCGTCAAAATCTTGCATCTCCCTTCCTCACAATAATATCAATGTACGTACAGCAGGTGGACTGTAGCTGTTCAAGAAATTGGCTCACCACCACCTTCTCAAGGGCAATTAGGCTTGGCTAAAAAAATTCTGCTGTCATCAGCAACATCTACATCAAGTGCATTAACAAAAGAAAAAGATATTTGGAGTTTTTCCAAAGCTCAAAAATGAGCAAAGTCAGAAGAAAATCTCGATGCTTAATGATTCACTCTGAGGTGATTGCCAGTTACCGGTATGTGAATGCAGTTCTTTTCAAAGGATCACAAAAGCTCGTGCTGAATGTAATTTGTAATTAAAGTTTCCTAATCATCTATCCTCACTTCTTGACTGTCGCAGAAAAAAAGCAGCACATTAAGCCACCAAAAGGTATCAGATTCATATTCTCTTGTTTGTATTTTAAAAATGATAATTAGAGTCTTGTAGTTCATGAATAGTTTATGTATAAACTCCCTAAACTTTAAAGTTTCATCTGCACTTATTTGCTTCCTCTTAGAAAATGAATTCATGGAGGAATCCTTTTACATAATCCACTGGAATGACTCTATTCAATCAATGCTCATTTATGGCTATTTCCTTGTCCAAGAGATTAGTTCCCAAAAGTAGCAACAATATATAGAATCAACTGTGTTTTCTTTTCCCTTTTGAATCGGAGAATGACTGTTTGTTTTCTGTATTAATAATGGTTGAAAATTGTAATTTAAGAAATGGTTCATCTTTGTGATTGTTGTTAACAGCAGACAATGTCATTTTGTTTTAACCAGACAACTGAATTTCAGACATTTAGAGTCCACCATTGGACACTTGACAAATGCTGATGCCACATCCAAGTCAGGGTTATTTGGTATCAGTCATCTACGGTTTACTAGTTTTTTCAACAGCTAAGGAGTGATTTCAGGTTAGCCAAACAATAAACATATTAAATATTGATAGTTAACACCATTGGTTGTCACACTTGAACAAAGAACAAAGAACAAAAAAAATTTACAGCCCAAGAACAGACCCTTCGGCCCTCCAAGCCTGAGCTGATCCAAATCCTCTGTCTAAACCTGTCGCCCAATTCCTAAGCATCTGTATCCCTCTGCTCCCCACCAATCATGCATATGTCCAGATGCATCTTACATGAATTTACCATGCCTGTCTCTACTACCTCTGCTGGCAACTCATTCCAGGCACCTACCACCCTCAGTGTAAAGTACTTGTTGATAGTATGATTTGATTTGATTTGATTTACAGGTTTTTATTGTCATCATGCCCCAGGAGGGGTGCGATATGATTATTGAGCACTTTATTCAGAGTCATCAATATAGAACATTAATTACATGATCAATGCAGCAATCGTACATAGCAAATGCAAGACCAACAAGGCTTTTTATTAGATATTCTTTGGACATCCAAAACTTCAGAACAAATGAAGGATACTTTTAACAGGATGAAAAATGTTGAAAGGCATAAATATTTTCAAATAATATGCCTGTTAAATATTGGCTTGTAAAGACTTGCATCATCTCGCTTACAACTCTGGGGAACCATTAAGTGAATCTATGATAAATCAGAAAAGTGTCCTGTAGGATATTTTTAGCTATGCAGGGAGGTTCGGAAAATAGGTTCAGAAATAACTTGAACAGAAAATACCCACAAGGGATAATTGTACCAGCCAGCTAATGAAACTGCAATTCTGGCTGAGCATGACCAAATTTAAGATGTAAAACAAGCAATTGCAACCATTATTTGCATAAAACAATTGTGAAGGTGTCCCTCCAATTTGGTGTGCATTACCTTATTTCTCAGACACTGGCATTTTCTTCCTCCAGGGCTTATTCCACATCGTACTGCAGATTGGTTGCATGCGAACAATTGCTGAAATCTTGTTGGGCTGCTGCACCAGGCGAAATAACTTGACCTAATTGTACAGATTCGCACCAATTTACTTCCTGCTCATTGCATAGATGGGGTCAGGTCACTAAATAGAGAGTGACACAGGGTTACACATTTTGAAAAAAAATGCTTAATTTCTTCAATTAGGGCAAAGTTTAAAGAAAAGGGTGTATGTTTGTTGCAAACGATCTTTGGTATTTAGTTTGAGTATATCAAAATATTGCAGAATGAAGCAATGTTTTATCAGCTAGTTCAGTGATGTTTAGTTCCAAAAATCTGAGCAAATTGTGGAAAATTCCATGTTTGATGTCTTAAATTAAGCTGCAACATCCATAATAATCTCACGGTCTCAAAACTTGTCTTTAACATTAAGACAATTTGTAGGGGCTCCTGCTCTTTGTAACCTGTCAATCACTCCTGCAGTGTTCATATGCATTCACATATAAAAGAAAGCATGCAGTATCCTTAAGCAGAATGTCCCCCTTCTGGGAAGCAATTGGAAGGTGATGAGTGTAGAGATAATTAGGTGGCTTGACATTGAGAAGTCTCAGAGACCACCTTCCCACCCTATCACCAATTGAGGGCCTTCAGTGCCCAATCATGCCGTGATGAACCATGTTCCTAACAGACGAGAACAGTGGCAGCTTGTGAATGGGAAAAAATGAAGCAACCTGCTTGCAAGGTTAGAGATGGCACAGTTCTTGGGATGATTGGGTACACAGATGGAAGCTAGGAGGGTGGCCACAGAAATTCAATGCTCTTCTATTGACCCTCTTTGCCCCCTCTGCCTCACCCTCTAGACCACAAATCCATCTGAGAAGTCAGGAGTGGCTTAGCATACCTGGGTGTCAGTATTGCTGGACTGCCAGCAGCCTCAGCCTCTGCAGCGGCATTCCAGTTTGTTGTGGCTACTAGCCCCGATTATCTGATAGCCTCAGGCAGGATGGGACACCACTGTCCCAGGAGGTGGCCCGGTAAAATGTTGGTGATAACTTAGATACCTGATAGGTACAAGGTATGGTGGGCTTTCCATTTCCAATGTTTTTTCACATCTGCTGCATAAGCCAAAGAAGATTGGATAATTCGGCTCTTTGTCTTTATGTATAGATGTGTAACATTCAAAGGTTAGGGAGGTTATACTAAATAATTATAAATCACAGATTACTCATTTACTGCAATATTTTTCTGGGCTTCCCATATGAGGAAGGATGTCCAAGCATAGGAACAGCTGTGGAGATGGTTTAGGAAATAGCAACAGCACTTATCCTCAAAATTAACCTGTTCCTGTAATGAAATTTGATATACCTGAGAAGATTAAAGGCATCATATAAATGCAAATTCTTAGAGTCACAGAGTCATACAGCATAGAAACAGGCCCTTTGGCCCACCATGCCTGTGCTGACCAACAAACACCAGACTACACTAATCCCATTCACCTCCAGATGATTCACAGCCTACAATGCCCAGATATTTTAAAGTACTCATCCAGAAACTTCTTATATATTGGGAGAGTACCTGACTCCTCCACTATCTGGATTAGTGGTGCTGGAAGAGCACAGCAGTTCAGGCAGCATCCAAGTAGCTTCGAAATCGACGTTTTGGGCAAAAGCCCTTCATCAGAAATAAAGGCCTGAAGGGTTTTTGCCCAAAACGTCGATTTCGAAGCTACTTGGATGCTGCCTGAACTGCTGTGCTCTTCCAGCACCACTAATCCAGAATCTGGTTTCCAGCATCTGCAGTCATTGTTTTTACCTCGCTGACTCCTCCACTACCCTCTCGGGCAGCGTGTTTCATTTTGTACCACCCTCTAGGTGAAAATATATTTCCTCAGATCTCCTATAAACCTCTTACTTCTCACCTTAAACTTGTGCGATCTGGTCCTAAACACATCTGCCATGGTGAAAAGATTCTCATGATCAACAGTGTCTATGCCTCTCACAATTTTGTATGTCTTAATCAAAATTTCATCCTGCCTCCCCTCCACCCACTTCTCCATCAAATAAGGTGCTTCAGGGAAAACAATCCTAGTCTATCCAGTTTCTCTTCATAACTGAAACTTTCCATCCAAGGCAACATCCCAGTGAATCTCCTCTACACACTCTTCAGTACAATTACATCCTTCTGATAGTGTGGCAAACAGAACTGCACGCATTATTCCATCTATGGCCTGAGCAATTTTTTATAAAATTGAGACAAGGCTTCCCTGCTCCTATATTCGACACTCTGGCTAATGAAGGGAAGTATCCCTTTTACCACCTTTGCTACCCTATCTACTTGCGCCGACACCTTCAGGGATCTTTAGACTAGTACACCAAGATTCCTTTGTGCCTCAATACTCCCAGGGACCCTACCATTCATTGTATGTATCCATTCCATATTAAACCTCCCAAAATGTATCACATCACACTTATCAGGATTAGATTCCATCAGCTATTGCTCTTCCCAACTTACCAGCTGATCCATATCAGTCTTGGACCATTCTCCTCACTATCAACAACAACATAAATTTTTGTATCTTCTGCAAACGTGCTAATCACACCTTCTACATTGATATCCAAGTCGTTAACATACATAATAAAGAGGAAAGGTCCCTGCACCGGTCACTGTGGTGCAAAAAACCCTCCAATATCATGCTTGCCTCCTACTTGCAAGCCACTTCTGGATCCAGTGTGTTAACTTGCCATGGATCCCATCAATTCTTATTTTTTGGATTAGTCTTTCATGTGGGACCTTGTCAAAGGCATTACTGAAGTCTACGTAACCACACCAATTAACTTCATTCATATATTTAGTCACCTTTTCAAAATTCTCAATTAAATTTGTCAAAGAGAGTCTCACTCGAACTGATCCATGCTGACAATCCCTGATCAATCTATGTATTTCCAAGTATTGATTAAACCTGTCCCTCAGAACCTTTTCTCAATTATTTCTCAACCACTGTTGTCAGATCTACTAGTCAGTAATTACCTAGTGTATCCTCGCTGCCCTTCTTGAACAAAGTAACCACATGAGCCATCCCTCAGTCATCTGGCACTTAACCTGAGACCAACAAAGTGTTAAGAATATCCTCGAGAGCCCCAACAATCCCCTCCTTTGCCATGCATAGCATCCTGGGACACAGCTTATTAGACCCTAAGGTTTTCTGAATCCTTATGCCTGCTGAAACATCTGATACCTCCTTAGAACTTCTGAATCCTGGCTGAAATCTTTAGCTTTCATCCTCTGGTTGAAAGGCCAATGTCTGCCTCTGATAATCCTCTTACTCTTAATGTACTCTTAAATACCTTGGGGTTTTTCTTAACACTATCTACCAAAGGTATTTTGTGGCTCTTCTTTGCCTTCCCAACTTCTTTTTTTTAAGGAACTCTCTACATGCTATACTTTTGAAGAACCTTCCCAGTAGACCTGATATATGCTTCCTTCTTTTTCTTTGTTAAACTATCTCTTGACATCCAGGGTTGCCTGGACTTGATACCATTGATTTTACTTTCTGCCTATTCAAAAGGAACTCATTCATGTCAGACTTGAATAGGTTATGATAATCGTTGGACAAACTGCAACTACCCATTCCCTTCACCATTTGTTGCACAAAATGCTTCCATTTTATTTTTTGCTTCTTATCTTTCTAAAGCAGACCAGCGGTTCATAAAAAAAAGTTGGTAAGTGATTGTTGAGCTTAATGCACAATGATCCAGCAAATTAAACCTAACATGAGCACTGTGCCTAAAACAAAAACTCAGGTCAGAGTCTAAGAACTCTATGATGAGTAACTAGCGTTATTCCCCAATGCCTAGGCACCCCATCTAAAAGGCACGAGTCAGGAATGTGTTGGAATATTCTCCACATGCTTGGATGAGTGTACTTCCAGAAGCTTGACACCATCTAGCACAAAGGTAAAAACAATGACTGCAGATGCTGGAAAGCAAATACTGGATTAGTGGTGCTGGAAGAGCACAGCAGTTCAGGCAACATCCAACGAGCAGCGAAATCGATGTTTCGGGCTTCGCTGCTCATTGGATGATGCCTGAACTGCTGTGCTCTTCCAGCACCACTAATCCAGTACCATCTAGCACAAAATAGCTCAGTTGATCAGCACTCCATCTACGACCGAAGAATTCACTTCCTTCACCAGCAATGGTCTGTACCCCACATTGGCCGAGCTTTCTTCAACAGCACATGTAAAACTGATTACCTCAGGCACATAGAAAAGCAAGAGTAGCAGATAAATTGAAATACCACCACCTGCATGCTCTCCTTCCACGACACACACTATTGTGGCTTGGAGATCCATTTCAAGGCCACCTTAAAAATTGGATCAAATTCCTGAAAGTTTATAAGTTTCTACTGCAGTATTTATGGAACAATATCTTGTGTTGAAATTTGGCAAGAGATCAACACAAAACCACATCTAAATTATCTTAAGGACAGATTAATAGGTTTTTGTTTGTCATGCTTTAGTTGCGTCGAGTTGTTTAGACCAGCATTCATTGTTCATTTACGATTTGGAGATGCCGGTGTTGGACTGGGGTGTACAAAGTTAAAACTCACACAGCTCCAGGTTATAGTCCAACAGGTTTAATTGGAAGCACACTAGCTTTCAGAGTGACGCTCCTTCATCAGGTGATTGTCTGATGAATCACCTGATGAAGAAGCGTCGCTCCGAAAGCTAGTGTGCTTCCAATTAAACCTGTTGGACTATAACCTGGTGCTGTGTGATTTTTAACTTTGTTCATTTACAGTTGCCTTTGAAAAGGCAGTAATGAGTCTTCTTTTGAATGTTATGATTGGCGTGATCTAGGTATTTTCATAGTCCTATTAGACAAAAGGTTCCAGGGTTTGGACTTGGATATAATGAACAGACTACAATATATTTCCAAGTCAGGATGTGACTTTTAAGTTCGAGGGTGACTTTTGAACATATTCCTATGCACCCGCTGTCCTTTCCTTTCAATAGATGGAGACAATGAATCTTAAAATCAAAACCTGCTCACAAACTGTACACACAAGAAAAATCCAGCTTTCATTCTGTGTCTGCACACAACCATTAAGCTTGATGCCAGTAATGGCAGAAGTGGAATACAACCATAAAGTGATGGAGAAACTCATCAGGACAATGGAGAGAAAAACAGAGTAATTGTTTTAATTTCAATGTGACTTCTTCAGAATACAAGAGCTAAATAGAATGGACTGTTACCTTGATTTTCCTCTCCAGGGCAAGGAAGGAGAAAGACGTAATAAAATACACAGGGTATGTAGAGGATGTGCCTTGGTAGATTCACGCTAATCACCACCTGTCAGCCTCAGGTTTAATAGCCATTGGGATAAAATATGGAAAGGCTTTATTCAACACCACTCAGAATCAGTCACTTCATTTAGACATGAAATTGGGAGAAAAGAAAGAATACTGCGTGCAATTACCTTTTAAGTAAGTAAGAATGACACAAAAGGTATTTGCAAAGAGGAAGATAAATACTTTACGGGAATCAACCAATTAGTGTGCTTTTGTGCCAGCTGACTAAGGTTAAAGCAGAGCACTTCTAAGGCATGTTGTTAATTTGTTTCTTGTTTCACATTAATGGAACTACAGCTAACCCCTGATATTTTCCTAACCTTTCAAAGATACAGTAAACAAAGAAAAACATCTGTAGACACCCACAAGTGCAAATTCTTTCCTGCCTCAGGTTTTGAAAATTTAAATGTGACCTTTGAAACTCATTTGGAAGCATGATGCCAGTGAGGTGCATTTAAATTTCTCAGAGAAGTATTTGTCCATGCTTTGGACACTTTGACCAGTTTATATCTTAAAAACACTTTACCAAGCACTGTTGTCAGTGAGGCAGACAAAGGAACACAGAATTCAGTTTGTGGTTCAACTTTATTTTATTAACAAAATATTCCTGATTAAAAGCACCATGTGAGCATTTCCCAATTCCAGCAGTATTTACCCTATATCTAGCTATATCCGACTAAGAAAGGACGTTACCCAAAATGATCCATGTATTTGTGCTGGATTGTTGGAATCTCCTTCCTCTCCAACAGAGGGCTGACTCTGTTCCATGAAGTTGGGTCTTGCAGGTCAGGCTGGATCTTCTCCTGGGTCATCTTGAATTGTCACATAGTCTCCTGCCATGTATCTTGCTGTGGGTCTTCGCTGAAGCATGTCTGTTTTTATCCCCCCTTACCTGGGACCTTCCAATGGGATCATGAGTGGGTTCAAAGCATCCAATGGGGTTGTGCCAACACCCTTCAATGTTGCCATGTCAGGGAGAGACAAAGTGCACATTCTCAGGCACTGGCTGGAAGTCAAAGTGCCATGAAGTCTGATTGTAATTTCTCTAATGCACAACCCTCAGGCTGGTTCTAACTCGTTCCTCTTGAAACTTTATCACCTCTTGGATCTTAGTTCCATGGTTCCAGTCAATAGCTGCTGGCTCTCGCATTTGATTTGACCAATTTTCTGTAAGACCTGATTTCTCTGGCTGTGGGTCAATTTAGAATATCGAACTTTGGACTCATGGTCGCTTGACTACAGGAGTCCCTCCTGTTGATCTCTTGAAGTGACTAGCTGTCATTCCAACACATATTGTGTCTCAGATGGATAGCCTAATTCCGAGTATGTGGCTTCCACATTATACATAGGCAACAAAACCCAAATGTGAACTGTCTTCTTATATTAATAAGCTTAACAGTGCTGTATACAATAATTTAATTCATAAATTGAGGATTAGCCAATATTTACACACACTGGCTCACCCTCAAGCCTCTTTGGCAATTAGCAGCACTCAATGGAGTAAAATTCAAACTGCACAATAATTTACATAGTCCTTTCACAATGCAGTTTGAGTTATTAATTTATTATCTTCCTCCGTTGGAGCTTAGTGTCCAGAGTTAGTTTCTGGACAAGTTCCTTATTCTAGCAAGTGAACTTAACCATCAGGATGATGAGCAGATTAAAGTAAACAAGATGAACAACATAGTCAGGTATGAGAGGAGATGTACCCAGCTATGTAACTCAATATTTGAGTCCCAGAACCATGTCTTCCCACCAGTTTGTCTCTGATTTTGCTGATGCACTTTTGAATTTGCTCTGTCTACTGAATAACAGTAGGAAAAACTTTATGTGCATTTGTCAATTGTGTCCAGACCTCTTTTTTTTTTCTGGTCAAAGGCGGTGTCACACTTCTCCCACTGATCCTCTAACGTTTGTCTGAATTCATCACTGACATTGAGAAAAAAATCTCACTCCTCCTGTGGATGTTTGTGAGTTTGATTAGGTCTATCCTGGCTGGTATGTGGCCTGATGGACAAGGTGGTGTTTTGAATGTTACATGTGAAGGTCCTCCACTGATAAGAGTTGTTATGCAGTATCCTGCCTTCCCCCTTGAGCTACCGTGGGGATGTCAGTGTTCAGACTCTTGATTTCTACAGTGCAATTTTGCATGGTGTTTGTTTGAAAGCCACACAAGGCATGTTTACTTGAATATACAGGATAGGGACTCATAATGACTTATTTTGTCTGCTGATATTTATCCAGAGTGGTACCTACTAGCCTTTCCTTTTTTCCTGAACAGCATATGGAAAGGTGTCATTGTATTCTAATTGTACTCCCTTTTGGATAATTCCAACACTTTCCACCTCAAAGACTTGTAACCCATTTTGATTGATGTTATGATCAGAATTGCATCCCCATGGCCTTTGCTGGTGTCTCCTTACAACTGGGATTAAATAGAATTTGGTCAGTTGCTATAATCGACAATTTGAAATATTGGGGTGTCTCTTCTCATAGAATAAATGCTGTATATGTTCATCTCTCATCAAAGGTGGGATCTGTCCTTGCTGAGCCTGCTCAAGGTTCACCCTCAACTGATCAATCATCCACTGGCCATTGATCCTGTACACAGCCCTATTCTGCTGTCTACTGTTAACACCCATCTTTCCCCATATGATTTTGGTTAAGGTCCTGATGTGTCTTCCTAGTATCATTAGGGAACATCTCCGAGACACCCGCACCAATCAACCAAACCGCCCCGTGGCCCAACATTTCAACTCCTCTCCCACTCTGCCGAGGACATGGAGGTCCTGGGCCTCCTTCACCGCCGCTCCCTCACCACCAGACGCCTGGAGGAAGAACGCCTCATCTTCCGCCTCGGAACACTTCAACCCCAGGGCATCAATGTGGACTTCAACAGCTTCCTCATTTCCCCTTCCCCCACCTCATCCTAGTTTCAAACTTCCAGTTCAGCATTGTCTCCTTGACTTGTCCGGACTTGTCCGACCTGCCTATCTTCTTTTCCACCTATCCACTCCACCCTCTCCTCCTTGACCTATCACCTTCATCTCCTCCCCCACTCACCCATTGTACTCTATGCTACTCTCTCCCCACCCCCACCCTCCTCTAGCTTATCTCTCCAAGCTTCAGGCTCACTGCCTTTATTCCTGATGAAGGGCTTTTCTCCGAAATGTCGAGTTCGCTGCTCGTTGGATGCTGCCTGAACTGCTGTGCTCTTCCAGCACCACTAATCTAGTATCATTATCAGGTGGTGGTCTGCATGAGATTCTTTCATTTCCCACTTTGGCATCTTACTGACTGTCCAGAATAACTGTAACCACTGTATATTTAACTTACTGTGTTAAAAGTCTGAATTTAATATCTAAGTTAGCTAAAATAAGGATATTGACTCTGGACACTCCTGATTTGTCATCAACTCATTCAACATATCTCTGTCCTGGGTCTGGCTTTTGTCTATGTCAAACCCTGGTTTCCATCCTAAGAACTGATGGGTCAAATACAAGTATAATCTCTGAAATTGGGAAGGGTACCATTCTGGCAGCTGAGTTCCTAATACATGTAACACCTTCAGTACCCATTCATGGTGTATGTTGTCATACAGGGTTTGCCTTTGTGTTTTAAAACCACCCCATTTTTGTGGTCCAGGCGTAGTCCTTAGACAAACTTAAGGGTGCACTTCAGACATTTTTCAGCCCATTTCTATAGTTCCTCCCTATGACCTTCCCAGAGCATCATTGCCTAATTTCTTGTGTTTTCTCAGGGTCTGTACATCTATTTGTGGAAAAACTCCACCAGTCACCCATGCTGTCTGCATTCATGCAGCATTAATCTGAGCTCCCATTTGTCTTCATGTCAGCAGGGCTGTTTTGGAAGGTGGCATCATCCAAACAGATGCAATGTAGGTGAAGGAACTGGAAGAATGGGATAGAGTCCTTGCTGCAAGTGGAGTATGACGAGCTGCACTGATGGTAGCTCTAAGAGTCATCATCCATTTCCGACACTTCCCTTCCTTCCTTTGACCTCTCTGTCTCTATTTTGGGGAATAAACTGTTCACTGCCATCCACTACAAAGCCACGGACTCCCATAGCTGCTTTCACTAGAGCTTGCCACACCCCACATCCTGCAAGGACTCAAACCCATTCGCCCAGTTCCTTGATTAATGTCACATCTGTTCAGATGATGCCACTTTTCAAAACAGCGCTGCTTACTTCTTCCATAACCATGATTTCCCACCCACTGTAGTTAACAGGGCCCTCAACTGTATCTGACCTATCACTCATGTTTCCAACCTTGCCCCTTCCCATCACTCATAAAGCATGATCAGGCCCACCAGCCTCCGCATTCAATTGATCATTCTCTGCAATTTAAGACAACTCCAACAGAATGCCACCACCAAATACATCTTGCCCTCACTCCTCCGTCTGCATTTCACAGGGATTGTTCACTCCAGAACACCCTAGACCATTCCATAACCACCAACACCACTCCCCCTTCCCACAAGACCTTCCCATTTAATCACAGAAGGTGCCACACCTACCCCTTCACTTCCTCCCTGCTCACCATCCAAGGACCTAAACACTCTTTTCAGGTGAAGCAGTATTTCACCTGTACCTCCTCCAATCTTGTGTATTTTATTCACTGCATCCAATGTTACCTACTCTACATTGGAGAAACCAAACTCAGACTGAGTGCCTGCTTTGCAGAACACTTCAATGTCTGAGCACAAGCATGATCCCAATCTTCCCATAGCTGGTCATTTTAGCACAGCATCCTGCTCACACGCCCACATGTTTGTTCTCGGCGTGCTGCAATGCTCCAGTCAAAGACATCGCAAACTGGAGCAACAACATCTCATCTTCAGACTTGGAACTTTACAGCCTTCTAGACTTAATGAGTTCAACATGTTCAAATTGTGAATGAACTCCCATTCCTTCCCTTTTAGCTTTACTTGTTATATTCTCTGCACTATGTCCTCTCTCTCCTCCTCCCACCCAAGTGGGCCTGTCTGTTCTTTGAAGGTTTGCAATTAGACACACTGTTGTTCTGCCATTCTTACATTCCGATCACAATCTGAATCATCAACATCTTTTCTCCACCAGCACCCTACAACCGACCACCCCCATACTGTGATCCCACCACCCCCCCTCCAATTATAGCATAAATGCTTCTCCCTCCATACTTCACTTTAGTTCTGATGAAAAGTCATCTGCACTTTACCATGTTGGCTTGCTTTCTCTCCAAGGATGCTGTCTGACCCGTTGTGATCTCCAACAGTTGTGTTTCCAGTCTCAATGCAGAATGTTGCATAGCTGAGTAAATGAACTGGAAATATATTGGTTGTTTTTGTGGAGTTAACTTTAAGCAATTATGTAATTGTCATCATCATCTGCATCTCAGTTCAAAAATAGTGTCTACTCAGGCTTGCAGGTTTCTGCCTTGGGTCTTCCTGTGACTGAACAGGTTGATTCTCAATATCTTTGGGCACTTGGTGCTGATATCCATGATTTGCTTTCTTTTCTTTCCTCGGTACATACGATGACTTTGAAAGTCACTCTTAATCTCGTCAATTCTGCATGCAAAACACTCGATCTCTCCTTACATGTTGATAAATCATGGAACAAATGCTACGGTGTTTCTTGAAGCCATTTCCAAAAACATTCAGGCAAAGCATCTGCAAAACTTAACACTGACAAAATGGACACTTGAGTCCAGATGGCTGAGAAACATTTGTCCCGATCAGGTCCTGTTTTCTCAATGTTTTAATTGCCAATATGTAATGCCAAAGCCAAATAAATCAATGCAAAGACACTTTGAGGTTTTCCATAAAGCATGTAACATTGACATTAATGAGTGGGAGTAGCCCGTTATTAATTGTACAAATTACAGCAACTTGTCCAGCAAGTCACACCATGGTTTGAGTCACATCATCATTGTGAAGCAGAGTAGAGTAGTCCCCCAGTAGGATGACCTTTTCCCTTCTGTTGGGATGACAGGAAGGACTTAATCAAGATCAGAACTTATACTTAATATTTTCTTTCATGACTTATTTAATTTCAATCAAGCAAATGTTTTAGCAATTGACAGTGAATAGCTGAAATTTGAGCCCACTATTGCGGTATTAAATGACTGTGAAACACACCATTTTAGGAGTGGGACTGGATACTTCCTAACTACACAGATATCAGTGCCACTTATGAAAATGTGAAGTTTTATTTTCTAGTTTTTTTTTTAAAGTACCCCATATGGATAAAAACGATGTATCAAAAATATAGCAGTCGGTTCATTCTAAACTTTATATTCTTGACACAAAATATTTGAAGAAGGACCAGGACTCAATCAAACAGCCCCTCAGGCCTGCTCATCTATTCCAGAAGATTATGAATGTTTATTCATTTCTACTTCCTATGTGGTGATACTCCATCACCCCTTATCACCACCTTCTTCAATTCTCTTGTCTTCCAAGAGTTTGTTAACCTCTCCCTTGAGTATATATAATGGCTCATCATCAAAAGCTCTCCATGGTTGAAAACGGTGAAGATTAATAAACCACTGAGTTAAGGAATTTACAGTCTCATTTCTAAGTGGCTATTCCCTTATCACAAAATGTTGCCTCTTACGTATCTCTCTATGTACTCTGGAAAGCATACTCAGCACACATTTGTTTTCAGTCACTTATGCAGGGAAAGTACACATCACTGGCTATCTGCATTTTCTAAAAAGAAATTGTGCAATTGTAGCAAGAATGCCGTATTGTTATATTCCATTTGCCTTCTTAATTATTTACTGCACTTGCATTTTAGCATTCTACCATTCATATAAAAGGGTACATGAATCTCTCTATGTGGAAACATTTAGTAGTACTCAATATTTAAAGTATGCTAAACTGACAGAAATAAATAATCTTACATTTCTCCCAACATTTTCCCCATCTGGCCTCCTCTTGTTCACTCACTTAACCTATCCATTTTGTCTAGTAATTCCCTGTTTTGCTTCTCTGTCTCTTTCCTTGAACTGTAGTGTTGCCTTTGCTACCTCCTAATCTCCTTGAACCATTCAGAAGCTAGCAGATTTTGCAAAAACACAAGTGATAAAATATAATAGAAATGAGCAAAGTATCCATTGTAAAAAGCTCCTTCTTCTAAACTAAGAATGTAGATCATCAGTGCCAGGGATTTGTTGTCAACCTTCAGTCCCAGTGTTCCATAATATGCTAATATCAATTACTTTAGATTCATCATTCTCACTAGACCCCTGCTTACCATGATTTGAGACATGCTTTTTATGTCTTCTACTCTATAGACAGTTACAAAATGACTCATTTCTCCTGTCTCAGCTTTTAAGGGACTCTGTGCATTCTTCCTCTGTATCATAGAAGCTCTTACAATCCATTTTTACCTTTGTTGTTTATTTACGCTCTTTTGTTTTCTTTCTCTACAATTTTGTTTATTCATTCCATAATCTTGCTGATTCTTGGAAGCCTCAAGCAGAATACTATTCTTGACAACCTTAGTGACTCTTCTTTTAATCTGATACCATTCCAATACTTTTTGTTAGACAGTGATGGATCACATTTCTTGCAGTATTGTTATTTCTCAGCTGAATTAATCTAGGGTTGGCAATACGAAATCTTTCTTTGTGTTAGCTGTTACTGAGCTCCTTTAATACTTTCTCATCTATTAGGGCAGCACGGTGGCACAGTGGTTAGCACTGCTGCCTCACCATGCCAGAGACCCGGGTTCAATTCCCGCCTCAGGCGACTATCTGTGTGGAGTTTGCACATTCTCCCTGTGTCTGTGTGGGTTTCCTCCCACAGTCCAAGAATGTGCAGGTTAAGTGAATTGGCAATTGCCTCTAGTGTTAGGTGTAGGGGAATGGGTCTGGGTGGATTGTGCTTCAGCGGGTCAGTGTGGACTTGGGCCGAAGGGCCTGTTTCCACACTGTAAGTAATCTAATCTATTGTCCCAAATCTGTACCTCATACTCTATTTATGTAATGGGCCTTACCTTTAATTTCAAGATTCTAATTTCTGACCTGAGTACATTACTGTCAAAATCAACATGAATTGCTATCGTATTATAATCATTCATCCTCAGAAGTTCCTTCACTTAGAGATTATTAATTAATCCTCTCCAATTACATGAGACGAAGTTGAAAATAACTTGCCTCCTGGTTAATTAATTCCATGATATAGTGTTCTAGGAAACTGCCTCAAGTGCATTCCATAAACTTGGCCTTCCAACCTCTTTTGCTAATTTGATTTGCCTAGTCCATGGGAAGGTTATCTTGCTATAAGAGCCTTCTATTTTTCTGCCCATCTTTAGCTGCTTGGGGTATAGTTCCACAAGTGGTTTCTACACTTTATCATTTCTAACCACCATCTTTAATGATTGAACTTCCAGGTCTTCTGAGCCAAGATTATTCTCACCATTGTCCTTATGTCAACACTGAGGGACCAGTGGCTAATAAATTATTTGTTCTTATTTTTCATTCAAGGGATGTGGGCAGAATTAGCAAGGTCATCTTTTTTTTTCTAATTACAATAAATGCTGATCTACCTTTTAGTTCAGAAAGAACAGCAAGTACTGTCATTGTAAAAAAGCAGTAAGAAATAATAAATAGCAGAAAACATTTTTGTTAATTGATGTTAATTTTGATGCTCTCCTTGTTGTGATATACTCGGTGCATATTTGAATGGTGTTTGCCTTAATTTGAGCCTCTGTAGTCATGTTAAAGGACAATTTCAACTTGTTTTACTTAGTAGAGTATTCTGTTCCTTTGAATGATTAATAAATGTGTTTGTTGTGATTTGTGCGTGAAAATATTACATTTTTGCAAGATTCAATTGAGCATCTTGCGGTGCAGATAAATGTTACTTTAATAAAATGTTGCCATCTCATTCTGAATCACTTATTTCTATTATCATTTAACGCACTTATCCCAAAAGTTTTCAGCACAAGTTTGGTTGTCCTGGTCTAATTGTTCTACTGTTGATTTCACTAATTCTTAAACTTTATTATTTGCATTTCACTTCTGGTCAAATTGGTAATACTCACTCCTCTGCATTTTTGAAGGTTTTGGGTATAAGTCCAATTCCAGAGAGTTATGCACAAACATCTAGGATGATGTATTGAAATAAGATCATGTATGTCTCCGGGAGTGAACCTGAGACACCTCATGATGATATGTCAGAGGAGAGCATGAGAGGTCTTTTTGCAGTCTTGGCCACTCATTCCTCTTCAGCTGACTTTAAAAAGAATCATCTGATTCTTGTCACATTGCTGTTTTTTTGGAGCTTGCTGTTGCCAATTTGTTGGCATTTTTCTTCTTTTGTTTTCAGCAACAAGTGACTGTGCTTCAAAATAACTGAATTGATTCTAAGAGGTTTTGGACCATTCTGCAGTTCTGAAAGGCACAATGTAAAATACATTTTCTTTTGTCCAACAGCTTCTCATCAGAATCTTCTCTCAACTTTTGTTCACTTCCTAAGTAAGACCGAGTCGGAGTTGCATTGAGGCTTAACCATGCTTCTCAGTACCAGTGAGAGCATTCTATTATAAGGAAAAAGCATCAACCAGGACAGTAAACATCTTACAGCTTGAATGTAAAAGTATCATGATGAAGGTGAGCTGTTCTCTTTTGCTTGCACATATAAAATTGCAAAAATAGACTACAATGATAGGCAATTCTAATAAGAACTGGGATGTTATAAAATTGACTCTGAAGTTACTGGATGCATGTAAAAACTTGAAGGTATGCAGTTTTTTGTGTTATTTCCCAACATTTGACCATCACTGACAACTTCAGCATTTATTGTCCATCTCTAACTGCCCATAAGAAGTGACGGTTAGCCATTACGTTGAACCACTCAGTTCATGTGATGTAAGCACACTTTCAGTATTGTTAGGAATAGAGTTTCAGGATTTTAACCCAGTGACAGTGAAGGAGTAGTGATATACTACTAAGGCAAGATATTAGGAGGCTTTGATGGGATCTTGCAGGTGATGGTATCTTATTGCTCTCCTGGTTCTTCTAGCTGGTAGAGGTTATGGTTGAAGGTGTTGTCAGAGGAGCTTTGCCAAGTTGCTGACGCGTATCTTGTAGATAGTACATACTGCCTTCCTCAGTCATGGAGGGAGAAAATGGTTAAGGAGCTAGATGAGTTGCAGATCAAGTGGGCTGCTCTGTCCTGAATGATGCTTCTCCTAAGCTAATACTAGAAATAGTTATCAATGCATTTGGAATTCTGTACAATTGGAACATCTGGGCAAACCCAAAAATCTCAGAAGATAGATCCTACGGAATTAGTGATAGGTCCTTTCTGTAACTCTTTGACTTTTTCTTAATCTAGGCCAATTCATACTTGTTATCATTGATTGCTCAGACAACATCACCAAAACAGATCATTAATTTCATTGCTGTTTGTGATTCGTTATGCTGTATAACTGAGCTGCCATGCTTACCTACAAAACAATTCATTACAGTTCAATTGTGAAGCATTGTCATGCATCTGTCCTTATTTTGTTCCTTGTTCTTGGACAGTTTCAAAGCTATTCAGATTAAACCTGCCTTTCCATTATTTTATTTCTACATAAACTCACTGTGTCTTTGCTTAGCTTTGTAAGCTGAAGGCATTTCTATCTCCAATGTTCAGTTCTTAAAAGGGTAGGTATTATTTCAAAATATGACTCATTGCACCACTCTAACTGAAAATGTAAGAATATCTTCCCTTCTTCCCTAGTGCCATGTAAATGTTTTGGGTTTACAAGTCTTTTCAGACCATTAAGCATATATTATAAATGTGATCTGCATTTAGAGGTTGGATGATCGAAAAGGAAGAAATTGTAGAGGTGTTACAAAACACAGAGCTCCAATTGGAGAGTGGTTCTAACAGGGAGCACTTGTCATAAATTAGTTTAGTTAGCCCCTTAATAGGTGAAAGATCAAAAACATTTTTTGAGATCCACTTTTAAATAATCTGATTTACTGCTGGATAATGGAGATGCACTCTCATGGGTACATATATGTCAAGACAACTGCAGAAATTCACTGAGGAGCTCATTCTTTACACCATAATTAGTAAAATGTATTATTTCAATTTTTCATAACTTGTTCAATCAAAATAATAGATTAAAATGCTCTTAGGAATTAAATGGACCAATTTTAACTTTGTTTCTGATATGTGTTTTGGGATGTTTTTGTACTTTAGTTGCTAATGTTGCAGTCCAATAAAAAAAATTATATTCACTGACAAAGATGCATTATTTTCATATAAACTCAATCCAAATTAACCACATGAGATGGAAATTTCTGTTCTGCACAGATGAAGGGGCAGGTTGGCACTAGAAAAATACCCATACCCTTCCGGCCATTTCAGCGATCAAGTTCTGGGTGGGAAGTTCCATAGGTGACTTGCCCGATCTGCCGCCAGTTAAGAACCTTAAGTGGCCAAGTACCAGCTTCTGAGTGGCCTTAACCTGCCACAGGCCTGATTGCCTGCCTTCCTGGCTTGTAAGAAAAGTGGCTGCCTTCTCAACAGGTAGAAAATGGCAGCCTGTCTCTCAGATTGGTGGGTGGGTGTGGTTTCCATTTTCCCCAGTCTTGAGACAACTGAGGGAACAGTTGGAGGATAGAGGGCTGACCTCCAAAAACCACCTTCCTCCTCTTGCCTCTGACTTGACTTTGGTCATGCCAAGAATCCCCCCTCCAGAAAAAGAAATTGTCATCCCACCAGTGCATGTCTTCATGGCTACACAACCTGGGTCTCCAATGATGCTTTCCAGCTTCCTGTCGAATAGCTAACAACTTCAGACAGGGGAGGGTTTCATTGCTCAGTTGCCTGATAGGCTTAGAGGCTCACTGGTGAGCAATGTCTGTTTAGTAGTTGCTCCAGCCATCTTTCACATTGGTGGGTAGGGGGTTAGTTGCTGTTCAAGATGTCTGCCATGCACTGAATGCAAAAAGCACTAAATCTAAGGTTTTTGTGGGGAGTTGATGGTAAGAGGGAAAATTGTGAGCAGAAGACAATAAAAATAGCAATATTTAATTAGTAAGCAGATGCGAGAACATTACAATTGTCTGGCAATATGTTGGTGAGTGTTTCTCTGTTGAAGTGTTAATGTGATGCTTGGCACATATACAAATCAGGAAATTTATGAAATAAGGTGTCAGCGACAAAAACTTGCAAAATGAGCTTGTACAAAAGAAAGAAGAATGTCTTTTTGGAAGGTTCTTAAAGCACTTTATCTCCAATGAATGCCTGTTTATGTGGTGTCACTGTTGAAATGTAAGAACTGCAACAGCAAATAAGTGGTGTCCTTTAAACACCCTTGTGATAATAACCTATTTCAATGATGTTAGTTAAATATAACATAGTAGTACCACAGAATCTATTGCATATACCTGAGATGATAGATGAAAACAAAATCATAAATGCACCTTATTTTTATGAGTAGAAGCATTTCCTACACATAAATTTTTCAGTCCAACAGAGTTTTAAAATTTATTAAATGTGATGTAAAAGCTAATGACTTAAGGAGCATGCTTCGAGCTCTTTCTAACAATGTTCTATAATTTTTGTCTGTCTTCCTGCAGAGTATGTTTTATGTGTTGTAATAATGCAGCTGGCAGATAAGCATTACTAGAGGGACTAGTTAATTCACCACGGGTTACTGCAATAGTTTATTATATAATTAAAGCAACACTAACTCATGAAGTCATGAAGTTTATCAGCAAGTAACCTTATTCAACAAAAACACACAGGTTTAAAAGGTGATTTGGGACAATTGTTTTAATAAATGTTTTAGTAGTGCCGTTTGATAACCTGTCAAGTATCGTGCAAAATAAACTGTTGTGCCATTAAATTTTCTTAATAGAGGCAGTGTTTCAGGAGAAAATATGCTGTTTTGTGGAGTCACCTGGAGCACACTCAATTGAGTTCTGGTGGGGAGTAGCCAAGCTGAATCTGATCATCTACCCCCAAGCACAAGAGCTGAGAAAATGAGATTAGGGAGGAGAGATTCATAACAGTCCACTTTTGCAATCCTGGAAAATTCAACAACAAAATTGCATTTATATCACACTGCAAGCATTGTAAGACATTCAAGCCACTTCACAAGTGTGTAATCAAAAAGACCATTACACCAGCCCAATTGCATTCATTGGGCAGTTTAGAGTCAGCCACCTTGCAATGGGTGTGGAGTCATATATAGACGTGACCAGATAATATTGTTGATTTCTTTCCATAACCATTTCGGCAATGGTAGTTGTCTGTCGGTTATGATTGAAACAGACTTACTTAATTAAATTTAGATTCCATAGCTGCTTCAGGGGGATTTGAACCTGTGCTCCCAAATCATTAGACAGGGCCTCTGAATTACTATTCCAAAATCATAACTATAATGTTCCAATGTCCATAGTAATACAGATACAGAAAAACAGACCTCAAGAGATGGAAAAAGAGATTACTTTAAGAGTGAGATAGGCAAAATGAAAGTAAAGTTAGATGTTTCTGCTGTAGTCCATAATACCCTTCTTCCTGAGCTGGGAAGATTCATAACCTCATCGAATATCTCTTAAATTTAAAAACATAAAAAATAGAATTAAGAGTAGGCTACTCACCCCATTGAGCCTACTCTACAATTCACTGCTATCATAGGTGATCCTCTGTCTCAATGTTTTCTACCCACTCATTTCCCTTACCCATTTAGCATTGAGACTCCTACATATTTCTTTATTAAAATATATTCAGTGATTTCACATACACAGCATTGTGTAATAGAGAATTCCATTCTCTGAGTAAAGAAATTTCTCCTCATATCAATGGCCTCACAAATATCCTGAGATTGTGACCCAGTGTTCTGGACTGGCTGGAAGGTGAAACATCACCCTGCATCCAGTCAGTCCAGCCCTGTCAGAATTTAATGTGTTTTAATGAGATTCCTTCTAATTCTTCTAAACACCATGAACACATACCCTGTCGACCCAGTCTCACAGTATTAGATTAGCTTCCCATCCCAGGGATCAGTTGGGTGCACTTTGCTGCACTCCTTCTATGGCAAGTATGTCTTTCCTTAGCCAAGGAGACCAGAACTGCAGGTGTGGTCTCACCAAGGCGTGGATACTTACATGCAGTTTTGGTCCCTTTGTTTTGTTACCTCATAATTTGTGAAATGGCTGATGTATACATTTGTAACAAGCCTTTAACATGATTTGGATAATTAAATTCATATTTTCAATGGAAATTTATGATTTCCTGCACCCACAGTATATGTTCTAATTCCGACATTGGCAGTGTGAGAGGGATTTAAAATGAAAAGCACCTTTTTTAGAAACAATAGCTTTTCATTTTTTTGTTAATGGAATATGGGCATTGCTGGCTGAGACAGTATTTACTGCTAATCCCTAGTTCCCCCTGAGAAAGTGCTGGTAAGCTTCATTCTTGAAACATTGCAGTCCATTTGCTGTAACTAATCCGACAGTGCCATTAGGGAGGGAGTTCCAGGATGTTGAAGCATCAGCGCTGAAGCGATGACAATATATTTCCAAGTCAGGATGAAGATTTGGAGGGGACCTTGCAGGTAATAGTATATCCGTAGCACTTGTCCTTCTTGATGGTATTGGACAGAGTTTGGAAGATGCTATCTAAGGACCCTCGGAGAATGTCATCAGTATATCTTGTGAATAGTACACACTGGTGTTATTGAACCTCAATGGTGGAGGAAGTGAATTTTGTAGATGTAGACCAATCAAATGTGCTCTTGTATCCTGGATGGTGTCCAGCTTTTTGAGTGTTGTTGGAGCTGCACTTCTGTAGGCATATGGGAGAATTCCAAAACATGCCTTCCTTGTACCTTGTAAATGGTGGACAGATTTTGGCAAGATCCTGACCTCTGACCTGCTCTTGTAGCCACAGTACTTATATGGCTCATCCAGTTTAGTTTCTGGTCAATGGTAACTCCCAGATATTGATAGTGGGGGTTTCAGTGTTGGTAATACCATTGAATGTCAAGGGATGATTGAAACATCCTGTCTTGTTGAAGATGGTTATTGCCTGGGATTTGGGGTGCAATTGTTACTTGCGACTAATCTGCACAAACCTGAATATTGTCCAGATCTTCCTGCATTTGGACATAGAATGCTTCAGTATCTGAGGATTAATAAATAGTACTGAACATTGTGTAGATATTAGCAAACATTCCCACCTCTGACCTGATGATGGAGTGAAGTCATTGATGAATCCACTGAAGATGTTGGGCCAAGGAAACTCTGTGAGGAACTCCTGCAGAAATGTCCTGCAGCTGAATTGACTGACCTCCAACAATGATAATTCATTGTGCCACATGTGACTCCAACCAATGGGCAGTTTTCCCCCTGATTCCCATTAACGCCAGTTTTGCTGGAGCTTATTTAAGCCACACTTGCACAAATGAGTATTGATGTGAAGGGAAAATACTCCTCACCTCATATTGCACTGACACACTACTGTTTGTCATGAATTGCAATGAGTAAGACTAACACATGCTTGGCTCTGGCTTTATCCTCATATTTCTGCCATGCATTGCATTCAGTAGTACATGCACTAACTGGGGAGCTGGAGCAGCATGAAATTCCATGAAATACAAAGAATATAAAGCAGCATGGAAAAAGTGAAAGTTCACTTGGATAAGTGGAAATGGGGTGGAGAATAGCAGCGTAGATATAACTCAGTATGGAAGCATGTAGAGTCCATGAGCCAACATAAAAAGCAGTTGAAGAAGGCAAGAGTTCTGTCAGAGTATCAGGCAAGAGCAGGAACAGGCACATGAAGCAGTGTACAGTGACAAAGTTCAACTGGAGCAGTGGGAATGGGCGAAACCAGCAGCAGAGATAAGAAAAAGCTAATCAACTTGGAGCTCGTCAGATCTCAGATTCAGAAAGAAAAAAGTCAAGGTGTAGCATCTTGAGCAATGAAGCAGGCAATCGACTGGTATTTCCTATTCATTTTATATAAACTCCAGAATAAACTGATGCATCTTAATATCTTTTTAAACCAAAGCTTATTCTCATTAGTACAGTGGATTTGTTAGGTTTATCACTGTCCGTAAGGCTTATTAGTATGACTTATTAATGTATAAATGACAGTGAGTATTGATGTAGTTTAATTCACAATAAACATGCTCATTAACAGTAATAAGCTTAATGATAAATAAATTGCAGGATGGCAGGACTACATTAGTCTATCGTGTGTACATATCCTGTGCTAGGTGGAAATTCCAAGGTATTTCCTATATTGTGGGTAACCATGTGTACAGGAAGCCTCATCAGCTGCAGCAGTACAGAAACATAGAAGATAACAGTGGCCCAGTGGTTAGCATTGCTCCCTGACAGCACTAGAGACCCAGATTCGATTCCAGCCTTGGAGGTCTATCTATGTTGAGTTTGCACATTCTCTCCGTGTCTGTGTGGGTTTCCTCCAGATGTTCCAGTTTCCTCCCATAATCCGAAGATATGCAGGTTAGGTGAATTGGTCATGCTAAATTGCCCATAGTGTTTAGGGATGTGTAGGTTAGGTGCATTAGTCAGGGGTAAATGTAGAGTAATAGGGTTGCAGTATGGGTGGGATACTCTTCAGAGGGTTAATGTAGACTTGTTGGGCTGAAGAACCTGTTTCCATACTGTAGGTATTCTATGATTCCAAGTGCTGGAGAAGGGTATTTGACCACTCAAGCCTGCTCCACCATTCAGCATGATCATTGTTGATCATTGAGCTCAGTACCAAATCTCCCTCTTCCCCCATCTGCCTTGATCTCTTTCGCCACAGGAGGTACCTCCTTCTTGAAAACCCACAATGTTTTTGATATTGCCACTTATTGTGGTAATGAAATCCACAAGCCCACCACTGTCTTGATGAAGAAATTTTCCTCATCTCAGTTCTAAAATGTTTGCCCCTTATCTTCAGACTATGACTCCTGGATATAGACTTCCCCACTATCATATTCACAATGGATTTTGGAACTTGAGCAACTATAGGCATTACTGTGGCACATCAGGCTGTTGAGAGCTTTGTGGATCGAATGTTAACATGTGGTCACATCACAGTTTAAGGAAATGCAGAGAGAGAGAAGGAATGGGTAAACAGTAGATGGTTACAAAGGAGGAAAAGGCAGAAAACATCCAGCACTCCTCTCTTTAATTGAAATTTCAAATGTACATAATATATACTTAAATAAAATGTGAATTATTCACTTCACAGTAACATTATTATGCTTAAGTGCTGGATTGCCTTTTGAATTCTACTCCCTTTGTTGAAGTTTATAGTTGTCTCAACAGCTTGCAGTCAAATTGATACTTTTGGCTAAAGCATTATGTGGTCTGAGCATCTGGAGCATCCATAATTTCTGAGATTGTATCAGTCTGTGTGCTGTGTGCCTTCTGGTGGGATTTTCATTTAATTAGGTTCTAACAATTCCTGTTCAGTAGCTTTACTTATTAATTTTGATTTGAATAAACTAAAAGGTATCAAATGATGTAAATACAGAGAAAACAAATTCTTCATAACATGTTGAAGCAAAATATATGTGGGTGAGAAATGGAAATGTTAGGGCAGGAAGTAGGAAGAGGAGAAGGAAGCATGAAGGATGTTTTTCGCATCTCAGGGTCTGTCAATTATGGACCTCCTAAAGTGTATTGTAGAGATAGACTAGACATTAACTTTTATATATTTTTAAAAGGCAAGTGTAAGATGCTATGTTTCACATGTAATTCCATTAGTCCGCTACTAAGCTTTAATCAAAACACCTTTTATTCCTACAAAATGATTAAAATACATCAAAAAAGAAGAATTGGCATAACTTTACACTATAGAAATACTTAACAAGCTAGTGCATTGTTTAACACTAATTATCAACTGTTCCAATGTCGGCAGGACCCGATAAACACACCCTTTGGCAAAAATGCAATTCAGCAAAACAATTATGATTCTCACATGCTGTCCCTCTCTAGTCCAGAAGAAAGAAACACTCTGCCCTTTTTTGGTTTTTAAGAGGAAGCCTCACTGTCTAAGACTTCACACAAATAGCTGAAAATGCAAACATTCAGCTCCAGCAGCCAGCAGAGACATTCTCAACTCACTAAAAGCAAAACTAAAACCCTTCCTGGGTTTGTGTGAAGCCTGATCCCACCCATTCATGATTCTTTTGTCGTAATTCAAACAAAAAACATGCAAGGAGAACTCAAGACTATTTACCAACTGCCTATGTGAAGGAGACATTTCAGTGCTACTGAGCTAGCACCCTTCTGCAAAAAGAAGGACAGAACACATCTCTTAAAGGCACAGTACCATCACACTGTCCACATGAGTGTGGGAACAGGGATGAAGAGAAGGGTGAGCAGAGGGAATATAAACATAAAGCATGTGTATTGAAAAGTCAAGAGAGACAGATTATAAGGGAGTTGGGGGAGAATGCAAAACCAATTGAAAAGGGAAGGGCTGAGGAAGCAGAGATGAAGACACTCACAGATCGTTGAAGAAGAAATAGGAAAGGATTCAACAGGCACCATACCTTTGCATAAACACAGCAAAAATACAAATTTCAGCCGTTAGTGTCTCCTTTCCTGTCCTCTCAGTATATGCCATCTGCACCTGAACAAAAAAAAGAGGATTAATAGAGAAGTAAATGATACAGAAGCCAAACAAATGGAAAAAGAAAGGAGATAGAGGGGAAAAAAAATGGAATGAATAATACACAGTAAGAATAATCAATACAAAGATTGCAGGGGCACAGAGAAAGAAAGGCATAAGAGATCATTTTGATTTTGTTTAATTCTTTTAATCCCCTCTGAGGTTTTCACTGTACTGGCAGCTCTAGTACTGAGAGCAGAGCTTTTACAATAAAACACATCAGGGCAACACAAGCTCCAAGAATGTAGGAACCTTATGAAGAGGATGAGGCTGTACAGCTACTTGGATTTCCTGTGTCTTTGAATCAGATCACAGTTTATCTTCATTTTGCTCCATATTCCTGTACTTGTTCACTTCCCTTGATTCATTTCCCCAACAACTATTTATCTACTTCAGTCTTGACAGCTCCAACAAGTAAAATAATGAGACATAGAGGAATAAATGCAATTAAAATTGAGAAGACCACTGCAGAGTGTCACAATAGTGGTCTAATAGCACAGGAAACATCAACAATCTTTTCACATAAGTAACATGAAATGGTGTGATTAAGTTTCAAACACATAATATAACATACTTATATTTGAGAAGATAGCTGGATAATGCTAACCTAATTAACTAGGTGACTCTCCTAGAGGATCAAATGGATCATCAGTTTTACATCCTCATATTACCATCTGTTGACCTCAATTGGCAATAAAATTTGATGAGTTGTACATCTAACGTTTCAGTTGCTTGTCAGAAAGATTAGGTTAAATGTACCCCTGGAATTTACCAGAGATGAACCAGTTAAATTCATTGAGGGCATGACCCAAGTCTCTGAGCTGTTATAACAACTTACTGAAAGTCCGCCTTTCCATGGAAAGGGTGGAAAACCTGGAGAAGGAATCATCCAGTCTATTACTTGTACAAGTACAAACTTTCAAAAATGGCAACCTCAGCATTGAGACCATGCCAGATCTTGGATTCTGCTAAATTTTGAATTGAGCACTTTGGGCAATGGGCAGCTTGGGTTAATATGGATACAGTTGGGTCACTTGAAGCATACGGAGAAATCAATATACAAGTTTTCACTAACACTGTGCAATATCTAACTGAAGTTTCCAAGTAAGTTAATTACAGTAGAACAATTTTGTTTTAAATGAAACATGGCACGTTGTGAAAATGTCTAGGACTTGGAGAACTCCAGTTTTTAGCCAATGATGTTACAAGATTTGTACATGTATATTTAGTTGGTAGAGTCTGAGTCATACTATATCAAGTCAGAGAAGTGGCCATGTTAAGTTGCCCATACTGTTAGGTGCATTAGTCAGAGGGAAATGGGTCTGAGGGGGTTACTCTTCAGAGGGTCGGTGTGGACTGGTTGGGCCAAAAGACCTGTTTCCATGCTGTAAAGAATTTAATCTAATCAAGTATTGTGGCATGGGGAGGCCATTAAAAATGATTGGAATAAAATACTGTTTACATAACCCAGTTGCCTTTAAAATCTTTTATCTGGATATTTAAATTTCAGGCCAGTTGAAAATGTAAAGCTCAGTTACTTCAAATTAACACATAAATACTCTAGAAAACAAAATTCTTTGGTTTCTGCACATTTGAACAAAATTTGATTAATTTTAAATTGGAACATCACAGAGTACCGATTGAAGGATTACGTACAAAACCCATTATTAGTAAGCAGAGCTGAAAATGAAATTGAATTTCCTAACATTCTCTCAAGACGTTCTGAGGATCTGCTCCCATGGCTTGAAATTTGGAGGTGTGGAGTTTGTTGGAAATTGGGTGATCAAGCTACAGCATAACGAGGGTCAAACTGCAGATGCCAATGCAAAAACGGAACTTGCAGGTGTAGTTGAAATTGGTTTGAAGCAGACATGAATGTATGTCAAAAATAGATTGTGGCCTAGACCTTGTGGTTAGAGTATAGCAAACCCCTTACAAGTGTATGCAACAAATGACGCAGACTACCTCGATCTCATGGTTAGGGTACGAAGAACAGTTTATGGTTTTGGGGAGGACGACGTAAAGCAAAATGCATAAAAGCACGAAGAAAGGCTGTTGCTATGGAGGTCTCACTTTTAACTGTCAGGTCAACATCTAAGAAGAAATAACGCCGGATATTTAAAAAGATTGAGGACTCGTTCCTTATTTTTAAGGAATCTAACAGGGGTCAAGTGAAGGAATGTTGTGAGGGTCAAGCCATTTTAATAATATTTCGCTGAGCTTCCAGGCTGATGAGCTGACGGATTTAAAGCCTTTCTGTAGTGGGAAACCTGATTCACAGGGCCAAAATCTGTTGGAGTAACATTTCTGTATTGGGAAAGGGGGTGCTTGGAGAGAGAGCAAAAAGGCTCAAAATTGAACCCATGGGTTGCAGTAGGTGTCTTGTTGGATTGCTGATGTTGATTAGAGATGTGATATTGATTGAAGGTTGCAGGGTAGGGAGAATCCAAATCATAGGGGTTTGAAAGGTTGGCAGATGTGGCATTTTACTAATTAGCTTGTTAGACCTGAGAATGTATTCCTGGTCCTGACAACTCACAAGCAGTGTTGTAAAAACACTTGCTTCATCGATTATGCAGACAGAAGGATCAATATCTAGAGGGTGCAATTTTTTTAGTAAATGATGAAAGATCTTCTGGAGAAATGAGTGGAGTTTTTTTTGTGTAGTTAGCTCTAGTGATTTAGAATGCTGTGCCTGACAGAATGGTTGAGACAGATCCATTATTAACATTCAAAAGGAAATTAGGAAAATATATTAAAATGGAAAAGTAATGCAGGGTTACGGGAAAAGAACAAGAGAAGGGGATTAATTAGCTATCTCTTTCAAGGAACCAGCACAGACACAATGGCTGAATGCTCTGTATGATTCTGTGAGCTATTCATCTCAGATAATAGAATTCATAAGCTTGCTATTTTCTGGGTTTTTTTTCTTGGCTTAAACTCTACTGAAATGTCTTCAATAAGTTACCTCATTTAAAATTGACACAAGCTGATTCAAAAGAGTGAAAAAAATGAAATGTACAGAGGCAGAGTTGTATCCTAAAATGATCAAGAAATTAGTAACCACCTACTGTGAAAATTGCGCACAGAACATGAATTTAATTGTATGCAGCTGATGGGCATTAACTAAGGATTCACTTGGACCCCTATAAATAGGAATAGACTGCAACTTAGTTATGGGGTCCGGAAGTATGTGTTGCAAAGTACTGAGAAAAGCATGCAAAAATTGGGTCCAGTTCTGTTCTTCACTACTTGGTTTCTGGAGTATAACACACAAGATTGATATCTACTCATACATTAATTGTAAAGGAAAGTTAATCAAAATTTAGATTTGTGGTGTTCCATCATTCTGTAAAACTAACGTGCTAGTATTTCTTTTGGTGACGTACTTGTGTATTTACTTAAATCTCCTGGATGAATGAGAGGGCGGATATATTCAATTCCTTTAAAAAAAGACATGGAATTGTACTTGATTTTCCTTGTGTTGGTTGATGGGTGTAGGAGAGAGTAATGTGAGGGGCTGATATCTTACTGAGTTTCCTTCTGATTACTTGAAGCTATGCAGTCAGAACCTCAACAACTCTTATCGCTTTCCACAGCAAACTTCTGCTTTTGTTCGTGTCAATGATGTGAAATTGGACCATTGTAATCTCTACTGATCCAAAATGCAAATTCTTTCCAATTCTCGTCTTTTAATATTTATTGTTGCAATAGAATAGTAGAGATGCATTTACTGTGATTTAGAAATGGCTAGGGAGAGGTATTGACATCATAAAATGTAGATACATGGTACATGTGAAATGATTTTAACCCGTAGGTGTATTAAAGCAGTATTTCATTGCAATGAAACTGAGATTGGTCAGGGCTGTTGAGATTTATTAATTATTTACCATCAGAGATATGCTAACTATTTCCTCTCTAGGGTTTGTCCATTCGGAAGGCCAGAATGGCTGATTTACGTTTGTTTCCAAAATATCAGCAGAACTGGAAACAGTGCTGTGTTTGTTTTCCTTAACGTGCAATTAATCAGTATTGCCTTCAGATCTGAGCTTGATAAGGGGCAAAGTAATTAAAAAGCAAACACTTAAATAAGTGACATAATACGAAACCACTCCCCCAGTAGATTAAGAAGACAAACCTTTGACTCATGAACCCACAACATTTCATTTTCCATCTTGTTTCATTGAACTTACTGTTGTGACTTAGGAAACATGTGGTATTGAAAATCACCATCAACCACTTCAAAGCCAGATATGGTATAACTAAACTTTAAAAATAAACTTTCCTGATCAAAAATTGTATCTTAATCTCAACCTCGGAACTAGTGACCATGCTGCACCAGTCTGATATTTTCCAATACAGTAGCAGTCTTCATTGTTCACCTTTCTTGGTCATTTTATTATGCACTACATAAATTTACTTAAAATATTTCAAAATCAGTGGCCATGACTGCAAAACTATTGTCTCCTACTACTTAAAACCGCACTGGTTAAAATGGCCAGGAACATATCTCAACAAGAAGGGTTGATCATGAGCAATTTAAATTAAGCCCAATTCCAAAAGTTAACAAACATAGTGTCTTACTTCATTTATTTATTTGGGCAGAAATAGCTGTGCGATTGCTTAATATGCCAGCTGTCAGAATAGAAATGAATGCTTCTTAGGACACTTGTAAAATTATTTAATTCTTGTATACCCTTGCTTCTAATCAGATGTTTCAGGTTCAAGTCCCAAACAGCTAGCTCGTAGATGTAATCCACAGCCTGGAAATGGAACTACCTATCACCATACAGGTTATAAAATAACATGTTTTGGTGTTCCTTTTGATTAAATTAAACGATGCTTTTCAACAAAAGGAAGAGAAAGAACATCGATTTAACTTGAAATTTAACTTGGAGCATCATAGAGTTTGACATTGGCCTTTAATTCCCTGAAGGAGAAAGTAGAACAACTGAAAGGGTCTGAAATAAAGGCTTGGTTTGGTCTACCATCAAGGAGCTATGAATGTTGATGACTGACACAAGTTTTCCAATTAACCCAATAGAAATGGTATCAACCACTGACAATAACTTGGCTCTGGCACAGTGTAGAAAATCAAGTGCAAGTCCCCAAAGGTTTCCACTTACAATGTGGAGACTTTTTTGGGTTGTTTGACTCACTAAATGATTTCTTATAAATAGCTGACATACTTTCTTCAAAGAGCAAAATAGCAAAAAAGATCCATCTGTGTTTCCCCAGTAAATTTAGTTTTATTTTACAAATAGAGAACTGACGCTGTGAGTTATATTTAACTTGTGCACCATTCATGAACTACTGAATAATAAAAATCTATAATTTGCATTGTGTCTTTGATGTAGTAAAACAATTCCAGTCAATGTTCTCTTTAATTATGATTTTGGATTGTGCGATCAATTTGTTTTAAGCATTGACAGCTTAACCCTTTTTTATTGTGGTCGTGAACAGGCTACAGTTTAAGGGGACTGACTTGCCCGTAGACTCCATGGGAGTTTTGGTTGTGTGGCACTATAGCTTGCAAAGAACACTGATCCCAAGGTGCTCCACAGGTGTGTTCTCGAACAAAATGGATACTGACCTACAGAATGAGATATTAACACAGGTAATCAAAACCTCAATCAGCGAGATGGGTATTATTCTTTTTCCAAAGGGGCAGATAAAGGTCGAGATGCGAAAAGGTTCAGAAAGGCAATTCCTGAACCCCACGTCCCTAACACGATTGTATTTGCATTAGCATGAAAGAATGCTACTCTATTGGCTGTACTCTGCTGTTCTACAACAAAGAGTTATATTTAATATTTGTTTTCAAAGGCCAGTGACATGTCATCAAACAGCAGATATACTTTGATCTTCATCTTTCCAAGAGTAACCAGCACACAGACTGCAGTAGCTCAGAAGACAACTGAGCATTGTCTTTGCAAGGGCTACTAGGAACAGACAATAATGTCAGTATTGCCTAAATCTTGTAATTGATTTGGGAAAAGGAAGGCTTTGCTTTATTTTTACTTTAATCTCAAAAAGATGCTGACTGTTGCTGGGCTATGTTTCTTTTGAGCTTGTCCATTTTTGGATACCCTACCCAAATAGCCACACACTTCAAGAACCAATGAATTGGATTGTACTGTAGTAATGATGACACAACTGCCAATATTTGCTGGCATAACATGTTTGAAATAAATACAGAACCTCTCTGCATGTAACTAAATTTGGAATCTAGAAGCTGGCGTGAGTGATTCAATGCTTTGCCATTGATGTGCTCTTGAAGGCCATTGGATGACAATCAATTAGATGTCACTGTATTGACAGGAACTTGGTCTTAAATGCTAATATTTAAGTAAAAGATTGAAGATGATGGAGATGTGAAATTAAAATGAAAAGTGCAGGTGGAGCTGCACACATTTGACAGCATCAGTGGAAAGAGAAGGAGAATGAATGTTTTAAGGCCAACATGTCAGATGCTGCCAGATCTGCTGGAATTCTCCAGGATTTTTTTTGCCCTTTAATGCGATCAGTCAAACTGTAACAGATCTTGGAAAAAGTAGACCTTGTTCCAGGAGGCACAAGTGGACTTTTAAGAATCCATTCGGTTTACACAGTCGCTTAAGTAGTGAACTGTCAGAATTCTTCATTGTGATGGCAAATAGTCCTTTTTTAGATATGTATGTGTATAGATATTTATAGGTATACATGCTTCTGCCTTACTCCCAGATGTATATCCTAATCATTTATTTTACACTTGATAAAACATTAATTAGAAGTGAAAACATTACTGAATTTTGCTGTTTGGTTAGCTGGCGCTGAAAATACTTCAGTGTGATCGGCTGCTTTAGGTCACCACTCAGATCCCTTTGATTTGGTGTCACATTCAAACTGATAGTGAGAAAGGGGATCTCTATGCATAGAGATTGCCATACCTTAGTGAGGAGCTTTCCTTGAGGGCAGCAGATATTGTGTACTATTGTGAGATGGGTTTCAGTGAATCAGCAGCTAGTTTTATATCTCTCCCCATTTTGATTTCCTTCATAGACAACTAGTTAGCATTTTTCAGCAATTTTTGATCAACATCAATAAATAACAATGACTTTATTTCAAAAACAGCAACCGAAATATCAGACGGACTCCCTCTGCTTCACTGATCCATGCATAGCTGTGAACTTAGGCAGCACAGTCACTCAGTGATTAGCACTGCTGCCACCCTCAGGAAACTCTGTGTGTGGAGTTTGCATATTCTCCCCGTGTCTGCGTGGCTTTCCTTTCGGTGTTCCAGTTTCTTCCTACAGTCCAAAGATGAGCAGGTTAGGTGGATTGATCATGCTAAATTGCCCATAGTATCTAGGGATGTACAGGTTTGGTAGATTAGCTCTGGGAAATGCAGGACTAAGGGAGTGGGTATCGGTAAGATGCTCTTTAGAGGGTTAATGTGGACCCAATGGACTGAATGGCCTGCTCCCACACTGTAATGATTCCATGACTATATCCAGCTGCAATAACTTGAAGAACTGCCTGAACAAACACAAATACACAGGATTTCTTTAAAGTGACACCATAACTGAGTTTCAAGAAGTCAAGTAAAGCGCTTCAAGTTTTTATTGATACAAATCAAAATGCTTGTCTTTTTTAAAAGTTAAATACTTGTGAGGCTAGCAGGAATCAGAGTGCTGAAGGACTTTGAAGTAAATGTTGAAATGTCATTGCTCGTCAAATAATCTGAGTTGTAGAGATATGCAGCACGGAAGCAGGCCCTTCGGTCCAACACATCCATACCGACCAAATATCCTAAATTAAGCTAGACCCATTTACCAGCATTTGGCCCATATCCCTATAAACCCTTTAAATTTTTCTCTTCTCACCTTTAACCTATTATCTCTAGTTTAGGACTCTCCCACCCCAGGAAAAGACCTTGTCTATTTACCTTATCCATGCCCGTCATGATTTTATAAACCTTTATAAAATCACCCCTCAGCCTCAGACACTCCAGGGAAAACAGCCCCAGCCTATTCAGCCTCTCCCTATAGATCTAATCCTCCAACCCTGGCAATATTCTTGTAAATCTTTTTTAAACCTTTACAAGTTTCACAACATCCCTCCCAAAGCAGGGATGAAGGAATTGCACACAGCCTTCCAAAAGTGGCCTAGCCAATGCCCTGTTCAGCTGCAATATGACCTCCGAGCTCCTATACTCAATGCACTAATCAATAAAGGAAAGCATACCAAACGCCCCCTTCACTATCCTATCGACCTGTGACTCCACTTTCAAGGAACTATGAACCTGCACTCCAAGGTAACACTCCCCCAGGACCTTACCATTAGATGTATAAGTCCTGCCCTGATTTGTCCCTCCAAAATGCAGCAGCTCACATTTATCTAAATTAAACTCCATCTGCCAATCCTCGGCCCATTGGCCCATCTGACCAAGATCCCATTGTACTCTGAGGTAACCTCCTTCACTGTCCGCTACATCTCCAATTTTGATGTCATCTTAAAATGTACTAACCATCATGGCACAGTGGCTCAGTGGATAGCCCTGTTGCTTCACAGCACCAGGGACCTGGTTTGATTCCAGTCTCAGGCAACTGTCTGTGTGAAATTTGCACATTCTCCCCATGTTCTGCATGGGTTTCCTCCGGGTGCTCTGGTTTCTTCCCACAATCCAAAGATATGCAGGTTAGGTGGATTGGCCATACTAAATTGTCCATGGTATTCGGGGACATGTAGGGTGGGTGCATTAGTAAGGGTTAAATCTAGAGCAATAGGTTAGGGGACTGGATTTGGGTGATTACTCTTTGGGGGGTCGGTGTGGACCTGTTGGGCCAAATGTCCTGCTTCCACACTGTAGGGTTTCTATGATTTCTGTGTATAACCTCTGTGCTCAATTCTGTACAAAATAATAGTATGCTGACCATGGCAGTGAGAGTACAATGATGTAAGTGACTCAGAATAAGAATTATGAATTCAGGGGCAATAAATGTGTTGGCAGACCAAGTATCAGAGAATTTTTATATTAATAATGGAATGATTTACACTTCATTCCATGCTTGGGGCTATTGTTGCTGTTAGCATACTTGGACACTTCTCTTTATCTCTGTGTTGCGGCTGTGTATACATCTACCATCTGAGGTTTATCCTTTTGGTTTTGCTACTTCTGATGTATTGTATGACTTCTCTCAATCTTGCTTACTGAGAGCAGAGGCGCATCATAAGTTACATCATTATCATTTGCATATGGCCATATACTAAAATTTTGACCAATAATTTTTCACTTATCACTAGTGCTTGAGTAGACAACTTGGATTTTAGACCCTGAAACTGGGCATGGAGATTGTGATGTCTAATTACCCCATGTTCATTCAATGTAATACAGATACTGCACTGACTTTATTTATGGTGCCTCTCATTTCAATGGTTGCTATGTACAGATGACACTAACCCATCTAATCATATGATGCTGTTTGACCAGAATGTACAATATTGTTACCTTATAAACTAGCCTGCTCTGTTTCAAGCTACCCTCCAACTCCTAAAGAGAAGATGCATTATGGCTTCTAGAAATTGCTGCAATCATTTAACACAGTGCTGCACAGCACATAGTAATAGCTACACTTTAGAGAGTGTGTGTACTGAAGGGATATGATGCTGCTCTGATGATGGTGGAGCTAGAAAGGAGACAGATGTGCTAAATAAATTTCATGGGGCAAAAAGTCAGTCAAGTACCTGATGGGATGATAGTGGGACTAGGTATGTAAATGAGTTCTCTTTGAATACAGAGCTGCACAGTGATCTCTATTTAACAGCAGCCCCAATCTACAGCATAAGCCCTGTGAAAGGAAATTTCATGAATTACAGTTGCTTTCAGTGCTATCCTTGCCCTTTTTTGAGGTTGTGGCTGTGGCTGCAGCAAGTACTGACAGATTTCACTGATCACCCACTTTGTGAAGAGCAGGAGTTTCAGACATTGGTTAACACTACGGCTTAGATAGCTCAATCCACATGACTTTATGTGGAAGGACTCAAAAACATCTCTTTTCCAGCAGCTCGTCCTCTCTGTGTGACCTCTGCACAATATCTCAGTCTTGCTTCTTGCAGATGAAGAATGACCTTTGCCTAGAGCAATAGATTTTTGCTGAAGTTTGGCATACATTGAAAAGTGTTTGTGGGCATGGATTTCATTTCCAGCAGATCTTTGAAACTTGAAACAAAAATGGAGAAAATTAAAAATGTTTCCAATTGAAGCAGCAATAGAGTCAGCGAGTAATATGTGCTTACTAATAGTAGTGGTGTTTGACATCCTTTATTGCTGAGTGCATATTTATCTGTGTAAAGTGTTAAGAGCATGTATGGTGGGCACCTGAGCTCCTTAATAGCAGCAATATCATGTCATCAGCGTGGCTTGTTCATTTGCTCAATATACTTATGTGGGCCGAAGAACCTGGAGCAGAATTAGGAGAAAGTGAGGACAAAAGATGCTGGAGATCATCAGGACCGGCTGTGCTTTTCCAATGCCGCATTTTTTGAGTTGGAGCAGAATTAGTCCATTTGGCCCATTGAGTCTGCTTCACTATTTGATCATGGCTAATATGTTTCTCAACCAATTCATCTGTCTTCTCCCCTTAACCCTTGATCCCTTTAACAATCAAGAACCTACCTATCTCTCTCTTAAATACACTCAATGACTTGGCTTTCACAGCCCTCTGTGGCAATGAGTTCTACATATTAACCACTGTCTGTCTGAAGAAATTCCTTCTTACCTCAGTTCTAAAGGGCTGTTGCATGACTCTGAGGCAGTGCTCTTGAGTACTAGTCGTTCCTACTACTGGAAACATCTTCTCCACATCCACTCTATCCTGGCCTCTCAATATTCTGTAAGCTTAAATGAGATTCACCACCCCCGCCAACCCCCATCCTTCTAAACTTCATCACATGCAGACCCTGAGTCCTCAACTGCTCTTCATCCTTCATGATAATCATTCATCCCCAGGATCATTCTTATAAACCTCCTCTGGACCCCTTTCAAATCTAACACATTCCTTCTTCCTTAGATACGATGTTAAAAAATGTTCATAATATTACAAATGCACTCTGACCAGAGAGCTTCAGCAGTACATTTCTACTTTTGAATTCTAGTCTTGAGTATTAAGTAGACCCTCATTAATGTCTTCACAAAGATGGTGCTTGATGCACATTATGACATGTGTGTATAACATGCTATTGACATAATTTTGGATCACAAAATACATGCAATAGAACCAGGTTTCAGGCAAAGCCCACAAATAAACAACAACAGCATCAGTGAACCTTACAGAGTCAAGATTTAATAATGCTTCCTTTTCCCTGCAGGTGAACTTTTATTGACTTCGACAAAGAAAAGAGAATTTGGTCGTTGATTACAATGGTCTACTTGTCATGGCTATGCAAACTTTCCACTCCTCCTCTCTTCTGGAGTTGTAGAAACACAACATCCCTTTTCAGTTGACTAGTGACTGTATCTTGGAGCATCTGTTCAACAAGTATGAACATTAGTATTGAGTACCTAACCAACAAGCAGAAAAGTCCTGCAAAAAAGCTGTACATATGTAAGCATTCCTGAAAACAAACTTTTGAAAATTTGGATATAAAAAAAAATGCTGATGGAACTTCAGAGGTCTAGCAACATGGAGATAGAAATTATGTTAACATTTCCACCCCACTAATCTTGGCCATTACTTTGTTTTCCAATAAAACTATCACCACATTACCACTGGCTTTGACCACCTTCCTTGACAACTTTGATCTCTAACCTTCCACAGACTCTAAAGTTTGTCTGACCTTTTCTTTGGTTCTGTTTGTCCCTCTCCCTATTTTCTTCAATTGTATAAACCCTGTCAAATTTCTCCTCGCCTTATTTCCAAACAAAACATCTCTTGAACTTGAAATGAGAAGGTGGAAGTCTCCTGTTTTGGGTTGCTGTTTTGTTGAGGGAGCTGCATGGCACCTGGTTTGCCTTGGCCCTGAGTGACTCTTGACAAAAGATCTTCTGCTCATCACCTCATTAATGATGCAAACTGGCCCTTGGATGCCTCCCTCAGGGAATCGTGTGGCAGGAGAGGAGGAAGGTGTTCACCACTGCTTGGACTTTCTGGTGTTCATGACACTGGGATCATAGTTAAAGTCGAGCTGCACACCGCTTCACATATGAAAACCAAGAATAAGCTCTCGCATTGTGATGCTTGAGCCGAAACACTCAGGACCTGGTCCAGCACACACAGCTTGCTCCCTGTAATATGCAAATTCCTGGAAATGATATAATCGCCACTCAATGACGAGATTCTGATGTGTCCATTTAAGGCTTGAGGGGAAAATGAGTTCAAATTTTTTCAACATCAAGAACCTGATTTTTGTATTCTTACTGTATCTTCCCACCTTTCTTGACATTGTGTATGCCATGCCAGGGAGCGGAAGATTCCATCCTGTTTTTCCCTCTCCACAGATGCTGTCAGATCTGCTGAGTTTCTCTAACACTGTTTCATTTCAGATTTATAGCATCTGTAGTAATATTGTTTTGGTTTTGATGTTGGGATTCTATTTGGAGATACCTGACATAATTGTCTCAGCAGTGCTGACTGATGGGTCACAGAAAGTGGTGCTCCTGTTTTGCAAAACTTAAGAGATCATAGTGTCGGTTTCAGTACTGTTTCACTGAAATCCTGAAGCCTCATATACCAGTTCACATGGTGGTAAAAATGTGCAACAAAGGTTCTTGAAAGTGAGCAGCAAGCTCTATTACTGTCTTGGGAATGGCAGCAGCTCAGTGGTTAGCACTGCTGCCTCACAGCGCCAGGGACTCAGGTTCAGTTCCAGCTTTGGGTGACTGCCTGACGTTTGTACATTCTCCCTGTGACTGTGTGGGTTCCTCCAGGTGCTCTGGTTTCCTCCCATAATCCAAAATTTGTGCAGGTTAATTGCCCATAGTGCCCAATGGTAATTGCCCATAGTGTGCAGGCCATGTAGATTAGACATGGAGATGCAGCCTTATAGGGATAGGGTAGGGGGTGGGATATTCTAGAGATGTTCAGTCTGGACTAGGTGGGCCGAATGGCCTGTTTCCAAACTTTAGGGATTTGACGATGCTATGAAAATATTTGTTCTTCAAGTACCAACACCAAACATTGAGAATCTGATTATTAACTCTTTTGCTGTTATTTGGGGACTAGCTGTGAGCAAATTGGCTGCAGTTGTTTGTCTCAATAGAGCACTTACAACTTGTTAACATAATTCATTGGTGGAAATCATTTTGGAATGTCTTACAAGTGTTTTTTCCTATGAAATCTATTGTGAAAGCTGGTCTGTTATATGCCATTGATTATTGCTATATATGCTTGAAATGAACAACATAGGTTAAAAAAAAGTCACATGATAAATCAATATTAGATGAGAGAAATGCACAATGGAACATGATGAGGTAATGAAGAAATCAGATGTGCTTTCATAAATCACAAGTGAAAGGCAAAGAAATTTATCAACATCTTCCTAGCACATAGTGTATTGTGTTCTTGAAATGAACTCTGGATAATATGATAGGAGAACTTACATGTCTATCACCAGATTTAATTGCTGCTGGTTTGACCATCTATAGCAGTTTGAGCAATCTGAGGTCTGTAATTATTGCCCATAATTTGACACCCAGGAGCATCAGGAGTTATGGACTGTCAGTGCTGGTATAGATGGTAATGCAGCATATCTTTATCATCAAGCCAACAAAGCTCCAGGTTATAATGCAACAACCATGTAAACTCAGTGGTTTATGGGAGAAGAACCAATGATAGATCACTGATGGTATTAAGAAATCCATCAGGCCATGTTTCCCATTAAAGGAGATGCTTGCTTATCAGATTTTCAGTTTAAGACTTTGCAGCCAATGCACAGAATACCTTATAGTTTGTGTATACATCCAGGGCAGCAGTCTGCAATGAATTCATTGCAAATAGAGAATCGTATTTCCAGCACATCTGATATTCTTCCTGTCTGATGTGGTTCAAACACTTTTTTGGAGTCTGATTTAGTCTCACTATCATTTCACTTTGTTTGAAATTAAAAATCTTAGCGTCATTTTCCAAGTCAGTGGGAAATAAAAATAGGCAGAGTGAAAAAATTGGCTGCCAATTTGCAATAAACTATTTTTCAACTGCTGAAAAAGATTGGTTTCATTTCCACTAAAGTACAGCAGCCACACCAATGACTTGGACTTATACAGTACCATGAACGTAGTTAAAAAATGCCGAACATAATTAAACAAACTTTGAAAAGGGACCACAGTAATGATACAAAAGCAGATGGCCAAAACCTCAGATAAAGATGTAGGTTTTATACTTGTCTAAAATTTAAGGAGGAAGTTCTCAAGCTCATGGCTTGAGTAACCTAAGACCTGGCCACCACTGGAAAGTCAAAGAAACCCATGAATGTGCCTTTCTCAAAGTTAAATAGGGATGGGCAATAAATACTAGCCTAGCCAGTGATGCTGACATTCCTTGAACAAATGGAAATAAAATGATCCAGAGTAGGATGAACAGAGAGTTTTGCAGCGTTTTAGGCAGAGGTGGTTGCAGAGATATGGATAGATTTACAAAGGTACTGATAATTGGTCCACCTCCACATATAAAGTGGTGCATAGGTAAGCCAGCTATTAGGTGTTTTAGTGTATTCACCTGACCTGCACAAATCTGCTTGTGTCTGAAAGATAATGATAGACCAACATTTCACATGTAATCAAGATACAAATGTTAGTTTTGTTAAGATGCTGAGCAAACTATTGTGCAGTCCCAGCATATTCTGTTTCATTTTATTTCAGGTAGCCAACACTGTGGTCTTTATATTGATCCTTTTAGGTTTCGGCTGTGGCTCAGTGTCAGGAGATTATTAATCCAGAGATCTGAACAGATAATCGAGGCTGAGGCTGCACTGGGCTGCCAAAGTTGGCAATATTGTTGAATGTATCACCTTTCAGATGGTTTATACAATGTAGTTTCTGTATATTACTTCAAGTGAATGTAAGAAATCCCATAGGACACTAGTTTGATGATGAACAGGCAAGTGCTGTCTTGTCTAATATTTATCCCTCAACTGATATCATCAGAACAGATTGCAAGCTTATTTTCACATTCTGGTAGCGAGATCATGCTGTGTCAGATTCCTCTCAGCATAACAATAGTCATGCTTCAATAGCATTTGTTTGGCTATCAACTGTTGGTTATCAAGGGGGAAGTAATGTCACTAGACAGGTAATTCACATCCCTCGGACTAAAAGTCTTGGGGCATGGCAAACTGGTAGAGGGTGAAATTTGAATTTAATTACATCTCAAATTAATTTTTAAAAAAGCACAATGGCAACCATGTTTGTTTTAGAAACCCATCTGGTTCACTGACTTTTTTTTTATTTCAAAAATATACTTTATTCATAGAATGATTTTATGGTCTGTACATTTGATCATGCCATACATATGTCCATATTTACAAACACAGATTCGACTTTATCCTTGTCATTCGCATTTACAATCCTGTGCATTTTTCAATCTTGTACATATACATATATTTGGCTGAGGCATCAGCAGAGCCCAAAAAAAACATCCGCATGGGCCCCCTGTTCTTCTTTAGGCAGGCCGATCTTACACGGTGGTCTTTCCCCACCGCGCCTTGGCGGCAGCTGCCCCAAGCTTCAGCGCGTCCCTCAACACGTAGTCTTGGACCTTGGAATGTGCCAGTCTGCAACACTCGGTCGGGGTCAACTCCTTCAGCTGGAAGATCAACAGGTTTCGGACCGCCCAGAGAGCGTCCTTCACCGAGTTGATGATCCTCCAGGCGCAGTTAATGTTCGCCATCTGGTTCACTGACATGTTTGAGAGAAGGAAGTCTGACATCCTTGCAGCCAGTGTGTCACTCCACACTCCGGTGTGGTTGATTTGTAACTGACCTTTGAAATTTCTGACATCACCAATCCACTCAAGGGAAATTAGGAATGGGTAACAAATACCAGCATTGCAATGAATGCAGATTACCCTTTAAATAAAATGCTTTGAGTGTCATGAATGATGCTACAGATGTGCAACCTTTTTATTACCAATGGTGGGAGGATTGGTCCATGAGACACACAATTCAAATGATATTGCAAGTGAAAGGTTGAGGCTTAAACAGAATCATGTGTGAGTCATTTGCATCCTTTGTTTGGTTTACTATTGATAATTGGGTATTAGGTGCATGTATAGAAAGATGTTATTTGAAATGGTTATTTCTTTGATCTTTGTGGATAAAAGAAAGCTGTCACAAGTCCTCAAAACCTTGACTGAGTCGAAAGACCAAGAGTTTATTATGCAGAGGATAAAGTACGATTGAGTCTTAATGAAAAGGGGTTTTTGTTTTAACAAGATGCAGTTATTACATAAACCAAATAGGTACAAGTTACATTAATTTGTTATTCATTGTTAGTAAGTTATGGCCAGGTCTTTGGACCCTAGACTGTGCTGCCTTATCACCACCCAAGTCAATATAACATCATCAACATCATTGCGCAGAGCTTAATGCAATATCCAAGATTAACATTTTCAGATCCATTACCTTAAACAATATTTTCTACAGCTACTTCTTTATTTCTGCAGTTGCTGGGTAATGGGACAGAATATAAGGAATTTTCCAGTTTATTGAGGGCTTTAGGGATGAAAGGATGATTGGTGTTGGAACAACGGTGACTGAACTAATAAAGAACGAGCAGTGGCTTCATGAAAAATAAGATATCTTAGCTGATCAAATAGGTTGTCCATTGGTTTGGTTCAGCTACTGAAACTATAAAAGTAAAATCTGAAAGGGGAAGAGAATATGAAGGCGGTGGTTTTCTCTCTGGATTCTGTAGGCAGGAACTGGTGGAGGATATCGGGTGCTTGAGCTGAAATGTTGATTGCTCACAGGTTGCATACAGGACAGAGTCTTGGTAAAGGAATTGAAACTTGCTGTAGACACAGCCACAGGTTTGTTAAGTAGCTGTTAAAAATTAAGATTTCAACATAAAATGCCTGCTAAGACTCATTAAAGAGGCTATATGACATTTTTGTGGCCAGTGTTTCAAGTAACGTCCTCTCATATCATTGACCAACCATTTCAGAGATTAAAGCATCTTGCTGTTGACTGCAAATGCTAATTATAAGGCTACACATTACCTAAAGGGATACTAATTTTTTTTAACATTCATTTGCTGCTGAAACTCTCTGGAACCCTTCATCTGGATTTCACCAACACTTAAATCACTGTTTTGGGGAGGAAAAGAGATGAGGGCTGAACCGCGGGGTATGGGCCAGACCTGGCTGAGGGCCCTGTCAACTATGATGCTGGGAAATACTCAATTGAGGGCAAAGGTAAACATTTTGGAGGCCCCTGGTTGAAGTTGGCATCGTCAGAACAGATGCGACAAAGATGAATGAACTGAAAGAATGGAATAGAGTATTTACAGGAAGCAGGACGTGACCATACCTAGACAGGGTAACTGTAGGAGTCAGTTGGTAAAATATATTGGTGGCCAGCCTATCCTCAGAAATTGAAATATTCCCCATTAGTAGCTATGCATTCTCCTAGGCTGATCATTATTCACTCTTGTCAGTCCAATTCTTCTTCTTTCTCTTTGGGCTCTATCTCCACCTATCATTTACTTCCTTCTCCCTCCATCCACCCTGTCAGTTCTGAGGAAGGGTCAATGAACCTGAAACATTATCTCTGGTTTCACTACACAGATGCTGCCAGACCTTCTGAGCTTTTCTAGCAATTTTTGTTTTTGTTTCTGGTGACAATGTGGCATCTACACAGCTCCATGAAAGTTGCATCTGATCATCTGTTGTTCAATATCTGTTTAGCACCTCCAGACCTCCACATTTAGGAAATTAGCAATAATGAGAAAAATTGTATGCTCAAAATGTTATTTTCTGTTATTAGCACTCATCCATTTAATGCTTATTCATTCTTTTTCACTAAAACAACCCAAAAGCCTTTTTTTATCTTAGCTTTGCTACAATGTTTATGGACAGCAAATATCAGTAGAACCGTCAGTTACAGCCTAGTGATAACCATGTGCTTTCCAGTGTTCCAGTGAGAGTATGAAGTATAGTCAAACTGTATGTGAGTTTTTAAAACAATTTTATTTACTGCCTGTTAAAATGTAGAACATAGCTGACCACAACTGGAGCAGTCCGAGGAGATGGGTGAGAGATTTTTAATCAACCATGTCAGAGATATCATGACATACCTCGGGGGCAGGTGGGACTTGGACCAGAGGTAGGAATATGCCAGAGCTGAAAATGTGTTGCTGGAAAAGCGCAGCAGGTCAGGCAGCATGCAAGGAACAGGAAAATTGACATTTCGGGCACCAGCCCTTCTTCAGGCTGATGCCCGAAACGTCGATTCTCCTGTTCCTTGGATGCTGCCTGACCTGCTGCACTTTTCCAGCAACACATTTTCAGCTCTGATCGCCAGCATCTGCAGTCCTCACTTTCTCCTAGGGATATTGCAACTGTGTTCTAAAATCAACCTGATACTGTGTTAGCATTACAAATCCTTTGTTAAGTAGCAATTATTATTAGACTTTTGTTTTTGTTGTTTACTTAATCAGATTTACACTGCTTTAAATAGGCTGTGCTTCCTTTCGGGATGAAAAATAGATCCTTGTACCTTTATCCAAGTTCATTGAGCAAACTGTAGATGCCAATTAAGTGGGCTGCTATATAGATTCTTCTAACAGCACTGAACAAAGGCATGGGGGAATTCTGTGCAAGCAGACTGTCCTCCTTACAGGCAGTGAATATAAATTGGCAAAATGAGGGTGGCTGAGAAAATAGAAGGCAGCGGAGTTGTGTTTCAACCAAGCTGCTTCTATACTGGGCACAAGAAGCTTACTTTCAAAGTGAGACAACTGACACAGTCACATGGTCTGCAATATGAGATATGCTTCAGCTTAGGGAGTATATTGTCTCTGTCCTCTGAAAGTTGTGGATTCCAGTCCCACTCCAGAGTCTTGAGCATCAGAAGATGGACTGATATTCCAGAAGTAGTACTGAGAGAGTGCTACACTATCAGAGATGTCATCTTTTAGAGGTGACCTTGAACCAAGGCCTCACCTTCTCACACAAGTGCACATAAAATATCCTATGGCACTGTTTCAAAGAAGAGCGTAAGTGTTCTCCCACACCAATATTTGTCATTCAGCTGACATTGGTAAAAGCAGATTATCTGATGACTATTAAATCACTGTTTGAGGAAGCTTGTTCACTGTAACTTAGCTACTGGAATTTGACATGACAGCAGTGACTATGGGCTAGAATATTGTGGAGTTGTGTGGCAGACCTTTAAATAATTTTGTGACAGACCCCGTTTTTTCCAGGGGCATGGAGTGAAAGAGGAGGTGTGAAGCATGTTTCACCCATGAGGGAAGCTTGGATTTGAGAGCACTGTTTGAACTTAGTGCTCGGGAAATTTTGCTTTCCTTCAAAGATTTACATGAATATCACCCAGCAGTACTCTAATATGATGGTAAGTATGTAATATGAAGATGAATGGAAACTAAATATTTCAGCTCTGCATCGTCCCCAGTTATTGTCCACGAGCATTCCAGGACACAAACAACAATAATAATGTTGGTTATTGAATGCACTTAATATAAATATATATTCTAATATTACCACAGAAGTATAATATGCTGTCCAGACTCCATGGTCATTCAGCTCACTTCAGTGTCGCACTTGAATACAAACTCAGATAGCTGCCAGGGAGAGAGATGGAGTCATTAACTCAGAGTTGATAAAATGTGGTGCTGGAAAAAGCACAGCAGGACAGGACTGATGAAGGGTTATGCCCAAAACATCGACTCTGTTGCTCCTCAGGTAATGCCTGACCTGCTGTGCTTTTTTTCCAGCACCACACTTTATCGACTCTGACTTCTCCAGAGTTGGCAGTCCTCACCATCTCCTCATTAACTAAGAAGCAGGTTTCGTAGCATGGACCAAAATTTCCTATTTTTTTTAACTGGAGTCATTTCCTGTTCAAGCATTATAGGATATCAGAACAGAGGTTAGGAAGACTTGGGTATCAAAATTAGCACAATGCTTTTAAATGGTGTGATGCACATGAAATGGTCAGAAGTGATCCATGTGATGCAGTGAGTAACAGCATGAGAGCAAGAAGTGAAGTTATTCAGCTGAAACTCTGGCTATCACAAGATAGATTGGAATGACCTCAGATGGGTGTAGTCTTATGCAGTTGGACAACAGTATAGAGGCAGTGGAGAAGGACCTGTGGTTAACTAGGTCAAAGTCAGCAAACTGATCAAGAAAAGTGTGGAATTCTTATTTTAGTCACTGTCACAACGAAAGACCTAATTTGTTACTGTGGCAGAATGGAAATGTGAAAGGAGTGATTTAAAAGTGGATTTCCAAAAGTGAAGGGCATGGATTTGGGAGGGAGCAATACATTCAGAGGATGGGGGTGATAGATTTGTTTGTGGAGAAGGTGACGACAGCAGATTTGAAGGAGAGAGGCCCAGTGCCATGAATAGTGCCAATTAACATGTGGGCAACAGGACTGGTTGAGTGATCAGAAGAATTAGAAATTAGAATTATAATTCCTGCAGTGTGGAAACAGGCCCTTCAGCCCAACAAGTGCACACCGACCCTCCGAAGAGTAACCCATCCAGACCCATTCCCCTATCCGAGATTTATCACTGACTAATAAATAACCTACACTATGAGCAATTTAACGCGGCCAGTTCACCTAATTTGCATATTTTTGGATTATGGGAGGAAACCTGGAGGAAGATCACGCAGACATGAGGAGAATATGCAAACTCCACACTGACAATCGCATAAGGCTGGACTTGAACATGGGTCCCTGGCGCTCTGAGGCAGCAGTGCTAACCACTGAGCCACTGCCCCCCCAAAAAGGTGAGAACTTGACCTTAGATAGGTACAGGGTAGATGGGACACAAACTGAAGAAAGATATGAGTACAGAGCTAGAGCAGGAGGGAAACATAGAGGACATTTGGACCATTGAGTTCGAGGAGCGTAGGGAAGTGACAGAGACAGTTGAATGAGTTATCTCAATATTAATGTTGGTTAAGTCAAGGGATCCTCACACTTATTGTTGAACACTCAGATGGAGGAGACAAGAGAGAAGGTTTTAGGAAGGTGAAAAAAAAGTAGCCAGAATGTGTATTTGCATTCAAGGAGGACTGTGGAATAGTAATCAGATTTGGCAGACTACAGAAATACATCCATCTTGCTTTATGTTATCCAGTTAGGTCTGGCAGTAAATATCCAAACCAGCTATGCGCCATATACTTTCAAGTCTGCATCCCTTCGCCTTAAGAGAGTTGAAATGAGTCTCAGACCTGGGGAAACAGTCAGAGTGAGAGAATGTAATGTTTTTCATTAGCTTGCAGAATCAAATGTAGGAGAAATGGTTCAGTTGAATAAACAAAACTTACACAGTGTTGTAGTGGTCAGAAGGCTTAAAGGCTAGTGGATTGAGATTTTGAAAGTACATCTGCTCATTTCCATGACCAGAAGTAGAATCTGGTTGTGGAAAGGGGTGTGGGTGTACTGTGATCAAAGATCGAGACAGAGGGATTGATGATGCCATATGAGAGGACAACCCACGAATATGGGTGGGGAATTTACATAGAGAAAGAAATTAAACAAGGATGAGACAGGAATGAGTCAGAAGGGAGAGAGAGCATGATGAGTTGACACTGAGGTTCGATGAGAAGTTGCTTATTGCAGTGGTTGAAGAGGGAGTGACCTATGAATATGTTGCATTGAGAATATGTGCATGGACTAAATTTGGACTTTATTGTGAGGAATGTAGATGTCCTGCTACACCTGTACTATTAGAGGTACCTTACCAAAAGTACTGTGTATAGTGTTTGGTCTCTGAAGGAGGGAAAATTTTGATTGGAGGCAGTTAAGAGCAGGTTCACCAGACAGAAAGTTGAGCCAGCTAGGCTACACATATTGAAGAATGAGAGTTTTTTAAAAAAATTCATTCATGGTATGTGGGCATTGATGCTTGACCAACATTTATTGCCCATCCATAACTGCCCTTAGAAGATGGTGATAAACTGCCTTCTTGAAACACAATAGTCTTTTTGGTACAGATAGAGAATTGTACAATCAGTAGGGTGGACATATTGCTGAATGGCACTCATGCTCTGCCAAGTCATACCTAGAGCATATGCTAATAGCTTTCACAGCAAGTAAACTGCATGTGCTTCAATCAAAGCAGTCTGTGAAAGTCCAAATCCTTATCAGAGTCAAGGGTGACAACAATCAATCAGGAGATACTGCCATAGTAGCTCCAAGAGCTAGTTTGATTCCAGTCCAAGGTGTTAGATGCAGTCAATCAGATGTGTGTCCTGCCAGAATCTAGGGACCTGTATCCTTGCCGTCTGGGTTGTGAACCACAGTTAATCCCGCAGGCCTGTTCTGCTAAATGAAAGTAGTTTGGGACTGCAAGTAGGTCACAGAGATGCTGTGGAGACGTCAGTCTGGGTATTGGACATACTCCCTCCAACACATCTCATCCACATCCCACCCCTTCGCCCTCAAACCCCATCCTTCCAACCGTAACAAGGACAGAACCTCCCTGGTGCTCACCTTCCACCCTACCAACCTTCGCATAAACCACATCATCCGACGACATTCCTGCCACCTCCAGACGGACCCCACCGCCAGGCATATATTTCCCTCCCCACCCATTTCCGCTTTCCGCAAAGACCATTCCCTCCGTGACTACCTGGTCAGGTCCACGCCCCCCCCACAACCTACCCTCCCGTCCTGGCACCTTCCCCTGCCACCGCAGGAATTGCAAAACCTGCACCCACATCTCCTCCCTCACCTCCATCCAAGGCCCCAAAGGAGCCTTCCACATCCATCAAAGTTTTACCTGCACATTCACCAATATAATTTATTGTATCCGTTGCTCCCGATGCGGTCTCCTCTACATTGGGGAGACAAGACGCCTCCTAGCAGAGCGCTTTAGGGAACATCTCTGGGACACCTGCACCAATCAACCCCCCCGCCCTGTGGCCCAACATTTCAACTCCCCCTCCCACTCTGCCGAGGACATGCATTATGGTCACTCTCTCCTCCACTGGGCCTCCTCCACTGCCACTCCCTCACCACCCGATGCCTGGAGGAAGAATGCCTCATCTTCCGCCTCGGAACACTTCAACCTCATAGCATCAATGTGATTTCACCAATTTACTCATTTCCCCTTCCCCACCTCACCCTAGTTCCAACCTTTCAGCTCAGCACCGCCCTCATGACCTGTCCTACCTGCCTATCTTCCTTTCTACCGATTCACTCCACCCTCCTCTCTGACCTATCACCTTCATCCCCACCCCCATTCACCCATCATACTCTTTACTACCCCCACACCCTCCTCTCTGACCTATCACCTTCATCCCCACCCCCATTCACCTATTGTACTCTATACTACTTTCTCCCCACCTCCACCCCCCTCTAATTTACCTCTCCACTCTGCAGGCACCCTGCCTCTATTCCTGATGAAGGACTTTTGCCTGAAACGTTGATTTTCCTACTCCTCGGATGCTGCCTGACCTGCTGTGCTTTTCCAGCACCACTCTAATCTAGACTCTGGTTTTCAGCATCTGCAGCCCTTGGTTTTACCTATACTTACTTATTCAGACCTGTTCTGCTAATTCAATCCAGGGAGTTGGATCACAGTTAGGTCCAGGGGTTTGCTCAATAATTATCAAGGGACTTACGATTGGGTGGGTTTAAACTCGTTCAGCAGGGGGATGGGAATCTGAGGTGTAGGTTGCAGTGCGGAGGGGAATGAGAGTAAGGAGAACAGGGACAGGATTTCAGGTTCACAGGAATGTTGGGCAAACAGCAAGCTGGTTTGAATTGTGTCTTTTCAATGCCAGGAGTATCCGAAATAGGGTAGGTGCGCTTGCAGCAGGTACCTGGGACTTTTATGTTGTGGCTATTTTGGAGACATGGATAGAGCAGGGTGAGGAATGGATGTTGCAGGTTCCAGGGTTTAGATCTTTCAATAAGAACAGGCAAGGCAGTAAAAGAGGGAGAGGTGTGGCCTTGTTAGTCAAGGATAATATAACAGTGGCTGAAAGAACTTTTGACGAGGACTTGTCTACTGAGGTAGTGTGGGCTGAGGTTAGAAACAGGAGAGGAGAGGTCACACTGCTTGGAGTTTTTTATAGGCCTTCACAGAGTTTCAGGGAGGTGGAAGAGAGGATTGGCAAAATTACTCTGGACAGGAGTGAAAGGAACAGGATGGTCATTATGAGGGACTTTAACTTCCCCAAACCTTGACTGGAAATGCTATAACTCTAGTACGTCAGATGAATCAGTTTTTGTCCAATGTGTGCAGGAGGGTTTCCTGACACAATATATCAAAGGGCCGACAAGAGGAGAGGCCACACTAGATCTGGTGCTGGTAATGAACCAGGCCAGGTGTTTGATTTAGTTGTAGGTGAGCACTTTGGAGAGAGTGACCATAATGCAGTTATGTTCAGTTTAGTGTTGGAAAGGCCACAAGTCAAGAGTTACCAATGGGGCAAGGGCAATTATAATGCGATTAGGCAAGAATTAGGATGCATAGAATGATGGTGCAAAATGTGGGGGATACAGACAATGGAAATGTGGAGCTGGTTTAAGGAACAGATATTGCGTGTCCCTATCAGGCAGGGAGGAAGCGATAAGGTAAGAGAACCGTAGTTTATTACAGAAATTGCATCTCTTATTAAGCGGAAGAAGGAAGTTGATCTGTTGATGAGGCAAGATGGTTCAGATGAGATGGTGAAGAGTTACAGATCAGCTAGGAAGGACTTAAAGAGAGAGTTAAGAAGAGCAAGAGAGGACATGAGCAGTCTTTAGCAGACAGAATAAAGGAGAACCCTAAAGCTTTCCATAGGTGTGTGAGGAGTAAGAGGATGACTAGGGTAGGAATAGGGCCAGTCAAAGACAGAAGTGGGAAGTTGAAGGTGGACCCTGTGGAGATCCAAAAGATGCTAAATGAACATTTTTCATCAGTTTTCTTTCAGGAAAAGGTGAATATTGTATAGGAGAAGAATGAAGTACGAGATATCAGACTAGAAAGGATCGAGGTTAGTTACGCACATGTGTTATCAATTCTAGAAGGAGTGAAAGTAAACAAGTCCCCTGGACTGGATGGGATCTATCCGAGGATTCTCTGGGAAGCTAGTGAGGAGATAGCAGAGCCTTTGGCTTTGATATTTGAGTCATCATTGTCTACAGGTTTAGTACCAGAGGGCTGGAGGATTGCAAATGTTGTGCTCTTGTTCAAGAAGGGCAGTAGAAATGATCTAGGTAATTATAGACCAGTGAGCCCTATGTCTGTTGTAGGAAAGGTTCTGGAAAGGATGATAAGAAATAGGATTTATAAACATCTAGCAAGCAACAATTTGATTTCAGATAGTCAACATGGTTTATCAAGGGCAGGTTGTGTCTCACAAACCTCATTGAGGCTTTTGAAAAGGTGACCAAGCATGTAGCTGAGGGTAGGGTATTTGACGTGGTATACATAGATGTAGTATTCATTAAAGCCTTTGATAAGGTTCCACATGGTAGGCTGTTGGAGAAGATGCAGAGGCATGGGATTGGGGGTAATTTATCCGTTTGAATGATGGAAAATATTCAGCCTGAAGTCCGGTTACTAGTGGTGTGGCTCAAGTATCTGTTTTAGGACCACTACTGTTTGTCATTTTTATAAATGACTTAGACACAGGCATAGGTGAATGGATTAGTAAATTTGCAGAGGACACTAAAGTCGGTGGAGTAGTGGACAGTTTAGAAGAATGTTATGGATTGCAGGGGGACTTGGATAAACTGCAGAATTGTGCTGAGAGGTGGCAAATGGAATTCAATGCAGCTAACTTTGGGAAGAATAACAGGAAGGCAGAGTACTGAGTCAATGGAAAGATTCTTGGTAGCATGGATGTACAGAGGGATCTTGGATTCCATGTACATAGATCCCTGAAAGTTGCCACCCAGGTGGACAGTGCTGTTAAGAAGGCATACAGTGTGTTAGGTTTCATTCGTAGAGGGAGAAAAATCTTCTAGGAGAAAGTGAGGACTGCAGATGCTGGAGATCAGAGCTGAAAATGTGTTGTTGGAAAAGCGCAGCAGGTCAGGCAGCATCCAAGGAGCTCATGCCCGAAACGTCGATTCTCTTGCTCCTTGGATGCTGCCTGACCTGCTGCGCTTTTCCAGCAATATATTTTCAGCTTCATTCGTAGAGGGACTGAGTTCCAGAGCCACAATATTATCCTACAACTATACAAAGCGTTAGTGCAGCCACACTTGGAATATTGTGTACAGTTCTGGTCACAATATTTAGGGAAGGATATGGAAGCATTGAAAAGGTGCAGAGGAGATTTACGAGGATGTTGCTTGGTCTGGAGGGAAGGTCTTATGAGAAAAGGCTAAGAGACTTGGGTCTGTTCTCATTGCAAAGAAGAAGGCTAAGAGGAGATTTGATAGAGACATACAAGATGATCAGAGGATTAGATAGGGTAGACAGGGAAAATTTCTTTCCTAGGATGATGACGTCAGCTTGTATGAGGGGGCGTAACTACAAATTGAGGGATGATAAATTTGTTAAGATTAGATTCTCTACAGTGTGGAAACAGGCCCCTTGGCCCAACCAGTCCACATCGACCCTCCAAAGAGTAACCCACTAACTAATGCACCTAACACTATGGGCAATTTAGCATGGCCAATTCATCTGACCTGCACATCTTTGGACTATGGGAGGAAACCTGCACAGAGATGGGGAGAATGTACAAACTCCATATAGATAATTCCCCGAGGCTGGAATTGAACCTGGGACCCTGCCGCTATGAGGCAGCAGTGCTAACCACTGAGCCACCGTGCTGCCCTTAAGACAAATGTCAGAGGCAGATTCTTTATTCAGAAAGTGGTAAGGGCATGGAATGCCCTAACTGCCAATGTAGTTAACTCAGCCACATTAGGGAGATTTAAACAATCCTTGGATGAGCACATGGAACATGGTGGGATGGTGTCGGGAGATGAGATGAGAATCGTTCACGGGTCGGCACAACATCAAGGGCCAAAGGGCCTGTTCTGCACTGTATTGTTCTATGTCCTGTGTTCTATGTTCTTATCAGTGACTAATCTATGGAGATCTGGGAAAAAGTGGACAGCTGACATCTGTGGATGGGATTTGTTGCATTGGGTCACTGAGGGAATGGACAGTATTAGGGAGTAATTCTCAATAGGAGAATGGGATCTCATGGACAATCAGAAGAGACAAGGAATTTCAGGAAGATGGAACGGGGTGTTTACAGGTTATAGCCACACCAACCTCTGTTTTGGGAAGTGTAGAGCTATCAAGGACATAGGAATTTCCAAAAACATAGGCTCTGGTTGTAAAATGGTCACATAAATAATGATATGAAAGAGTTCAATGGAAATGTTTAGGGAGGTGGATCCTATATGTCATCGAAGCTCCAAGGACAGCAATATAAATGGGACGCATAAAGAATGAAGGGAAAATCTTGCAAAGCCAGCAGCTCACAAGAACCCAAAGTTTGAATGATGCCATATTGGCTGAAATATCAACTGCGCAATAATTGCACAAAATGGCTGACAACTCAAAGAGTGCGCGCTTTTTTTTCTTTGGGGTAGAAAAAGGATTCTTGGAGTTAGAGGTCTACCAGAGGAAATTACAATAATGACTCTACTGATTTAACAGTACCATCCATTTCACTTCAATTTACACTGCATTGACTTAACATTCATTGAACCGGAAATCACATTCCAAATGTTGGCTTCCAGCAAACAGGAGCAACCCACTTGTGTGGACTAATTCCCTCCTTGTCAGGTCAGTAAAATGATTGCAGTCAACCAAGGCTACTTAAAAGTGGAGACTATATTTCCCATTTCAAGAAATGTATTTTTCATGAGAACAGAGAAGACCCAAGGGGAGGTAAATAGGGAGAAATATTTCCCTTTTAATAGAAGGTTGGATAACTAGGCAGGTTGGCTTTAAGGTAAGGAGTGGGAGGTTTGGAGGGGTTTGAGGATTTTTTTTAAAATCTAGAGGATGGTGAAAGTGTGGTAGAGGTAGGAACTATTAAAACATTTAAGAAGTCTTTTTGTGAGGATTTGAAATGGCATGTCATAATATGGCTGTGGGCCAAGTACTGTAAAATGATATTACAATAGGTAGATGCTTGATGACTGACATGGACACAATGGGGCAAAGGGCCTCTTTCTACACTGTAAAACTCTGAGATTTCGTACTTAGCAATGGAACACTATAGTCTCTGCGGCTACCAAATTCTCTCACTGAAATCTAAATATCACAGAACCTATACAATTGCCGTGGTACAGAAGGAAGCCATTTTGTCTATAATGTCTGTACGAACACTCTGATCAGTTTGACCTAATGCCAAACTCTTGCTTTTCCCTGTAATGTCACACATTGTTTTATATTAACTAATCATCTACTGCCTCGATTGAACCTGCGTTCACCACACTTTCAGTCAATACGTTCCAATCCCATACACTAAATATGTGAAAACAAATTTTCTCACTGTAAATTTGCTTGTTTACAAAATCACTATATATAACTATACCCTCTGATTCTCAGTTGTTCTACAAGCAGGAGTAGTTTCTCCCTTATGTATGCGAGCAGCATAGCTCCTTATGTATGCATGACAATGACCTCCTTGGCAATCCTCCATTGCCATGCAATGTGGGGGAACAGTATGAGGCTTTATTGTGATGAATGTGAAGGATCAGGAGCAATATGCCCTCTAAACAGCTGCGCAGTCACTTGAAGGGTCTGCACATGCCAACCGGTATATGGAATACATTAACTTCCATCTCTGGACCTCGTAGGTCCATGTAGCAGCAGTAAAATATAAACAGAACATAGCTCAGAGTATCTTCAGTGAAATTGTGTTATTGTGCTGATATTTCCCACAGATTATCAGATCATAGATCTCACAGGCAGTTACTATGTCTGGATTCCTGAATGTTACTGTTTAAGAATTCCTGGTATCTATCTACAGTCAAGGTGTCAGTGCAACTTCTTTCAACTGTGGGGTGTTTGAAGACACTGCTCATCTCTTGTATGGATGTGCCTTCATCAGGTCTGACAGCAAAAAGTTACACTCTAACAGACATTTTGCGAGTGACATTCTGTTACAAAAGTAAAATGTTATGTACAATGATTTGGCAGAGGTGTCATAACAGCCTAGTAAGTTTATTTTCTTCTTCTGTCTTCTGTTATGTTCAGATGCAGTCCCAACCTTTGTAGCTGGGATTGCGGTAGCCTGCACTGTGGGTGGCCTTATGGGAAGACAAGAATAGTATCCCTGTGATTAGACCCAATGAGCCCAGGTTACTGAGAGGGTTTTGCACAGATGCAAGCTTGTCCTCCTAAGCTTCAACTTCTGCTTGATTTGGGAAAATGGGCAGGGAAGATGAACAAAGTTAAAATCACACAACACCAAGTTATGGTCCAACAGGTTTAATTGGAAGCACAGTAGCTCTCGGAGTGCCGCTCCTTCATCAGATGGTTGTCGGTCTTTGAGCTGACAGAAGATGCAGGTCAGTGCCTTGCTGCTGCAACCTCTTAGGGTTCAGTGCTTCCTGCTCAGAGGTGAAGATGGAGCTGAGGGTCTCTGGTACTGGTCTCTTCTTATTGGAAGTTTGCTGGGTCCGTGAGTGGCTGCAAAAGAGAAGCGAGGGAATTAATTGTCAAAGAAAGATAAACATTTGTGCCAAATAATAATGGGTTAGGACTGTTAATGGGAAAGCAGTGTAGCACCCTGGAGCTTACTGCTTTGGTTCTCCATTGAGTTTTCCACATCCCTGACATGAGCTGTCCTGCTTTGTCTGGCTAATTCTGGCACTTTGTCCTCGGAGGGAGTGAGGAGCCTTACATCCATCAAACCCATCGGTTTTGGCCTGGTTATGGGCTAAATTTTCCTGTATTGTGCTGAAGGAGGGATACAATATACTGGAAATGGATTCCAGAAGAGTTAATTGTAAAGACTGAGCAGGAGAGGTACCAAGTTGTCCCCATCAACTGAATAGGAAGAAAGGAGGGCAGGGAGGATTCATAGTTTGGGAGGATGAGGTGGGTGAAAGCAGGTGAGTGGGACATGATGCAAGCAATACTCTGAGTTACAGAGTGAGCCTTGGTGAGTTTTTTAAAAATAGTTCCTCCAATGCAGATAGATGCCATTCTGTCCATTGAGTCCATACCAACCTTTTGAAGAGCGTCCAGCAATACCCACCCCCATCCCCGAAATCCCGCATTTGCAATAGTTATTCCATCTCTGAGTTCTTGCCCACAAAGCAGGGTGCAAGGTTCCTTTCTGTGTAATATTGCTCTGGAGTCACATTGTGCAAGCCAGGAAAAGTCCCTCACAATCTAAGCTGGGTTTTAAGTGTGAAGCCAGCACAACATATACTGCAAAGTCCTGATGGTGGCATGCACATTGGACCCTGCTGTTGCTGTTCTACCATTCTATGAGAAAGGAGATGAGGGGGACCATTTACGTAGTATGGTGAAGAGAGGAAGATTATGTGAGTAATATTGCCATGAGCTGTAGCAGAACAGGTGCTATGAATCTGTCTTCAAAACATGAACTGAAAATGGGAAAGTTCCAACAAGCATTGGATTTTGAAACCTTTAGACAAAGAACTGTTTTAGAAAAATAATCATTGTATGAGAAAATGAACCTGAAAAGCCCACAGTTAAAGATCTTGAAATTACTGCTTCTTCACAAGAGCTAATGAAGCACAATGAACGACATCACTAATGATTTCACCTTTAACATTTATGACCAAGTTTCATCTATACAGACCAGTAGCATTTTGTTCCTTTAGTATAAGGTGAAAAGGTACGGATGCTAACAGTTCAGATATTTCTGGAGCATATTTCAGCACTGAACACAATGCATTTGATTTGTTGAATCACAATGCTTGTCTGCAGCATTCAGCCTTTTTAATGTGACCATGGAAACAGAATTAAACTTGAATTCAGCCTTTCCCCACCAGGTGTATTTGACAGCTTGAGTTATTATGATTCAGTTCATAAACGCAGCCAACTTCTCATATGAAGGAAAAGACAATCAACATCCAGGTGATGACTGCAGTGGACACGCTAAGGCAAATCAGCCACATTCATTGGAGAGACAAAGCTTGAAAATGAATTAAACCCATATTTCCAGAAAGCCCATTCTCTTCCTTGTTCCTCCCAGATAGAAAGTTATAACTGATTATCAGTTGGCAGAAAAACTTTGATATGAAGTCATTTGGCTTTTGGAAGAAATAATTACTAAGAAAAAATATAACCTTAAATAGCTTGTGTGCATTAGTCTTCAGAAGAGCCCTGCATAGGTATATGGCAAAGTTTTAAAATTGGTTGTCATTGACAACTTATAAATATGTTTAGGAAGTGAAGGATCATTCTTGTTCCAGTATGTCGTCCAGCGAGTGAAAAGGTTAACAAAGTGATATTATTGACAAAATAATCTTAAAAACATGTGATCTACACTGCAATCAAACATAAAACAACACTCAGTAAGTTAAGCCTTATGGGAAGCACGATGGTTCAGTGGTTAGTGTTGCTGCCTCCCATTACCAGGGACCCAGATTTGATTCCTGCTTCAGGTGGCTGTCTGTGAGGAGTTTGCAAATTATCCCCATGTCTTGTGTGGATCTCCTCTGGGTGCTCTGGTTTCCTCCCGCAACACATTTTCAGCTCTCTTTTCCAGCAACACATTTTCAGCTCTTTCCTCCCACAATCCAAAGATGCGCAGGTCAGATGAATTGGTCATGCTAAATTGCCCATAGTGTTAGGTGCATTAGTTAGGGATAAATATAGAATAGGGGAATGAGGCTGGGTGACTTCCTCACCCCCAGTCCTGAAAAAGGATTATACCCGAAACACTGACTTCTCCACCTTCTGATGCTGCCTGGCTTGCTCTGTTCCTCCAGCGTCCTGTTTGTCTACCTTGGATTCCACCATCTGCACTTTTATTTTGTCTCCACACTGTAAGGCTTCTATGATCTCAGCTTCCAATACCCTTACTCTGAAAGCTGGCCATCAGGGCCTTCTGGGGATGACCTTCCCTGTGAAGTTTTCTGCATCAGCAGCATGAGTGAATCAGAGCTCACTATTTGAAGGATTTTGAATGTGATGGTTCTCTCCTCCAAGCTGTTACTTTAAATGCTGATTCAAATTGAAATTTCAAAACTAAGTTCGATGTTTTGTTTTTGATATACAGTTGTATAATGCATGATGAAGCCAAGGTAATTAAATGGACTAGCCATGCTATAATCAAACAATAGGACAAGCTTGTGTGGGACAGCATCCAGCCCTATATTTAAATCCACATTTTGTTATGCAGCTTCTGACATTCCACCTTCTACAGGGGTGTCTCAAAAATGTCCACCTTTTTCCATCAACCGAGGATACCACACAACTATGGTTGATAGTGCCCCTAGCTTTGCATGATCGATTTCCTACACTTCCACCCTCAGCTCTTCTCTTCCCTCCCATAACACTGATAAAGTTCCTCGAGTTCTCATTTTTCAACCCCCACATCTGCATCCGAAGGATCATAAGCAGCCATTTCCGTTAACTTCAATGGGATGTCTCAGTTGGAAAATCAAAATTCTTAACTTTCTATCCTCAGATAGGACATAGCTTATTAGAATTTTCATTAGCCTCTTCACACACTAAATCTACTTCTGATAGACAAATGCTGATCAAATTAATTATATTCAGAATAACAACGAGATTCTGACATCCGTGGATAGAATAGATTCTTTGACATGTTTATCTAAACTTTTGAAGATAACCCATCAAGTGTTAATGACAGAACAGATACTGAAAATTTTAATTTAATAAACATTTTAGAGGCCACAATCCGTCATTTGTGATGCCATTTTGTATAAGAAAATACCATGAACTCTTTCACAACTCAGGACCTGATATTTATATTTAGCTTTTTTAATCCAACAAGTAAATCTAATACAAAGGCAACTATTCCATCTAAAGTAGAAAAAATGTCAGCTTTTTAACAACTAATTGCAATAAACCCATGTAAAACTTGATGATGGACTACCTGGCACTGACCTAGTTACTGGAAATAACAGCAAAGTATGCAAAGTTGACACTGTGAAATTCAATATTGGTGCCAACACTGGGAGAGCTCTCACACAGACTATTCAAGCAACAGCCTGACATGGATACAGTTAAAATTCAAACCTTGCAATGTCTCAGGCAACACTGCCATGTCCTATAGGCAGGACTGATATAGCCATGTTGGTTGGCATGGCATTATAAAGTCCAAAGAGAATTACCCTGGGAGTCCTCAACATTGACTCTTGACTCCATGATGGTTGATTGCAACAGCTAAACATGTGCAAATTAATTACTTGTTGGTTACCCTCCTTTGCTCCCCACCTCACCAATTTCATGAATCTGTTCTCCATATCAAACACTTATCGAAAGAAGCAGTAAGGGTGGCCATGGTGCAGAATGTTGGTGTGTGGTGCCAGAAAGGCACGGCCAGTCAGGTAGCATCCAAGGAGCAGGAGAATCAGCATTCCGAACATCTCCATGATGAAGAGCTTATGCTCAAAACAATGATTCTCCTGCTCCTCGGATGCTGCCTGACCAACTGTGCTTTTCCAGCACCACTCTCTTGACTCAGATCTCCAGCATCTGCAGTCCTCACTTTCTCTATGGTGCAGAATGTTCTCTGGTTGGTGAGATTTCAATGTCCATGACCAAGAATAGCTCAGCAGCATCACTTCTGACTGAACTAACTGAATACTAAAAAGCATAGAGCAAGTGTGCAGCATGTGGAAGGGACAAACTGAAGGGAAAATATAGATGACCTCATCAAACTCCATGTGCAGATGGATTTGTCCTTCATAGCATCAGTAAGACTAGCCATGACATAGTTCTTATGGAGAAAAAAATCTCCACATTGCGGATACCCACCATTGAGTTGTGTGGCACTATCATCATACTAAACAGAATAGATTTTGTACAGATGTAGCGACTCAAAACTGGACTTACATATGGTACTGTAGGCCATCACCCGCAGCAGAATCATATTCCAATACAATCTGCCACCTCGCAGACTGGCATATCCTAACTTTACCATTGCCATCAAGCCAGGGAATCAATTCTGGTTCACTGAAGTGTGCAGGAGAGCATGTCAGGATCCTAAATGTAAACATATCTCATTAGGCATACCTAAAAATAGGTGTCAACCTAGTAAAGCTACATGCATGCTCATCAATGTCATAGCAAGTAATAGACAGGGCCAAGTGATTTCACAACACAGATCAAATCTAAACTCTGCAGTCCGACCTTATTGAGTGGAGTGGTGGTGGACAACTAAACAGCATATTGGAAAAGGAAGCTCCACAAATATCCCCATCCTAAATGATGTGAGAGGCCAGCATGTTAGTGCAGAGTAAGGCTGAAGAATTTTCGACAATCTTCAACCACAAATGCCAAATGGATAATTGATTTCATCCTTCTCCAGAGGTTCCCATCATCAAGTCAATTTGATTCATTTAAATGACTGAAAGTACTGGATAATTCAAAGGATATAGTCCCTAACAGCATTCCAGCAATAGCACTGAAGACATGTGCCCCAGAATTGTTGTGCCCCTAACTGAACTGTTCCAATATAGCTAAAAGCAAAAACAGAAATGATTGGAGAAACTCAACTGGCCTGACAGCATCTTTGGAAAGAAAAGAGAGTTAACATTTTGAATGCAATGACACTTCTTCAGAAACTTAGTTCTAAGAAGGATTAATGAACTCAAAATGGCAATTCTACTCTGTCTCTGCAAATGTTATCTAACCTTCTGAGTTTCTCCAGCAATTTCTGTTTTTGGTTGTTTCAGATCTTCAGCATCCACAGTTCCTTCTTCTTAAATTCCAGTATAGCTACAACTTTGGCATCTACCTGACAATGTGGAAAACAGCCCAGATAAGTCCTGTACACATGAAAGAGGACAGCTTCAACCTAGTGATTACCATGCCTTAATCTACTCTCTATTGTCAATGATGTAATGGCATTTATCATCAACATCACTTGCTTCGAATAGCCTGATCGGTGATGCCCAGATTTAGTTCTACCAGGCTACTTAGCTGCTGACCTCATTGCAGCCTTGGTTGAAACATGGAAAAAAAGCTGAGTTCCAGAGGTGAGGCAGGAGAAACTGCCCTTAACATCAAGTTCATATTTGACTAAGTATAACATCAAGGACTCCTAACAAACACAATGGGAATCAGGAAGACTCTATGCATGTTGAAGTTCTGCATGGTACAAAAGAAGAATGGAGTTTGGAGGTCAGTCATTTCAGCTGCACAATATCTCTGCAGGAGTTCCTCAGGGAGTATCCTTGACTCAACCACCTTCAGCTGCTGCATCAGTCACCATCCGTCTATTTTAAAGTAAGAAGTGGAGATGTTAGTTGACAATTGCACAATATTCAGCACCATTTGCAATTTCTCAGACACCAGAGCAATCCATGGCCAAATACAGCAATACCTGGAATGTATCTTGGTTTGAGCTGACTAGTGGCAAGTGACATTTATGCCACACAACTACCAACTAATGACTATCTCTAACAAGAGGAAGAATATAGCCATTGCCTGTTGAGACGTCACCAAAACTGAATTTCTTCTCTATTAATTTATGTTTGTTACTGGGTAAACACCATTCATTGCCCATCCCTAATTGACCACAGTCATTTATAATTCAAACCCATTGCTTTGCATCTGGAATCAGATGTAGACCAAATCAGGTAAGGATGGCAGATATCCTTCCCTAAAGAATATTAACGAAGCCCGTGGGTATTTAAAATAACTGACAGGAGTTACACAGTTGTAGTTCACTGAGCTTTTATTCCAGTTCTTTTACTGAATGTATATTTTACTCACTGCTATGGTGGGATTCAAATCCATGTTCCCAGAACATTTGGTTGGGAATCTGGATTATCAACCCAGTGACTTTACCACTTAATAACCACATTTCCTTATCCAGGGATCCTATTATCAACAGTTGGGGAGTTATCATTGACCAGAAACTGAACTGGATTAACCATGTAGATACCATGGCTACAAGAGCAGGTCAGAGGCTCAGAAGTCTGCATTGAATAACTCGATTCCTGACTTCTTAAACTTTGTCCACTATCTTCAAGGCACAGGTCAGGAGTATGATGAAATACCCTCCATTTTCCTGGATGAGTACAGGTCCAACAACACTCAAGAAACTTCACACCGTTGAAAAGAAAGCATCCCACTTAATTGGTATCACATCCACAAACTTTATTCCCTCCAACGCTGGTACTCAGTAGCAGCAGTGTGTACCATGTGCAAGATGCACTAGAGAAGTTCACTAAATCACATTAGACAACATCTCCCAACCACTTCACAACTGCCTTCTAGAAGGACAGGACAGTAGATAGATGGAACACCAGCACCTGAAAGTTCTTTCCAAACCACTCACCATCCTGACTTGGAAATATATCAATATTTCTTCAGTATACTGATCAAAATCCTGGAACTCTCTCCCTCATGATATTATGGCTGTACCTATACCAATGGACTAAAGCAGTTCAAGAAAGCAGCTTACCTCTATCTCCTCAAGTATAACTAAATATTGCCAAAAAATGCCGGCCCAACCCGCTACACCCACATCCCTGGAGTGGAAAGAAAAAAATGACTGTGAATTTAGCACAACTTTCATAATTTCAAAAGTAAAAATGCGCCTGAGGTCATAAAAAGATAGTGGTCTTAAGATGAACTGGTGCCTTTCAAATTGTGTTTGCATGTTAGGGTGCATATTTTAAATTTTGGATATGATGTAGCTCACTCACTTAATTTTATTTTCTCCTTTAAAGATGTTCCTACACTATACTTGAACATACTTGAAAATTGGAATAGTGTGAAGCAACTATGTCCAGTGTGAATTAACATTTGAAACAATTCCTCCTCTTGTCTCTTATGGCATTGATTTATGCTGGATAATGGATCTTCCTAGGGCTCCAATCCTTTTCCCAATAGGAGAACCCAATATATAACTGTAGATAGACATTCAGGATCCATTACTGCTCAGTCCAATCCTAACCAAACCCAATGTCCCAAACATACAAATTGGACATTGATTGTGAACAAACACCTTGAACAGTTTTAATCTCCCTGATCAACTTTAATTTGTATTCCTATAGCAACTTTAATTAATAGAGCAGCAGTAACACATTGAAAGATACTTTACAGGAGCATTACCAAGCAAAATTTGAACTGAGTCACCTGAGCTGATAGGACAGGCGAGCAAAATCTTAGCAAAAGCTGTGTGTTTTATGGAGCATCTTAAAACAGAAGGGTGAGAGAGGTAGAGTTGGACAAACAAGGAGCTTATTGATGGAATTCTAGGCTGAGCATCCAGCCATGAATGGTAAAAAGAAAATTATGGATGCACAAGAAGGCACATTTAAAGGTGTGCAGAGATCTTAAAGGATGGCAAGAAATGAAGGGCATGACATAAGTTGCTTGGGGTAAATAATGAAAATATTTGAAACCAATTATTTTTTGGACCATGGGAAATCCTGTCCTACTAAAATGGTTGATTACCAGAATAGTGACAGGTATGCAAGGTTCACGTTATAAAGAAGGGTAGATAGACTGGGACTTTTTTTACTGGTGCGAATGAGGTTGAGAAGCAATCTGATACAAGTTTTTAAAATAATGAGAGGTATTGTTAGAGTTAATGGAAGTTGTCTTTTCCTTAGGATGGGGAATTTCAAGACAAGGGGGCACATTTTTTAACTTGAGAGGAGATTTAAATAAGACACAAGAGGCAAATCTTTTACATAGAGGTTGGTTCACATATGGAATGACTTCCTCAGCAAGTGGTTGATGCGGGTACAATTACACCATTTAAAAGACATTTGTATAGTTATATGAATAGGAAAGGTTTGGAGGGATATGGGCCAGGAGCAGGCAGGTGGGACTAGTTTAGTTTGGGATTATATTTGGCATGGACTGGTTGGACTGAAGGATCTCGTGGTTTATGACTCTGAGTCAGCAATCTGGTTTACATCTGTTCCCTTTCAGGACATTGGAAATACAAAATGAGGAGAGATGTAAAATTGGATGCAGATTCACTAGTATCTAGTTGACTCAATTGCACAAAATCAAGATCTATTGCTTGGGATCCAACTGGGGTTTCCTTATTCAGAGTTTTTCTGAGATCAACTAAACATGAATTATTTTTGCAACACCTGTGCTCTATCTGGGTCAGTCCCGCAGAGTGTGGTGTATTTACCCATTAATCTATAAAAGAAGGATATATTGATAATGGTTTCAATGAGATAGCACAGATTAACTGTGCCTCAGCAGCAAAATAAAGAGTCCAATTAATTACTTTCCTGTTCAGTAATGCATTGACAATGTTATCTTGACCATTTCCTGACAGGAAAACAAATACAAGCAATTTTCATTGAGGTACAGTTAAGTGATCCATATGAAATTAATAATGCATCATAGTTTTGGCTTTCGCTGTATGGCTTGATGCCTAGTGACTTGCATTAATCTTAACTTAATGCACATTTCTGTGTTTATAATTTGCTTAAATCAACAACTACTAGCCCTGTGTAAGTTATAGTAATCGTTCAGTTATTAATTAAAATGTCCCATCAGGACTTGAAATTGTTCCATTCACTGCAGTTGTTTTATTTGCAATGCATTCTGTTGACAATCGTATCCACACAGACCCATTAAACTGCAGAATCTGAACATCCCAGATCAGTTCTCAGGGGGTTAATTAAGGGATGAAGCAGCACCCAAATCTGTGTGTCAGACAGAACGCTTTAATTTTTCACCAATCCTGCAGCATTCTATTGTTCTGTCGCATGATCAAATGCTCAGTGTTTGTGGTGTGTTTTACCAATGCTATTGTTTATTAAGCTACTAAGTTCTGTGGAAGAGAGAAATGCTGGGCACTGTATTAATTAAACAATGTCATGCACAGCACAGTTAGATGTGCTGATGTTGGCAGAGACATAGGTCTCTGCAAACAGCCTTCAATATGACAGGAGCAATGTGCGTTTTACTGGATTCAATGTTACAGGAGGCTTCCACCAGAGGAAATAGTGGAGAAAAGTGCCTGACTTGTGAAAACTACACAGTTCATTTGCTTAGTAGAAAAAAAGGAATATAAAGCTGAAAAAGGAGCTGATATGCTGAACAGCCGATGAACAAACAGACAATTAGAACAAAAGACAAGGAACTTTTAAAAGGTACTCCTCCTTGTTTAATCAAACAGGGATTCTTTTTTGGGGGGCAATGGAGCTAAGGGGGAAATTGTGGTGCAGCTTGAAATTGGAAATATAAGTTTTCTGAAAACCAGAAATTTCAAAGATTATTGCACTGTGAGGATTGTTTAATAGGAAAAAGTAATACCAATTTGAAGTTTTGCTTGAAGAAAATATGGGAGTGTTACGCACAAGAAGACGATGAGAATCTGTAAACTATTGTTTATTGTCTATATTAAATGAGTCCATACTTTGTGTCACTTTAAATATGTGGATTTTTTAAAAATGTGGCTGAATGCAACTGGTATATGATAAATGATCAGGTAGATCATAACCGCATGTATGTTTCCCTCAAAATTATAGATGTTAATTAACTGTTGTGGTACAAAAAAACACAGGGTGATTTTGTGTCTTGAGCTCACGCAAATACAAATCTGAGCAAAGTTAATCATCTACAGGCTTAGTGTGACTTTTCTGTTCTATTGTCCACATTTAGGAAAGAAATAAGAGCATAAAGAAGTCAGGGATAGCAAAATACAAGTACAGCCATCAGCATGTGATATGCAATCAAGAGAATTCAACTGCAGGATAAAAATCTCTTTTCTCAGTCAACTGAAAATTTTAAGCCAACTTCCTTCTGAAGGCACATTTTCTTTAATAGTGAAGTGTGTTACTGCTGAGATCCAACCTTGTCTCACACGATGTTCATTTAAGCACATTTTCCAAGAGAAGCAGTAAAACTGAAAATGACTGGCACTGATCTGAACTTGTTCAGCTCAAATTGGACCCAGATTCAACCCACACTAGTCATTTCCAACTTCTACTGAATCAAAGAAAGCCTACTGTACAGAAATAGACCATTTGGCCCATTGAATCTGCACAAACCCTCTGAATAGAAGCCCATCCTCACCACGAGTAATCCATCTAACCTGCATTTCTCCAGACTGTACAGAAATGCAGACATGGGGAGAATGTGAAAAATCCACAGTCACCGAAGGCTGGAATTGAACCCAAGTCCCTGGTTCTATAAGGCAACAGTACTACCCAATGTGCCACCAAACTGATATTATCTTATATTGTAGTTTTCACATTTAATATTGCTTTAATTGAAAGCATTATTCTTTGAAAAGCATAGACACTGTTTCGTGATGATTTGGATGCTAGAATGACAATTTAACGAAGAAGCTGAAAATTGCCAAAACAATGCAATGAGATATTCTGGTCTTCAGAATCAGAATATCTTAAGTACTTTAATAAAGGTTTATCAAAAAATGGTTTTCAATGGTCAAACAAAATTGGAGGTAATTTTGATATTGTGTGATTTTATACAATGAATGAGTTAATTGCCAGTACTTTTTACAATTTCCTTACATTTTACTTCCATTGCATCAAAGAGCTACACATTGATAATAAGAATAAAATATAAATATTAGCATGTTTCTATTATCTTACTCCAGATTACAATTGCAGTAAGGCCCAATGTTTCCAACGGTCCAATTTGCTTCAAAAAAATATTAAACATCCTTGTACTTTAAAGCCTAGCTGAGAACATATTTTCTACTGCCAGTTTTCAGACTATGACTGTTACCTGCTGATCCCCTATTCATAGGCAGTCACTACCATCCAAGGAATTAGTGACATCGTCATGAGCACTCATAATAAATATTAACTGGGACACCATGAAGTACCCCATTTTCCGTTTGTGGAAACAATTCTGTGGAATCTCTTATATAAGAGGGCACTCTGACAGTGCTGCAGTCCTTCTGTCCAGCACTGGAGACTGAGTTTCAACTCCATCTCAAATGCCTGGTGGTGGATTTGAACCCATAACCTTCTAACTCAGTGGTAAGATCACTAATACTAAACCAAAGCCAAGATTATGATTAATGCTATAACAACTGTCTTCACTAGTATTCTCACCAAAGTTACATGCCAACAGTCTTTTCTGAAATCCTGAACAGAAATGCTTTTTGATATCCATAGTGTTAAGTTTGCACCTACTCACATTATGGGCACATTAGCGATAAATATGCCAATAATTATTTTTGGTTGAGCATTTGGTTGATTGGAGTAACATTTGAGAGTCAGGATTAAGAGATACAAGGTCACGATAAGCATTTCTCAGGACATATATAAAACACACCCTTTCAAATCAAATGAATCAATGATGCCAAATGAGTGAATGGAAAGATCAAATTGAACGAGTTGTTCTGTACCACTCCCCCCAAAAGTACAGCATGATATATGAATCATTGTTAGTCACAGATTAAATTTGCAGTGAGATTTAATCTTTTAGTGATGATATCATCAGATATCAGCTGAGCAGAATGCTAAGAATGACATAAACCTGCCATACAGCATCAGATTTGATATTTCTGACTCCCACAACAAAACTGTGTTCTAAACCAAAACCTTGAATTGTGGGACAAATTACAATCAAAACATTATTTTATCTCCACGTACATAACATTGCTTTCCTCATTTCTGATGGCATCCAAATCCCCCATTGAAACCAGTTCTTGTAATCACTCCTACCCACTCATTTATTATTAAATATTAAAAACACTGGACTGATTGTAGTGCCGCAATCCAAACAAAATAGTTTAGGTTATGTCATATACCGAGCTGAATCACTGAAACAAATACAATATCCTGTTCCAACACACATTTTCAGCAGAGGTCTGTTGCATGTTTGATCCAACCTTTTAGACGAGAGAGATGAGCTCACTGCAATAGCTAGCAGGCAGCCCTATTCTTGTTCTTAGAAGCCCTGAATGTTTCACAAAAGATGACTAATTTCCAGATTGTTGGTTGGTCCCGGGTTGACTGTCCCCATGTGCTAAACAATATTACTATTTCCAGCTCAATCTCAAACTGGAAGAAATATCAGTTATTGGAAAAAAGCCACAATGTTAAGTGAGAGTTTTCTATCTAAACTTATTAATGCAAAGATGCCATTATTTGGAGCTTAGTGAGTAATAATCTGCAGGATCAACAGTTCAGCAGCCTACTGTGTATTAATTATAAAACCCCATCTTTCATAACAAACCTGAACTATGTAGATTGCACAGACAACATAATACCTTAGAAGTTTAGGCACATTTGTTTTGGTCAAAGATTACCATCCATAATGCTTGAGCAGAAAGTCTCCCTACATTGATCCTCAAGTCTCCTTTCCATCAAGTGGCAGGCTTTGGATAACTACTGGCATTTTGTCCATCTAAGTGTGATTGGGGATTGCATCTCCATTACCATTGCAATGTCCCTTAGTTAATTGTGGAACAAAGGGTCAAACAAGTTTAATTGTTGAGAATTTGTCAGTTGAAGTGGTCAATGGCCAGCTGTGTCAAGTAGGCTTCTAGCCAGGGAGGACAGGGCAAATGAAGCTGGCCACATGAACAGTGGAAGTACAGGAATGTGACTATTAACTTCGGGTGAGTGGGGTGAGTAGAGGTGAAGCATTCACTGAGTGATGGATGACTGATGGTCTGAGCAAAATAGATTGTCTCAAGAGGTCGGCTAAAATGAATGAGTGAGGACAGATAAGCAGAGAGCAATCAAGGCTTGCATTATGGTTTGATAAAAGCCTAAGAATTTTGTATGCATACCTTGCCTTTAAAACAGTTCACCTTTAAGGACTCCAGCCGCTGTGTGACTCAGCCTGGAGGTCAGTCAGTCTGCTATGAGCCCCTTGGCTTACTGTAACATCTGCTTTACAACTTAAGTGTTTGACTGTTTTAAGTAAACTAATCCACAGAGTTAATCAGGACCTAACATGTGATTGATTATGAGATCATTCTCGTTAACATGAGCAGCGATGGAAGGCATTTTGTCATTGAGGTCTGTGTTGCTTGCTTAATCAGCAAGCAAGTTAATCTATAGGCGAGACACATCAATGGGCTTAAGTCACGCTAAAGTACATGAGACAACCCTTAAGGTTTTGTCCATTACAGCTTTAGAAATTGTTGAAAACCTGCTAGTAAACAAGCTATTTCCTATCGAGAGGTCAATGTAATTCACATGACAAAAGCAAATGACCAAGGTGTTTGCTGGATTGATAGCCAGCAAGAAAAAGTCAACGACGGTTTGTTACAATGTCCATAAAAATTTCCAGCTTAAATTGGATTACAGCAGACTTCCTAACAGGATTTCAAATGTTTAACTAGTGTTCAAAGTTACAGTTTCCAGATTCAGGTGTGTCTGATCCAGGGGAAAATAAGTCATTAATATTTGCTTAGTGATTAAGGATGAAGGACTATACAGATGTAACGTATCAGGATTAACAGATAAACAGTTAAAAGATTCCCAAACAATACAGACCACATTAGAAGCCCATTCATAGTCAGATTAAATTTCCATATTCTTTGATGAGAATTTGTGTTAGTTAGATAGAAGCCTCTCGGATCCACAGACTACTTAGTGAGCAGGGGCAGAGTTGTCCCTTGTGTTTTTTTTTGTGATGAGATATGAATTAAACAGATTTGTTAGATTGATAATTATAACCATGCCCATGGAAGCTTTCCAGAAAGATTTGTTATGATGGATATAAGTTTGAAACTATTGTTACAGGTCAATGAAATTTATGGATGCAAATTATAAACTCGGCAGTTGACACAGTCACTAAAACTCAATGCAGCAAGTTATGAGGAAGGTGTGGTCTTCTGCATGAAACAAGGTAAACACCTACCTTTCAATTAATTTCAAAAGGTATTTTACATAACAAGGCCACAGAGGCTGTACCTGAGAACAACAATTAATTCAGTTATAAAAATCCAAATAGACTCTGTCCAAGGAAAACTTTTAAGCTACAATCTTGATCATCTGGCTTGTCACCAAAGTAGTATACACTAAGTGATCCATATATCAATATCTGATGGCATACACCACAGGACAAAGTCTAGTGAACATATATTTCATATTGTCAATCTCATGGAAAGCATTAACACCTCCGAACATGTTTGCAAAAATTCAAATTATATGCCTTCATAAAACTGCTGACTATTTGTTATTAGCTAACCTTGTCACAGGAGCAAGTGTTAAGACACTAACCCTGTAAATTCTAGACAAAATAGCATGTACCCACAGACATTGGAAATCATAATGAAACCTACAAATGGAAAACATTTGATACAACAGTGGTGGCTCAGTGGTTAGCACTGCTGCCTCACAGTGCCAGAGTCCCAGGTTCGATTCCAGCCTGGGGCAATTGTGCAGAGTTTGCACATTCTCCCTGTGTCTGCATGAGTTTCCTTTGGGTACTCTGGTTTCCTTCCACATTCCAAAGGTGTGCAGGTTAGGTGAATTGGCTGTGCTAAATTGTCCATAGCGGTTAGGTGCATTAGTCAGAAGGGGGGGGGGGGGTTATTCTTTGGACGGTCTGTCTTCGGAGGGTCAGTGTGGACTTCTTGGACTGAATTGTAGACACTACAATTGCCTGCAATTGCAAGTGAAAGTGCACATAGTGATCTCACAGTACTCAATTAGTAGAGTCAATTACGCAACAGACATATCATGAGACACTTGGAGAACTGAAAATGAAAGAAGAATGGAGCACTTCACATTAGTGAAGCTAAAATCTCAGTTCTCTATTATAAAGAGAAAAATGAACATTCTAGACAAGAAGGTGAATGCCTAGCTCAAAATCCAAACTTGCAAATACCATCTCTGGTATTTCACCTAAAGGTGAAATCCTTTAGGAATTCCAGCTTCCAGCTCAGCAAACAAAGATAAATGGTAAGCTGGAAGGGAAAGAAAAGAAACAGAATGAATCAGAAGCTCTATATCTAGAGTGTGGTGCTGGAAAAGCATAGCAAGTCAGGCAGCACCTGAGGTGCAGGAGAAGTGACGTTTCGGGCATAAGCCCTTCATCAGGAATGAGTGCCTCGGATGCTGCCTAACTTGCTGTGCTTTTCCAGCACCGCAATCTCCACTCTGATCTCCAGCATCTGCAGTCCTCACTTTCTCCTAAAAGTTCTATAGCCTCAACCCAATTAAAAAAAAACAGATTAACAGCTCAGCAGAAGTAGCTGCAGAAACATCAAGTTGAAAGCAATGCTGTGGAAAATGACTTGTTGGTAAAAACAGGTGAAGCTGCACAGCACACATAAGGAACTGCGAATTACTCATAAGATAATTGTTTCAGAAATAAATGCTAGCAATTGTGCTCTACTGTGAATCGGGCAAAAAGAAAACCAGTCATTGTAGCAGAAAGTAGAAAAAGACCAGGCTTGAAGGAGAAAAAGGGAAAGAAAATGGAGACTAAGCAGTTGTTAGAGCAGTCATAGAGTCATAGAGATGTACAGCACAGAAATAGACCCTTCAGCCCAACTCATCCATGCTGACCAGATATCCCAACCTGGTCTAGTCCCACCTACCAGCACCTGGGGCACATCCCTCCAAACCCTTTTAAATGTTGCAATTGTACTAGCCTCCACCACTTCTTCTGGCAGCTCATTCCATACATGGATCACCATCTGCGTGAAAAAGTTGTCCCTTAGGTCCCTTTTATATCTTTCCTCTGTCATCCTAAACCTATGCCCTCTAGTTCTGGACTCCCCCACCCCAGGGAAAAGACTTTGTCTATTTACACTATCCATGCCCCTCATGATTTTATAAACCTCTATAAGGTCACCCCCTCCAATGCTCCAGGGAAGTCAGCCCCAGCACATTCAACCTCTCCCTATAGCTCAAATCCTGCAACCCTGGCAACGTCCTTGTAATTTTTTTCTGAACCCTTTCAAGTTTCACAACATCCTTCCGATAGGAAAGAGACCAGGATTGAGTGCAATATTCCGAAAGTTGCCTAACTAACATTCTGTACAGCCACAACATAACCTCCCAATTCCAATACTGAATACTCTGACCAATAAAGGAAAACACACCAAATACCTTCTTCACTTTCAGCCATTCAAGTCTGCTTCATCATTCAATATAATCATGGCTGATCATCTAACTCAGTAGTCTGTTTTCACTTCTTCCCCATAAGATTTGAAATGTGCAGTTCATCCCATGCAATTCCATTCAGGGCATCATTGATATAGATATTCTCAATCAATCTGTTCAGAAATATTATTACACACACCTGGAGTCAGTGGCACTTTAACCCAGGCCTCTGAGCCCAGAGGTAGGGACAAAGCCATTGCAAACTAAGTGCCCTAGATGATTTAAATTGAACTTCATTATCTGCTGTAGTACATTTTGAACCCAAGTCGCCCAGACATTCACCTGAGTTTATGGTTTATAAGTGTGTGCCATTACCATTATGCCACCTCCTCCAAATTGTCTTTTCTTGTAGTGAAAGCTGTAATTCATATTTGGAGTATTACTTTAATTAGTATCAACATGTCTGCTGAACTCTGCCCATAGTGCACACTAAGTAATTTGGCATGGAGTTTTTAAGTGCAAAGTGTGGTGGGCATGGATTAGCATGAATTGACATTAAGTTGACTCTGAAGGATATAAAGGGCCATTGGGTAGCAATGGGGAGATTATAACTGAACTAAATACAGTGCATAAATGTTGTGCTGGGTTTGAGGGGTAAGGGCTTGATGGCCTAATATTTAACTGAATCCCAGAGAATTAAGACAGGCTTTTAAACAGACCAGCTCAACTGTTGATAGTGCCTGTGTCCATCTCCACTTCTGCCTCTGGGGTGATAAGCCTGACTATATCCTGCTCGCAGACCGAATATCTCAACTCTTGGAGCACTTCTGCAAGGTGACAGCATGAACCTGGAGATTTCTTGACTCAAAGTTATAACCTTGTGAATGAAAATCTGAAAACTTGAATTTGATTCCAGAAGTTGGCAAAATATAATTTTTCCAGATTTTAGTTCTGAAGAAATTGCATTTCTAAGAAATTCCAGGTTCTCCAATGAACGTGCTTCAAAGCTCTATATGAGTTTACCAGATTTCATCATTTTGGATACTTGCTGTTTGATGCAGTACATGACAGTAGCATTGGCGTTGTCTGCAGATTGAATGATTTAACATTTTCATATCCTCTGTACAATAATTGCTTTATGCACATCAGGAAAAGGCTCAACCTCATCAATTTTTCCCATTGCTAGTTCAGTCTAATTTATTGTCATGTAGTGCTGTCAGTATTCCCAATCATAATCTTCAGAGTGGCACAGTTCTGTCTGCTCACTGGCATTCTGCTGCTGAGCATGTGTTAAGATTTCAGAATCAAGACTGCCACAAAATGATAATGTCATTTCTTTTTTACTTGGAAAATAAAAATTGAGATGAAGAAAATCATTATTGTAAAAATCATTTGGAAATAAAAATGGAAATAGGGCTAACATTTGACTTGGTTCCTTGAATTAAATATCAAACCATGTCAGGGGTGTTGGATGGTGAGGAGGAAGGAAATAAACAGGCAGGTGTTACACCTTCTAAGATTGCACAGGAAGGTGCTATGGGAGCCTGAGGAGATGTTGGGAATGTAAGAGGAGTGGCCTGGTTACTACCCCACCAACCTCAGAATACAAAGTGTTGGAGACCACCATTACTATTTGTTCCAAGGTACTCTGGTTCAGTTGCCTGCCACTTCAACACACCATCATGTTCCCGCGGCAACATTTCTGTCACAGGTCTGCTATAGTGTTTCAGAGAGCCACAGTATAATATTGAAGAAAAACATCTCATTTTACATTTGTGGACCTCGTAAGACACAAGGTAAATCCCCACCCCCCACCCCACCCCTGCTTAATTTAAACCAGTAACACAGAAAAGATTTATTCCATGCAGTAATCTGTGAAAATTTGAGATGCCAAGAAATATTTAAGGTAAAAATTAACAATTTTATTTCTTAAAGTATTACAAAGAATAATTAATTAACAACTGTTTACAACTCCTTCCTCTAACCTATCTTTTACTTTCCCCTCTACAATACTGGTCTGATAAAAATCCCAATTAAGATTTATAAAACAAAACTTATTATCTCAAAACCAGGCAGCTCTCGGTTCTTCTCTGCATTCCTGTCTTTTTCTTCTTCTTGGGGATTCTGTTTCACAGGTTGCTGATTGATAAATGTACCTTTAAGAGAACTATTTTTTCAGCAGACTTTACATGCTGGTGGCTTGGCAGTTCTCCTCTCAACTGTTCAATTTTCTCCAGTCTTATGCCCCCCCCCCCCAAAGCATTGGATTGTGTCATTGGCTTAAAAGACTGTCAGCATACTAAATTCAAACTTGATTGGAATTTGGTATTTTTTGAGGTATAATTTAAATTGATTGGCCTAATTTGAATCTGTTTTTGATTCCAGGCAACCCATCTAATCTAGCTCTCGACCAAATGTTACATTGTTACCTTATTGAGAATACTTGGTGTTGTGTCAGGTAGTTCTGCTAGCTTCTAATTCTCTTTAAGTTACAGTGCACCCACATCTTCATAGCGCCTCCCCCCCTTAAGAAAAAATGAACATCATCATGAGAAGATGGCTTGTTTTTCTATTTTCAAACACATTATCTTAACATACAGATAAGTTTAATAGAAGTTCACGTTAACCTCTTCCCATATACCTGTATACATATATATAACATTAAATAATTGCAAATCTCATCTAAACTTTATCAGTTAAATCGGTGATAATGCATCTGCAATTACATTTTTATGAACCACAGCATGTATAAATTTAAAATTAAAATTCTGTAACATACCACGGTGGCACAGTGGTTAGCACTGCTGCCTCACAGCGCCAGACACCCAGGTTCAATTCCTGTCTCGGCAACTGTCTGTGTGGAATTTGCACATTCTCCCTGTGTCTGCGTGGGTTTCCTCCGAGTGCTCCAGTTTCCTCCCACAGTCAAAAGATGTGTAGGTTAGGTGAACTGGCCATGCTAAATTGCCAATAGTGTTAGGTGAAGGGGTAAATGTAGAGGAATAGGTCTGGGTGGGTTGCCCTTCGGAGGGTCAGTGTGGACTTGTTGGGCCGAAGGGCCTGTTTCCACATTGAAAGTAATCTAATTTCTGAAACAAAATAGTCTCATATTCTTGCCTATAAAGCATTCTAAGAATGTAAGCAGATTGTGACCCGTGTACACATCCGTCTCCGACACATTGTTCATGACATACCCGTTAAAATTGCTGTAAGGTCAGTATCAAACTCAATAGTTCTTTTTTGTTCGTGGAGTATTTTCTCTGGTAAATGTTGTTCTTCTTCAAAAAGTAACCAACTGGCAGTTCAATCCCATACTCATCTTCCTATAGGAGTACAGCTCTAACTCCAATGTTACTAGCATCAATGGCGACTTTAAAAAGGTTTTGAAAAGTTTGGTGTAGCTAAAACTGGTTTGGTGGTTAATATTACTTTCAAATGGTCGAATGCCTCCTGGCATGGTTCTGTCCACCAAAACTTTGTGTTCTTCTTCAGCAATTCGGTTAACAGTGCCATTACGCTGCCGAAGTTTGGAACAAACTTCCAATAGAATCCACTGAGTGTGAAGAATCAAAGCACCTCTTTCTTCGAGGTTCGTCGTGGAAATTCCTTGATGGCCTTGGTCTTTGCATTCCGTGTGGTCAATCTTCCATGGCCGATGTTATGTCCCAAGAACATCACTACTACTTTTGCGAATTCAGTTTTATTTAAATTTATCACCAGCTTTGCTTCTTGTAGTCATTCAAAGAATTCTGCTAACTGTACCATGTGATCTTTTCAGGACTTAAACTTAAGATCACTATATCGTCCAAATAGACTGCACACTTTGTTAACCCATCCACAACTTGTTCAAGAGCCTTTGGAATGTGGTGGGTGCATTCTTCATTCCAAAGGGCATCACTTTAAACTGACGTAGCCCATTTGGGGTTACAAATGCAGAAGTTTCTTTCGCCAACTCCAATAAAGGTACATGCCAGTAACCACGCATTAAGTCCAACTTGGTGATGTAACCATGTAATCGGCTTGTTCAATCTTCTCAATACAGTCCTCTAATCTAGGAATTGGCTATGAGTCTGATTTTGATATTCCAATAATCCACACAGAATCATTGAGTCCCGTCCAGTTTCGGAACTAAGACAATTGGCGAACTCCACTGGCTGTGGCTTGGTTCGAAGATGTCCTTGTCGAGCATAGCCTCCACCTTCTCCTGGATCTTTCTGGCTGTGAAAGGATTAAGCTGATAGGGATGTTGTTTTATTGGAGCAGTATTCCCTGCGTCTACATCATGTACAATAGCACTAGTCCTCCCTATCTGATTCTTTCATATGTCCTTATACTGTAGTAACAAATCTTTCAACTGTGTTCTATGCTTCTGAGACAGATAGCTTACTAACCTATCCCACTCCTCAAGTACTTCTTTATTTTTTAATCTGTTTTGAGGCACATCAAAATCCACATCATCTGGATTTGATTCCTCACTCTGCGGGGCAGTAACTGACATCTGTGTCTCCAGTTCTTACTCTCTCATGTAATATGGATTCAACATGTACACATGACATTACCTGATACCTTATCTTTCTATCTGGCGTCTTTATTGGATGGTTCTCCTGAACCTACTTTTTCTCAATTTGATAGGGACCACTAAACCTGGCTTTGAAGGGATCTATCACTGGTAACAGTACTAACATGTCACCCCCTTGGGAAAATGTCTGAGTCTCAGAGCTTTTATGTGCCATCTACTTCATTCTATACTGTGCCCCTTTAGGTGCTGTTGAGCTAAATCACCTACTCGAGTTAATCTCTCCCTCATCTCCGATACATAATCTAAGTGTGATATCTCCGACTTTGGTCCTGTCAACTTTTCTTTAATTATTTTCAAAGGGCTTCTCACTTCATGCCCGAACATTAACTCAGAGTGAATTGAGTAGATTCATTTTGGGGCATCTCTAATGGCAACAATACAAATGGGATAACTTTATCCCAATCATTCGGGTAATCCTGACAGTATGCTCTTTACGTGGTCTTCAAGGTCTGATGTCACCTTTCTAAAGCTCCCTGGGATTCAGGATGATATGCACTGGATTTAAAGTGTTGTATACCTGAGCTATCCATAACCACTTTAAACAGCCTAGCAGTAAAATTTGACCCTTGGACCAACTGAATTTCTCTGGGTAGCCCATACCATGTGAAGAAAGCTACTAACACCTCCACTACCCATTTTGCATTGATACTCCGTAATGGAATTGCCTCCAGATATCTGGTAGGCACATTCATTATGGTTAATAATTACTGGTTCCAACTTTTAGTTCTTGGGAGGGGCCCACGCAATCAATTATCACCCACATGAAAGGTTCTTCAAATGTGGGAATTGCTGGTTTTATTACCGCCTGTGGCTTACCTACCATTTGGCATGTATGACATGTACGGCAAAAGTTAACCACATCCTTGTACATTCTAGGCCAATAAAAATGTATTTGTACCTTAGCCTGAGTCTTTCTTACCCCTAGGTGACCTCTTACAGGTGGTTCATGTGCTATCCGTAACACCTCCTGTCTGTATGCTACCGGCAACACAATTTGGTGCTCTTCGGCCTATTTCGTCTCTGCACTAACCTGCTGTAGTCTCCATTTCCACCTGTGGATTCTATCTTTCAGATAATAACTCTATTGAATATTCTCTGCTTCCTTTCCAGAGTACACATTCACACATAAATGTTTTATCATCTTGCTGTTGCAAGTCTCTTAGTCTTTCAGGATTAAAGACTTTTGTCTGATCCTCTGCCTGTTGAGGTTTTTCCTGCACCATTACGTCAAACAGGGTAACCACTAACTGAACCTCAACTCCTTCATCTTTCTCTTCACATTTTGCTTCATGCTGTACCTTAACAATAGTGGAATTTGGTTACCACACAGACTGGGAAAATACCAGGATATTTCTGTTTTAACTCCTCAGTTTCTTGGTCTTCCTTGGACTTCTCCACAACATGGGGTATCACTCCCACCTTGGATCCTACCAAATCATTCTCAAACTGAATTCTTGGAACTGTCAATCACTTCCATTGTAACTTCCTCTATCCTGAGTTGGTACTCCAACCTGATCTTACATACGGGAATGCTATTTTTTTGTCAATCTATCCCACAAATTACCACACTCTCGGGGTAAGAGATCAGAAAAAGTTCATATTCACTCATCCCTTACTATCAGTGACTGGTTAGATCTTGTATCTCTCAAAATTATGACTTCTTGTCCTTCTCCCACTGTTCTTTCTGAGTAAACTTTACCCATGGAGGTGAATTCATTTTAGAGATCAGGTACTAATTCCATACCCAGTCCCTGCCTTGGCCGTGCACTCTCTTTCAGCTCCTCGGCTCTTTTTGGGGTCTCCTTTACTACCTTCACTAACGTCACTGACATAACTTCTTTTTCCACATCTTTTCCCACAGTGCCTTTCTTTAATGACCAGCACTGTGCCTTTACGTGTCCAGTCTTCTGGCAGTGAAAATAGCTTTTCCCAGTGTCCTTCTGAAACCATCGGCTCTGTAATTTTCTGTGTCCTACTCCATTTCAGTGAAAATACCTGAGCCGCTTGGGCTTCTTTAACCTGTGGTAAACTCTTACCCAATGCTCTGTCCTCTTCGTTTCATCATATAGGATCTCACCTTCTCCCAACTTCTGTCCCTCAGAGGATGGAATTCTGGCTGTAAGCTTGTCCTATGCACCAACAGGTATTCATCTGCTAATTCTGCTGCCCTTCTCACTTCCTGAACTTTCTGTTCCTCCACATGAATTCGTACCATCTCTGGAATCAAGTTTTTAAACTCCTCTAGCAAAATAATCTCTCTTAGCCTCAAATGTTCTATCTATTTTCAAAGCACGCATCCATCGATCAAATTGACTATGTTTAATTCTTTTGAACTCAACATAAGCCTGACCTGGTTCCTTCTTTGTGTTTCTGAACCACTGCCTATATGCTTCTGGGACCAATTCATAAGCACTTAAAATAGCATGTTTATTCTCTTCATAATTTCTTGACCCCTCATCTGACAGTGCAGCAAATACCTCACTAGTTTTGCCGACCATTTTAGTATGAACTAGCATTACCCATACATCCTCGGACCACTCCATCTGCCTAGCCAGTTTTTTGAATGAAATAAAGAAGGCTTCGTCATCTTTCTCAAAATGTGGCAGAGCTTTGACATATTTGTATATATCACTACCTTCTCTTTTAATCTCCATTCTGTTAATTTGACTTTGCCAACTAAGTCTCAATTTCTCAAGTTCAAATTCTCTTTTTGTCTTTCACTTTCTTTTCTCTCTCTTTACTCAGCTAAGAACCTTCTCTGTCTCTTTTTTTCTCTCTTTTTCCACTCTCTTTTCTCTCTCTCTTTGCCTTTCTCTCTCCCTTTCTTCTCTCTCTTTACTCAGCCAAGAGCCCTCTCTTCGTCTCTTTTTCCTCTTTTTCTCTTCTCTCTCTCTCTCTTTCTCTTCGCTTCTCTCTTTCCTCACTCTCTTTATTTATCTTCTAACTCCATTTTCCTTAATTGTAATTTAAGTTTTTCTACCTCTCTATTGCACTTGTCTGTTTCTCTGACACATCTAAGTGTTTGAGAAACTCCCTTACAATTTCAGCTTTATTTTCGTCCTTGGTTACACCCAAACCTAATTTATTTGCTCATTTTAAAAGTATTGCATTTTTCTTTTCTTCTAAACTTTCTTGGCAAATTTTGAAATCATCTTCAAATCCCAGAAACTCTTTAGCAATTTTAAGAGCTGTTTCTCTCACTTTTAATTTAATTGACCACAGGTTTCCAAAAGTAACAAGTTGCCTCACCTACGTTTTATTTAAAAATCTAGGACATGAACCTGCAGGTGTTTAAATCTACTGGGATTTTTCGTGCCCCTAAATCTTTTCACATCTCTATAAACCAGTTCAAATCCCAATGATGAGCCCTTAAGCAGTTATGACACCGGGTAAACCTACCTGCTTAATTTAAACCAACAACGCAGAAAAGATTTATCCCATGCAGTAATCTGTGAAAATTCAGGAGGCCAAGAACTATTTAAAGTAAAAATTAACAACTTTATTTCTTAAAGTATAACAGAGAATAATTAACTAACTATTTACAATTCCTTCCTCTAACCTGTCTTTTACTTTCCCCTCTCCAATACTAGTCTGATAAAAATCCCGATTAAGATTTACAAAACAAAACTTCTTATCTCAAAACCTGGCAGCTTTTGATTTGTCTCTGTATTCTCGTCTTATATTCTTCTTCTTGGGGAATCTGTTTCACAGGTTACTGATTGATGAAGTACCTTTAAGAGAGCTATTTTTGGACAGACTTTACGTGCCGGTGGCTTGGCAGTTCTCCTCTCAATTATTCAATTTTCCCTGATCTTATATCCCCAAAGCGTCGGATTGTGTCATTGACTTTTAACATTGTCAGTATAGCAAATTCGAACTTGTTTGGAATTTGGTATTTTTTGGGTTATAATTTAAACTGATTGAGCTAATTTGAATCTATTTTGTCTCCAGGCAACCAAGCTAATCTAGCTTTTGACCAAGTATTACATTGTTATCTTGTTGAGAACACTTGGTGCTGTGTTAGGTAGTTCTGCTGGCTTATAACTCTCTTGAAAGTACAGTACACTCACATCTTCATAACAGACCTTATAGCATCTAGGACTCAGCATCAAGTTGAATTACTTCAGAGCCTGATTCCATCCTTTCATGTTCTTTTACCCACTCACACCTGGTCCTGTTATAACATGAGTTCCTCGCAGCATAGTCACCATTTCTTATGTGCTCCTAACCCCATTGTCACAATATATTGGTTGCTTTCATTACAGCTCACCCAATTACAGCTCTTACATCTGTTCTACTATAACGTTGTGGTTGTATTCCTGTGCGACCCAGGGTTAAAGAAAATCACGCAAGAGAAATAACGGGCCCTGTGGAAAACACAAGGTTAAAGGTGAACCACCAAAATTATCAGTAAAAATTGAAACAAAAATAATCGCTACTCTAACACAATGATAGCACAATCTAAGTAAATGCTAAAGTCATATACTTCAATGAAATACTACAATAAAGTTAACGCTGTGAGGGGTTTCTGAGTTAGAGTACGGTATTAAGACAGGGACTGAGGATCATTATCAGCATCATCATTACTTTCAGGTGCAGTTCTGGGTACGGGGTTACGATGAAAGAAAATATTTAGTTGAGAAGTGGATTGCTTTGGTTCGTTGTCCTCAAACTGATTCTTGGGGGTTGGTTTATAAAATGCATTTGGTTTTTGCTGGTTTGCCATCTTTCTTCTTTCACAAAGAAACTGTTCATAGGGTGCGAGATAAAACTTTATGCTACAAACTGCTATCCTGCTGCATTCTGCATTGTCGTCATTGTTTTCTCAGAGCTGCAACTGCTTCTCAACTTCCCTCAGGATAGAAGACACAAGGGAAGTGAAAAGTTCTCGTGGTGATGCATGCTGGACTTCATTTATCTTCAGATTGAGCTTCAATCCCCCCCCCACAGCGACAAGTTGTAGATCACTCTCCACTAATTCAAATCCAACTTGTTTTGCAAGAGTGACATAGTGTTCTTTGATTGCTAGAAGCACCTCTGGTGGTTCAGTGCCTTTAAAATCAGGAAGACGATCTCGAGAAGCTTCCACCAAACTGCATGCAAGCAGTCCTTACTGACATTGCCTCAGGCTTCCACAGTGATATCAATGGCATTCTTATTGTTAAAGCTCTTCCAAAACTGAAGAACACTGTCCTCATTATCCCCTTCACCAGCTGCAATCAGCTTCCTGAATGTGCGCTATAAATAATAAGCTTTAAAAGCTGCTATTGCACCCTGGTCCATGGGTTGAATGAGAGAGATAGAAATAGCATTTTGATGTTGTCAGAAAGCTCACAGTGGTGGGAGGATGGCTTGGTGCATTATCCAGAATGAGGAGAATCTTGAAATCCCAATTTTTTTCTCCTGCAATAATTGCTAAAAACATCCTCGAAAATATCAACAATAAGGTCAGAAAAACATTGTCCCATCAGCCAACCACTTTTGCTTGACCTGAACTAATGACCCAGAGTGGACTTAAGGTAACTCTACAAGGCTCGCGCATTGACAGAGTGGTACACCACCAGAGGCTTAAGCTTTAAGTCTACACTAGCATTGGCGCCCAACAGCACAGTCTTACGATCCTTTGCGATCTTAAAACCTGGAGTGTATGCTTCATTCTTAGAAATGTAGGTTCTTGATACCATTCACTTCTGGAATAAACCTGTCTCATCCATATGGATGATTTGATCTGAGATGTAGCCTTCTTCCTCAATCAATTTTATTCACCACGGTAGGAAATGACTGTGCATGTTCCTTGTCTGTACTGGCAGCTCAGCACATAACTTCATATTATGAAAAGCGTAGCAGTTCTTAGATCCAGCAAGCCAGCCATTACTAGCACTGAAGACAGGCACATCTGCAGGATTTTCAGCTTTTTTCCCTTAGGTCTTCATCCATTTATAAGGCTCTCTGTTTTATGGTGAGAAAGGTGATCGTTTTATTTGATTGATCTTCTATGCACACACATTGAAGGTGCTCTATCTCCTCAAGTTCCCTTGTTCATGGTCCCACATACTTGTTAGCACTCAAACTTGATCCAATGCAGCTTACTGTAATTCTTTCTGCATTGTCTCTTATAGTATGGAACATAGATTCTTTATTCCTGTTGCACGAACAACATCACATGCACTTTCATTATGCTCAAAATGCTTTTATAACCTCCAGCTTCTGTTCAAGTGTCACAGCCTTTCTTTTATGGTCACCACCCACGATGTTTTCACCTGAATGCTTCCTGTCAACATTCTTGCAACTTTGTCCTTCTATATTCATGGAAAACACAGCAAGATTTGCAAATAAAACAGGACCGAGAATTACAGAGTACAGCACGGTACCTTTCAGGAAGCATGCAAGCTGTCTGACTGTGATATCAACGAGGAGTCCAATCCTCCACGCATGCAACTACTAGTGCCGGGCATGGAATCGTGTAATAGCCAACGGGAGTGCACGTTGTAAATAAAAAGTTCCCCAATTCACCAGTCTCATTACAGCCAAATGGCATTGATGAAACATGTGTTATAGGAGAATGACCTGTACTGTTAGCTTTTATTATTAATTATTCAGCTTTGCTTCTGTCCTGACTTGTTGTCCACAATAACCTTGTTTACCTTTCATATCCCTTTCTCTTTCTCTGGGCTCCATTTCCACCAACTGCCCCCTTTCCACCTAGCCCCTGCCCCCTCCCCCCAAAAAGAAACTTAACTTCATCTTCAGCATAAATATCTTTTTCCCAGTTGCGAACAGTTTTGATGAAGAGTCACCAGACTTAAACGTTGATTCTGCTTTTCTTCCCACAGATGTTGCTAGACCTGTTGAACTTTGCAAGAAATCTGTTTTTGTTTCAGATCTCCCGCACCCACAGTTCTGTTTTATTTTAATTAGCTCTATGCTTCATACTCATCAGCCAGAGGAAACATTTACATGATTGTCACACCCCAGAAGAATTTTGTATGTTTCAATGAGATCAACCTTCCAGTTAATGTGGAACCAGTTAAAAAAAACAGAACAACAAATCAGATTGCAGAACAGATACAGCATGGACCTGCAAGCATGAAAACTGAGATTAAAGAGGGACGTGAAGCAAAAAGGTACATGCTGTTATAAAGTTAGCGGGAGAGAGAAGGAAAGATGCTGAAATATTTTTTACAGATCTGTAAAAATGCCAGATGGTTCATCATGGATCATATCCATTATCTAGAAATTGACAGGAGAAACTGCAAACAAAGAGCTGTCACCAGAGGCTATATATTCGCAATGAGCTTTTCTATCCTCTGAGGACGCTTTTCTTCAGTCACCAATTACCTAAGTGTAACCTGATTTTATTTTTGGAAATGCTGTGACATCTATTATATTTATCATATTTAAGGTGACAGTACGTGGTTTCAATACTTTATAAAACACACGAGAGAATAAGACACTGAGTATAAAAGGGAGTATGACCTTTATCAATTGAGTACAGTGCACCAAAGAGAACAAAAGAATGTGTAAAAGAATGCACAAAAATAAGCAAGAGGCAAGAGAAAGTATATGAGAAAGAGCAAAAGAAAGTGTGAGACAAGAGTCTGAGTCTGAATGTAAGCATAGTAGTGAATGTGAAAAAGATTAGGAATAAGGCTGAGAGTTTAAGGAGGAGGGACCATGAGAAAGAAAGGCCACAACAGCAAGACAAGACTGAAAGGCTGAAAGCAAGTATCAAGTCTTAAGAAGAGTGAGAGGAGAGGATGGGAATAAATGTAACTGTGAGGATTGAGCAGAATGCAGGGAGAACCCAGCCATCACCCAGGGCTATTCAGTTGATTGATCAGTCACAGATTTAAATTCTGTGAGGGATTTGTCTCCACAGTTGAAACATGAAAAGTGTTAGAGAGATTATTCTTTGAGAGGATGTGGTGTCCCTACCTAGGCCAATAGTCATTGCCCATCTCTAACTGCCCAGAAGGCAGTTGAAAATTAACCACATTGCTGTGGGCCTAGATCATGCATCGGCCAGACATGGTAAGGATGGCAGTTTTCCTTTCCTAAAGGATATGAATGAATTAGATGCATTTTTCTGACAATTGACAATGGATTCATGGTCATTATTAGACTCTTAATCTGAAATGTTTATGAATGCAAGGGATTCAAACTAGCTCCAACTAACATTAATAATCTAACAGTAATTTCTGCAAATTATCACAAGAAGGCAAACTTTTAGAATTGGAGGAAGTTCTCAAAGTATGAAGCTCAGCAACTATATATATGAGCTTGATGAGACTGTTTCCATCTTTATTGAAATCGTGGTTTGGGGCAAATATATAAGTGAGCAAACACACAAAAGATACTGTTTTTAACTTTAGTTAGAATTGTTTAGTACTAAGAAAGGCAAAAAAAAAACAGACTGCAGGGACTTTAACAGAGAGTTCTGGAAGAGAATGTCATAGAAACGAAAAAAGTTGCCATGGTCCCGAAACAAGGCACAGTAAGTCAGAGATAGCTATAGATCACTAAAAGATGTTTCTGTTTTAGGCAAAGGGAAAAGATAATGTTAATAAAACAGAAAAATCTGGAAAAACTCAACTGGCCTGGTAACGTCTCAGGAGAGAGAAAAACAGCGTTAATGATTTAAGTCCAAAAATTCTTCTTCATAACTGCTATGTTGTTAACAAAGGGAGTGGAGAAATGAATGGTACACATGATGGAAATGATCCGAGCAAAAGACAAAGGGTGATAATGGCAGTAAAGGAGTTATTGTTAGATAAAATAGGTGTTAATGAAAGCTGTGAATAGTTATAAATAAGATGGTTTTGCAAAAAAAAACACGCAAAATTGGAGAGGGGTGCAAACAAAGATGGGTGTGGTCAGAATGCAAGGAAGGGTTACAATCAAAATGGAGAACTGTGATCATGTTTTGAAGATGTTCAACTGAGTATTGGGTCCTGAAGGCTGCAAAGTACCGAAGCAAAAACTAAGGTGGAGGTTGGATTTGGGGTAGGTTGAATGATTAAATTAACTGTTTGGTAAGGAGTGTCTCAAGAGCATTTGTGTTTCCTGAAAAGGGAGAAAGAGAAGCTATGGGCTGGATTTTTTGGGGAATCACAGAGACTAAGTGGAATATTTATAATGGTGACCTGGACCTGGATTCATTAATCCTGCCTGCTTTCTTTGGAACTATTTTCTCTGGGAAGGGAAAGGGGATGGGATGTACTTCACAAATTTGTGGACCCCAAATTCACCATGATATTGTTTCAGATTTCAAACAAATCAATTTTTCATCACTTAAATGACTGACTATCCAGTATGTCACTTGTGACTCAAGCACAGAGAATTTGACCACAGAAGGTTTCTTACGATAGAGATGTGTGGCTAATCCAAAAGAAATTGGGTAAGTGAGGCTTGTGGAAATGGAGGGTTCTTCTGTCTCATTAGGATAATTCCTTGTTTTAGGCAGTCAGGTTGGAGGTTGTTTAGACTGCCAGGATGATGGGAGAAAAAATACAGCAAACCCCAAAGCAGTAGAAGAGAAATGAGCATGACATCATCCCATATATAAACCTGTGAAGTGGGATATCACTCTGAGCAATGGAATGAGGCCAAGAGTGAGAAGAGCTAACATGAAGAACAGCAGAGAGAGAGGAACATAAGATAGCACTTGACCTATATAAGAGGGATGAATTGCACCTAACCTGGAGGGGAACCATTATCCTTGCAGGGACATTCGCTAGTGCTACTCGGGAAGGTTTAAATTAGAGTGGCAGGGGCTGGGAACAAGAACAGCAGATCAGCAAGAAGATGGTTTGAGGGGAAAGTAGATGCTAGGACGAGGAAATCAGAGAGAAAGGACAGGCAGAGACAGGTAAATAAACACGATGGTACTAATGAGCTGAACTGTGTTTATTTCAATGCAATAAGTATTATAGGTAAGGCAGATGAGCTTGGAGCATGGATTGGTACATGGGACTATGATGTTGTGGCTATTACAGAGATTTGGTTGAAAGAGGGACAGGACTGGCTGCTCAATCTTCCAAGGTTTTGTTGTTTTAGACAAGATAGAGAGGAAAGTGAAAAAGATGGAGGAGTTGCATTATTAATCAGGGAGAGTGTTGAATCTGCACTCGGAGCGGACATACTGGAGGACTCATCCACTGAGGCAATATGGGTAGAACTCAAACATAAGATGGGTGCAATCATTCTGATAGAATTATACAATTAGCCCCGCAATTGAGACAGCAAAGAACAAATATGTAGGTAGATAATGGAAAGATGCAAAAAAAAACAAAGTTGTCAATGTGGTGACTTTAATTTCTCCAATACTGAATAGGACTCCATGAGGGCAAGATGCCTAGATGGTGCAGAATTTATTAAGTGCATACAAGAGGTTTTCTTGAAACAGTATATGGATAGTACAACTAGAGGAGGGGCAATACTGGACTTTGTATTACCTAACGAACCTGGCCAGGTGATATCTTTCATTTAGAGAGCATTTTGGAAACTCCATAACTTTTAAGATAGCTATGACCAAGGACAAGTCAGGACCTTGCAGGAAAATACTAATTCGGGGGAAGGCAAATTACATCAGTATTAGGTGGGAGCTAAGGAGTGTTCATTAGGAGGACCTGTTATCTGGCAAGTCCATATTTGGCATGTGAGAATTGTTTAAAGCCCTGCTGATAAAAGTTCAAGACCAGCATGTTCCAATAAAGAGAAAAGACAAGGATGGCAAGGTTAGGGACCCTTGGATAATGAGGGAGGTTTTGAATTTAGACAAAAGGGTAAAAGAAACATTTGTAAGGTTTAGGAAGCTAAAATCGGACAAAGCCCGTGAGAAATATAAGGAAAGCAGGAATGTACACAAATAGCAAATTAGGAGAGCAAGAGGGGGCCATGAAATTACCCTGGGAAGTAGGTTAAAGGGAACCCCAAGCTATTCTATAGATACATTGAAAATAAAAAGATAACTAGGGAGAAGGTAGGTCCACTCATGAATAAACGAGGGAATTTGTGCTTGCTGGCAGAGGATGTGGGTGAGTACTTTACATCAGTATTCACTCAGGAGAAGAATATGGAGAATAGTGAGATTTATGTGGAGCATGCTAATATTCTAGGGCAATTTGAGATCAAGAAATAAAAGGTGTTGGATCTCTTGAAGAGTGTTAAGATAGATAAGTCGCCAGGACCCAATGGTACCTACCCCAGGTTATTGAGAGCTGTAAGAGGGGAGATGGCTAAAGCTTTGACCAAGATTTTTATATCCTCGCTAGCCACTGGAGAGGTCCTGGATGACTGGCAAGTAGCTAATGTTGTTCTTTTATTCAAGAGGGGAAATAGGGAGGATAATCCAGGAAACTATAGACCAGTGAGTCTCATATCAGTGATTGGGAAGCTATTGGAAAGAATTCTTAGCGATAGGATTTACTCACATTTGGAAAAGCATGGCCTAATTAGGGACCGTCAGCATGGCTTTGCACAGAGTGGGTCATGTCTTACTAACTTGATTGAATTTTTCGAGAAGGTGGCAAAGGTGATAGGTGAAGATAGAGTAGTGAATGTTGTCTACATGGATTTTGGTGAAGTTTTGACAAGGTCCCTCATGGTAGGCTCATACAGAAGATTAAGATGCATGCAAGCCACAGAGACTTAGCCACATGGATTCAGAATTGGCTTGGCCATAGAAGACAGAGGCTAGTGGTAGAAGGATATTTTTCAGACTGGAGGTCCATGATTAGTGGTGTTCCACAGGGATCCATGCAGGGACCTCTGCAGTTTGTGATACATACACAAGTGACTTAGATGAAAATGCAGATAGGTGGGTTAGTAAGTTTGCAGCTGATACAAAGATCAGTGGAGTTGTGGATAGTGTAGAAGATTGTTGAAGGACACAGCAGGATATAGATCTGTTGCAGATATGGGTGGAGAAATGGCGGATGCAGTTTATTCTGGGTAAGTGAGAATGCTTAATTTTGGGAGTTCAAATATTAAGGAAAGGTACCCAGTTAATGCAAGGACTCTGAACAGCATCGATGTGCAGAGGGATTTTGGGGTTCAAATCTATAGCTCCCTGAAAGTGGCTACAAAAGTAAATAGGGTTGTAAAGAAGGTGTTTGGCATGCTTGCCTTTATTGGTCAGAGAAAATAGTCAGGATGTCATGTTGCAGCTTTTTAAAACTTTGGTTAGGCCACACTTAGAGTATTGCATTCAATTCTGGTCACCACATTACAGGAATGATTTTGGAGGCTTTGGAGAGAAGGCAAAAGAGGTTTACCAAGATGTTGTCTGGATTAGAGGGTATGACCTATAAGGAGAGGTGAGAAATAGTCGCGCTGTTTTCTCTTTAGTGGTGGAGGCTGTGAGGTGATTTGATAGAAGTCTCCAAAATTACAAGCTGCATGGATAGGATTAACTGTCAGAATTTTTTTTCCCTAGAGTTGAAATGTCTATTACTAAGGGGCATGCATTTAAGGTGAGAAGGGGGGAAAGTTCGATGGAGATGAAGAGTCAAGTTTTTATTTTACACAGATGTTAGAAGTCTGGATCACACTGCCAGGAGTGGTGGTTGAGGCAAATACAATGAGGGCATTTAAGGTACTTTTAGCTAAGCCTATGAATATACAAGGAATGGAGGGATATGGACTGAGGGCAGGCAGTAGGGATTAGTTTCATTTGGTGATATGTTTGGCACAACATCATGGGCCAATAAGCATTTTCCTGTGCGGTACTATTCTATGTTCATTTTTAAGTGCCGACATCTCAACTGATCCTATTTCAACAAGACTGAGATATGGTAAAAGATAGAAGCAAGATGATAAGATTCAAGTGACAAAATCTCAAAAGAGAGCTTTGATAGATAGAGATGCACCTTGGAAGCAAGATATGGCACTACACTCGATCCCATGTCCTGCCAGTTTCGATGAAGATTACTGTTGTCCTCACTTTCTGTAATACCCAGTCTCTTTGTGGTGACAATTGATGGGAGTGAGGCTGAGGGGGAATCTGCCAAAGATCTCTACGTCATTTTCCAATCGCTCACCCGCAGAGTATCTCCAGCGTCACAGATGCACTCTTTGCTCAGGAAAGGGAATCACAGCAATTTCCAACAGATGTGAAGTGAGAGATGTAGAGGGCCAAGAGCCAGGGCATACTAACCCTGATTAAGCAACCCTTTGTGAACAGAAAGCTTTCCACTCAGTCAGCATCTAGATTGTGTGTGATCACAATAATGCCTTTTTGCCTGTTTTGATTAGATTAGATTAGATTACTTACAGTGTGGAAACAGGCCCTTCGGCCCAACAAGTCCACACCGCCCCACCGAAGCGCAACCCACCCATACCCCTACATCTACCCCTTACCTAACACTATGGGCAATTTAGCATAGCCAATTCACCTAATCTGCACATTTTTGGACTGTGGGAGGAAACTGGAGCACCCGGAGGAAACCCACGCAGACATGGGGAGAATGTGCAAACTCCACACAGTCAGTCGCCTGAGGTGGGAATTGAACCCAGGTCTCTGGTGCTGTGAGACAGCAGTGCTAACCACTGTGCCACTGTGCTGCCTGTCTTCCAGACTAGTTGACATTTTCATCCTGAAGCTTTCATAGCTGCCTCAGCTCTTTGAGTCCATACTACCAGTCAGTGGTTGACAGCTGGAGAACAAGGGGTACCCTTTAGGGAGATGGTGGCTGACTCGCTTTACTTCAATGCAAGAGCAGCCATGTGCAGACAAGGAACATCATTGACTCAGTTATTGGGTTGCTGAGGATATTGTGGAGGAACATTCCAGTACTTATTTGCCATTGCATCCAGGACATTTGCCACATGTTCTACAGTATTATGCAGCAGAAGGGCCTTCACACCAGAAAACTGTTGAGAGAGCTACCCATCAAAGTTGGAGGATCCCATGTATCTGAAGGCAATGGATGACAGTTGAGAGGTTTTGGGGAACTTACCTGACTAACCATGATAGTTCCATAAAAGACCAGAATGATATTCAAACTCCAACTGTAAGAAGTGATTATAGAAACTAAGGTTGTATTCCTGGGATGTTAAAAGGCTAAAGGGTGATGTGATTGCCATTATCAAGAAAGGAAATTACGTTTACCAGTTGTGGAGGGCATGGTCTAAAATTGAACTTGTAGGAACTTAAGAAACACATAAAGGGTCGTACTCTTTTCAATTTTTCTTCCATCAGTGGCACTTGTTGCCAGTTTACTTGCATTTATTTTAGAAGTATGTTTTTTTTTAAATTGAAGTGTTAAGGCATTTGAGGTGTGAATGTAGAGTTGGATTGCTGGTCATTCAAAACCTCACTGATGGACAAAACAGGCTCAAGTTGATAAAGGTCCTATCCTTCTTCATATGTTAGGTTGAGAATTCATAATATTTCACAAAAACAAAGAAATAGAATACTGCACAGATGCCCAGTAGCCCTAACGGTGAAATTTAGCTCAAGAAAGGTCATTTCAAAGTTTCTCAGAGTCTAGTATTTCTAGTTTTCCTTCGCATCAATTACAACTGTGTTTCTTCTTACGCATTCACCTTCATCTCTTTTCCTCAGCCTTTCATTGTCTCCAATTTTCCTGGTCTCTCTCAGCCATTAGACTGTGCGAAGACTGGTATGCTTACAGATGAAGAAAAGTAGCAACTGAAATGACTGATATTTGAAGAAAGCAAAAGTTGAGGAGGGGGTGTGTTGGAGGAGGGTTTGAAAAGAGAGCAGGTGGTGGAAATCAGCAGGGATTTGGACAAACTGTGAATTAATATTTGACTAACACTGCGTTAATAGGCTTAAATTAAAAATCTTTGAGAGGTATAATTATTATAGAACACATAATTAGTCTAAATATAACAGCTTAATTAAAATATATGCTAGAGATGAACATGACAGGGAAAGCAGAGAGATATCACCAAACAGTTTTTGATAGTTTCCATTTTAAGTGGGCTGTCCTTTATTGGCTTAATCTAATTTCAATTTTGTTATAGACTCCTAATGTGGCACAAAGCTAATTTCTTTTAAAACAAAGTTTATTCCTCAAGAAGTATTTTCAAATTTGTTTTTCAGGAGTTAAAAAAAAACTTCCAAATCAATTTTTTCTGAGATTGGCCAAAAGATCAGATAGAAGTCAAGTTTGACCCCAGTCCATTCAGAATTAGTTGACTTTAATCAAACTTGCAACACCTGTGTCACTAATAACAACCTGCATTTATATAATCACATTTTATGTTGTAAAACATCTTTGCTAGAGCACTGCCAAATATTATTTGATTACAAAGATATTGCATGATATAAGGACGGGTGACCAAAAACTTGGCCAGATAGGTAAGTGCTAAGGAGTATGATAATGGAGGAACATAAGGATCAGGAGGAGGCCATTCAGACCATTGAGCCTGGTCCTACTCCTATTCAATATGGTTGTGATTCAACTGCTCATAGCTACAACTTCACTTTCTTGTTTGCTTCCGCAGTAACCCTTGATTTGTACTATGCAAATCCAAATTTTCACCACATCTTTCATAGTCATAGAGTCATAGAGATGTACAGCATGGAAACAGACCCTTCGGTCCAACCCGTCCATGCTGACCAGATATCCCAACCCACCCAGCCCATATCCATCCAAACCTTTTCTATTCAGGTACCTATCCAAATGCCTCTTAAATGTTGCAATTGTACCAGCCTCCACCACTTCCTCTGGCAGCTCATTCCATATCTGTACCACCCTCTGTGTGAAAAGGTTGCCCAATAGGCCTCTTTTATATCTTTCCCCTCTCACCCTAAACCTATGCCCTCTAGTTCTGGACTCCCCCACCCCAGGGAAAATTCTTTGCCTATTTATCCTATCCATGCCCCTCATAATTTTGTAAACCTCTATAAGGTCACGCCTCAGCCTCCAACCCTGGCAACATCCTTGTAAATCTTTTCTGAACCCTTTCAAGTTTCACAACATCTTTCCGATAGGAAGGAGATCAGAATTGCATGTAATATTCCAACAGTGGCCTAACCAATGTCCTGTACAGCCGCAACATGACTTCCCAACTCCTGTACTCAGTACTCTGACCAATAAAGGAAAGCATACCAAACGCCTTCTTCACTATCCTATCCACCTGCAACTCCACTTTCAAAGAGCTATGAACCTGCACTCCAAGGTCTCTTTGTTCAGCAACACTCCCTAGGACCTTACCATTAAGTGTATATGTCCTGCTAAGATTTGCTTTCCCAAAATGCAGCACCTTACATTTATCTGAATTAAACTTCATCTGCCACTTTTCAGCCCATTGGCCCATCTGGTCAAGATCCTGTTGTAATCCCAGAAGCAGCATTTTCCATTTCTGCAGAGGCAAGTATGAAACTAGCTCAGGTTTCACTGAGGCATGGTTTTCAGACACAGATAAACATTTAGATGATCAGCTGATTCCACTTAAATCCTAATTTTGGTAACTCACCATAAAAGAAATCTAGAGTGTGCAGAACAGGAGTCCACCAGGGCCACTCAACTCATGATCTCATTACAGCCTTGGTTCAAACATGGACAAAAGTGCTAAATTGCAAAGGTGAGGTGAGAATGACAGCCCTTATCATCAAGGCTTTATTTGATTGAGTGTGGCATCAAGGAGCTCTGGCAAAACTGAAGTCACTCTCCACTGGTTGGAGTCATACCTGGCATGAAGGATGTCAGTTTGGTAGTTCAAGATCAGTCAGCTGAGCTCCAGAACGTCACTGCAGGAGTCCCTCAGAGTCATATTCTAGAATCATCCATCTTCAGCTGCTTCATCAGTGACCATCGGTTCATATAAGGTCAGAAGTGGCGATATACATTCATCCATAAACCAATGTTCAGAAGCTATTATGACTCCTCAGATTCTGAAGCAATCTATGTCCAAATGCAATAAGACCTGGGCAATATCCAGGTTTAGGTTGACCAATGGAAAATTATATTTGTACCCTTTGAATGCCAGGTATTGACCACCTGCAACAAATGAGCCTCGACACTTGGAGGCATTTCCATCATTGAATCCCCATCACAGCAGTTCTTGATTGGTAAGGGGATGAAAAGTTGCAGGGTAAAAACTGGAGAATGGGGTTGAGAAACATTAGATAATTGTGGGTCTACCTACACCAAATGTCTAGCAATGGTTCAATAATGTAGCTCACTTATACTTTTTGTAGTAGTAGCGCAATTAGGGTTGTGCAATAAATAGTAGCTCTGCCAGCAATGCCCACAGCCCATGAATGAATTAAAAAATAAGACTAGGTAAGAGCGACTCAGTTCTCAGTGGCTTTCTTTGGGATAGCTCAGGTGCCCCTCTAGAGAATCCTTGAACTGTTTCCAAGGTCAGTACACCTCTTCTATAGGGGACCATGCATTATGCAGTACATTAGATGTGATCTCAGAAACTTACTTTAAACTTGTACCAAGCCTTCATTATATTTAGACTCCATCCTCCTCACAATAAAGACTAAATTTTCATTTGCCTTCCTAATTACTTGCTGTAGCTGAATGCATGTCCAACAGTCATTTCTCTTTTAAGATACTTTTGAGTAAAATGAAAGAGAATCAGAGATGTAAAATACCCTGCGAATTCATTAGAACCTACTTTACAAAGCCGATATTACCTCCATTATTGAGTGAGATGCAGTGGTTATTTTTTCTTAATTCATTGTGGGATGTGGGCATCACTGGTTGGCCAACTTTTTTAAAAATTTTCCATCCTGAGATATCCTTGAGAAGGTAATAGTGAGCTGTCTTCTTGAACCACTGCAACCCACATGCTCTAGGTTGACCCACAATGCCCTTAAGGAGAGAATTCCAGGATTTTGACTGAGAGACAGTGAAGGAATGATAACATATTTCAAAGTCAGGATGCTGAGTGGCTTGGAGAGGAACTTACATGTATCTGCTGCCGTTGCCCTTCTAGATGCATGTGGTTGTGGGTTTGGAAAGTGTTGTCCAAAGATCTTTGAATTTCTACAAAACATCTTATAGATGGTACACAGAGCTGCTACTGAGCGGCAGTGCTGGAGAGAATGAATGCTTGGGGATATGGTACCAATAAAGTGGATTTCTTTGTCCTGCATGGTGTTAAGCTTCTTGGGTGTTGTCCAGAGGCAAATGGGGAGTATTCCATTATATTCCTGACTTGTGTCTTGCATATGGTGGTAAGGCTTTGGAGAGTCAGGAGGTGAGCTACGTACCACTGTATTCCTAGCCTCTGACATGCTCTTGTAGCCTCTGTGTTTATACGATGAGTCTAGTGAGTTTCTGGTCAATGGTAATGCCAAGGAATTTGATAGTGGAGAACTCAGTAATGGTACTTCCATCAAATGTCAAGGGACAGTGATTAAGATTATCTCCTATTAGAGATGGTCCTTGTCTGATATTTGTGTGATGTGAATATTACTTGATACTTGTTAGCCCAAGCCTGTATATTGTCCAGATCTTGTTGCATTTGAACATGGACTGCTTCAGTATCTGAGGAATCGCAAATGACACTGAACATTGTGCAATCATTGATAAACAACTCCACTTTTGACCCCATGTTAGAGGGAAAGTCATTGATGAAGCAGCTGAAGATGGCTGGGCCTAGGGACCTCTGCAGAGACATGATAGAGCTGAGATAATTGATCTCCAACGACCTCAACCATCTTCCTATGTGCCAGGTAGGACTCTAACCAGCAGAGATTTTGTCTCCTAGTACCCATTGATGTCAGTTTTGTTCGGACGTCTTGATGCCCCACTCTGTCAAATATTGCCTGATGTCAAGGGCCGTCACTCTTTCTTTACTCACCTCTGGAATTCCGTTCTTTTGTCCGTATTTGAACCAAGACCGGAATGAGGTCAAGAGCTGAGTAGCTCTGGTGAAACCCAAAGTGGGCGTCTCTGAGCAGATGCTGTGTAATAGCCCTGTTGATGACACCTTCCATAGCTTTACTGATGATTGAAAGTGTGCTGGGGTAGTAATTTGCCAAGTTGGATTTATCCTGCTTTTAGCGTACAGGACATACCTGGGCAATTTTCCACATTGTCGGGTAGATCCCAGTGTTGTAACTGTATTGGAACAACTTGGCTAGGGGAGTAGCACGTTCTGGAGCACAATAGTCTTCAGTACTATTGTCGGAATCTTGTAAGGACCCATAGACTTTGCCGTATCCAGTGTCTCTGATCTTTTCTCGATATCGTGGAGTGAATTGAATTGGCTGAAGACAGGTATCTGTGATGCTCGGGAGCACTGGAGGAGGCTGAGCTGGATCATCCGATTGGCACTTCTGGCTGAAGATTGCTGCGAACTCTTCAGCCTTCTCTTTTGCCCTTGTGTGTTGGGTTCTTCCATCATTTGAGGGTAGGGATATTTGTGGAGCCACCTCCTCCATTGAGTTGTTCAATCATCCATGACCATTCACAACTGGATATGGTGAGACTACAGAGCGTAGATGTGATCTTTTGGTTGTGGAATCACTTAGCTCTGTCTATCACATGCTGCTTCTGCTGTTTGGTGTGTGAATAGTCCTATTTGGTAGCTTCATCAGGTTATACTTCATTTTTAGGAATGCTTGGTGCTGCTCCTTGCATGGCACTCTGGACTCTCCATTGAACCAGTGTTGATCTCCTGGCTTCGTGGTAATGGTTGAGTGGGGGATATGCTGAGGTTACAGATTGTGCTGGAGCATAATTCTGCTGATGCTGAAGGCCCACAGTGCCTCATGGATGCCCAGTCTTGAGTTGCTAGATCTGTTCAAAATCTGTCTCATTTCGCACGGTGAGAGTGAAACACAACACAATGGAGAGCAATCTTAATGTGAAGGCAGAACTTCATCTCCATAAGGACTGTGTAATGGTCACTGAGCAATACTGTCATGGACAGATACATCTGCAGCCATCAGATTGATAAGGATGAGGTCAAGTATGTTTTTACCTCTTATTTATTCCTTCACTGTTTGGTGCCGACCCAGCTTAGCAACTGTGTTATTTAGGACTCAACCAGCTCAATCTGTAATCCTGCTGCCGAAACACACTAGGTGGTAGATATTGAAATCCCCCACCCAGGGTATAATTTGCACACTTGCAACCCTCATTGCTTTCTCCAAGCATTGTTCAACATGGCAGAGTATTGATTCATCAGGTAAGGGAGGATGGTGCTTGGTAATCAGCAGGAGGTTTCCTTGCCCATATATAACCTAAAGCCATGAGACCTTATAGGGTCTGGAATCAATGTTAAGGACTCAGAGGGCAACTCCCTCCCAACTGTACACTACTGTGCAACCACCTCTGGTAAGGTCCTAAGGAGTGTTGCTGAACAAAGAGACCTTGGAGTTCAGGTTCATAGCTCCTTGAAAGTGGAGTCGCAGGTAGATAGGATAATGATGAAGGTGTTTAGTATGCTTTCCTTTATTGGTCAGAGTATTGAGTACAGGAGTTGGGAAGTCATGTTGCGGCTGTACAGGACATTGGTTCGGTCACTATTGGAATATTGCGTGCAATTCTGGTCTCCTTCCTATCGGAAAGTTGTTGTGAAACTTGAAAGGGTTCAGAAAAGATCTACAAGGATTTTGCCAGAGTTGTTGGAGGATTTGAGCTATAGGGAGAGGCTGAACAGGCTGGAGTTGTTTTCCCTGGAGCGTCAGAGGCTGAGGGGTAACCTTATAGAGGTTTACAAAGTTATGAGGGGCATGGATAGGATAAATAGACAAAGCATTTTCCCTGGGATGGGGGAGTCTGGAACTATAGGGCATAGGTTTAGGGTGAGAGGGAAAAGATATAAAAGAGACCTACCGGGCAACCTTTTCACACAGAGGGTGTTATGTATACGGAATGAGCTGCCAGAGGAAGTGGTGGAGGCTGGCACAATTACAACATTTAAGAGGCATTTGGATGGATATATGAATAGGAAGGGTTTGGAGGGATTTGGCCCAGGTGCTGGCAGGTGGGACTAGATTGGGTTGGGATATCTGATCAGCATGGATGGGTTGGACATAAGGGTCTGTTTACATGCTGTACATCTCTATGACTCTATGACTATGACTCTGCAAGGCCTGTCCTGCTGATGCGAGGGGACATAACCAGGGATGATGATGGTGATGTATGCGACATTATCAGGTAAGATTCCGTGAGCGTAACTACTTCAGGCTATTGCTTGTCTAATCTGTGAAACAGCTCTCCCAATTTTGGCACAAACTCCCAGAGGACTTTGCAGGGTTGGCAGTGCTGTTTCTGCTGTTGTCAGTTCTGGTGCCTTGTTTGATGTTGGGTGGTCCTGTTAGTTTCATTTCTTTCTTGAGACTTTGTAGCGAGTGATACAGCTGAGTGGCTTGCTCGTTTATTTCAGAGTGTAGTTAAGAGTCAACCACATTGCTGTGGGTCTGGAGTCACATGTAGGTCAGACCATGTGAGGATGGAAGATTTCTTTTCCTGAAGGACATTAGTTAGCCTGATGGGTTTTTCCAACAATCAACAGTCTTCAATCGATTCATAATTTCAGATGTCTTTTTAAAATTAAATTCAAATTCCAAGATTTACCACGTGGGATTAAAATCTGAATCCTTACAATGTTAGTTGAGTTTCTGAATTAATAGTCTAGCAATAATGGCTAGGTTATCACCTCCCCCTTAATATAGTGTTCTGCACAAAGTGGACTATGGGACAGGAATTTTGCTAAAACAGCTAGTTCATTAACACAGGTTACTGCAGGTATCAAGCAACAAGGGTCCTGGAAACTGGGCAAAATGTGTGCTTATCCAAGTAAAAGATCTCATAGTTGCACTAGTAAGTCGTATACATAACAGAGATTAAGCTAATTGGCAAAATTGCAAATGAGTGAAAAGAAGTCTTTTTTTAAGATAACAAGCTTTTATGATCTGGAATATATTGCCTGAATGGATGGTGGCTACAGATTCAATAACTTTCAAAGAGGAATTGGATATATACTTGCAAAGGAGATGTGGTAGAATCAAAAGGAAAGAGTCAATCAGGTGGACTGATTTGATAATTCTTTCAAATGAGTGGCCTTATTCAGTGCTGTATGCTTAAATAAAATGTGCATTAATGTTGAAAAATGTATCCTTGGTATCTCCTTTAATGAAATCTAATTAGTATTACAAAAGTATTATCCACATCTATTTTCGTGTTTTATCAGTGTTTTCGCAGTCTTTTCTGTAATTTGCTATAAGTGCACAACTGCATGGCCATTATTGCATCCAGATACTTCTCTGAATGAAAGAGGCTGAAATTTCCTGTGCTGTTGTCACTATTGACATTTGTACATCAATGACAGTGACATTGTTTTACAATCCAAATGCTGTGTGAAATTATGCCTTACATCATTTCTTATGCCACATCATTATACCTCTCTGCTGTCACCCTTGGTGAAAGAAATACAGTTCTTGACTATTGACCAGGTTTGTGTAACCATGAGGCTTGTGACTTGGGATCCTATTTTTCACATGGGAGAGATGACCACCTTCTTTCTTCTGGTAATTTGTAGTTGGAATGGTTTGCTCTTTCCTAAGAATGACTGCTGTCTGTCTCTGGTAGATTTTTGCAAACTCTTTTTATTTACACTATCATACACAATCTTGTTCACTTTACATACAGCCCTCACCAGCACAGACTGTTCCATTTATTCTTCACAGCCTCTTTCACATAACTGGTAATGCTACTGTTCCATCATAATGTCAAGCTGCATCTCATTACCATGTCCTTTCTTATTACTGTACAGCTCCCCCCCCCCCCCCCCCCCCGCCCCCTCTTTCAACATACACACATATACATGCACGCACGCACATGCTCTCTCTCTCTCTCTCTTTAAATTCAACAGAAATATTTTGTACTCATATTTGACAGCACCAGCCTGTAAAATAGTGATACTGATATACCTTTGGTGACCTGGCTGCAATATGATTTATAGCTCCACATTGAGTTTGAAAAGGAGTAAAACTCATTTCAGTATTTTGGTCTGGTTCTGACTGAAAGCAGCAATTTCTCAAATGGAAAGAGGCAGCCAATGGAAAATTGACAAATTATAGTATATGCTGCAGTACCATTGGTACCCTGAAACTTTGATCCATGTAAAATTAGGTATCATTGTTCTTCCACATGCAAGGACTAAAATGTCCATGAATCTCCAATTATTATATTTGCAAGACATCAACCTTTGCCCTTATCCAATTCTGCCATCTGACTGATCTTCAGTTTCAGGATCTTCACTCCATAATTGACAAACATATCTTCAGTTGACTGGGCTGTAGCTTCTGAATTTTTATTTCTGAACCATTCCTGCGTGTCGGCAGCTTTCTCTTCATTCCTCCTTTCAGATGGTCTTTAAAACCTACCTCTTTGACTAAGTTTTTGTGCTTGATTAAGTCCTTGGTGTGTCTTGGTGTCAATTTTAGTCTGATCATGCTCTTGTGGAGCATAGTGGTATTTTTTAGTATGCGAAAGGTGCCATACAAACACAAAATATAGTTGTCTGTTTAATAACCTCTGCCTAAATGAAGCATCTTTGTGATGTGCCAGGCACAGAGCTGATTTAAATTAAGATAGCTGCAATTCAAAATAGATAAATGGGCCCACTTGTGGTGCTGTGGTAGTGTTCCTACCCTTGGACTGGGAGGTCTGGGTTGAAGTCCCACCTGCTCCAGGACTGTGTAATAACATCCTTGAATAGCTCTAAATGTCAAATATTTCTGAAGAATTAGGAATTACTGAACAAGTAGGCATTTAACTGCCTATGAATCCTAAATCGATGTCATCTATTTGGAAATTAAAGCACTTCTGTGGTTTGATGCACAGGATGTCATATGTCCAGAGTTCTATTCTACAACTGTACTGAACTTTAATTGGTCTGCTGCAACACAATATAAAATGAGCTGGTCATTAAATATAGATTTCCTTCTTACCTATGAGAAACAGTCATTCAAATAATATAAGTGAAAAGATTAAAATGACGATAAAACTACATTTTTCTCTGATATTCAAAATGCAGATCATAACGTTGTATATTTTGAATACCTCTATAAGTACCGATGTTCCATTTGTAAGCTATAAGGTTCTGACCTTTCCTTCTAAGTACAGATTAGGCAGTCTTGCAATTGTATGGTGGCCAAGAACTATCTTCTCTCATTCTTGTGTTTTGAGAAGCTTGTTTCTGAGAACTCATGATCTCTGTGAGTAACATTAAGCCCTTATCCAGAGATGAGCCATTTTGCTACCAGGTTTGTTACAGACATGATATGCCTGTTCTTATACTCAATGTAATTATCGTTTGGCATAGTGAGCATGCATTGACAGTCCTACTTGGAGTTCGTGAGGACTGCAGATGCTGGAAAGTCAGAGTCAATAAAGTATAGAGCTGAAAAAAGTACAGTAGGTCAAGCAGCATCAGAGGAGCAGGAGGGTCAATGTTTTGGGCAGGACCCTTCACCAGGACCTTTATGTTGATGAAGGATCCTGACCCAAAACGTCGACTCTCCTTCTCTTCTGATGCTGCTTGATGGTCCTACTTCCATATGTATGGTATGTCTTTCCTTTAGTTATCTCTTAACAACAATGTTTTCTTGGAAATGTATGGTACATGTGCTGCTGGTAAGTTACAAATTCCCAGACACCTCTGCAGGTTTTCATTGCCATGGAACTAGACATATATTGTACATTTTCAAATTTGCTAGGATCAAGATGGATCCGATAAGATAAAGCCATTGGGTTGATCTGACCTACATTTACCTGGCACCATTTGTTGTTGAAGACCATCCTCTCTGGAATAAGCTGTCGCCATTGCAGAATGTAGATTTTGATTGTGCTCTACTTTTGTCTTGCTCTTCATTGGAATAACATTGGCAACACATCCATGGATACTTTCTGTAATCCTGTCCATACGCTGCAGGAGCGTAGCTTGACTGATGGATTGAAAAGTTGTCTCGAGAAGCAATATTTTCCAAATATTATTCGGAAAGTTGTGATTTCTTCTGATTCTTTTGCTAAGTGAACCAAACAATATCTGTTTTTTGGCAACCAGCTTGGAGAGGATGTTAACTCCTGTGATTTGGGGAAGATTTATGTTAAACATACCCTGACTGTGACACTTTTCTTTAATATTCATATAATAGAACTATACTAATCTGTGTGTTGATGTATGCAATAAATGTTACCATTATGCTGCATGCTGTCCAACTCAGTCATTAGCTTCTCTTGGATGTGAACATTGCGTTTGATGAAAGTACTTGAATGATGGAATTGTGTCTTCTCTGAGATCACATAGTTGTAACATCACTGGATTAGTATTCTAGAATATGAGACAAATATTTTGAGCACATGGGTCAATTCCCACCATGGCAGATGATGTAATTTGAATTGAGCAAAAAGGAATTAAACAAAATCACTTGTCTAATAGCAACTTATGTCAATTTTTATTAAAGTACATCTGTTTCATGAGTCTCTTTTAGATTAGATTACTTACAGTGTAGAAACAGGCCCTTCGGCCCAACAAGTCCACACTGACCCGCCAAAGCGCAACACCCAGACCCATTCCCCTACATTTACCCCTTCACCTAACACTACGGGCAATTTAGCATGGCCAATTCATCTAACCTGCATATTTTGGACTTTGGGAGGAAACCCAAGCAGACACGGGGAGAATGTGCAAACTCCACACAGTCAGTCACCTGAGGCGGGAATTGAACCTGGGTCTCTGGCACTGTGAGGCAGCAGTGCTAACCACTGTGCCACCGTAGGGAAGGAAGTCTGCATCCTTACCTAATCCAGCCTACATGTGATTCCAAGCCAATAGTAATGCAGTGGACTCATAACTGCCCATTGAAATAGCCAAGCAAGTCACACAGTTCAAGGGAGTTTGAAGATAGGCAACAATTGCTGGCCAGCATTGCTCACCTCCCATGAACAAATAACAAAAATCAACTTTGAAATTTGCTATAGCATCACATATGTCAAGGTGCAACTGTTGAAGGTCCTGGACTGACTCAACATGAGTAATTTTGGTCTCATCAGCTACATATTTTGGTGATTTCATGAATGGTCATAGTATTGACATCCCTGTACACTGGTAATCCTGTTCCTACTGGCTTCATCAGTTAAAATGCCTGTGGTTTCCAAGCAGAATTGTCATAGGTGCTTTTAGTTATCAATAGGTCAATGCAAGGGATGGTGTCCCATTATTTGTGGTTGACTTTGCTGTCATAGGTTGCATCATTGATGTTCAATAGTCCGAGTGAATATCCTTTGACATTTAGTGAGAGCATGTTTGAACTAGGTAATTTTGTTCTTGAGTGTACGTTTGCCAATTTTCATCAGGCTCATGGTTTTAATAGTGACAAAAGCTTCTAACTGTTTGAATTTGTGAATGTGACCCCCCCTATTTGGACGACATCGAATGCAGGTTTGCACTCTCATTGAAGCTTCTTCCAGTCTGAATCAATGCTAGTCAGTCTTGCTGCTAACGTCATGTACATAACTGTGTGATACAGGACTCTGATGCACTCTCTGTCGTTGCTAAGGGTGTGCTGCACATGTTTTTTGTTTAGTTGAATCTTATTGGACTCTGGGTCCTGGGTTTGGAACCAGATTTTTTTGCATTTCTGAGCCTTGTGTCCTTCAGTACAGCATGGCTTTTGAAGATCTTGGAATGCAAGGTGGTTTCACAACGAGTTCAATAGACTTATACAGCTAGATACTTTGTGTTCTGGTAACCATGCCAGTACTGGTAATAGCACCTATTACTTGGAGATTTGTGCCTTGCTACACTGACTTTCATCTTTTCAGCTGACTTTAAGCGGCATGTCAATGTCATAACCTTCACTCTCAATGCCCTTGGGGAGGGAATTCTAGGTTTTGACCTAGCGATAATAAAGGAAAGGTAATATATTGTCAGGATGATGAATGAGTTAGAGGGGAACTTTCAGATGGTGTTGTTCCCATGTATTTGCTCCCCTTGTCCTTTTAGATACAAGTGGTTGTGAGTTTGGAAGGTGCTGCGTGAAGATCTTTGTTGAATCTACTAAGTGCCTGTGGTGGATGGAGTGGGTGCTTGTGGATGGGGTGACAATCAAATGGGCTGCTTTGCCTTGGATGGTGTCAAGTTTTTGAGTGTTGCTGGAGCTGCACTCATCTAGCTATGTGTGGATCTCTGACTTGTGACTTGCAGGTGGTGGACAAGCTGTGGGGATTCAGGAGGTGAGTCCTCACTAGAGTATTCCTAGTTTCTGACCCTCCCTAGTCGCCATTCTGTTTATGTGGCAAGTCCAGTTGAGTTTCAGATCAATGTGAACTCAAATGATGCTGACTATGGGGGATTCAGTGACGGTAACACTATTGAATGTCAGGGGGTGATTTGTAGATTGTCTCTTAATGGAGATAGTCATTGACTGTAATTGTGTGGCACAAAGGTTACTTGCCACTTGCACCTCAAGCTGGTATATACATGTCTTACTATTATGAGATAACTCTGGAGAAGTTCACCATGCTGCTACAATGCTTTTTTCAGCTTTTTACTTAAAAGAAAATCTATCCTGTTCTGTTTCATCAGCAGTTAACAGGGTCACAAATAAAATACTTCCATTATTCTCCTTGGGCTTGCATCATTGCCTTGCTTATTAGAAAAGTCACCAGCATTGATTACCTCTTAAGGTGGTGACAGAACACTGTACCATTCGCACCTTCTCAGCAGTCTGTTTCCCCTACTACCAACATTCTAGGTATTACCATTAATCAGAAACTTAACTGAACCAGCCATATCATTATGGTGGGTGAACCCGGGTGGACAGAGGAAGTGCTTCAGGAGTGCCTCAAAGCCTTGCTGGTGAAGTGTGGCATTCCCACAGATACTGGGAATCACTTACCCAAGATGGTCCAAATTGGACGGGGAGCATCAGGGAAGGTGTCGAACACCCTGAGACTTGCTGTCAGGAGAAAGTGGAAGCCAAAAAGACAAAAACAGGGCACTATCACAATAATGCCCCACCCATCCCTTCCCGCGACCACCACCTGCCCCAAGTGTAACAGAACCTGTGATACCTGTGTCAGCCTGTACAGCCACCTACAGGTTCAACCTGAAAGTGAAAGAGGGTCATCCGTGTCTATGAGGGACCATCGATGATGATGTAACTTCAAGCATCTTTCAGAGACTAGGAATTCTGCATGAGTAACTTACTCGCTAACTTTTTAAAATTTGTCCGCTGTCTACAAGGAGCAAGTCAGGAATTGGATGTCTAATCTCATTTGCCTGAATGTGTGCACCTCCAACAATACTCAAAAAACTCAACACCAATCAGGATAAACCAAAACACTATTTCAGAACTTCATCATCTATTACTTTAAGTATTTATTCCCTTCCACTACCCATGCATAATTGCCGTAGTATTATGTATAAACCTCTTTTGACCATGCTTTCCAATGCACAACCTCTACCACTTCAAAGGAAAAGGGCAGCAGAAACACAGGGATACCACCAGTAAGTTTGTCTCCATGCCACACACTATCCGAACATGAAACTCTATCACCATTCCTTTGCTGTTATTGGGTCAAATTCCTGAAACTCCCTTCCTCACATCACTATGATTTTTTTCTATAGCAGACAGTCTTCAATAATTCAAGAAGGCAATTTATCATCCCATTCCCAACGGCATTTGGGAATGAACAATAATGCCTGCCTGGCCAGAGACAATCACATTCCACTAAAGAATAGAAATAAATGTTTTGCTAAGACTTCTTTCTTCATTTAAATGAAAAGCTAGTGCAACACAATAACATTTCAAAGGCTTCAGATCATAACTTGCATTGTTAGAACAGCATCTGAGTAATTTATCAATGTCATTCCAAACTTGCAATGTGCTACTTCCTTCAAACACACCTGTTAAATCTCATATTTTCCAATCAGAAGTCAAAGTCCGGTGGTAGATTCAGCTATTATTGTGGTACAGCTTCATTACAGGTTCAGATTTTCTTTTAAGTAAGACAGACAAAAGATTCAGATTGTATGCAGTTAAAACTTAGGGCTCACATGCCGCCCTTTGATACTACTGGTCAGCGGCTCTGGGTTATCCCTCTGTGATTGGCTGTCTGTTACAGCATCTTAAACAGATGGACAGGCTGATGGTCCAGCCCCCATCATGATGTTTTCACAGACTTTAATGATAAGAGGCGGGCCACATCTAGTGCTTGGAACTGGATTGAATATTTTCTTTTGGTGTTTTTTTTTTGTATAGATGTGGATCTATAACTACCTCTGAATCCATATCTATGATAATCTGAAGATTCTAAACTAAAACCTACTTTTAATATTGTAAAAGATTGATTAAATAATTCAAGAGAAACACCTACTTAGTGTAAAATGTTTTTATCTATGTAAGTAATTTCAGCTGCACATTCTTTCTCATCCAGTAACCTTAATTTGTACAAAGCTGCTTATTTGCTGAAGCTACAGTAAGCAAATGTTTTCCCACATGCTCTAACTACTGTCAACCATGTTCTGCAAACTTGTTAGGAACAGTTGTCAGCCATTTTGTGCCATCCAGTCATGGATAGCCCAAACAGCACCCAGCTTGTATTATTTTCTGTATAGCTGCTGGAAATTAAGGGAAGTTTGATTCCATTTGGTGACATTTTTGTTAGCTTTGCTTACAAGAGACTACAATAGTAAGAAATTGGCAGTGTATTTGATTCAGGCACTTGAAACCTGAAATGCAAATTATTGGCACATGGAAACGCTGGAGGAGTGAGCAGGACAGACAGTAGCTGTGGATAGAGAAACAGAGCTAAGTTAACTGGTCAATTTCCTGTGCAGGAGGAACATCAAAGTACTACGGTGCCTTGCCAAACATAACCACAGAGCAACATAGATGTCTTTGATCCACAGTGCCTTTTTGGATGTAGAATGGTGTAGAATCATATAGTAAAGAAGAGGCCATTTGACCCATCTAGTCTTCCCTAATAAAAAAAACTTAATCTAAATCTACGATAGTCACACTTGCCAGCACTTGGCCCATTGTCTTAAATGTTATTCCATTTCAAGTGCTCATCCAAATACTATATTGAGGTTATGAGGTGTTCTTCCTCAACAATCGTCCAAGGTACTGCGTTTCATTTTTGTAACACCCTCTGGATTATTTTTTTCTTTGCTTAAATCCCCTCTTGACCTCCTGCCTTCCACCTTAATATTATGCCCCCTATTGTTAACTTCTCAGGTAATGGAACAGCTGCTTTCTATCCACTCTGTCCGTGCCCCTCATAATTTTATGCACCTCAATCAGGGTCCCCTCTCTGTCTTCTCTAATCTAACGAAAACAACCCCTGGTTAGTGCTGGAGGGCCTGTTCCTGGGCTATACTGTTCTAACCCAACCTTATGCAGCCTCTCTTCAAAGCTAAATTGCTCTACCCCAGGTAACATCCTAGTGAATCTCCTCTGTACTCCCTCCAGTACAATGGCATCCTTCCTATTGTGTGTTGACCAGAACTACACAATACTCCAGCTGTGGCCTCATCAAAGTTTTGTACAGCTCCAATGTAACCCATAACACATAACATATTCCAAATACCTTCTCACCTACCCTATTAATCTGTCCTACCATCTTCAGGGACCTGTGAACACGACTCCCAAGGTTGTTCTGTTCCTCTGAGCTTCCTAGTGTCCTGCTATTAACTGAGTACTCCCTTGACTTGTTACTTCCCTCCAAAGTGCATCATCTCACACTTAAATGCATTAAATTTTATCTGAAAAATTATTTTATCTTTTCAGATCAACTTGTTCAGGTGTGTTGACCTTCTAGCCGGCACAGGTCACGAGATTGGGAGGTTTCAATGAAGAACTTCCTGCATTTTGTCATGTATATGCTACGCACTGTATGCAGGTGATGGAGGGGATGGAGGTTGAGGATGATGGCTGTTTTGTCCTGGATGCTTGAAGCTATTTTAGTGTTGTTAGAACTGCCAGGCAAGCAGGGAATATTTGATCACACTCTTGACCTGTCCCTTGTAGATAATGAGCAAGATTCGGGAGTTCAGGAGGTGAGTCACTCATTGCAGAATGCTTAATCTTTGATTTGCTGTTGCACTATTTTAGTGGCTGGTCCAGTTAAGTTTCTGGTCAATAGAAAGCTTGAAGACTGTTGACAGTAAGCAATTCAGCCATGGTAATACAACTGAATTTCAGGTGAAAATGATTAAACTTTCTCTTATTGGAGATGATACAGGTACATGTGCAACATAAATGTTATTCCTGTTAATGTCCCATACCTGAATGATTTTCAAACCTCACTGTTTTCGTTATTGAGTCACTGCACATAAAAAGAAGTAATATCGTGCCATGTGTTCGAAGTAAAACAACAAGGATATGCACAAAGTATTTGTCAAATCTGAACTCTTTACCCAATAGATCATCCCAGGTTGAAGATAGGCTCCCTGCTTTTTTTCTAGCGCTTTCTGCTTTTCTGACATATGTTCATTATTTGCTTTTTCTTCTGATCTCTGCAAATCAGGACAGACTGCAAAGGAACAGCAAACTGTAAATAAGGCCTGCCGCTACGTTCTCAAATGATTTTAATTGTGCTGTTAACCTTGCTAATCAGTTAAATCTTATACCAGCTGAGGCACTATCATTCCATTGATTAATAAATTACCCAGGATTCCTACTCCTGATTGCCAAACAGTAAATAGGATTTTAGCTGAGAACAGGTCAATGATTTATTTTAGCTTTGATCCTTGGTACTCGAAGACTGGAGCAAGTTTCCACTACAGATTTATGGGGAGCTACAAAAAGAAGTAAACAAATTGCAGTACAAAGACAATGAGAACCTATGAGCATCTGCAATGTTTGCTTTCACCCCGGGAGTGATGACTTATGCTTTAAAAGCGTTCTCCACTCTCTGCTACAAGTCCACATCATACAAACTAAAAATAATCCTTAAATAAAAAACAAACCCTGCAGATGCTAAAAAAAATCAAAATGAAGACAAAGTGCTGGAAATACTCAGGAAGTTTGATATTTGATTTGATTTTAATTATTATTGTCACTTTTACCGAGATACAGTGAAAAGTACTGTTTTGCAAGCTATCCAGACAAATGACTCAATATATAAGTACAACAGGGTAACAGAACAGAATGCAGAATATAGTGATACAGCTACAGAAAAGATGCAGAGAAAAATAAACTGTAATACATGAGAGGTCCATTCATAAGTCTGAAAATAACCGAGAAGAAGCTGTTCTTTATTCTGTTGGTCCATGTTTTCAAACTTTTGTGTCTTCTGCCCGATGGAAGAGAGTGCAAGAGAGTATAACAGGGTGGGAGGGGTCTTTGATTATGTTGGCTGCTTTCCCAAAGCAATGGGAAGTATAGATGGAGTCAATGGAAGGAAGGCTGGTTTTGTGATAGACTGGGCTATGTTCACAACTCTCTGTAAGTTCTTGCCATCTTGGGCAGAGCTGAATTTCTCCATTTTCTGTTTTCACTATTTCTTCCTTATGGCTTTTGTGCCCCTGGTCATCTAACTCAACTGTTTCTCCCAATGAACCTCCCTTATGCTAATATTTAAACATTAAAAGAAAAGATTCCACAGGTGCATCCAGGTGTTTATTTTAAACTCATTCATGGGATAGACTATTATTTATTGCCCTTCCAGAGTTATCTTTGAGAAATTAGTCATGAGCTACATGCCCCAGAATGCTGTTAAGAATAGAGTTCCAGGATTTTGACTCAGCAACACTGAAGGAGCAGTGATATATTTCCAAGTCAGGATGGTGAATGGCCTGGAGGGGAACTTGCAGGTGATCTAAGGAGCATATCGACTAAATGAGTGGTTCAAGTCTGGATAGTTCCAGTTACAGGCTTAATGCATGTTTAATTCCACACATGCTAAAGATGAAAGGTGGGCAACAAACAATTGCCATGATTGTGGTTACACACTCATGAGAGAGCCCAGTTGCATGTGAGACGAATAGTTAAAATCAACCTGTACTTCTTTGGTGCTCTTGGGATGCTATGGTGGTGTCCCCATCTCTGGGTTTCCACAGAAGTGTGTGATTATGTTTACTGAGTTTATTTTTTAAATAGGCCTGCACCTCCAGAAACCCCCTGTCTTAAGTTGATACATTGCTGACCAAGTGATGCTGGCTGTCCTACAAAAGGGATTGTATGTGATCCAGCTGTTTAATGGAGACATAAACACTCTCCTGTACTTGGTTTGAGAGTTTTTTAAAGTTAACTCCTCTCAAATATCTGTAGTGCTATTGCAACTGCAAGCACCAGCTGTAATGATTTCTTACAAGGACCATAGGGATCCATCCTTGCCCTGCAGCTGTTGACTGAACCCCAGCATGCAAGCACTCCACCAGCAGTACAAGACATAAACTACCGTACTTAATCATTCCGTTGTACATTTCAAGAGTTCAGAGAATAATGGAACTCAACCAACTGCTAACCGTCATCGCCTGGAGGTGATGATGCCACTTATGGGATGTACTGTACATCTCCAAAGTGTTCTTGACTAAACAAGCAAACTGTGGATTAATACGGGAGACTATGAAAGGCTGATGCAAAGGGTTTACGGGAATTGAAGGTGTTTTAGAATGACCTTGCTTTGACTTTAAATTCCCAGTATCCTCAAGTGATGCACAAATACAATCTAAATTGATTTGTTACCTGTAAAACATGAATAATTGGCTCAATCTTCAAATACCAATCATATAAATACACATCATGCATGCAGTGGAAGCTTTTCATTCTGAACATTCAAAGAAAACTGCTGAGCATCTGATTTGTGTGTGATAATCAGTAGGATATATTTAGCACATGACTAGCTACAAACATATGAACTAGAAGCAGGAGTAGTCCACTTGGCCCCTGAAGTCTGATCTGCCATTTCATAAAATCAGCACTGATCAGATTACTCCACATTCTCAACTGTCACTGATAACATTTCGCAGCCTTGCTTCTCATGAATCTATCTGGTTCTGCTGTAAAAGTATCTAGTATCTCTGCCCCCACCATGTTTTGACAGAACAGTGGGGTGGTGGGGTGGGGAGAGAGGTGGGATGTGGAGGGGAGTTCAAAAGACACTCAACCTTCTCTGGAAAAAATAATCTCTTTAACTTTGTCTTAAATGAGCAAACCTTAATTTTTAAACATTGACCTTTTGTTTTAGGATCTCCCATAAGGGGAAACATTCTTTCCACATCCACTCTGTAAAAATAAATTATGATTATACAAGTTACAATCAAGTTGTTTCTCCTAAAGTAGCTTGTCCAATATTTCCACATGTACATTCCAGGCATTTGTGTATGAAACCTTTTCTGAAAACAATAAGGAACCTGATACTGTACACAATACTTTTGATGTGGTCTCATCAATGCCCTGCATAACTCAAGTATAACACTTATATTCAACTCCCCTTGCAATAAACTCTATGTTCCATTAGCTTTCCTAATTACTTGCTATACCTGTGCACTAACCTTTTGCAATTCCTGCACTAAGAGCCTGAGATCCCTCTGCAACTCAATGCTGTGCAGTTTCTCACCATTTAGATTATATGCTTCTTCATTGTTCTTTCTGTCAGAATGGACACTTACCCCTTTTCACAATTTGTAAGATTGTTGACTATTCACTTTGTCTATTGGGATTGATTTGTAGCCTCCTTACAACTTTTCTTTCCTACTTACCTTTGGAAGCATTCAGCATCAATCCAACATGTTCGGATAGAATGATAGTAAAGGACATTTTGTTATGATTCTATATCAACATTGAATTATGCAGGGAGAGAATGAAAAGGCATTATCTTCAAAATGTATTGTGAAAAAGGATAAATTCATTTAAATTTAAGGGAACAGCTGTCACAGAAATGATTGACTTCTATCAGCTGTTCCCAGGGGCCCATAGCATCTATTTCAAAATGACTCATAATGACCCATTTACCTGGGAAATTCATCAATGTCATTCAATTTAATGTTACTTTCTTTTTGTAAAATCCAGGAAGAGAACCTCAGCAAATCTTCTTGATCTCAGAGTGGCAGTGTCAAAGGGAGGAATGTAGTTGGGTTGGCATATCAAGACAGGGCCCTACCACATTTCCTGCTTGCAGGAAATGTCCCATAGGTAGACAGGAAGCACAGAACTGATAGGGCACTGAAGGAGGCCGTTCAGCCTGTCTTATCTATACCGGTTCCGTTGCCAAAGGCCAATTTCCTGCCTTTTTCTTATATGCCTGCATGCTACTTCTATCAAATAACCATTTAATGCCCTCTTGACTGTCTAAATTGAACCTGCCTCAACCATATTTCCAGGGTTTTGAATAAGTTTTTTGTTTCTCTCCTATCACCCTTTGTTTCATTCACATGTCACTTTAAATCTATTCCCTTTCATTGTTACTTCTTTTACAAATGGGAATAACTTTTCCTTAACTACTCTCTCCAGCCTATTCATGATTTGAAAACCTCTCTCAAATCTCCCCTTGGCCACTTTCTCTATAATGAAAAGCAGCTACCCACACCATAGAGCCAGGCAGTGAGTTTACTTACTGAAGGCTTCCATTAGAGGCAATGCTCCCATCTCTCAAACATATTGCGAGTTGAAGAACTGCCTACCCACCACCACAATTGTGGTGTGTCAGCTCAAAAGGGCCTATAATGTTCTTGGTCCTGTTTTGCTGCTTAAGAGAGTTTTTAATATCTGTTGCAGTAAGAAAAGCATTACATTCATTTAAGAAACATCTTACTGTGAAATCATATTGAAATGGTACAGGAGAGAGCAAGATCCTGTGATATTGCATCATTTGCAGTCTCAATAGCATAGATCACAGTCAGATATAACCACTTCCATGATGGAGACTGCGATTCTGCAGCAGTGAGGTTCCACCTCCCAAATCAAGGAGTTCTGACAGCAAAGGCATCCCATCATCCTAATGATTGGATCTGATCTACTTTCAATCACAGGAGCTAACCACTATTTCAAATATTTATTTGCTTTTCCATGACTTAAAGTTGAGGTGCAATTTCAGTCTCCTGCCTGCCTCTCCAAGTGGGTGTTGCCTGAGGTCCAGAAGATCTGGAAGCATTAGGAGCTAGTTGCTCTACTGAAATCACGTGGTGAGCATAGAGGCAGTTAATTAATAAGGTCCTTGAGGGAAATAACTCTGTCTTTCAGGCTTCTGGCAGCTGTCATTTGTTCACAAGGTTGGGATCAAAAACCAGTGAGAAATTCCCACTCTCACACTGAATTTATCATGCTGTAAACAAGCACCCAGTGATCATTGACTCTCTCTCGTCCTCTCCTGTTTTTTTTTCCAATGTACATGCTATGCCGAGTTGACAGGTCTTTCATTTCAGCTTTACTGATGTCTTTGCCCCTATTTTCACAAGTTGCAAATGTTGATTAGTGAATGCCTCAAGCTATAATCCATTATTAAACTCCCCAATGGTGAAAGGAATATCAAGGAATGACAAATGTAGGGAATCCACTGTCAGCAGGGGCATTATAAAGTGAGGGAAGAGAGGAAAGAAAAATTAAAATGTTCACACACCTGAGGGGTTGAGTTCTGACACTTGTTGGAACCATGTTCATTTATGGTTGTATTTTAATCTTTTAATTTAATTCCTTTTATTTTGAGGTATTGAACAGAAAGGAGAAAGTCTGTTGTATCTGTGCTCTATTGTGATGCAGTGGCAGTGTTCCTACCCCTGGACTGAGTGGCATGAGTTCAAGTCTTACATGCTGCAGATGTGTATATTAACATCTCTGAACTGGTTGATTAGAAAATTGGTGAAATTAAAATAAAAATAGAGGCATACCCACTCACTTTATTAGATGTTGTTCATGATGACGTTTGTTACTACTACTGTCTAAAAGAGTACGATAAGTGTGCTCTCTGTACTGTGGTTAAAGTGAAGGTTAGAAATCTTAGTAGAGGATTTTCGTAATTTCTTGTTACCTGTTGTGAATATACATAGATAGATATTGTTCCAGGGATTTGAAGGAGGACCAAGATGTTAGGTCTTGTGACTTCAAGATACTATGCTATTCGGCCTACAGATCTATATGACATTGTCATTGTGGTTGGTAATTATGGAACTCTTCAGGATTTACCCTTTCAGACCAACATCACCAACAACACTTTACACTTATCTAATGTCTTTAAACATACTTAAGATACTTCACAGGAGTATTCCCTTCACTGCTGATGCTCAACAGCAGCAGTGTGTACTAGTTACAAGATGTATTTCAGAAATTCACCAAGGGACCTGAAATAGCACATTCCAAATCCATGAGAGCTGCAGACATATGGGAACACCACCAGCTGCAAGTTCCCCTCCAAACCAGTTGCCATTCTGACTTTGAAATATATCACCATTCCTCTACTGTCACTGGGTCATAATTCTACAACTCCTTCCATATTGGCAGTGTGAGTCAACTTACAGCAAATGGCCTGCAGCAGTCCAAGAAGGCAGCTCACCAGCACCCTCTCAAGGGCAACTGGGGACAGGCAATAAACACTGGCCAGCCAGCGATGCTCCAACATCCCAAAAGTGAATTTTTAAAAAGCAAACAAGCCACTTAAGCTGTAAATGGAGGAATTAGGAATAGTCACCAACAGCTTGGCCAGAGAGGTAAGTTTCAAAGTTTATATGATGGTGTTCCCATATATCTGCAGCTCTGGTCCTTCTAGATGGAAGTAGTCATGGATTTGAAATGATCTGCGAGTAGGCGTCCTGTCTCCCCAATGTAGAGGAGACCACATCAGGTGCAACAGATAAACTGGATGACATTGGTGGAGGTACAGGTAAGTTTCTGTCAACTGTGGAAGGATCCTTATGGGTTTTGGATGGAGGTGAGGGGAGTGGTGTGGGCGCAGATTTTGCACTTCCTGTGGTGGCAGAGGAAGGTGCCGGGAGTGGGGTGTGGGCTGCTGGGGGTGGGGGTGGGTGCATGGACCTGACAAGGGAGTCCTCGTCCTCCTGACGTGTCCATCACATTTCCCATCTATCCGCTCCACCCTCCTCTGCGACCTATCACTTTCCTCCTTACCTTCATCTATCTATCAATTTTTCAGCTACCTTCCCCCACCGCCACTCCCCCCAACTCCACCCCCACTCCCATTTATCTTTAGTCCCCTTGGTCAACAAACCTCACTCTTTATGAAGGGCATTTGCCCAAAACATTGATTCTCCTGCTCCTCGGATGCTGCCGAACCCCCCTGGTGTGCTTTTCTAGCACCACACTCTCAACTCTGATCTTCTCACTTTCTTCACACATCAATTACAACGTTGCTCATGTTTTTCTTCAAACTTTAATTGATGACAATACATCCTTTCATTGAAATAATAGCTCATAGTGATGTGTCTAGAAGCATTTTGCACAATTAAAATCTTTTGTGACTGTAGTTATGTTGGTTGTTAGCAAAATGCAGCACTGCAAGCTATTCCCATTACCACTCCTCCCAGAGTGATCATAATTGCTGTTTCCTTCACTTTCTCGAATGTGATTGCTTTGCTCAATATCATTTAATATGTATATGTCAACTGCACAGTGCAATGCATAACTTTCAATCTGTTTAACTGTGCTTGTTTTTGAGAGCTGTGACAGTTACATGGATGGCTGCTAGAAAATTGTTAATAGTAAACAAAATCATGGCTGATATGTCCATTTTGCAATTAAAAAAAAACTAACTTGTCTTCTCAAAGTAACAACTGGTGAACTAGTCAGGAAAGTGTCATTGTTAACACATTAGTTGTCGTCTTCTCCTGTTCTTCATAAAATACTGTTAATAAGGTCTCATTTTAGCTAGCTTGTCAGTATGGGCTCAAACAACATGATTGGATTTCTACTACAAATTCACCCACAGTTTGTGTTATTTAAAGGATTCATTCCAAATTAGCTCATTGAGAGATCCTTGAAAGTGGCAATGCGGGTGGATAAGCTGATCAATAAGGCATGCAGCATGCAAGCCTTCATTGGCCAGAGTATTGAATATTAAAGTTGGTAAATTATGTTACAGTTGTACAAAACTTTAGTTAGGCAAATTTTGGAATATTGCATGCAGTTCTGGTCGCTACAGTGAGAGGGGGAAAGTTTAGGGGAGAAGTGTGAGGAAAATTTTTCACACAGAGGGTAGTGAGTGCCTGGAAACACACCATTGGAGGTGTTGAGAGCAGGCACGTTAAGCAGCTTTTAAGATCTTGATAGACACTTGAATTGGAACCGAACAGAGAGACAGAAACCACATATGGGCAATAAGTAGCTGGTATAAACAAGGATTAGGAATTGGCACAGGCTTGATGGATCGAAAGGTCTGTTCCCATGCTGGACTATACAATATTGTATTGATGTATTTTTGAAAAAAATGATGGCAAATTAATTATGAGCATGTATTGCATTTTAATGCAATAAGTTCTGCAGTCCAATATTCTATTCAGCTATAAGTTTTCCTCCCTTGCTGTTAGCTATGGTTTGAATGGAATCATATTTATTTTTATGATAACTCTCTACAATCCACAGTTAGTGTGAATGAGTCAATTGTTTTACCAGTGTTCAAAGCAGTCAGTATCCACATATTGGCTTTAAGCTGTCATTGCTGTTTTAGTGAGCCAACTATCAAGTAAATCATATTGGTAGCAGGTGTTTGTATAAAGACATTTCATTATGGGGAATCCCATGAGCTGAAGATTGAATGTATTTTAATACATTGAAAATCATGCAACCCTTCAATGAAAATTGGAAAAAGTAGACTAACCTTTAAGCTGCTAAGTCAGACAAATCAAGAATTCTTTTCTATGAGTCAACAAATCTTTATACAGCAGCAGTATGAGTTCTGTCATGTTTCCCAAGGAGATTTATTTAGAGCCTTTCATGACCACTGGACATTGCAAATGCTTTAAAGCCAATGAAGTGTATTGGAAACATAATTGTTGCTGTAAGAAACACTTCAACCAATTTGTGCACAGAAAATGCCCACTCACAACAATGTGATGATGACCAGATAATCAGTTTTGTCATGTTGATTGAGAGATAAAGTTAACTAGGCGATTTGATAGGATTGAGGGGCGGGGTGACTATGTGACTTACCCTCTCTTCCTTGAATTAGTATCATGGAATCTTTTACCTACAGCTGCAATAGCATACAATACCTCAATTTTTAATGCCTCTTCCAAATATTGTCGGAGTCTCTCAGTACAACACTGGAGAGAAAACTTTGACCTTTGTGATCAAGTCTTGGATGTGCACCTGACTCAGACTCAACCATAAATACAGTTGTGATTTGGAAATGCCAATGTTGGACTGGGGTGTACAAAGTTGAAAATCACACAACATCAGGTTATAGTCCAACAGGTTTATTTGGAAGCACTAGCTTTCGGAGTGCTGCTCCTTCGTCAGATGGTTGATGATGGCTCATATCCCTCCAACCACCTGATGAAGGAATAGCGCTCTGAAAGCTAGTGCTTCCAAATACTTACAGTTGACACGTATGGAGGTGAAAATAAGTCAGGTTCTTATTACTAGCCATTATCAGTAACCTGTGCTGAAAATTTTAATTATGTGAAGATCTGGTTAGCCTTAGCCATAGAAGGGTAGCATGGTGGCTCAGTGGTTAGCACAGCTGCCTCACAGCACCGGGGATCCAGGTTTGATTCCAGCGTCAGGCAACTGTGTGGAGTTTGCACCTTCTCCCCATGCCTGTGTGGGTTTCCTCCGGGTGCTCTGGTTTCCTCCCACAGTCCAAAGATGTGCAGGTTAGGTGAATTGACCATGCTAAATTGCCCATAGTGTTAGGCGCATTAGTTAGAGGGAAATGGGTCTGGGTGGGTTACTCTTCGGAGGGTCGATGTGGATTTGTTGGGCCAAAGGGCCTGTTTCCACACTGTAAGGAATCTAATCTAAGATTCCTGGGAGCAGCTTTCAGTTTTGAGACACAGTTAAGCATGAACACTAACGAGCTGGGTGGGGTTATGGTCCCTGCTCACATTTGTGGATCTATTCTATGGCACATACCTAGGTATTTAAAGGGAAGCCTGATGTATTTAGGGAAAGGTAGATAAATGCATGATAAGGAGTGGAAAAAACAATGAACTCACAGTTTTATGTGATAAGAGGTGGGAGGACCTTTATATAATACGTAAACACCAGCATGGACTAGTTGGATTGAATGGGCAGTTTATCTGCTGTATGTTTTACAAAATTTTCTTCAATGTAGATTCAATTGAAGGGAAGTAAACTTATTTATGCATTAATAGCGTTTGGGACAATGTACAACTTTAAGTTGCTATGATATATATATATTAAGATGTATTACATGTCTTGTGTTTTACATGTCAGGGGAGACATGGTCAAGTTGATTTTATAATTTGTCCCTGTGAGCCTTCTGCTGATAAATCAGGAGGCATGGTTGTTCACATATATTTTAATGAGGTTTTACAACCCTTGAAATGAAAAAGTAAGTTACTGCATGATAAAGACTAGTAAAAAAAATGTACAGTTAACAAATAGCAGGGCAAACAGGGACACAAAAATCCAGAAAGAAGTCAGTCAGTTGATCAATGTGTGTGGGCCTAACAGTTCAATCTCCATGGTAAAAATCTTACAAACCTGCTGAAAACTGAATTTAGGACATTTGTGGTTGCTCTGAAGTTTGAGTAATTGTGTGTTTAGTTTGCAATTTTGTTTTAAGTATCTTGGGAAGAGATATCAGCTGAAGAAAATGGGACTACGTATGAGTAAAAATTCATTGGAAGGGCACTGATTGCAGTTGTGCCAGTGTGAGCAGGAAGTCTTTAATGTGGAGAGAGTAGTAAATCTTCACCAGGGTATGGTGTTTGGTAGGATATTGCTGGATGAAAGGAATAAAGTGAGGTAGAATTCTTTTCTGGTGTTTGTAATAAAATCTTTACAAACTTTAAAAAATATAATTCATGAACTTTCTTGTTTAAAACCTTTCATTCATTGTGTTAAGAGTACACTGGTGGACTCTTGTTCATGTGTTCAGTAACTGACCATCACTGTTATTAAATAAACTAATAAAATTTGGATCAAACAAGCTAGGTTTCATTCTGAGATCTGACTTATCAAATATTAGCATTAGCTGGGATCATAACAACTGTATAGTATCAGAGTTACTAATACCAAAGTATCACATTTTAATTTGTAGAACAGTGAAACACAATCCAACCAATCATGCTGACCATAATCCCAAACTAGACTAGTCCCACCTGCTTGCGCTTGGCCCATATCCCTCCAAACATTTGTTATTCGTATACTTATCTACTAATGTCTACTAAATGCTGTAACTGTACTCTCATCCACCTCTTCACCAACCCAAAGAAACCCAAGCATATAAATAGAAAGCCGGAATTATCAGTTGTGCTTCGCCTGGAGGCCCACTGAAGATGTTATATAGTAGGGTGACAAAATGTCCAGAAATGAACCTTCCAGCTCAGTGAGCAAATCTGAGTTACAAAACCTCAACCTGAGTTACAAATCTTCTCAAAACTCATCTTAAAAATATGCCTGATAGTCTTGAAACTCTTACCCAAGGGAAAAGACACTTGCTATTCACCTTATCTATACCCCTCATTATTTTATAAACTCCTATAAGGTCACCTTTCAACCCTCTATGCTTCAGTGAAACAAGTCCCAACCTATCCAACCTCTCTTTAGAACTCAAACTCTTCATTCCAGGCAACATCCTGGTAAATTCTTCTGAACTCTTTCCAGCTTAATAAAATCCTTCCTATAACAGAGGGACCAGAACTGGGCTCAGTACTGCAGAGGATGCCTCACCAATGTCCTATACAACCTTAACATGAAGTCCCAACTCATATTCCCAAAGATCTGAGCAATGAAGGAAGCATGTTAACCACCTTCTTAACCATTGGATTGTGAAAATTATTCCAGTTCAGAAACAAATGATGGAAATTTTGATGGAAATTTTAAAAGCAGATAATCATTTTCACTTCTTTTTCATAGATGCTAAAAATATGACTATTCCTTAGCTTTAGAGTATTAAGTGAATGTAAAAATGATCTAGAAGTAGAAGAAACAACACGGAAGGCAAATAGAGAGACAGACACATTACTCTCCATTTTCTAATCATTCCTCTTTGTTTGTTGAGTCATTGTCTTAGAGGCCATAAAGACTGGACTTTAAATGACTTGATGCCCTACTGCTCTATTGGCCTTATCTATTAAGTAGATGCTTGATCATTAGAATGTGAGTTTACACACTGACTCCACGACTTAAAGATTAATTGCAAGGTTGCTGATATGGATTACACATAGGAAGAAAATTCATGGCAGAATTTAAAAGAAAAGTGGTGGGTTTAATGGCCATTTTCTTCAGACATTTCAATGCTAAAAGTATTAGATTTGGGTGTAGGGAATTGTTGCTTGGCAATCATTCTTCATCTCAAGTCTCTGTGGTTTCCATTTGGTGTGGCATGGTGATATACTGCAAAAGCAACATGTAGAGCAACTCTTGTTGGGACTGTGGGGGTGGAGCAGTTTGAGCATATGATGAAAACTCTGAACTCCAAATAGGATTAATTGGAATTACCACCACTATGTACATGGAAAGACTGCTTAGTTGGTATATCCTAATTGAAAGATGCACTTCATTTGGAGTTAATAAATGAGGAAATTTTTTTGAAACTCATCCTAGAGAGATGCATAGTGCAAATCCAAGTCCTTCAAACACACTCAAACTACTCGCAAGAGTCTACTTGATTTGAGCAAACAGAACCTGATTTTCTTATTGCTTCATTTTGTAATGGACAAATGTTGCCACTGAGAATAGAGTCATAGAGATGTGCAGCACGGAAACAGACCCTTCGGTCCAACTTGCCCATGCCGACCAGATATCCCAACCCAATTTAGTCCCACCTGCCAGCACCCGGCCCATATCCCTCCAAACCCTTCTAATTCATATACTCATCCAAGTGCCTTTTAAATGTTGTAATTGTACTAGCCTCCACCACTTCCTCTGGCAGCTCATTCCATACACGTACCACCCTCTGTGTGAAAAAGTTTCCCCCGAGGTCTCTTTTATATCTTTCCTCTCTCATCCCAAACCTAAGCCCGCTAGTTTTGGAATCTCTGACCTCAAGGAAAAGACTGTCTATTTATCCTATCCTTGCCCCTCGTAATTTTATAAACTTTTTTTAGATTAGATTAGATTAGATTACTTACAGTGTGGAAACAGGCCCTTCGGCCCAACAAGTCCACACCGCCCCGCTGAAGCGCAACCCACCCATACCCCTACATTTACCCCTTACCTAACACTACGGGCAATTTAGATTGGCCAATTCACCTGACCTGCACCTCTTTGGACTGTGGGAGGAAACCGGAGCACCCGGAGGAAACCCACGCAGACACGGGGAGAATGTGCAAACTCCACACAGACAGTCGCCTGAGGTGGGAATTGAACCCAGGTCTCTGGCGCTGTGAGGCAGCAGTGCTAACCACTGTGCCACAGGTTTACCCCTCAGCCTCCGATGCTCCAGAGAAAACAGCCCCCGCCTATTCAACCTCGCCCTATAGCTCAAATCCTCCAACCCTGGCAACATTCTTGTAAATCATTTCTGAACCCTTTCAAGTTTCACACCATCTTTCCAATAGGAAGGAGACCAGAATTGCATGCAATATTCCAACAGTGACCGAACTAATGTCCTGTACAGCCGCAACATGACCTCCCAACTCCTGTACTCAATACTCTGACCAGTAAAGGAAAGCATACCAAATGCCTTCTTCACTATCATATCTACCTGCGACTCCACTTTCAAGGAGCTATGAACCTGCTCTCCAATGTCTCTTTGTTTAGCAACACTCCCTAGGACCTTACCATTAAGTGCATAAGTCCTGCTAAGATTTGCTTTCCCAAAATGCAGCACCTCGCATTTATCTGAATTAAACTCCATCTGCCACTTCTTAGCCCATTAGCCCATCTGATCAAGATCCTGTTGTAATTTGAGGTAACCTTCTTGGCTGTCCACAACACCTCCAATTTTGGTGTCATCTGCAAACTTACTAATCATACCTCTTATGCTCGCATCCAAATCATTTATATAAATGACAAAAAGTAGAGGACCCAGCACCAATCCTTGTGGCACTCCACTGGTCACTGGCCTCCAGTCTGAAAAACAACCCTCCACTACCACCCTCTATCTTCTACCTTTGAACTAGTTCTATATCCAAATGGCTACTTCTTCCTGCATTCCATGAGATCTAAGCTTGCTAACCAGTCTCCCATGGGGAACCTTGTCAAACGCCTTACTGAACGCCATATAGATCACATCTATCACTCTGCACTCATCAATCCTCTTTGTTACTTCTTCAAAAAACTCAATCAAGTTTGTGAGACATGATTTCCCATGCACAAAGTCACATTGATTATCCCTAATCAGTCGTTACCTTTCCAAATACATTTACATCCCGTATTTGGAAAGGCAAAGACTGATTAGGGATAGTCCTCATGACTTTGTGCATGGGAAATCATGTCTCACAAACTAGATTAAGTTTTTTGAAGAAGTAACAAAGAGGATTGATGAGGGCAGAGCAGTAGCTGTGATCCATATTGACTTTAGTAAGACATCAATAACTGCGTGATCAACCCCTACAGATGCATCATTTGATTTGAACAGGAATTCCCTTTTAGCATGAGATCAAACCCAGCTGGCCTAGCCACCAATGATGGGAAACTAGAAATCTGGGGTGCACAAGGAACCAGAATTAAAGGGATGCAGAGTTGTTGCAGGGCTAGAGGAAGCGGCAGAATTAGCACTGCCAAGACAATAAAGGAACTTGATCACAATGAGGGAAATTTTAACATTGTGACCATGAATCAATGCAGTGGAGAGAGAATATTAACAGTGGATGACGGAACTTGGTGTGTGTTAAGGCAACAAAATTTTGGATGAACTCAAGTTTGTGAAGGGACGGAATGACCAGAGATCATTGTAATAATCAAATCTGGAGTAACAAAATCTTCAACTTCTTTGTTGTGCTTAATCCTATTAAAGGAACTTTTGTTGCCTTATCTTAACTTTCCTTTCTTTTTCTTCTTCGCTGCTCTCACTTTTTTCTGTAAGTGCTGTGAAAATCATACTGTTATCAATCCTTGCGAGTTCCAATGAAATGCTGCTTTATATTTCTCATTAACATGAAGTTGTATAGATCCCTGAATCTCCTACTTCTTTTTAATTAAGGCACCCAAGCTGGTCAGCAATAAATCTTTGTCTATTGATATTTACTTAGCATTAGAGGTGTGATGTGAGGCAAAAGCAATGTCAGAAGGGAAAGTTATAGATTGTTTCACCAAACATCAGTGAAGTATACTGTCAACCCCTCATTCTCTGATTGCAAGCTGGAAAGATGTGACCTTTAAATATCCAGTTGAGTGAAAGCACTGATGAAAAGGTGACATTTGTTGCAATCTAATATGTTGAAATGCATTTGAGCTCAGATATTTGGAGTAAAAGAACCAACCAACTTTCAACACATTGGTGTTGTAAATGAGTAAGAAAGAAAGTGGAATAATTTAGAAAATGAGCTTTCAACCTGCCAGAGGAGTTATGACATTGTTTAATTGGAGATTTTTTTAAAAGGATGTGTTTTTCATTAATTAGCATGGCAGTAGAAGTGTTAAAATTATAATGTTGCCGGTAAGAATCTGCCAATTAAAAGGTAATATATCAAAGCTAATTCCCAAGTAAAATATCTGAAGATATTTTTTATTTCAGGTGGTAACTGAAATTGTAGAACCATATATTGGTGCAGCATGGAAGGAGGCTATTTGGCCCATTATATCCATGCCAATCTCCATAGGGCCATTCAGTTCCTCATTTCCTGTTATTTTCCTGTTGCTCTGTACATGTTTATCCTTTACATTATTATTAAATTCCATTTTAAATGGTACATAACAATCAACTATGTAAAATTTGCTAATTTCACCTCAGAACATAGGGAGTAGGATGAGATAATTTGGTTCGACTCTGCTGTTCGTGGCAGATCATTTACCTCAGCACTATTCTCTCATTCTATGTCATAATCTTTGATGAAATTAGTACCCAGGAATAGATCAAATTCTATCTTGAACATGCTTAATGGCTGAAATTCCACAGCCCTCTACAGAATTCCAAAAATTCTTCATGCTCCAAGTGACAACATTTAACAACTCTGCCTTAAATGGCATGCCTCTATTCTGAGACTATGTTGCCTGATTTTAGATGCACTAGCTGGGGGAATCATCCTATCTACATCTACCCTGCTATGCACTATAAGAAATTTGTAAATTTCAAAATGATTACCTAGAGAATGCAGGTTCAGGGATGAGAGAGGTGAACTACAGTTGCACCCCCTCTGGCTCTTCAGCCAATTAGTTTCAACCAGTATGTTGAGATATCCAACCTAGAGTATCTCTCGGTTGTGGAGTGTGTGCACACAAATTGTCCTTGAGGTTGCTCACTCTTTATGTACCTTCACCTCCCTATGTACTGTAACACTCCTTTATTTATATCAGTCCATAATCTTTTATCAAAAATAACCCCCTACCCCAATGATTCACATGTACAATTTAGGCTGGTGTCTTCTCCCCTACAGATATCAAAGTCAGGTGATCAGTTGTTTAATCATGATATTCAAGAATCATATGCCACAACTACCATAATTTGAACTTGTCTGGAAATGCTAAACTGGGCACTTATGGATTTAGTTCTCCAGCACAAATGAGTGGAAAATGCTGGCTCACACACGACTGTAGGTTTCAGATGGTTCAGAGTTAGTGAATGAACAGCTTATCAGATGTTGCAATGGGAGTCTTGGTCAAAGGAGATCCAGGTGGGGGCTGGATGTCCAGTACATTCATATGGGCAGATTTCCACCTTGCACTCTTGTTGCATCTGATATTGCTCTGTCTGGCCCTCATAGCCACCTCCAATTTCTCCTGTGAATCAAGGGGAACCCATGGCTAAATGCCCATACCCAAACATTCTCCTAGTGACTCCTATAAGGTGCTCAATAAACTAACTTAGTCTTTGTAGGTGACATCGTCAGCAGATTTTAAGAATACATGTTAGTCATGTTGCTGAAGTGTTTTTTCTAAAGTTGGTATGGAAGGTTTCTAAATGTTTTAAAATTACAACTCATTCACCACGAAGTGAACAGTTGAAGGTGATCAGCCTTTAACTCAACAGGTTGTGTTTTTTGAGGAGAACATTTGCCATGCAGACATCAGAAGGTTCCATTTCACAGAATCATCAAAGTGACAGGATGTACATGTATTTGGAAAGGCAAGGACTGATTAGGGATAGTCAACATGGCTTTGTGCATGGGAAATCATGTCTCACAAACTTGATTGAGTTTTTTGAAGAAGTAACAAAGAGGATTGATGAGGGCAGAGCAGTAGACTTGAGTAAAGCGTTCAACAAGGCTTCCATGGGAGACTGGTTAGCAAGATTAGATCACATGGAATACAGGGAGAAGTAGCCATTTGGATACAGAACTAGCTTGAAGATAGAAGACAGAGGGTGGTGGTGGAGAGTTGTTTCTCAAACTGGATGCCTGTGACCAATGGAGTGCCACAAGGATCGGTGCTGGGTCCACTGCTTTTTGTTATTCATATAAATGATTTGGATGTGAGCATAAGAGATATAGTTAGTAACTTTGCAGATGACACCAAAATTGGAGGTGTAATGTATAACGAAGTAGGTTACCTCAGATTACAATGGGATTTTGATGAGATGGGCCAACGGGCTATGGCAGATGGAGTTTAATTTAGATAAATGCAAAGGTGCTGCAATTTGGAAAAGCAAATCTTAGCAGGACTTATATGCTTAATGGTAAGGACCTGGGGAGTGTTGCTGAACAAAGAGGCCTTGGAGTGCAGATTCATAGCTCCTTGAAAGTAGAGTTGCAGGTACATAGGATAGTGAAGGAAGTGTTTGGTATGCTTTCCTTTATTGATCAGAGCGTTGAGTACATGAGTTGGGAGGCCAAGTTATGACTGTACAGGACATTGCTTCGGCCATTTTTGGAATATTGCGTGCAATTCTGGTCTCCTTCCTATCGGAAGGATGTTGTGAAACTTGAAAGGGTTCAGAAAAGATTTACAAGCATGTTGCCAGGTTTGAGGATTTGAGCTCGAAGGAGACTTTGAATAGGCTGGAGCTGTTTTCCCTGGAGCGTCGGAGGCTGAGGGGTGACCTCATAGAGGTTTATAAAATCATGAGGGGCATGGATAGGATAAATAGACAAAGGCTTTTCCCCGGGTGGGGGAGTCCAGAACTAGAGGGGATATGTTTAGGGTGAGAGGGAAAAGATATAAAAGAGACCTAAGGGGCAAAGTTTTCATGCAGAGGGTGGTACTTGTTTAGAATGAGCTGCCAGAGGAAGTGGTGAAGGCTGGTACAATTGCAACATTTAAAAGGCATCTGGATGGATATATGAATAGGGAGCATTTGGAGGGATATGTACTGGCAGATGGGACTAGATTGTGTTGGGATATCTGGTCGGCACAGACAGGTTTGACTGAAGGGTCTGTTTCCGTGCTGTACATCTCTGTCACTCTATGTTATGATGCAGAAGGAGGCCAGTGAGCTCATTGTGCCTGCACCAGCTCATTAAATGAGTATCATAACCTCATGCCAATCTACTGCTTTTCTTCCATATGTTTGCACATTATCTTTATTTAAATGGCCATCCAATGCCCTCTTGAATGTCTCCAGTTTTGTCCTAACCCTGGAAATTACACACATTGTGTTGGTCTCAACATTCCAGAAGCAATGTTTATGTCTTCCTGGATGTGAATATCTATCATGTTCGTGTGGCAGCTCCTGAAACAGTTTGCACAGCAGAACTTTGCTTTTGGGTAGACCAGGGCAAGTGAAGCAGTTCTTCAGGTGCTGATTCTACTGCCCTGGTGGTACCTATCAGTTTATGTATAAGATTCACTCTCACATCAGTCTTGTCCCTGGTGTTCTGAATATGTTCCTGGTAATGCAGTATATTGTCAGGAGTGACGCCAAGATATTTTGACATTGGGTCTGCAGAAATGGGCCCTATAGATCGAGAGCTAGCAAAGGGGAAACTGAGGACTGCAGATGCTGGAGAGTCAGAGTTGAAAGGTTTGGCACTGGAAAAGCACAGCAGATCAGGTACCATTCTAGGAGCAGGAGAGTTGACATTTCGGGCATAATCCCTTCATCAGGAATGTGATGGGGGTGAAGGGGGCTGAGAGATAAATAGGAGGTTGGGTTGGGCTGGGGCTGGGGGAAAGTAGCTGGGAAGGTGATAGGTGGATGCAGGTGGGAGAGTGACTGTGATAGGTTGGTGGGGAAGGTGGAGTGGATAGGTGGGAAGGAAGATGGACAGGTTGGGACTTCAAGAGGGCATTGCCAAGTTGGAGGGTTGGATCTGAGATGAGGTTGGGGGAGGGGAGAGTTGGAAACCAGTGAAGTCGAGGTTGAAGTAGGTTACCTCAGATTACAACAGGATCTGGACCAGATGGGCCAATGGGCTGAGAAGTGGCAGATGGAGTTTAATTCAGATAAATGCAAGGAGCTGCATTTTGGGAAAGCAAATCTTAGCAGGACTTATACTCTTAATGGTAAGGTCCTGGGGCGTGTTGCTGAACAAAGAGACCTTGGAGTGCCGGTTCACAGCTCCTTGAAAGTGGAGTCGCAGGTAGATAGGATAGTGTAGAAGGTGTTTGGTATGCTTTCCTTTATTGGTCAGAGTATTGAGTACAGGAGTTGGGAGGTCATATTGCGGCTGTACAGGACATTGGTTAGGCCACTGCTGGAATATTACATGTAATTCTGGTCTCCTTCCTATTGGAAAGATGGTGTGAAACTTGAAAGGGTTCAGAAAAGATTTACAAGGATGTTGCCAGGGTTGGAGGATCTGAGCTACAGGGAGAGGTTGAACAGGCTGGGGCTATTTTCCCAGGAGCGTCGGAGGCTGAGGGGTGAACCTTATAGAAGTTTACAAAATTATGAGGGGCATGGATAGGATAAATAGACAAAGTCTTTTCCCTGGGGTCGGGGAGTCCAGAACTAGAGGGTATAAGTTTAGGGTGAGAGGGGAAAGATATAAAAGAGACCTAAGGGGCAACTTTTTCACGCAGAGGGCGGTACGTGTATGGAATGAGCTGCCAGAGGATTAGCAGAGGCTGGTACAACTACAACATTTAAGAGGCATTTGGATGGGTATATGAATAGGAAGGCTTTGGAGGGATATGGGCTGGGTGCTGGCAGGTGGGTCTAGATTGCGTTGGGATATCTGGTCGGCATGGATGGGTTGGACCAAAGGGTCTGTTTCCATGCTGTACATCTCTATGACTCTATGACTATAAAAAAGCTTGGTTAAGTTGTTTCCTTTTAAAAGATGAATTCATTTGGGCCTCGGTAAAAGGTATTCAGAAGGGAAGGGATCCTTTTAAAATTAACCTTGTTGCAACCAACCGAGAGGGTAGTGGGTGAATAAAGAAGGGAAACTGATTCATACCTCCTCACTCGAGAGCTTAATCATTTGGGGTATCCCTCGGGAACAGTAACAAATTGGGGAACCTCACCTGAGGTATGGACATAACAAGTCCCAGGTTTCAAATGTAACATGGACAAGCTTCAACCACCTGAGGGATGGAGCTGGGCATATTTTTATCACTTACTGCACAACAGGAACATGAAAGGCATTTTGAATTGTGAATGTAGCCATCCCTATAGACTATCATCCAGACGTTAAACTCCTGCCTTAAGAGATCCATTGCTGATGTCATCACAACTGTTCACACTAGATTAGCTGAAGGTGTTATGATTATTAGCCTAGACATTGAACTATAACTGCCTTGTGTGCCAGACAAATGAAGAAAACAGAAGTTGTGCTCAAGATCTTCTGCAATGATTCTTAAATAGCTGACTTCTATCGGGAAAAGCTTTAAGTCCATACTGACCATCAAAATGCTGTGCAGTCACATTATTTGAATAGACAATTTAAGTGACAAACAATTAACCATCCTTTATTAACGTAGCATTTCTTGTTCAATGTGGGTTAAACCTTTCCGAACAAGGCTGCATTGTGAATAACTTGAAAGCTTCTTATCACTTAAAGCATCTGGCCAAATCATCTCCTTTGCCTCTGTCATGCCTCATCTGCATTTTATTGGACTCACTTTTTTATTGCTTTGTTGTTGAAAAATATCTTCAGTTTCATTGCTCTGCGCCATCGCAATCTTCAGTGCCTTCAAAGCAGTAATTGCTTATCAAAGTAAGCAGTGGCTTTATAGTTTCAGGGGCTTCAGTGGTTTATAGCTCAGCCAAGGTGCTTGGGGAAACGATCAATGCTTAATCATTTTTTTTGTACACAAATTGGGTAAAGAGCAGTCATTTTTCAGTGTACCTTTCTGTTAGGCAATGGTAAGGGCTTTCACCACCACTCTGAAGCTTCTTTTTTAATATTCCATACAATGCCCTTAGGTTAAAAATCACTCAACCAAACTATAATGGTGCTGCTGATTGTGTTGTTTCTTCCAAAAAAAGAATTAATACCATAATGAAAAGAAAGAGAATGAAGAAATTACTTTTAGCCAGGATAAAACAACATTCTTATCTACCACATGGCATTTGATGTTAAGGCCGAGAATCTTTTGAACTGCAAGATGGTATATCTAGAATGACTTATTTATGATTATGACTTGATGCTAATCTGCCAGCCTCAACATCTAAAAATGCTCACAATACTCTCACCAACACTGAGGACATGAAGATCCCTCCTTCTGTGCTGGTTTGGATTTGCTTACTGCAGTGACTATGCGAGCACATGCAACTTTTATTATATTCAGTTATATGTTCTCAGTGGTTGCCCTAGGCTCATTGTCCAAAGTTTCCTTACTACCCTTTGGGAAAACAAAATAATGTATTGGCATTTTTATTCCAGGACAATTATAGAATTAATTTAAGTAGTTCACAGTTAAAACTGCACAGCATTTGTGAAAACGCAGACTTTGGCTCTCCCCTTATTTCCAGTCTTGGCAGGTTTAGTTGCAGATTTTCTTGGCTGCAGCATAAGAGGGAAAATAAATTTTGAACTGCTTTCCACGTGGCAATTAATATTTTCAACGGTCACTATTTCTAAATTTCCCAACGACTGACATTAGGCTAGACCTGAAATTACCTTCTCTATTTTTGAACAATAGTGTAATAGAGTTGCATTATTTCCTGTTGGTTTTGACTCAAGGGTGCTCTCAACTGTTTAATGACCTGTTGGTGACATGGTGACCTATATTATAGGTTATCCTAACAATATGTTTGCAGGGTATGAGTTCAAGCCTATATTTCCCTTCAAAGCTTGCAAACTTCTGGCCAGAGAAAAATTAGAGATTCATGTGGTTGGAAATTCACTTTTGGTTTATCAGCAATTGAGTCTAATATAAAAACAATTGAGACCAGCTCTTAAAAGAGTTGACACAGACATGATGGGCCCATTGATCTCCAGCAGTAACCAATATACTATTCAATTTTAAAACTGTTGAAAAGTCTCAGAAGCTGCTTGTTGTTAAAGGCAGCAGTGCTGAGCTGACTTGGAAATCAGACAAACTGAAGATTAAGCAAGGAATGCTATTTAAAATGACAATTTGAAGAGATGGTAAATGGTAGTGAATATTATGACAAACTTTAAAATAAAATATTTATAAGTATAGTGTCATTTACCTGCTCGTTTTGAGGAATACAATAAACAGGTTTCAATGTTCTGTTCTATCTGCGTTTTTGCAGTTTCAATGGATATCCCTCAAAAAACAGAATGAATGAAGAACTGATATGTCTCAAGGAGACACCGAAATGATTTTGAAGAGTTATTTGAAAACAAAAAAAAACAAATCTTTCCAGGATGTGTTTGTGATTGCTGATGTTCACCTACTGCCCTGTGCCTCTGTCAATCAGAGTCTGCTTGTCAGCCTACTCTCCTTCAGTACAAATATTGTATTTCTTTACTTTGGTGAATTGTCCTGAAGAGTGCAGAATGAAAACCTTCAACGAAATACGTGTGTATCCAGCAATTCTCAAATTCTGCACTATTAAATGACTATATCAATATTTAATTATTAAAGACACAAGAACAGAAATTGCTGGAAAAGCTCAGCAGGTCTGACAGCATCTGTGGAGAGAAAGCATAGTTAATGTTTTGAGTCCAGTGACCCTTAAGAAAGATAAATCTACAACATCTCATACATATGAATAGCTATATTTATAAACTATTTTGTGAATTATAATACACTCTTGCTTAACTGTTCAGGTTCAGAATAAAGAAGCCACCACGTTAATGCATAGGGTTTCCTTCAAAACCCCACGTCCTCTCACCAACCCTTTAATTGTACCAGGACCTCCCTCATGTATTCACTGATGTTCCATTCGGTGTTCTGAAGTTATGTGACCCTGTGATGTGTGGAGCCATTTGAAGGTACTCTCTGTTCTCCTCCTTACAAATCAGGCCCTAAAAAATTCTGAGGAGGGGTCACTCAACCCAAATCATTAATTCTGATTTCTCTCCACCGAAGCTGGCAGACCTGCTGAGCTTTTCCAGCAATCTCTATTTTTGTTTCTCATTTACAGCATCTGCAGTTCTCCCTATTTTCCACAAAAAAATAAGATAGGGTGTGTGCACTTTATGGCATCCTGGGGCTGATCCTGGCTCTGATCCCAATTCTTGTTGCTTGGCTGCACTGGGGTGTTGCCTTGTATTTCAGTACCCATGTATTAACATTTAACACCTGTCAAGAAATAGCACCAATAGTTATCTGTGAATGCACTAACCAATACACTAAAAATAACCTTCAGAGAAAATCAAATGCTTTTGTGGTGTAGCATACCACTTTTTAAAAAGTCTTCACTGAAACAAGTATTGGCTTGGCAGTGTTTTTGGAAGCTGTAAGATCTCGCTGCAGAAAACTTGTCTCCTGAAGTTGAGATAAAATTGCAATAAAATAATGTTGTTCTCAGTTATCCCTTGAAATGTAATTTTAGCTCAAAAGTATTCATACAACTCTTGAAATAGAGAGATGGAGAGAAATATGAAGACCAGAAGCATACAAGATAGAAACAGGAATAGGTAATTCAGCCTTTTGAGCCTGCTCTGTCACTCAGAGCAATAATCGTTTCTCTTCTATGTCAGTTGCTTTCCAAACTGTTCCCCATAACCTTTTGTTCTCTCAGTGTCCATAAATCAATAAATATCTGTCTTGAAGATATTTCTTGACCAAGTATCCACAGTTTTCTAAAGTTGAGTAAATTAATAATCCCTTTGCCCTTTCCAAGAAGACATTTATCTGCATCTCTGTCTTAAGTAGTTGACCATTAATCTTGAGTCTATGACCACAATCAAGTATTTGGAAAGAAAATGGAAAAATATAAGATAAGAACCTGAGTTAAAAATGGAGTAATTGAATAATGGTGATAAATATTACCTTTGGCAAGTTGGTCAATAACTGTAAGTTACAGATTTAAATCGATTGGCCAGTTATCTAGAGGAAGATGAAAACACTTTGTTCTGGTTGAGCATTCCTAGTCCTGGCAATAGTTTGAGTGAAAAAAACAGTCTGTGGAAGTGTATTTCATAAATAATTTTGAAAAGGAGTTAGAAAGATCCTTAAGGATAAAGAACTTACAGGATTTTGGAGATGAAGTACTCGTGTGAAACTAAGTGGAACCACTCTTTCATAAAGCCAAAGAGAGAAAAGAGAGAGACAGAGAGCTGTGTAATGGTCTGTTTCTGTGCTGCAAATTCCTATGCTTTCACAAAATATTAAGTCTCACCAAAGTGGAGCTATTCTATATGATCCCATTTGATTACCATAAAGTGGTGTCATGGAGTGTGTGGTGAATGGTGACAATGCTTGTTCATTTTATGAAACAGTGTGAGAGTCTTTTAATATGGCCATTGTCCTGCCACTAACTACTCAGTTATGGCTGACCACGACATTGCTCCTCTCTTATTGCCTGCTGTAAGTATAAGAAAGAATTTTGAGGTTGATAGTTGCCCATATTATGACACCTCTTCTGCGGTGATCAGGTCCCAGTGGTGGAACTTGGATCCCGAGTGTCTGGACCTGAGTTAGAGTTACTATCATTGCACCACAGGACCTTCAAGGTATTGTAATGGACAATTAACCATTGCCTCGTTAACCATTACCTAATTAGTCACATTGGATGCCTTTTTTTGTTATGTCGTTACTGGCAGCTTATCAAGTAATATATCAGGTCCTGAGTTTTATGAATAGAGACATAGGACTGGATTGTAACGCCTCAGTTTATGTCTAAACTGAAATTGGAATGTTTTAGACATGGTGGACACCCCTATTTTCAACACATGAAGGAAAATGGTAATAAAGGCTATACACAGCAATTGTGGCCATGACTACTCCCTTACAGGAGAAGACGTTTTAGACCCCTGCTTCTATATTACTGGGCCTGTTCTTGTAGCAGAAGTGGTTCATTGCACCTTGGAGTTGCCATGGATTCTGGTACAACCAAGTCTAGATAGAGTAACCTTTTGATAGGTGCATGCAAAAGTTGTTGACAGTTTATTAAGGCATAATATAGTAATGACTGAAGCATTAAAGATATTTTAAGTGAATAATACAAAACTTTTGTTTAGGAAAGATAAGTTACCATTTAATCATCCAGCATGATGGAAGTTTTGCAAAACATTTGAGTAATTTCTTCAGTGGATAAAGTATTTTTCTGCATTCGACAGTACTGAGTTTCAGATTTTAATGTGTCAATTTTCTCCTGTGGTTTCATAATTTCTTTAAAATGTTGACCCTTTAAAATAAATTAAAAGAAGGCTGATTTCTTGGACTGACAATCTCGCCACGTACTGAATCTTTGAAGCTGTGCAATAGATGGCCATTTGCCACAGAAGGTTTTAATGCTTTCAACTCTCTTGGTTTGTCAACAAATTTGCATAAAGGAATTCCAATGTGAATGTTTGGCACATGAACATTTGGATCTAAGTTACACACGGAGCTATTATGATAAGGTGAAAGAAACTTTTAACATGTATCCCAAAGGATAGAGAGACGTCGAGCATTTTAAAGGTTTAGGGAGAGAATTACAGAGCTCAGAACTTTGACAGCTGAGAGTATGGGCAGCAAGGGTGAGACAATTGAAATGAGATGTGCAAGAGACCATAAATTGGAAGAGAACTGAAATTTTCGAGGAGAGTATGACGAAGTAACAAGAAACGGAAGGTCAAGGCCATGAATGTTTTTGAAAACGAGGAGAATTTTACAACAGCCATGGTGCATTATCATATCTCAGTCTTCCTTCAGCCTCAATAATAGCTCATTACAAAGAAATCTGCAAGTGATGTCAGCCAAGTCCTTGACTAAATACTCTTCTAGGTATCATCAGCATCACTTAATTTCTGCTAATAAAGTACAGTTAAATGGCTGTACATTTCAAACTCAGACCAGTGTGCTGAATGAATGTAACTGGGTTTGACACTGAGAAGAATTAATTTTTAATTGCATGATTTAGCCCACTTGTGTTTTACAAGGTGATAAATAAATTGTTATTAAACACCAGGCAGAAACAAAACAGCTCGATAAGACTGTTTGTGACAGACAGTCACAGTGGCAGCAGCTGTTTTAAAAGTGCAGACTAATTTATTACAGATTGAAAAGGTAATTTTTAAATATAAATTGCAAGTCACCCAACAAGATTGGGCATGTTTATTTTTGCAACAAAAATCTTCAAAACCTTCTGTTGCTACGGCAGCAGGACAAATGATGTGAAAATCCATAAAACCATGTTGTTCCATCTGGGTAAATGCATAGACTATTCAGGGAAGCAATGATGCACAATCGCAGTGTGAATTATACAATGCCTAAGACTAAGTCACTGAATCGCAACACATTCTTCAATGCAAGCTTCAAATGGGGAGTATCACCAAACTGGATTATGTTTATGTTTTGTGTAGAATTGACAACATTCTAGAATGGTCCTGGAGTCTCCAGCAATTGATCATGAATCTCGAGAACACTGCGACAAGTAACTAGGGTAGAGACAAAAGAAAACTGCAGATGCTGGAATCCAAAGTAGACAGGCAGGAGGCTGGAAGAACACAACAAGCCAGGCAGTAGCAGGATGTGGAGAAGTCAACGTTTCAGGTGTAACCCTTCTTCAGGCCTGGGGGGTTGGTATAAAGGGGCGATGCAGAAAAAGAGGTAACAGGGGCAGGGTGGAAAATTCAGTTAAGCAGAAGAATTGTCTGTTCTGTTCTCACTTTCCTTCAACACTTGTGTTTTTGCATATGAAAATATTTAGCATTGCTAAAAAGCAAGGCTTTTGTCCAGATTGAGCTTCATTCAGTAGTGTAACAATAGTCTGTTTGTTTCTTTGCTTTGTTGCAGCCATGTTATGTCTGTACTCAGAGAAGGTTTCCTAGATAATAGACAATATCTCAGTTGCAGCAGGAACTTAAGCAATATATCTTTTTTAGTGTCGACATTGACCTACTCATCATAGACCAGGGATAAATTTTGGAGGCTTCGAGATGTGCATCATTCAGTATCATATGACGGGGGACATTTATGAATTAAGCCTTTGTGGAAGGAAGGGTTATTTTACCAAATGTGTGTTTCTTTCATTGGTTGGTATTTTTCATGTGAATTTTGTACTGGGAAATAGGAGATGTTGCAAATACCTGCCATAAATATTAAGAAATCTTAGACCTGTCTTGGCTGAAATAAATACAGAACAAAATAACGTTTTCTATTTATTATTTATCCCAACAATGTGCGTCAACTCCAACCTCAGCCAAGTGTCCCTCTATGCACCAATGTTTAATCGCCATACTCAATGCCTTGTCATCTTTCTGTGAGATTGGTATTAGTGATGGAAATAGGAACTGTTTTCAGTCTACTAGCCAATAAACTGTAACAACTGAAACAACTTATTTTACATCCTCTTGGACAGAGGTGGGGAACCTTTTCATGTTGGAAGGCTGCATTATGTTAGTTGTAATCTAATAGGGCCTCATCCAAAAAACTTCAATTATAGATTCTTCAAAATTCACATTTTTTTATTTGTGGCGGTCAGTCTGTGAGGATTGAGTGAGGACTGCAGATGCTGGAGATCAGAGCTTAAAAATGTGTTGCTGGAAAAGCGCAGCAGGTCAGGCAGCATCAAAAGAACAGGAGAATTGACGTTTTGGGCATAAGCCCTTCTTCAGGAATCATTCCTGAAGAAGGGCTTATGCCCGAAACGTCGATTCTCCTGTTCCTTTGATGCTGCCTGACCTGCTGCGCTTTTCCAGCAACACATTTCAAAGTCTGTGAGGATTATTTTGTTGAATTTTCTTTTACTCTCTGGTATTTTAAATACATTAATTTTAAGATTAACATAAAAATGATGAAGGACGAAAAAAGCATATTAATAAAAAATAAAAGATTTGTTCTGCAAAATTTGGATTCATTTAAAAGGCCACCCTCAATGGCCTAGAATGCCGCATGCGGCCTTAAGGCTGCAGGTTCCTCACCCCTATCTTGGACCATTATTACCAGCCTACAGAGCAGAACTTATTTTCCTTTTCCTCTCAAATTCAGTCAAGGTTCTTTCCTTTAAAAGCCCACATCATGATTAAAAAAGTAATTTGTCTGTCACATTGATCATAGATGGTGATGATTGCATCTTAGGGCATTGCAGTGCCCTAAATGAGGACCAAATCCTCCATGCTTTCCTAATTGTCTTCTCTGGGTGTTTGCTGATTGAGAAAGTTGCAGTTTACTTTATATTGGATCTAACAATGTCGGAACAGAAAAATTAAAGTGGCCATAAATTGTGAGCTTATTCCTCCATTCAAGTAATTTGTGCTCCATCCATCTCTTAACGCCATCGATCCAACTTGATTCCACAATCAAAATTAATAAAATTCCACCTTGGTCCGAAACATAGAAAAATGGAAACAAGAGTAGGCCATTCAGTTAGATCATAGGTGATCATTATCTTAATGCCATTTCCCCCCCATTATCTGTGTATTGCTTGATGTCATTTGTATCTAGAAATCTGTCAGTATCTGCCTTCAATCTGTTTAATGATTGAGCTACCATGACATTCTTGGATAATGAATTCCAACAATTCACCACGCACTGAGTGAAGAAATTCCTTCTCATTTCAAGATAAGATGAAGCCATTTAAAACCGAAATTGAGCTCTTGGTTTAAAGAAAATAACAATGATTATCCATCCACAGGACAGTCTTGTACTGTATTTTCCCAATCCATCACAGTCAAAATATCTCCATTGCTTTCACAATTTCCTTTCCTTGGCTGTAAGACTCTGTTTTCAGAATGAACTATATAGCATTGAAACATAATATAAAATTCTACCATATTATAATCACTATTTCCCAAAACTTTACAAGGAAGTTATTAATTGTGCCTTCTTCAATCCAAAATAGCCCAATCCTTAGTTGGTTCCTCAATGTAATACTCAAGAAATCCACCTCTTTACACACTCCAAAAATTCACCCTGAACAGTATTTGTGTTGATTTGGTTAAAACAGTTTGTGTGTAAGTTAAAGATGCCATTTTTACTATATTATACACATTATTTGTATCTCTCATTTTTTGAATTTTGTTCTGCCCAACATTCGCACTATAATTTGGTGACCAATTAACAGTTCCCAACAATGACTGCTGCCATTTTTGTTTTTTAGCTCTGATCCAAACTGATTCAATTTGATTTATTGTTATCACATGTATCTAAATACAGTGAAAAGCAGGCAGAACATAGCAAACAGGGACATTGAGGTTGAAGGGTGCTAAGACAGAATGAGGCATACAGGTTATGCTGCACAGTAGGTACGCAAGGCAACATCGACATTAGCAAGATGAACATTATTTGAGGCTAGAGAGTCCATTCATGAGTCTAATAATGGTAGGGAAGAAGCTGTCCTTGAGCCTATTGGTGTATGTGTTCAAGCTTCTGTATCTTCTGCCTGATGGAATAGGCTGTAGGAGAGCATTACTAGAGTGGGAGGGGTCTTTGATGATGTTGGCAGTTCTTTCCGTGGCAACAAAAAGTGTAAGTGGAGTTTATGAATGTAAGGTTGGCTTCTGTAATGGTCTGGAACATGCACACAACCATCTGTAGTTTCCTACAGTCCTGGGCAGAGCAGTTGCCATATCAGGCCATTATGCACCCAATAGCATGCTTTCTATGGGTGCTGCTGGGGTCCTTGTGTACATGCCGAATTTCCTCAGCCACCTGAGGAAGAAGAGGCATCATTAAGCCTTTTTGACTGTTGCATCCATGTGGGAAATCCAGGACAGGTTGTCATTTATCGTCACGTAAGATCATCACCTAAGATTCAACATCTTAATCCTTTGCTCTAAAATTCTTTTCTATTAATGTGTTGATCTCATCCCTGGTTCAGAGTGATACCTTATCTGCTTGTATTTTTAACTTATTCCTCTGTATCCAATCTTGTCCATGCTGTAACCATTTCTCTACAATGGTAAGCAAACTATACCTGCTTACTTCAATTTGTGCATTCAAATCCTTGAACCTTTTCTGAAGGCTACATGAATTTAGATAATGTTCTTTTAATTTAGCATTTTTTAAATTAATCTGATCCTCATTGACACTTGCTTTTGCTTTGTCGCTTGACACTTTTCTACTTTTTATCAGTTTTGTTTCTCTCTGTGAGTTTTGCTCTTTCTTATTTTCCCATCACTCTATCAATCTAATTGAAAACTTCTGCCAACAATGTTAGTGAGCCTCCCTGTGAGAATCTTAGCCCTGGTTCTGCCAAGATGCATCCTGTCCATCTTCTACAGTTGCCACCTGCCTCAGAACTGGTCTCAATGCCTCAGAAATCTGATGACTTGCCTCTTATGCCAGTTGAGTTGCTCAATTCTCCTGTTTATATGCTCACTAGCATGTCAGACTAGGAATAGTCCTGAGATTACAGCTTTAGAGGTCATGCTTTTCAGTCACATTCTTAATTCATCCAACTTCATCAAGGCTTATGCTTCTTCTGATCTTGATCACAGTGAAATATATACTTCTGATTTTATGATTAAGTGTTTCATTTTAACTTCATTAAAATGAAGTGTGCCTTTTGGTTTTTGTCACAGAAGATAGACGAGGGCAGAGTGGTAGATGTTGCCTACATGAACTTTAGTAAGGCTTTTGACAAGGTTCTGTATGGTTAGTAAAGTTAGATCAATGGGATTCAATGACAAATTACCAAATGGATACAAAATTGGCTTGACAGTAGGAGATAGAGCGTGATGGTGGAGGGTTGTTTTTCAGAGATGTGTGAACAATAGAGTTCCATAGGGATCGGAGCTGGGTCCACCGTTGTTTGTATCTATTTAAACAATTTGGATGAGAATGTAGGAAGCATGATTAGTAAGTTTGCAGATGACACCAAAATTGGTGATATAGTAGACAGTGAAGAAGTTTATCTCAGAATTCAATGGAGTCTTGATTATTTGGGCCAATAGGCCAAGGAGTGGCAAATGCAGTTTAATTAAGATAAATGCAAGGTGTTCCATTTTGGTAAGACAATCAAGGGCAGGACTTACATAATTCATGGGGAGTGTTACAGAACACAAATATAAGGGTTCAGGTATGTAGTTCATTTCAAGTTGCATCACAGGTAGATGAAGTGTTAATGAAGGCATTTGGCATGCTGTCCTTCCTTACTTAAGCCACTGAGTATAAGAGTTGGGACATTATGTTGAGATTGTACGGAATGTTGCTGAGGCCACTTTTGGAGTCCAGGTACAATTATGATCACTCTACTGTAGGAAGGATGTCATTAAATTGGAGAGGCTACAAAAAGATTTACAAAGATGTTACTAGGATTTGAGTGTTTGATTTATAAGGAGAGGCTGGATAAGCTGGGACCTTTTTCACTGGGGTGTAAGAGATTGAGGGGTGCCCTTATAGAGCTTTATAAAATCATTAGGGTCACAGATAAGGTGAGTAGTCAAGTTCTTTTCCCAAGGGTTGGGGAGTCCAAAACTAGAGGGCATAGGTTTAAGGTGAGAGGGGAAAGATTTAAAAGGATCATGAGGGGCAACTTTTCACACCGAGGATGGCTCGTGTGTGGAATGAACTGGCAGAGGATGTAGTAAAGGCAGGTACAATTACAACATTTAAATTCATTTGGACAGGTACATGAATAGGAAAGGTTCAGAGAGATATGGGCTAAACACAGGCAAATGGGATGAGTTTAGTTTGGAAAACTTGGTCAGCATGGAGGAGTTGGACTGAAGGGTCAGTTTCTGTACTGTATGACTCTATCATTGATATGAACATGGACCACAATCTCAGACTGTTCTCCCTTGCCCAGAACAATGTCCTACAGCTGCTCTGTGACGTCCTTGACTCCTTGCACCAGAGACAGAAAGAGCCATTGCTAACCCAACCACTGTTTAACCAACTGAAATCAACACCCAGAGAAAAAGACACTAACACCTGCCACTTGCAGCCTTTGTGTCCAACAACCCTAACCCAATTTGGAACTATAGAATAAATCTTGGAAAGAATCCCCAGTCTGTTATGAACCAGGCCAGACCCCCTCAAGACATTTCAAGGAAGGAGCCCGGACCCTACTTTTGCTGGTTGTTTTAAGCAGGTGTACAGTAGATATTCCAGGAGTGATGCAGCTGGCCCACTCACTGTTTTAAACAAAACAGAATTTATTTGCAAGATTACCGAATGAAACACAAACAAAAGAGAATAACTTAATCTATCCGAAAATCCAACAAGTTATCCAAATTTAATAATGTTGTTCCAAATACTTGCAACAATCCCCATAAACACCCCTTGGCAAAAAAAAAAGAAAAATCAAACACAAGGTCTTACAGGAGAGAGATGACAGAGAGAGAGAGGATCAGCATATACCTAATTCTTTGGGACCAGCAACTTCACAAATGATTGCTTGCTCAAACCAAAGAAAACCCAAACCAGAGAAAAACTGAGCCAGGAGAACTGGCCACTCCCCTTTCATTGTACAAGTTTTTTTTAAAGCTTAAAGGTTTCTTCAAGTAGATCAACCCCAGACATTTCAGAACCCGTGTCTTTATAACCTCCTGAAAAAAATACCAAGGACAACATCACCTTGTTAAAGGAGTAGCATCATCACAAGCTGAAGACTTGTGTTTAATGAGCTCTCAGAACTTCACTATTGTCTAGCCTTCCTTATTAGTTTTTGAGGTGAAGACTACATGGTTGAGAGTCAGATTTCAGTTAAGCCAGCATTGAAGCTACAAATCTCCTTTCTATTGTGTATCACCCTGCAGACACTATACTATCTCTAAAAACGGAAGAGGTCATTGTTTCTACACAAATTCAATTTTTATTCTGTTTTAATGATATGCTCCAAGTATTTCTGTGGCTCAGGAATGCTCAACTGCAGTTGATTGAGCTTCCCTAAAATTGGTATTTAAGTGAAATAGAATGCTTAGAATGCAAATAGATTGCTCGGCACCTTTCATGCTTTGTGTGTAGTGCAGTGACTGGTAGATTTACGAAGCAGACTTCATTTTAAAATAACATACCCTTTGGTATGATTCCATGAGTCAATCTATCACCACATTATTCTGTATAATTGTTATAAGCACTTCATATTCACCAAATATCAGAAGTAAGGCATCGCTGACTAAATGAGTATTTCTCAATAGACAATAGGTGCAAGAGTAGGCCATTCTGCCCTTCGAGCTTGCACCACCATTCAATATGATCATGGCTGATCATCTTTAATCAGTATCCTGTTCCTGCCTTATCTCTATAACCCTTGATTCCACTATCCTTGAGAGCTCTATCCAACTCTTTCTTAAATGAATCCAGAGACTGGGCCTCCACTTCCCTCTGGGACAGAGCATTCCACACAGGCATCTTCAGGCAACGCAATACTGTTAAGCCTCTCTGTAATGCTGCTTAAGAACTTTGTTGAAAGGACAATGAAGGAGGCATCCTACATACTTGTCAGCAGCTACAGGATGGATTGCACCAGAGACTATGAGCTCATAAAGTCTCTAGAATTTTTAAAGTGCCAATTGACGAACATTTTCTGTTTTTATTTCAGATATGTAGCATCTGCAATATTTCTTCTTTATCGCCCTGGCATCTGCAATGCTGTTTTGATAAATAATTAATACATACTACTAAATGTTTTATGTACTTTATGTGCAAATATCTATGCTATATACTGACATATAAGGCAATCCTTTCTTGACCAATACCTCAATAGAATGATTTGAATTTATTTTTCAAAGCTTTATCTTCTAACAGCAGAAGATTTCAATTCACAACCTTCTGGAAAGCTGCTGTTATAATTTAAGCCATTTGATTTTCTGGGCTGCAAAAAATGGAAGGAAATGAATATTGAACAAAGATGATTGCATTTGTACACTAGAATCCTATTTCCCCTGGGAAGTTCCAGTAGGAGAAAATTAGAAAAGTGCCCAATACTGTAGTTGCTGGATATCCAAAACATAAAGAGGAAGTACTGGAGAATTTCAGTAGCCCTGACAGCATCTGTGGAGAGAGAAACAGCGAAACATTTTGGGTCCAAAATGGGTGTTTTTCAAGGTTCCTTTTAAAGAAGTTGCCAGCACCAGGGACACCAGTCACTTCTGTCATATCCAGTGAATGTCAAGTTGCTTAGGGAAAAGTGTATGATAAGATGGAAATCAGCTATGATGCTTTCCATAGGAGCAGGAACAGTGATTAGTATGGCAAGCTTGGTAAAATTTAGTGAGAAAACTCGCTCGATCTCAGAGTGAAAATCACTCTGCCAAACTCAGTGTGACTTCAACTTAGTCAAAAAAAATGTAAGATTCAGCCCTATGAGTTTGCATTTGGGATAGACTGGATGAGGAGAAACCTCAAGAACCGTCTTCAGGCTTAGGCTTCAAAGTAACTCTATTTATTATACATTAATGCTAAATTTACTTTGGTATCCATTGGTACACCTGGCTCTGACTTGTAGTTACATTTGCTTATGTCTGTGTCCTTATGTGAGTCTTCTAGTCTAGCTTAATGCAGTCTGGTGGTGTTTTTGAGAGTGCAGTGTAGTGTCATGTGTTCTAACTCCATCTACACTGCTCTATATGTACTCATGGATATGTAAGTAGTGACTACAGTTTACGTTTAAGGATTGTCAGTTGTGTATATGTTTGAGTGAATCTGTGGTTTGTCCCTCAATCATTGGAGACAGCTCACACATGCTTACAAAATTTGAATTGATGAAGCAAAGACATAGTTCTAACTGAAGCTAGTGACTAAACTCTATAAGAGCAGCTTACACAATATTATACCTGTGATAATGCTGTTCCTTTAACAAGGTTATGTTGCACTTGATTTTTTTTTCAAAAGGGGTTGTAAGAGGCAGAGGTTCTGATTTGTCTGGGATAAGGCCACTTTATTACGGCTAACAGATACTGCTTAAGGCAACAGACAGGGAAAAGGACTTTTAGGTTTTATTTAAACACTTGTACAATGAAAGGGGAGTGGCCGATTCTCCCAGTTCAGAGTTCTTTCCAGTTTGGTTTAGTTTTAGCAGTTAGAAACTGTGGGGGCAAAAGAAAATTGCTGCAGTGAAAAGAGGTTCCATGCTTCAGCCTTTGGTTGTTAGATGATGGAATCTTTGGTTGATTCCCTTTGCCATCATCTAACATCTCTCCTGTAAGAACCTGTGTTTGAATTTATCTCTTTTGCTAAGGACTGTGTTTATGAGGATGTTGCAGGAAATTGGAACAGCATCATTAAGTTGCGATAGAGTCAGTTGGGTTTACAGATAGGTTCAGCTATTCTATACTCTGAAACACAAACAAGACAGAACAATCAGTAGTCTGTAAATAAATTATGTTTGTTTAAAAATGAGCAGTTTGACCAGCTGCATCACTCCTGGAATATTCACATTACATCTTCCTAAAACAACTAAAAAGATTATGGTCTGGGCTACCTTCTTAAAATGTTTTGAGGGGTCTGCCCTGCTCAGTAACATAGTTGAGGAAACCAAGGAATTATAATCTCTCATCAAACTAAGCCTCTTTCCACCTCTCCCTCATCCAATGCCCATTTTATCATGTGTATGGTGGTAATAGGGTACAGCAAAATTATTTAGGATTTCCTTCTCCTCCTCCTATGGCAGATGACAATGAATGAACTGCGTTGAATCTAGGTAGGGCAATCTAGCAATTATTCTTCACCCAACCATTCTTACATTTTCAAAATCAAAATACCACAGCTGTTGGAAAACTGAGATTGGTGAAAAATACTGGAAACATTCAGAAGGCCAGGCAGCATTTGTGATGGTGTTGATGATGACCATTCAACAGAACTGTGGTGAAGTTCCAATGAGGGTCATTGTCCTGAAATATTAAACAGCACTTTTGGAGAGTCAAGGAGATTGTGAGAACCCATGAAGTTGCTAAGTGAGACTTCAATCTTGAGGTCCTGCTCAAAATGCCCAATAATTAATTCTGCTTTCGCCAGGAGAGGGAAGGAAGCAGGCAAATCATGTTGTGCATCCACCCACACCAAGTGGACTGCAGCAGTTCTATAAGGTAGCTGATCTATCATTATCTTAAAGGCAACAAGGGACAGGCAATGAAATGCTGGCCCACCCAGCAATGTCTGGATCCCACAAGTGAACAAAAAAAATATACTCTTAATTAAGGGGAATGATACAAGTAAGAGATCAAAAATTAGCAGTGCTATCGAAAGTCAGTGCTGAGTTTAAACAGATTGCACTTGGTGTGGTAAGGACTCTAACCTGCAATGTGGGAGTTGTAAGCATTTATAATGATTGAAAAGCTTTTGAAGAACGGAGGGCATTGGCAATTTAGAACTAATTTAGAAACAGTCTAACCTTTATCAGTGAAAAGTAAACAAGATCTCAAACTGTCATTTAAATTCGCAGGCTTTTCAATTATTGTTTAAAAAGAGTTATGTGTGACAACCTGGTTAGAAAAATTCTGATCTATTCCACCACCAACCCCACCCCAGGGCTAACACAATGTCTTTATTAATGCTTGGCTGATTTCTACAACATTATTGCCTCAGTAGGGAGTCCTAGCTTCACAGTTTTATTGCCAATTCAAAGAAGTACTTTACTAATAGTTGTCTTCAGTATTGGGTTATGACTAAAAGTCTGTTTCTTTTGACAGGTATTAAGAACTTCATGAGATTTCAGGCTTTTCATTATTTTTTCCTATCACAACAAATGCTATAATACATATTTGACCCCTATTTAATTTAATCATAATATTTTCTCCTGAAGTGTGATCATGGTGGATATGAGTCAGTTTGAACAGAGGGATGAATGGGCTTGGGCAGGATAAATAGGTTTGTATAGGTTGTCAATAAATTAGTGTGTAGATTTTTATGAGCTGTGTGGGTGAAGGGAATGGGTTGGTAATAATCTAGCATGGAGGGTATAAAGGGTGATTGGGGTATGTGTCAAGCCTAGGTTGGCATAGTGGGCGTGGGAAAGAGAATGGTATTTTCAATGTGTGATGAATTTTGACCTCTGAGACTTTGAGGGTCTAAAATTGAAGTAAAAACTGGGAAAGTCACAATGAACCAAGATGGGCCTTGAAATTGTTTACTTTAGCCAGCAGATCCTATAGCCTGATATTCATCCAGAGGATTCTGCCTGACTTTATTCCATACTCATGCACCTGGAGCAAGCACCTTTCCATTCAGGATAATTCATGACTTGTGCTCCCTGCCTTGAGAATGAAAGTCCAGTCCAATTATTCTAGGCTGGACATTCTGAGGAGTAGAAATCACAATTAGCATGCCACTGCACTCCTATTTTTTGATTAGGTTTGGAAGAGTAGTCATGTTAGACTCAAAACAATATCTTTCTGTCTCTGCAATTGGTGCACAATCTGCTAAGATTTTCCACACTTTTTTTTTATTTTGGAACTCCAGCATCCAGAGTGTTTTGTTTTTATTAAAAATAGCAATACAGGTAAGCAAGGCAATACAACATAGATAAAGCACAGACATTTATTCCCATCTCAAGAGAATTGAAAAGGAAAGAAGTTAGACTTATGTAGCATCTTTGTTAGACTAAACCTACAGTATTATGCATGTTTCTAGTGCCACATTATAAAATTGCATTTGGGGGCTCTGAAACAGGTGACAAAAATATTTCCAAAGGTGATACTGCAACAGAGCTTATAATAACCAAATAAAACTGAAAATATTGAGGCTCTGTTTAGAAAATTCAATATTAGAAATGAAGAGGTTTCAAATGATAGACTTGAAGGAAATGGTTCTATTCATAAGGAATCCATAACTAAAGAACCATAAATTTTCGATATTTACAAAAAAAACCACATGAAGAGTTCAGAAATAACTTATTTACCTAGATAATATTAGATTTGGAACTTGCTATGACAAAGAATAATTGAGAAGTATGGTAAAAATATATTTAAGAAGATGCTGTTATAGTATGCACAAGGGAGAAAAGAACTGAAGACTGCTTTGATAAGGATAGATGAAATGTTGAGTGAGAGATCATAAATCCAGGCACAGACCAATCAGGCTACATGGCCTATTTCTGGACTGAAACGTCTATATAGGTAGAACTTTTCAGGTCAGCAAGGGACCAGAACAGCAGGAAAATGATTTGCCTTGGCGCACACAAGACAGGTAACAAAATGTGAGAAAAATCAATACCAGGATGACTTGAAATTCTATTTTTTTTTATTTTGAAGCAAACATGCTTAATTCTTATTGCACACATGTTGCGCCTTTTGTATGTGCATATACATTGGGTAGTAATATTAATCAATTCTAATTAGAAGTTCACAGCTTGACAGTTTTTTGTTTATCTTAACAATGAAGAAGTAATTGTTAATCCAATAAGTGTTCCAGTATCAAGTACTAGATTAGTTGCACAAAGGTTGCAAGTTCAGGTCAGACTGTAGCAAGAAATGAAATTGAATTCAATTCAAAATATTTGGGGACAAGCAATAGAAAAATATAAAAGAAACTAAGGAAAACCTGCTGATTGAATCAATTGACTTACCAAACTGCTTGAGGGGAGAACTTGACACCTAGTCTTTCTTTCCTACTTTGATTCTATTGCTACGCTATGCAGATGGTTCCAAATGCCTTATAGGCAAGTAGGAATGGACAATAAGTATGCCTTGTCAGTCTTACACAAGCACAAATAAGTGAGGCAATGTTGATTTATTATGGAACACATTCACTCATGCAGCACTTCCAAGAGCCCATGGCTATATTGTCTGTCATTTCAACAAGACCAGTAGGTTTGAATGGATATTAGCACAGCCCCAAATTTTAAAAAAGTCAAAAGATTTATTTTTGCTTTACTATGAAGTACATAAAAATAACAATACAATGGACATTGCTTTTAGTATTTTTTAAAAATTATCTTAAAATCCTCTCCAATTTATTGAATTCTCCCAACTGCTTACGATCTCTTGCCCAGGCCTGAATTTGCTTCAATTTGTTAGAAACTTAATAGTCCCAAGCTACTTCAGTGCTGCAGCTGATGATAAGTGGTCTTTTAAGCCAAGATCTGTAGCAAACATGTTTTGCTCCATTTAATTTGCTTCCATGTGAACTAATTTGTACAATGAATTTGTCTGATTATTTAATCTCAATGATATCTCTAATATGCGAGTTGACTTCACAAAAGTAAGACATTAGCATGTTATGGGAAACTTATGTGAAATTCAGGTTTGATATGACTAACTCAAAGTGGTAAAGTTATTGTTTTTAACCTATTTCTGAAAAAAGCTAACCCAGTTATTCCATGCATTGATTAATAATCATAGGTGACACATGTCTACAATGGAAACTGTACTGTGTCAGCGTGGGCAGCATGGTGGCGCAATGGTTAGCACTGCTGCCTCACAGCGCCAGAGACTGGGGTTCAATTCCTGTGTGGGTTTCCTCCCAAAGTCCAAAAATGTGCAGGTTAGGTGAATTGGCCATGCTAAATTGCCCGTAGTGTTAGATGTAGGGGAATGGGTATGGGTGGGTGTGCTTCGGCGGGTTGGTGTGGACTTGTTGGGCCGAAGGGCCTGTTTCTACACTGTAAGTAATCTAATCGTAAGCGATGCTGGAAATGCATATAAATTGTGACATAAGAACAAACCAAAATCAATATTACTTTACATTATTCACAAGCAGATGATAATTTTAGCCTTTTATGTATTTCTTCGCATTTTCAGAGTCTCCGAGCTTGGAAACAGACCCTTTGGCTCAACTCATCCATGTCAATTAAGTTTCCTAAACTGAATTAGTCCCACTTGCTTGCATGAAGCCCATATCGTTCTATACCTTTCCTTTCCATGTACCTGTCCAAATGGCTTTTAAATGTTGCAACTTTACTCACCTCTGACACTTACTCTGATACCTGATTCCATATTTGCACCACCTTCTGCTTGAAAACGTTGACCCTTAGGTCCCTCTTAAACCTCTTGCCTGTCACCTTATGCATGCCCCTCATGACTTTATAAACCTCTATCAAGTTACACCTCAGCCTCCTAAGCTTTAACTTAGCAGCACAAAAAGTGTTTGATTGAAGCAATTGTTTATATTCACTTGTTGATTGCATCAGATCTGCAGCAAGAAAGCCACTGTGTAGTCTGGACTGGATCCTTGTGTCTTTTGCATGTGCATTTCATCAGCTTCTTTGAAGGCAGCTTTTACTTAATACTAGATGAGAAAATAATTGCACTGAATCATTCTATTCCATATTTTTCAATGGGGTTCATTTGTCTTGGAAAATAAAACTGTAAAGGACTGCAGAATTAAGGGGGCAGAATTAAGGGGGAATTAATTAGTCTGAAGGTCTGATGCAGTTAGATTCCAGGCCTTGTGGGTCAGGAGCCAGATGACAAACAAGACAATCAGAAGTTGATTTTCCTCATGCTTATTCATTAGCTGTTTTGAGCAACTGGTAATCCTTGCTTAACCATCGCAATTTCTGACTATGAAGAAAGAGATTAGATACAGAGACACTTTTTGATGCAAAGAAAGAAGCTCAATTTACAGGTAGTCAGGTAGCAAAAGACTGAAACTTTACAGTGAGGCAATTCCACTTTAGACATGGATCACAATGGTGAAAGGACATTAGCACAGCCAAATTTTTTAAAAGTCAAAAGATTTATTTGTTAATGTAAAATAAGACTACCCACCAATGTGGAGCAGTGTTTTGATTTTGTAGTTTCACATACAAAAATAAATTTTACCAATGGACCAAAATGTTTCTGAGCACATTTTGTTTTGTTTTGTGCATCCTTATAACTATGGAATGTCTTAGTCTATTGAATTAAGTCTCTTGCGTTGATTCAAAGAGATTAAAAAGAAAAGAATGCAAGAAACATCCATTCCAAATCACAGGAAAGTTTAATTGTAACATTGGTAGATCCTGCTATTCTACAAGTAGTTATATGAGTCAACCTCATAAAAGTAAGAGACTCATCTGGCTTATGGTACAGATTACTATCGCTGAACTGACAAGTTATTGATGGCAGATGTTAATTCGTATTGTTCATAAGCTGCATCAGAATCATTTAATAGTGCTAACAGGCAACATCTTGTTTCAATAACTAAAGTTTTTTTATTCTTTTCTCTCCTCTGGCCTAGGCCATTGACAGAATGGTCGACTGCATCAGCAAAGTCATGCTTCACACAGTGATATCGTGTTGGCAGCCCTTTCTAGGCCTGGCTCTCATCATTGTTCTCACTGGGTCTACAATGGGATGTCCAGCCCGATGTGAATGTTCTGCACAGAATAAATCCGTCACCTGCCATCGCAAACGCTTGACTGTAATCCCTGAGGGTATTCCTATTGAGACCAAAATATTAGACCTGAGCAAGAATAAACTGAAAAACATCAATCCGGATGAGTTCTCATCATATACCTTACTGGAAGTAATAGATCTTAGTGAAAATATAATAACAATCTTGGAACCTGGATCTTTTAGTAATCTTTTTAACTTGCGCTCCCTACGCCTCAGAAGTAACCGTCTAAAACTCATCCCCCTTGGCGTTTTTGCTGGACTGTCTAACTTGACAATGCTGGACATCAGCGAGAACAAAATAGTCATTTTGCTGGACTACACCTTTCAGGACTTACACAACTTAAAGTCTCTTGAAGTGGGGGATAATGATTTGGTTTACATTTCACACCGAGCCTTCAGTGGACTGGTTGCACTTGAACAGCTAACCCTCGAGAAATGTAACCTTACAGCAGTGCCAACAGAAGCACTGTCTCACCTTCACAATCTCATCCGTCTCCGGCTGTGCCACCTCCACATCAATGCCATCCATGCATATTCTTTTAAAAAGCTGTATCGATTGAGATACTTGGAGATTGATCACTGGCCTCTGCTCGATGTATTGCCTGCCAACAGTCTTCATGGTCTCAATCTCACCTATCTGTCCATCACCAATACAAACCTATCTGCAATACCCTATGGGGCATTCAAGCATCTAATTTACCTTGCATACCTGAATCTGTCCTACAACCCAATCAGCATCATTGAATCGGGCATGTTGCAGGACTTAATACGTCTTCAAGAACTGCACCTGGTTAGCGCACAGTTACTCACCATTGAGCCTCGTTCCTTTAAGGGGCTGCATATCTTGCGGGTTTTAAATGTGTCTCATAACCTGTTGGACACTCTGGAGGAAAGCGTTTTCCAATCTGTGAAAAGCGTCCAAGTGCTCTGTATAGACCATAACCCACTGGCATGTGATTGCCGGCTTCTGTGGATCCTACAAAGGAAAAAGATGCTGAGGTTTTCAGAAGAGCAGCCAATTTGTGCCTCACCAGAAAACATCAAAGGAATGCGATTTAAAGATTTCAATGACCTTTACCTGCCCAGCTACTTCACTTGCCAAAAGCCCCAAATACGTGACAAAGGTCCACAGCATATAGTGATCAATGAAGGTCAAGTGGCCCAATTGATTTGCCGTGCCGATGGTGACCCTCTCCCAGTTATCTCCTGGCAGTCTCCTCACAGAAGGCTAATCACCCCCAAGTCCAACGGGAGGGCGACAGTGCTAGGAGACGGCACACTGGAACTCAAGTTCACCCAGGTTCAGGATAGCGGAGTCTACATGTGTATTGCAAGTAATGCTGCTGGGAATGACAGCTTCTCAGCAACCTTAGTTGTGAAGGGACATTCTGAGAATCTGCATGGGAACAGGAGCTCTCTGTACATGACAGAGGTAAATGACACCCAATCCAATGGGACACATGTGTTCATGACAGTTTCACTGGACCTCAAGACTATATTGGTATCCACGGCCATGGGTTGCTTCACGTTCCTTGGCGTGGTGTTGTTCTGTTTCCTACTTCTCTTTGTGTGGAGTCGGGGGAAGGGCAAGCACAAGAACAACATCGATATTGAATACATTCCTCGTAAGACTAACGGAGCCACAGCTGATACCGAGCAAGGAGGCACAAGGAGGTTCAACATGAAGATGATATAGAACCAACAGCAAAAGGCTACACTTTTTAAAAAATAAATGCAAGAAACCTTTATGCTGTCCACTCATTATGGGGCCAAATGTTCCCTTAGAGAATGCTTCCTGGAATGTCTCACAACTAGGGAGCTGGTATCCTCTGATGGTACAACAAATGGTTCATCACGGCAACTGGGGATTTGGGGTTGCTTTTCTAGTGCCCGTGCCTTGAATTGAAATGAAGGAAGTACCAGTGAATACTGGAATTCTTTCACTAACCTGGTTTAAGTGACAGCCCATGTTGCACATCTGTAATAACTAATCTTACTGGGAAACTGCTTGTTCAAGTGAATGAGGAAATCATTTGACATTTTGTATAAAACTGTACTAATTCAGAAGAAATGGAAGGTGAAGATCTTCAGTAAAGCATCAGTGGATTTCCACATGGACAAATTAATGTTGATGAGCCCCCAAATCAGTGTGGATTGTATTGCAAAACACTGAGGGGATTGATTGGAGTGGGTGGCTGGAGATGATAAAAGATAAAGGGAGGGAGGGAGGGAGGGAGGGAGGGAAGGTGGTAGGGCTGTACTTTTTAATGGAAGTCATTTTTTTAAGCAATATGAATGGAGTGTTTCTTGGTGTACATGACATGCCAGCATTGGACTTGGGCAGAATAAGCAGTGCTGAAACACAGGCCCAAGCTATATGCTTTGTATACCTACAGGTTCATAAGGCTATCGTACAATGACAATATTTCAATGTGAAAACTTAACTTCTCCATCAGATCTAAATGCAAAATAAACTTCAAAAATTGGTGAAGAAATTTTAAAACAATTGGAATTTTATACATACATTGGTTTATTTTTTGCATTGATGAGGGGTACAAATCATGTGGTATCAAGATTATCTAAGTATCTGAATGAGAAAAATTCCAAAATCTACATAATTCTAAAGTGGTTAATGTTGTTGATAATTCCATAGCTCTGCTATCTCCATCCTATCAGAGCCCCATTTCTGGAGAAGTAATTTCTCCCCTGACTTTAAATTTTCCCACATCCATGATCAACAGTAGTCTGCCAAAACTTGGTGTCCAGACTTCAGCACGAAGATTGGTCTACTGGAAAAGTTACTAAAAGCTTATTAGTGCCCATTGAATCTATGTCCTTTAGCATTTTGTAAAGACGATGGGCTACTGGGTAGAAAACGATAATTGGAACTTGGTAAGTGTTGGCCATCAGCTATTTTAGATTTCAGAGTCGGAAAGTGTGCACTTTCCACTTTTCCAAATACATCTCAGCCCAAAGCCAATATCCCCATGGAAACCACACATGTTATATTTCCTCCACTCTCCAATCAGACAAATCATGATTGTGTGATTGTGACTGGAAATGTTCTTTTGGCTTCACCTCACAAGGTTTAATATAAGACAGATAATGCTAAAGGATTGGTTAACTATTCTGAATTCTACCTCCTTGCAATGCAGAAATATGGAACTACATTATGTTGAGTTGCATTTAACTGTCTGGAAACATGTTGAGGATGATACTGGAAGCAGGAAAAAAATCATAACTTAATTCTAGAAAAGGTAATTCAACCTAAAAGCAAAAGCAGTAAATTTTCAGTGAAGGTTGCTAAAAATAAGGAATTAAGGAACAATTGCTGAATATAAACAATGAAAACAACAGAAAAAAGATTAATGTAATTATTAATAAATTAGGTAATGAAGTATAAATTTTGAATGGCAAATAATAAATTAATTATTCAATGTCAGCAAAGGACCATAGATATCTTGGCTGATCTATACTTTAACCCATTCTAAACTTTGTTCTACATTCCTTGATACTTTACCACAATAAAAGATCTACCCACCTCGGTCTTAATGATTGGAATTGACTCAGCATTCCTCCCTTGGAGTTCTAAATTTGTACTACTTTGTCAGAAAAAGTATTTCTACGTTTCACTCCTGAATGACTTATAATATTAAAATCATGTTCTCCTACTTCAGTTTCTCCAGTCAGAGCAAATAGCTTATCTTGATTTAGTCCATTGAATCCATTTTAAAAATCATGTTTAACATTTTAATTAGATAAGAGCATAAGCCATAAAAGACGACTTTATTTGTGTTGCATTGAATACTATGTGCTTGCACACATTTCTGCTCAGAAAAAAACACCCTGTTGGCCATCAGATACAACTGCAGCAGCGAAATAGCTAACTGCAGGGGCAGCACAGTAGTGGCTCAGTGGTGAGCACTGGTATCTCACAGCATAAGGGACACAGGTTTGATTCCCTCCTCTGTGTGGAGTTTGCACATTCTCCCAGTATCTGTGTGGGCTTCCACCGGGTGCTCTAGTTTCCTCCCAAAGTTCAAAGAGGTACGAGTCAATTGGATTGGCCATGCTAAATTGCCCATAATAGGCGAAAGTGAGGACTGCAGATTAGAGTCAAGACGAGAGTGGTGCTGGAAATGCACAGCAGGTCAGGCAGCATCTGAGGAGCAGGAAAATCAAGGGCCCTGATGAAGGGCTCCTGCCTGAAATGTTGATTTTCCTGCTCCTCAGATGCTGCGTGACCTGTGCATTTCCAGCACCACTCTAATCTTGACTCTAAATTGCCCACAGTGTCCAGGGATGTGTAAATTATGTGGATTGGCTCTGAATAATGTAGGATTACAGGGATAGGCTATGGGGTGGGTCTTGTAACCTCAGTGGGCCGAATGGCCTGCTTTCACACTGTAGGGGTTCTATGATTCTATGAGAACACAAGAATTAGGTGAAGGAATGGGCCGTTTAGCTTCAAGAACCTGCTTTGATGTTTGATAAGATGATAGTTGACCTGATTGTGGCCTCACCCCACTTACCTGGGCAACCTTACACACATTGAATAACTTCATTCCCTAAATTCCTTAAAACAAGAAGTTTAAATCACAGGGAATAAGAGAATTCCGTAAAAAAACGTTCATAAGCTGTTCAATTTAGGTAGAGACAGGTTCACCACAAATGGAGACAAGCCTTAGGTAATCCGTAGATAAACACATTTGATGTGATTTTGCGTAATATAAATTGGAAGTCTTGCAAAAGAAGATACCAGTTCAACACTACAGTTTCACACCTGTTCAAATTGTGCACCACTTGCTGTGAAGAAATGTATAATCACTGGTAAGCCCATTTTCTCATGTTGCTGACTTTCTAAATCTCTATATTTGCATTAAATAATGGGCAAAATTAAACATCATTTCATGTCTCTTTCAATTACTGTTTAAAAAAAAAGGCTTTCAAAATGCAGTTCAGATTTGGAATGCTGTGTCCATAATTGCTCGCAAATCATTGAGACCAAATCACCAACTGCCCATGCATTGCTAGCATTTTCAATTTGCAGATGACCCAAGACCAAATGTCATCATGGCAGAGGACAGATGCAATATAGAAGAAATAAACAAGTTGTTTATAAACTCTCTCTATGAAACTATAATCTCCAGTTATAACCTAAACAATACAGAAATGATATAAATGAGCCAAAAACATTATTGAAATATTATGGCTCGAAAGCATCATAATAAAACTGTGGAAGATTGATGACCCCAGAAATTTTGCTTGGGTATATTTAAGATGTCCATTATCAGGGACTCAGATGAATTACCAGGAATCTTGAGAATCAGAGTCCCTACAGTGCAGAGAGAGGACTTGCAGCCCATAAAGTCCACACCAACCCTCTAAAGAGCTGAGCACTCCTGCACCCCATCTCATATTTACCATAGCTTGTCAACCTAGCCTGTGCAACCCTAGACATTACAGACAATTTAGCATAGCCAATCCACCTGCACTGTGGGAGGAAACCAGACCACCTTTGAGGAAACCTGCACAGATACAGGAAGAACATACAAACTCTACACAGACAGTCACCTAAGACTGGAATTGAACCTGGGTATCCTGGTGCTGTGAGGCAACAGTGCTAACCACTGAGACACTGTGTTGTCCCTCAAGCAACATCCTTACTGCTAAACTTCAGTTATATTTAAGATCTAACTCCAAGAATTCTTCCAGACATTGACTTCCATCTACATTTAAGTTATATACTTCTTCGCATCCTCCACTCGACCCTCTTAGACACAACCATGTCTCTCCAAATGGTCTCAGCCAATCCTATCCTTCCATGCTCAACAATGCTGATGTAACCAAGGCCCATCATAATGATTTGTTGCAATGGAAGTATTAACATTCCCTTCATTGCACTGATGAAACATGTAACTCCCCATGTCAGCTACTCAGATCCCATTCAAGGAGATGAACGTTTGACTTCTGCCCCAGTGTAGATCTGTGAGAATATTGTACTGTTGGTGGGTATCCCTCCATGCCAAAGGTTCTGATGGAAACTGAAAATTCCTCTGACACTCTTTGAAGAACAAAAAGTTTTAGCAATGGCCAACAGTACTCCTCGTCCACAGCTGGTCTCTTTGACTTAACACAGATCAATAAAAGCAGATTAATTATCCATTTGTTTTCATTGCTAGTTGTAGAGCACTGTTATGTGACCAGTGACCATGGATACTTGCACATCAGAAACTGGTTATGCATTTCCAACCACATCATTGATGCTATATAAATCCAATTAACTCATTCTTGAAATTAGACTCCATTGAGTCTTCATTTTTTTAAAAAACATTACTCCAAAAGTGCACACAGCTTATTTTTCAGGCAAATGTTGAACCATCTTTACACTGACAAGACATGTCACAGAGTATTCTCTAAGGCAATTAATGATGAGTAACATCCATTAAAGATTACCATCAAACAGATTATCTCAACTGGAGGGGACTGCAAGTAACTGTGCCAAAACATGAATGTAGTTCACTGGCTGTGCTTTTATGCTACAAACTTATTTTACAAAGATTTCTGACATTTTGTTTCATTCTTTATAAGATGTGAGATGAAATCATATTTTTTGTTGCTGTAACATTATTGCAAGCTTCAATATTGTATAACGCGAGAATCTGCGACTCCAATGGGACATTCCAGAATTCAGTCAGTTGTTGATATTTTGATTGGTTTTGCATTATTCTAAGTTGAATTTAATCTTTGTAAAGACTAATCCAGCTACTCCATATTGCATTCCAAAATTTACATTATGATTGTTTGCATTATGGACTTGGGTCCATTTGAGATTTAATATGAAATAATTTATGTGGCAATGCATAATGAAAAAAATAATAATTTGCATTTTTAGGGCATCTTTCACAAGATTTGAACACCCTATCACACATAATAGTTAATTAACTTTTTTTTCTTCCAAGTGTTGCAACCATGACAACAAATGTACACATAGTAAAGTAATAATGGCTAAATGTCCATTCTACTTGGGAGATGCCCTCTGCTCTTTTAAACAGGGCTTAATAGGATGTTACGTGTCTGCATGAGAGGAAAAATGAGGTGAAAGGTTAGCATCCTCATGTAGCACTGATGTTACCTGAATTATGTGTTCTAAAATCTCTGGAGTACAATTTGAACCCAATACCTTTCAAGTCAGAGTGTATTAGCTATTAAGCCACAGCTGACACAAGCTGCAATACTCCTTTTTAATTTTTTTTGATTAATGGGTAACATGTAAAAGAATTTATCACAATGAAGATAATGGGAATTCAATGCCATTCAGTCTAAAGACTTTCTTAACATTCTTCAGTTTGCCTCATGCTCCACTTTTACATTCCTAATCATAATGAACAAATCGCTTTTTTGTGTAATCAGAGGAGAAGCCAATGCAGCTCATTTGATTGGCAACCCATCTACCACCTTAAATATTAATTTCTTTACACTGGTAGTGGTGCGCATAATGTGCGCTGCAACTATTTGTCAAGCCTCCTCTAAAAGCACTTTCCAAACCTCTGACCTCTCTTGATTAGAGGAACAAGGGACAGCAGATACATAGAAGCACCACCCCCTGCAAATTCCCCTCCAATTCACACTTAGTTTGCAACTTGGGAATATATTGTTGTCCTTCATTATTGCTGGGTCAAAATCTTGGAAATCTTTTCCTAACAGTGCTGTGGATGTATCCACACCACATGCACTGCAGCAGTTCAACAAGGCAGCTCGCCATCCAACTTTTCAAGGGCAATTGAGAATGGTGATAAATGCTGGTCACATCATCAACACCTACAGCTGATGAATGAATAATAAAGATCAGCCACGGCATTTATTTTTATCTTGAGAATGAAGTAAAAACAAAGCAGGGACTTGTCCTCCAATAGTACAATGACAACTTTTGCATTTGCAATTTACTCTTCCCCACTATTGGCTACAGTGCCTTCGGCTGTCTAGGTCCTGAACTCTGCAATTTCTCCATCAATCTCTCCATCACATTCTCTTCCTTTAGTAATTCATTTGAAACCTACCTCATTAACTAGTACTAGGTAACATTTCCTAATACCTCCTATGTGTCTTAGAGTGGAATTGTTTTCGCCAATATGTTTGTGACATCCTTTGGGATGTTTTATGTAAAAAGGTGCTCCATAAATGCAAATTCTAATTGCAAATATTTATACTGGGTTATTTCATATTGAGCCATTCATTTCCTCTGATAAAATTACAAAATGATTTCTTATCTAAGTTGGGGCCTTATTGGAAAACCTGAGATTTTTATTCCATGAGCAAATTGAAATAATGTTGTTTCTGTTAGGGATCTGTTTTTGTGGCATCCCTTTTCTTTGGAGATCACCACAAATAAAGTACCATATCCAGTCAAGATTTTTAAACTTAGTTAAAATGCAAACAAAACAAATTGCTAGTAAAACCATTGAAACATTGCCATTATTCTTGTACAATAAAGATATGTGGTTCTATCAGTTGGAAGAAAATTTAATTATGATTGAAATTTATGCCAAACCAATGAATTTGAAAAATGCTTTCTCATGGTGCCTCATATTATAAAATAATCTGACAAGAAATTAAGCAAACTTGAAAACAAAATATAAAACACATTTTAAAAACTATTCTTGTATTCCTTTATGGATTAATTAAAGTCTGAATATCGACTAGAAAGTCTAGATATGGAACATAATTTAGATCTCAATATTCTGAGAGGAATACATTGCTCATCTATTGTATTTTGAACCTACATGAATGTTGTCAACTCCTCCTGTTCTGGTTAAGTGCAGCATACAATCAAAAAAGGAAACCAAATGGATTATTGCTTAGGGACATTAGGAGCTCAAACCAGTAACATAGTTCTTGACGTCAACACATCAAGTGAAAACAGAAGTGTAACATTGAAGTCAGATTTGAGTTTGAAAGTACTACCATTCTCACACTCCTTTCACCCATTACTGTAATTAAGAAGATGAGAAGTAAGCAGGAGTAGGCCATTCAAGCCCTGAACCTGCTCAACCAGCCAAATAGATTATACTGATCTCATGTGGTCTTGACTTTTCTGCTGCCCCCTGTCAACCAGAAGACTGTCTGACTCAGCCTTGAATACAGTCAGTGACTCAGACTCCTCTGTTGTTGGGGAATAACACCAATGGCCATCGGAGATCTGAGCGAAGAAATTCCAGCTTATCTCATTCTTAAATGAGAGATGCTTTATTTTGAAACTGTGTTCCATCATTTTAAAGTCCTTTACCTTTTCAAATTTCCTTAGAATCTTGAATTGCCTTGGTCCGCAAAATGAATAGGAAGTCCAGGCTGAGCTGATGTTATATTTAGCTGTGCTTGAAGGTGAGATGTAAAATGGTGGAGTGCCACACCAGGTCAGCAGGCCACATGTAAGTATTGGAGAAATTAGACAAAACAGTGAAACTTTGGCCCACTGCAAGAGGGAACCAGAGAAGGTGTACAATCAATAGATAGCCTGCAGAAAACAGTCCTCACTACTATGTGCAAAAACACAGCTAATGGGGTTTTTCTTATACAGTGACCTTTTTGTTAATTGGTCATTGTAGGTTTACACTGATCTTTGAAAAGAAAGACTGATCCACACAAATTATATTGTCACATATGACAAATCTTGATAAGAGATGCACATCCATCATGCCAAATTAACCACCACAGAACATGGATGACAAATCTGTTCCTTGATGAAAACAATAGACGCTAGCAACACAACACTGCAAAGTCACTCCATACATACGGCATTACAAGAACTACTACTTGAAATCATATAACATTTTCCAAGTCAAATATGTCCCAACATTAAGTGGCACGATCATCTTAACAAAATGTTGACTCTCACAATAAAAAAGGTATTAGGTCAGGTTACCAAAGCTTTGACCACCAAAGGACTTTGTGTTAAGGAATATTGTACAAGAATAATGGATAGGTGGAAATGAGTTGCTTTCACTGAAAGTTTTTAAATGATGCAGATGATCTGAAATTTTGCAGTGAAGATCTGAGTATGTCCCTAGCCAAATATAATTTTGTAATTATGCAAAAAATCCTTCACATAATTGATCTATTATTTTACTTCCCTCGCTTATTCAAAGAAAATCCCATGAAAGTAAACAAATCCACGTGAAAGGGTTACTTTAATAATGACCTGTGTGTTTCCAAGAAGAGGTTGTGTACCTCTAACTGATGATTTATCAATGAACTCCATATATCGCAAGCAGATGAACAGCAACTTTTTAAAGAAAATAAATCTATGGATTATGTGGGTTTGACAGTTGCTACAAAATTAAGTGAAGCTATGAACATAGACTACAGCAAAAACAATTCACCTTATTTTTCCGGCTGTCAATTGTACTGAAGCTATTATACAGTTGATTATTTTTGTAACCTAATTAAATTTGGAGGAATTTCATTCTCATTGAAGCATACATCACTTTTAGTGAGATGCCAGGCCAGATTAAATCAATGTTGAAATTGTAAAAATCAAAAGTTAAATTAATCTCAGATGTGTTTGGGCTTTTAACATTTTGGAATCATTATGTTCATTGCATGATGAAATAAAGTGATAGTATTTTATCATAAAGCTTCTAACTTGTTTTCTGATTTAACAGCCTCTGTGTTGAATCCAATCCAATAGATAGGATAAAGCTCTTTGCTGCCCTCAAGCTCATAGTTGAGGGCTCCTAAGAGGAAGACGACTCAGGCTGCTTCTATCTGAATAATGGTTAGATCTCTTATTGATGTTGGATTTTCCAGCTTTCTCAGGAGATTGCTTGGCTAATATGTGGGTTGTGAGAAGAAGTGTCTTGGGGAGAGGATTGAGTGATGAAAGATAATGCTCCAGCTACTGTGATAGATGGCAGACTTGATGGGGCAACTACTGGTGTCACTCAATTTTGTGGATTGTAATTCACTGCCCATGGATATACATCAGATATTCATACCACATCATAACCATGCCTTCATGACTAAAACATCTATGTTTGGTATAGGTGTTTTAAGGGTAGGAAAAGAGTTATGTCACCTTTTGATTGGCAGGATGCTTCTGTACTACAATGTACTACTGTACTACTCCAAACAAGTTTTTGACTAGGTTAGTTAATCTATTCTTAATCTTATCACCGACATTAAATTGAAAGAGAGGGAACTGATTTTCACCTCTGCCTGATTGGAGGAATACCATTAAAATGGCATTTGGGCACGATACAGGTGTTTCATTGCAGATACTAGTGCTCACATTGTGATGATAATTTGTAGGGGGCGAAAGCGGAGTGCTGTGGACAAACAATGTCGAGAATGTTCAATGGGAGCAAAGAATATGAAGTAGAATTTTGCCTTGGTAACCACCCACTACATGACGTCAAAAATGGTGTCGAGAAGCACACTCATTTATGGCTGGAAGTGAATAGAGGCAAAGAAAGTCTAGTACCCATACGAGAGATGGGCATTGGGAGCTTTGCAAGTGCATATAATGGGCCCGAAGCCATTTTTGAGGATCTGCTATGGGGCAGCTGACAGCAGTGTAGATTAAGGGTGTTGTGAGTCAACTGCATTGCCCCAGTCTTAGGCCCTGAAAGTTGGGGTTCAATTCCCACCTACCCAGAGTTGTGTCCAAACATATTGATTAAAATAAATCAAACTTCATTAGTGAATACCTTGGTTCATCAATTGCTCCCTACAAGGTAAATTCTGATATTTTATATAGTGTCTGATCGTGGGAGTTCAAATGGAATCATAGAATAAAAAATACTCAGCCTCATGCTGAAATTTAAAGAATAAAGGATGAACACACACACTAACATTTTAAGTGTGATGTCGTTCTTTGAGTCAGAAGGTAGAAGGACTGGTGTAACGGGAAAACAAACGGGAAACTTAATGCTCTGGGAGTATAGATTCCAATCCCATCATGGCAGTTGGCGAAATTTAAATTCAATTAATAAATCTGAAATATAAAAGTAGATTCAATAAAGGTGCGTCAATTCCCATGAAAAACAAAACTTTCATGCTTTTATGGAAGGAAATATGCTATCCTCACCTAGTTGGGCCTGCATGCAATTCTAAATGCCCAACAATGTGGTAGATTTTTAAAATTCTGCATGAAATGGCCTTTCAATTTCAAGGAATGAGCAACAAATACTGATCATACCAGCACCACAACATGGAAGTATCAAGAAAATGAAAGTTCATGAATCACTCCAGAGACTTAGTTAAAAATCACAAAACACCTGGTTATAGTCTAACAGGTTTATTTGGAAGCAGTAGCTTTCGGAGTGCTGCTCCTTCATCAGGTAGCTGTGGAACAGGACCAAAAGTCTTATGGTCTTGTGTAATTTTTAACTTTAGAGTCAAAACCAGAGCATCCGAGGAGCAGGAAAATAGACGTTTTGGGCAGGAGCCTTTCATCAGCATTCCTGATGAAGGGCTCCTACCCAAAACGTCGATTTTCCTGCTCCTTGGATGCTGCCTGACCTGCTATGCTTTTCCAGCACCATACTAATCTTGACGCTAATCTCCAGCATCTGCAGTCTTCACTTTTGCCTAGTTGATTTTTAACTTTGTCCGCCCCAGTCAAACACTGGCTCCTCCATGTCCAGAGACTTAGTATAATGTCTAGACTGACAGTCCTGGTCAGAAATGAAGAGCATTAAATTGTTGCAAGTGTCCCTTTTGAATGCAAGGTCCCATTTGTTCTGGTTTAGTGAATGTAATACCAAGATTTCAGTGAAGATCAGGATACTGCTAGATACTTTTCCTAGTTAAATTGATCAATTTTCAGCCTTCAATCAACATGACAACAGCTGATTACTTGTTATTATCTCATTGATGGTGAGAGACTGTTGCAGTGCCTAGATTGGCCTGCAATGTGTCCTACTTTTCAGCAGTTCTTTTAATGGCTACACATGAGGCCGGTATCCCGTCACCAAAAACCCTTTATTTTCATGTATATTGTATATAGACTGTGACTAGCTTGCTCAGAGACAGTCCCTAGAATGAGGAGAATCTCTGATACTCCTTTTTTTAATATTTATATTTTATTATCAGTATAAATTACAAACAATTAACATGAACAAGACGAAGACGAAGACATAAAACGAAGACAAACCTCGAATCCCACATTACATCATCAAATAAGAAACAGTAAACACAGTTACATACAGACAATCCAACAAACTGAACAATAAAACAGGACATATTATAGAGACACTCTTGGCAACCCACTCCTATGTATTCTTTTTCATTTCCTTTCTATCAGAAAAGGGTTTAGCAATCACGTCTCTAACTTCCCACAATGGTCTGGAATACAACTGATCAGGTCCCAGGGATTTAGATCAAATTGGATTCCCAAGTGTGGAACAGGCCATTTAGCCCAACATGTCCATGCTGACCCTCCAAGTAGTAACCTAGCCAGACCCATTTCACTCTGATTAATGCACCTTACACTATGGGCATTTTTACACAGCTAATTCACCTGACCTGCACATTTTTGGACTGTGGGAGGAAACCAGAGCCCCCGGAGGAAACCCATGCAGACACGGGGAAAATGTGCAAACACCACCCAAACAGTCACCCGAGGCAGGAATCAAACTCGGGTCCCTGGCACTGTGAGGCACCAGTGCTAACCACTGAGCACTGTGCTGCCCTCCTGTCAGCCAGCGCTCCCTTATTGGCCTAGGTTAAGAACCCCAATCAGGATCATACTCAGTAAGTGCCACCTGGCCTTCATTTCCAATCAATTCAAACACAATTGGTTTTACAACAGTTTTGGAAGTCCTGAAGTCATAGCAAAGCAAGTGTTCCTTTCACATGGAATCAGCGACCTCCCTGCATTCACAATTGTGCCCAGGCTGGTCATCAGAAGGAAAATAACAGCAGCCTGAAGGAGCATTAGCAGAGAGAATACAAGTTTTTTTAAAATTTGCCTTTCACCACACCCCCTCACACACATAAGGTAACTCTAAACTTTTCTGCCAGATCCATTCATCTTTCACTTTAAAGTTCTCATGCCAGAATGTCCTCAATTTTGTTATGATGTCAAATCAGTTTTTAAAGATTGAACTTCTGAGTCATAAAAGTGAATTTGCAAACATTTAAAGTCTTAATGGGCTGATTCAATCATCAACATAGTTTGTAAATTCTTATATTTTGGAAGTAAAAATTTAGACAATTTTGTCATCAGCAGCTCAGTAGAAATAAAGCAATAAAATTCAACCTGTTAAATTATGTTGTACGTTTGTAAAGGGGGAAAAGAAAATGTTTTCTGGAAACAAAGTTCCTTTTAACTCACTGAAATCATAGACTGGTGAAGCACAGAAGGCAGTAGTTCAATTCATTGTGCTCATTGGATTAACTATCAAACTTATCCACTCCTTATTCTTTCTCTACCATTCTGCACCTTTTGCTTCACAGCTATCTATCCAATACCCAAAGTAACTTTGTTAAATCTTATTCCATTGCCCTTTTGGACTCAGTGCTTTTAAAATAAACCTCTTCATTTTGCACCTGGTTCTTTGTGTCAATTATTTTAAATCATTAAAACCTCTAAATAATTGGACTACTCCTCAAAGGTTTATTTTTAAGGTCAAAAGAATATTTTCTAGGATTAAACATAATTTCCTGACCAAAATTGATTTATCCATAACCATTACAAATACCATTTTATAGAAAGCGATCAGAATCACACTTATTTGAAGAAAGTTTCTTGAACATAGTGCGGCAAAGGCAAGAAAATATTCACAAATTTGTAGATCATAGTCTAATATATTATCAAAAGATATTTGATACTCCCAATGTTTTAGTTTGTGAAATTTTAATTCTTTCAGTCTTTTGACATGTTGCCTTATTATTATGTACATAAGACAATAAGGTTCATGCTTCATTAGAATCAAACTACCAAAGAAATAGCAAATTGTAAATAACTGCTTCATACATTGTTGCTCATTCTCATTCACTTAAGTCAGTCATTGTCATTTTCAGACAGTCGCTTCAAAAAGGAATATAACTGATTTTAAATGAGGATACAATGCTGAAGACTTCTCTCAAATTCTTCCAAGTGCCAGTGTAAACATTGAGATATGTTACAATACTTATACATTCTAAATTGCAACATTATTATTTCTAGGTAATATATAATTTTAATGGCTTTGTTAAAATGTAACTATTTGAACTCGTTGTTTCCCAGGGTTGAGAACATGAGAATGAAATCCAAAACTTTTCATCTATTTCTGACTCATCTCAGACAAAATCTTGCCCACTCATGATTCTGAAAATTTTATGACTAAATTCCCTGAGGGAACAGATTTAAAGTAGTCCAGTTTAGCCCAGGCAACATCTGAAACCGTGCTCTCTTTTTACAGCAATAGCCACTTCAATCCATGATTTCAAAGTCACTTTGGCAGTGACTGAGAGAAGGCTGCTTTGTCATAGAGTTGTACAGTATGAAACAGACCTTTCAATCCAACTCGTTCATGCCGACCAGATATCCTAAAGTAATCTAGTCCCATTTGCCAGTATTTGTTCCATAATCCCTCTAAACCCTTTCTATTCATATACCCATCCAGATGCCCTTTCAATGTTGTAATTATACCAGCCGCCACCACTTTCTCTGGTAGCTCATTCCATACACGCACCACATTCTGCATGAAAAAGTTGCCCCTTAAATTCCTTTTAAATCGTTCCCTTCTCACATTAATGGCAGGTACTCATGTGCCTCAGCTAACGTTGTCTATCTTATACATTGCAGGCAAGGATGCCCGGAGGCATGGTACATTGGGGAAACCGAGCAAAGGCTATGACAACGGATGAATGGGCACCGCACAACAATCAACAGACAGGAGGGTTCCCTCCCAGTTGGGGAACACTTCAGTGGTCCAGGACATTCGACCTCAGACCTTCAGGTGACCATCCTCCAAGGTGGACTTCGGGACAGGCAGCTGCGAAAAGTGGCCGAGCAGAGGCTGATAATTAAATTCGGTACCCATAGGGAGGGCCTCAACTGGGACCTTGGGTTCACGTCACATTACAGGTGACCACCATTGCACTATACATACACACAGACACTCCTACACACACACACACACACACACACACTGGCACTCCTATACACACGGACACACATATTAGCAGACACGCACACAGATGCCCACACACACCCTTACAGACACCCACACTCCCACACTCACACATGCATCCCCTCACAGACTTAAGACACTCTGCCCTCACTACACACACACACTTTCTCACACTCACAACCCTCAACCTAGACAGACACACACACACACAGACAAAGACCCACATGCACACATATATTTTGTGAGGTGAATTTGTACTTTCAGGGTTACATTGTACTTTACTCAAAAACTGCGTGCATTCATGTCGAACTCTGAGCTCAAAAACTGCATGAATTCATGTAAAACTCCATTATTGCACTTTTTAGATTAGAATCAATCTAAACATCATGGCATAGACAGAGAACACAGGGGACCAACACCTTCAACATATTGTCTAGCTATCACCATTGTTAACAGCTAACCCGAGAATGCAACTTTGATATAAAAAAGTTTTGTGATTTACACATGAAAGAAGTGAAACTATCAGGTTATTCTAACAGATGAAAGGCTTAACAATCAATTTTTCAATGTACAATTTCAGTTACATCACACTGTAAATTTTTGCTATAAATTCTGTGTGTTAGGATTGAGCCCTCCACTACCACCTGATGAAGGAGCGACGCTCCGAAAGCTAGTGTGCTTCCAATTATACCTCTTGGACTATAACCTGGTGGTGTGTGATTTTTAACTTTGTACACATTAATCTATGCCCTCTAGTTTTGGATTCTCCCACACCAGGGAAAAAAACCTTATCTATTCCCCATATCCATTCCCCTCATGATTTTATAAACCTCTATCAGGTCACCCCTCAGCCACTGACACTTCAGGGAAAATATCCCCAGTCTATTCAGCCTGTCCCTATAGCTCAAAACCTTCAACCCTGGCAACATCCTTGTAAAGCTTTTCTGAATTCTTTCAAGTTTCACAAATCCTTCTTATAGCAGGGAGATGAGAATTGCACTCAATATTCCAAAAGTCACCCAACCAATGTCCTGTACAGCTGCAACATGACCTCCCAACTCTTATACTTAATGCACTGAACAATGAAGGCAATCTTCACTATCCTGTCTACCTGGGACTCCATTTTCAAGAAGCTAGTGAGATCTGCAAATACTGGAGAGTCAGAGTTGAAAAAGTGCAGAGAGGAAAAAAGCACAGCAGGTCTGGCAGCGTCTGAGGAGCAGAAGAGTCGACATTTTGGGCAGGATACTTCATCAGGACTGGGGAGGGGAAAGGGGGCTGAAGAATAAATGGAGGCGGGGGGGAGCTGGGTGGAAAGTAGGTGGGATGGCAATAGGTTGATGCAAGTAGGAGGTGATTGTGATAGATCAGTGGGAAGGGTGGAGTGGATAGGTAGAAAGGTAGATGGAACAGATAAGTCAGGTCAAGAGGACGCTGCCAAGTCAGAGGGTTGGATCTAGGACAGAGTGGGGAGATTTGGAAACTGCTGAATTCAATGTTGAGGCTGTGTGGTTGTATCCTCCAGAGGCAGATTATGAGGTATTCTTCCTCCAGTTTGCAGGTGGCCTTGAGTAGGCAGTGGAAGATGCCCAGAATAGAAATGTCATGGGGGAAGTGGGAGGGGGGGTTGAAATGGTTGGCCATCCAATGGTGGGGTTGGTTGGTACATATAGACCATAGATTCCAACATTCAACTCGGCACTGCCCTCTTGACCTGACCTACCTGTCCATCTTCCTTCCCACCTATCCGTTCCACACTTCCCAACGACCTATCATATTCACATCCTACCTTTATCCCACTAACCTTTCCCCCAGCCCCACCCCTCTCCCTCTATTTATTTCTTAGCATTCTTTCCCTCTCCAGTCCTGATTAAGTGTCCTCTTCGAAATGCCAAATCCCTTGGTCCTCGGATGCTGCCTGACCTGCTGTGCTTTTTCCAGCGCCACACTTTATCAACCCCACTTTCAAGGAAATATGAACTTGCACTCTAAGATCTCTTTGCTTAGCTACAACCAGGAAGAAAAACTACATTGTCCAGTTCAAAAGCAAGGTTATGGAGATATGTTTTGTTGGCTGTTATTATGGTGCAGGCTAATGTAAACTCAAAAGTATTTTTTTACCTGAATAAACGGTCATGTTTTAACCTGTGTTCATTTTGTGACATGAAAGGTGAAAAGCAGAAGATCTAGAGGGGATTTGAGGAAAAGTTATTTCGCCCTGAGGTTGGGGGTAGTTCAGAATGCACTGTCAGGGAGGGGAGTTGTGGCATGAAACCTCACTACCTTAAAAAGTGCTTGGATGAGCATTGAAGAATCATAACATTCAAGACAATGGGCTTAACGTGGAAAACTGGTACTAATAAAGGTAGTAGCTTATTTTAGTTGATACAGACTTGACGTACTGTATTATTCAATGAGTCGATGTAACACACTTTTGTTTATGAATATGTTGAGCTTGAAATTGAGTCAGAGAACAGTTGCTATTGTGAATTCACATCTGGTTTTTGTCATTAAAGGAGGTTGATATACTTTGGATTTTTCAAGTATTCCAAAATGTTCCAGTTGGGGAATTTGGGATGGTATTAAATCACCGGGGAGTAATATTCTAAGGACATTTGACAGTTCAAGGAACAAATCAGGATTTGGTAGGAGATGCTGTCAGTTAGATAATCATCACTTTTCAAGAAGCCAATTATGTGTTGGGCACTTACTGCTTCACTAATCTGAGATTGATCGTGTGCTGTTCATGAATTAGCAAACCAATTCAAGTTTGAATTGCCTCTGGTCATGCTCTGGGGATAGTGTCTAGCAAGGATTAATAAGCGGTGACACTTTGTAGTTCAGTACATAATATAAGATTGAAAACAGAAGGAGAACTTCAGTCAACTAAAGAGAAAAAGGGATATGTCCAATGAGCCAGTGTCTCACATTGGATCAACTGAAAACCACTGCGTCTATTCATCTGTGCCTGTGATGATAAATTTAATGAATTTTATAAAACCTTTGAAAACATAGTTGGACATTGAACAGGTCTTGTAATTAATCAGGACTAACAAATGTTTAGAATTGACTTTATCAACTTAGTCTAAATCTTAGAATTAAAGTGAAACACAAAATTTTACAAGTGATTGATGGCTTCGGGTAGTTTAAGGGGTGACCAGTCAGGAGTGTGTGTTCGTGGGGACTGGTGGATGAATCTTGTCAGTTTATGTCAAGATGTTATCTCAGTAGAATGTCTAATATGAGGAGGTTTTGGGAAGTTCTGAGGACAAAATGTTGGGTCTTGGGAAGGTTCTGTTGGGGCTGAAAATGTGTTGCTGGAACAGCGCAGCAGGTCAGGCAACATTCAAGGAGCAGGAGAATCCTGAAGAAGGGCTCATGCCCAAAACGTCGATTCTCCTGCTCCTTGGATGCTGCCTGACCTGCTGCGCTTTTCCAGCAACACATTTTCAGCTCTGATTTCCAGCATCTGCAGTCCTCACTTTCTCCTCGAAGGTTCTGTTGGGATTCATAAGGCAGTCAGATGTATTTAGGTGTGAGGCAGGTGGCATTTGCTGATGGTCAGGTCTGTTGTGCTCAGACACTAATTTGGGGGTGCTGTTCAGGGTATTTTGGATCTGGTTAGACTGGGCAAGAGGTGTACTTGGGAGGGGTGTCCTGCTCAGCTAGAAAGAATTGAATGTCTGTGCATTGAAGGGGGGAATTGGTTCATGTCTGGGGGTTGGGAATCTGGTTATCTGGATGGGAGGGAATCACTGGTGAGTTGGAGGGTGTTCAGTTTATAACCAGCTAGGAGTTAGATCAGGCTTTAAACTATCTAACTTTTCCTGACTAATGCACAAAGTCTCTCTGAACCTTCAAGGTCTGCAACTGAAACTTAGAGTTTGGAATATTTTGGAGACTGCCAAATAGTGGGAATAATTTCCCACCATAAGTTTCAACTTCCTGAGAACTTTTCACAAGGTCAGCTATAATTTGGGCTTCCAAATAGTCCCAATAATAAATTCCAATTTACGCTTCAGCAATGGCTGTCTTCCCATTGCAAGATCTGGAACATTCTTCCATAAAACATTGCAGGTTGACTGATTACAAACTTAACTCTCAAATCAGTTAGGAAATAAGCCTGTTTTGAACGATTCAAATAGTTAGGATGAGAACTACCCTTCAGTTAAGAACTTTTGATTTCAAAAACTGAGGAAATATTGCTTTAAAATTATTATTCTCTTCTCTGAAGAAGTCCCTCAGGATCGTGTCCTCAGCCCACATGACTTCTGCATCAGCAAAGACATTTTCTCCATCATAAGTGGGAATGTTCACCAATGAATACGCAACGTTCAGTGCCATTCGCAACTCCTCAGATGCAGCAAGGCATAGATAATATCCAAGTTTGAGCGAGAACTGGCAAGTTACATGCATGCTAATTCCACAAGTGCAGGCAATAACCATCTCCAACAAAAGAAAATTAATCATTGTTTCTTGACATTCAAGGGAAAGACTCTCACTGAATCTTCAAAAGAGGTTTACCATTGACGAGAGTCATAAAGTCATAGAGATGTCCAGCATGGAAACAGACCCTTTGATCCAACTCACCCATGCCAACCAGATAACCTAATCTAATCTAGTCTCACTTGACAACACTTGGTCCATATCCCCTAAATCTTTCCTATTCATATACTCATCCAGATGCCTTTTAAAGGTTGTAATTGAACCAGCCTCCACCACTTCCTCTGGCAGCTCATTCCATGTAGACATCACAAAACTGAACTGAACATTGCCAAAGAAATATTGTGTTTATAAGAGTAGTTTAGAGGCTCCGAATTCTGCAACAAGTAACTCAATCTGAAACCCGCCTCTCATGTCTACTGTTTTATAAGCTACAGGTCTGGTGTGTGATGGAATTTTGTCACATGGCAGAACAGGATTGAAAAGGGCTAATGGCCAACTCTAGCTGATATGTCTTATGCCACTATGACAATGTAATGGAGTAGATCTTCTGGTCTCCAGATATCCAGAGACTGGGCCTATGACTGGAGATACCTGTCAGGATCCCTTGCACTGAGTCCATGGGAAATCCCATGACCTTGGAAAGTTTGAATACCTGAAAGGCCATTCTCCTGCTCCCAAGGACCCTCACAAGAACACTCCAGCTGTAGATTTACATATTTTGGCAGATTTTATTTGGGGACTAATAGTGGGATTCTGTCCACGAGAGTTTTCTCATGCTTTTACCTCAAACTCACTTCATTAGCTACTTACCAAGTTTCCATTGTGTCCCTTCCATCTGATGCTAGCCCAATTCTACCACTCTCTTACTTACTATTGGCATCCTGGTGCTGGCACCATACTCAAAAGGCCATTGCACAGCCAGACAAGCACTAGCAGTCTTGAATTTCCCCGTACAGTTCCAAGTCTAGTGAAGAAATTGGCAAACTGCTGGGCTATCAGAGGCCTGATGCTCAGAATGGTACTGAAAAGACCTGTCCTCTTCCCAGAGGACTGCCAAGGCAAGTCACACCCCCAGACTCTGCCAGACTAGTCCAAGCTCATCAACAAAGTCAGTGTGGTCTCCATGGTCGAGAGATACACCCAGCTGTACAGTGTAGAAGTGAATCACCTTCTCTACTGTGGGTAAATGCCACCATTATCTCTCTGCTCCTTCACACTCACTCTATCTCACATATACCTGACCAAGGTCATGCGTGCACTCACTCACTCAACAGTCTCCTCAAACTCTACTCACCTCACCACCTTTACCCCATCTACACAAGCACTAACAGCTGTGCCACCCACTTTCATTTCATTCGATCTCCCTTTCTCCTCTTCCAGAACAAAGCTGACTATAACAGTGCTGAAAGGGCCAGGACACTGGTGAGCTGCCAGATATTCATCTCCTCACCCCAACAAGGAGAGGATCCTGGCCCTGGCTGACAAAGACTAGAACCGTTCATGTGAGGACGTGCAAACCTCCATGGCACTGCAACCAAATGAGAAACACTATTCATTGTTGTGCACCCCTCCCATTATCCCCACTAAGCATTTAATGCTAACATGCCACAACTTCTTACTCTTCTCTCTTGTATTCTGCAGGTCTTGCTGGCATGTTCACAGTAGCCACTGTGAAGAGGCCTGCCCTGAAAGACATACCTTTGCTCACTTCAGAGGAAGACAGCATGATGCCTTAGAAGAACTATGGTGAGACCACTTCCTGCAACGCCTTCTCCCCCCACCACCGCCGCCAACTTAGATCCTGACACCTCCATCAGTATTTTCTCTAGATTACAGTTAGGAGCACCAACACTGCCCCATTTCCACAACTAGTTGAGATGAAATGCCCTAGATTGCTGGCACTCTGAGAATTATCGGAAACCAGGTACCTGTTCAACCGAGGGCTACACTCAAAACATTGACTTATCCACCTCCTGATGCTGCCTGGCTTGCTGTATTCTTCCAGCCTCCTGCCTGTCTACTGCAGGCAGTACAGAATCAGGTCCAGCACACTGGGATTTGCTGAATATGTACACAGACCAACACTCCATGACCCTAACCATTCATACACAGTGCCAACAGCAAGGTGACGAGTGGATGAGGGACCCTGACCTTACTGCCTATACCCTTTTTTCACAACGAAACAGGGTAGTGCCAAAAGCACCCAACCAGAGATGGAACCATACAGAAGCATCAAGAAGTCTCCTCCCAGAATACTTCAGAGGTATCTGAGACTTTGCACTCCACCCTTCCTACCCTCCTCAGTCCTGTGGGATGTCATGCCAGGGAAGATGCACTCACCTTGGAGAAGAACATAAGAACAGGGGTAGATTATTCTGTCCATTGAATTTGCCCAGCCATTCAATATGATCATGGCTGATCAAACACTTCAATGTCCTTTAGCCATCCCCGGGCACCACTGGTAATCAATCTCAACCTTAAACATGCTGACAGTCTGGGGTTCCTAGCTCTCTGTGATAGAGAATTCAAAAGTTTCACGACCTTCTGAGCAAAAAGACATTTCTCCTCCTCTTAGAGATAAATGACAATGCCCTTATTTTTTTAATTTTTCCCCCTGTTTCCAGGCTCCCAAACCAGTGAAAACAACTTACCTACATCAGGACAGACTCAGCATGTCTGCACCTTCAAAATGAAAATGCCCCCAGGGTTACCCAACCAAAACCCCAGAACCAACGGATTCCACACTCCATCCTCCCCAGCTGTGGACCCCAGGACGGCACTGAGCCCTAATAGGAGGTAAAAACAATGATCACCTTCTAAAGGCACAGAAATGGCAGAGGTGAGATATAACTATAAGTGAGGTCCCAACTTTGTAAAAATACATTCTGTTTTGCAGTCATCAATGTGTGCAAGTCTGTGAGGAGCTGCAACTGCAACATTAAAGCTACAGAGGCCACCCATCCTTCATGTTGCTGGATGTTTCCTGGTCCAAAGTGTGAACTGAGCAGCTCCTACACCACATCCAGGCAATGGGTAAATCACAGGTTCCTATGATGCTGGTAACTAAGCTCCTTATTTCCAGGTAGACAATCATTGTTATGGCATCATAGGCATTTGTGGGGTTCCCTCACTGGTATCTCTCCCTAGTCTTCATACTTCCTCCAAGTCTCTACCTAAACTATTTATTTCAGTTTTTGTTTGCCCACTTTATAACCACAGTGCCAGGCAAATCAAGTAAGCATCTATGTCTGGTCCTACACTATCTCCACACCCCCTCCTTCCATATCAGTGAGGGTGCTGCACAGTGTCAAAGACCTCCCACCCGCATGATCTTTTTTCCTATACAGTCTCCCCTCCCCCCAACTTAAAAATGGAGGAATGACTGGAAGGAAATTCAATGATCACTGTTCACAGAGTTTGCTGGGATAGTTCTTTTGGCTTGCCTGCAGATTCTCCTTCTCTAAGTATTTCACTCAATTGCAGACAATACAGGATAGCTGGTTGGCAATATTAAAATCTCTGACCAACTGGTTTAGAATCACAGCTTACTGCACTTTAGGCATGTAAAATAAAGTGGCTTTCTTCAGGCTTAAGTTGGCCTTTACTGCAGAAAATAGAGACACAGCTCTTGCTGTCTCAGAAATCCAAGTTTGCTCTAAAACACTCACGTACCGAACCTGTTTAGCTACGTGTGTGCTAATCACATGGTTGTTGGAAGGCAGAGGCCACTGTCATCAATAACCAGACACGAGTCCATTGATAAATGATTACTGTTTGCTGGCTGAATCCCCATTTGTACACACCCTTGGCTCCAGCTCATCTGTAACTGGACTTCCACTACTGCTTGTACAAGTAGCTATGTAAATAGCACTTAAAACAAATGCTGGGTAACTTATTTTTAAAAGCTATAGCAATTCTTTCAACAATCCTTGGCTTTTGTAACAGTCCTGTTCTCATTTCAGCCCACAATCAAAAATGGGAAAAAAAAATGAAAAGATACAGTATTTATATACTCCCGGACTATCGAGATACAGATATCCTGACCCTAACTATAATCCTGACTTTCTCAAACCCCTGAACTGATATCAAAGGCTGCCCTTGTGAAGACCCACTGACTAAAGAGTGTCTTCCTGGATTTGGCTGACTTCCCTTAGATTTGAAACATCGCATTGACTGACTGCACATGCAGTGTGCTCATCACTGGCATATTGAGCGTATATGAGGTTGGCATTGGGATGCTTTACAATATGTCCAATCTTTGAATGATGAGTGCTGAACATATGACAAGATGTCTGGCTTTGTGCTAAACTGCAAGGCAAAGCAGGCATTCTGCAAACATTTAAGGTCTGGCTGAGGATCCTGTGAGCATTCAGGTAGGTGACACGTAAGTGAACTCAGAGGCCAAACCTGATTCAGTCATCGGCTGGGTGCCCAATCCTGCAGGCAAAGTGTCCTTGCAGCAGCATTCCAATGATCATTGCCAGTATGCTCCAGAGAGCATTATTCAAGGGCAGAATGCTACTGTAAGTAGATCAGAGAGGAACCATGATGATGCAGAGTTGCTGGCATGTGTCAGATGCCAAGATGGATTGGCATGGGTGCATGTAGCTATTGCTATGGGGTGTATGCTGAGATGTTGGAGCTATATGTCCATTGTAGAAATTCACAGAAGCAAGCAGCAAACTAGAGCCATCAAATACCTATTCTGGAATCAATGCTGGGCATTCTCAATTTCTAATTTCTATTGGTAGATGGTGCAATAGAAGAGTGCATCTTAATATGGTGAGTTTAAGTAATAATGAGATTGACAATGAGTGGTAATACCCTTCTGTAGGCTTGTTGCTGCTCACCAATGAGATCCTGATCTCGACACCCAGAACTTATTTGGAAAAACACAACATGTCAGTCTTAACATTGAGCAAACTCTCTTCGATTCTTCTCACAATTCTTCTAGATTTCAGCTAGCCCATGTCATTTAAGGCATAGGATGATCTCACCACCTTACTCTGAGAGCTACAGATTTCATACAATTCTATTATTTTGTTTAAAAAAAAATACCCAAAACTGTTTGAAAGGTTAAGACCAAATACACTTCCTGATTAATAATACAAATCAAACCTTAAAACCCTGAGCTCCCCACCCCCAATGTCCCTAAAAGCCCCTCTGCAATAAAGCAATGGAATAGCAATCAAGTAGTCTTTCTTGAGTAATGTTGGGTTGAGGGGTAAATATTGGCTGTGTTCTTTCTTTATCAAAATTATAGTTTTTAGAATTAAATTTTGTGTTGAATATTGGGAATTGCTTCATACCTGTTATTTTCATTTGTATTGCAGTGCAAACAACGCTACATAGTGAATAGGAATTTGAAGTGTTGTGCTTCAGTCACTCTTAGCAAGCTTCAATTGATGTTATAACACCTCCTAATGTAATGTTCTTTTGGTCTGGTTTAAAAGGATAATTCCATAAATAGCTATCAGAAAACAAAAGGTTTAGTTGATTAAAATGTCAAACATATCCATCTGGTTACAATACCATGACTTTTAACCATAAAGTAATTACAGACTACTCCACAACATTGAAAACGGCACCAAATAAAATATCAAACAAACAGTCATGTTGTTCAATGAGAAGATCAAAGCAATCTTTCGAGAATAAGTAATACCTAAAATCCAGGATTTAATTTGATGTTCCATCCAGTACATCTCTGCAATAAGTCATGCAAAACTATACCACAAAAGTTAAAAAAAAGAGGAGTGGTGCAAAAGAAGAAAGAAGATGTTCCATGTTTTTCAGTTTGTTGTACAGGTATTTTTTGTGGAGATGGTGGAGAGATGCCTTGGAGCTGCATGAGAGGAATGAGGCCCTTCTGACATGATTGAAAAGTCAGATAGCTGGAGAAGCTAATGCTGAGAATCAATCATGAGGAACTAAATGCAGCACTGGAAGAAACTCAGTGAGCTCAGTGGATTAGTCAAGGCCAGTGAATGTATTTTTAAATGTTTGAGCTAGTATCCTCAGTCACTATTCAAACCACCATGCCTGGTCACTCATCTACCAACAAACTCAATCAGCCCTCATTCAATATTTCACTGCATCCTCACACACTCATCACTGTTGTAAATATCACACCCACATAGCACTCTGTTTGCTGTCCAAAAATAATAAGCATACCCCTCAACCAAATGTCATCATGCTCACTGACACTTCTCTCTTTCTTGCAAATAGCAGGAAGAATGACAACCCGACAAGAAAGGGACAGATGCACCTGCATGCCCTGGCACCCATAGAGGAGACAGTGCTAACCTTTATTGGGGCATTCTTTGATGAGGCTGTGTCCAGCAATGAGGCTGTGATTATCAAAGAAAATCATATCCTTCTTGCCGAATTCTCCTTCGCATATCTCACTTTCCCATCCAGTCACACACTTTTCAGTTTCACAAGCTACACCTGATGTAATCAGCTCTTTCTCCCCTCCATTTCTTCTTATGGTATTTTGTCCTTTCAGATATCATAATATTACAACATGACCTGCCACTTTGGGAATGGAAAGTAGATGGTGCTGGTGAAAACTAAGCATCATTCTTTTATGGGCTGTTGGTATCACTGACAGGATCTGTTTCTTGTCATTAACTGCATCTGAGCTGAGGGGTTTGCTGGGCGTGGAATGGATATTTAACCATTGTTGTGGACCTAGAGTCACATATAGTTCTCCTCTAAATGGCTTCAGTGAACGAGGTTGTCCCAGTCACCATCACTGTTTTTCAGTTACTGATTTATTAATTAAATTTCAACTCCACCAGCTGTCATTTGAATTCAAGACGATACAGCTTTCATAGGCATCCAGATTACTTATTCATGACATTATCCCTATGCCACTGTACCTCCTATCTTAAAGGAGAGCATAGATCATTGATCTGCAGGTGGTGAGACACTAGGTACACATTGGTTAGTGCTCGGGGCAAGGATATTGCAACTACCAGCTTGTGACAAAGGAAGTTTGCACAGGTATTCCACTGCTGAGGGCTTTGATACAGCAGACCACAAAAGAGTGCTGATGCATTGGGAAAACTGCCAGAATTCCTGTGCTCAATGTTGAGGAACATGGAAGAATCAAATAACTAAACAGTGTTTTCTCCATCATTTCTGACCAACTCTGTTTGAGCATGTCCCATTCAAACCATTATGTAGCATCGGATGCTGATGTCACGGATTCTACTGTAGTATAAGCAGGAACTGGCCAAAGGGTAACACCAGGATAGGCAGCCAGCAATACATGAAGAGAAAAAGAGAGTGGTGGACCATGAAACAGGCAGTCAGCAACTCCTAAAGAAACAAATGAGTGGAGGATCCTGAGATTACCAACCAGTAACACCCAGAGAAGTGAGTGAGGGGAGGTCTGAATTCTGGCAATTAGTGGTTAAGAGAGTCTAAATCCTTTTCTACAAAACTGATTTTGTTTGTAATTGACAGTGAAGCCTACAGTTTAGCTCTAAAAATATTAGCTATATACGAACTATCTCCAAGTGTGAAGCAGTTGGACTTAATATGACTTGGTGCAACTTAACATAGTGTCTTAACACAGGCTCCTTAACACAGTATGATCAGACTCTTTCTCATCTGAAATTCTTTGCTCGACTTCGAATTGCTTTTATAAAAATGCCTATTATTCATCATTCTTCTGTTACACTGTAACTTGAATGTTTTGCACTTCTTATGTACTCTATGCTGTGTGTGATTGTGTAGTTTGTCCTGTCCATGTAGCTCCCTCTGTTCTGGAGGAACACTGTCTCGGTTTTACTGTATCAATTGTATATGGTAGAAATGACAAATAAATTCTACTCAAAAGCTACTCTACTCTACTGTACTCCCACTTGAACAAATTATCGGAAGAAAGTGCTGGGATTTGAACAGCAAGGAAAAGATGGTATAACTCACTTGTTTTTGCTTTTGCTTTTAATTTATTTTTCAGTTTTAAATAATTGGTTTTTAATCAGCTGTGGGGAATGAGGCTAGTTGTTTGGTAAGCATATTTTAAGTGATTAAGGTGTATTCTATTCCTAAGATTCAAAATAGTATAGCAACAAGCAGTAGGGCTATCATAATTTATTCAACATGGGATGAATGTTTGGCATTACTGGCTGGGCTAGCATTTATTGCCCAACTTTAGTTGCCTCTAAGGTTGTGATGAGCTGCCATCTTGAAACACTGCAGTCCAATTGGCCCAGGACATTTGCCAATAAGGATGGAGTTCCAGTATTGTGACCCAATGACACTGACAAAATAGTAATATATTTTGAGGGAATTTTGCAGGCGGTGGTATTCCACACAACTGTTGCCCTACCCTTTGAGAATTTATGGATGCAACCTGGAAGATAGTGTCAAAGAATCCTTGGTGAATTTCTGCAGTGCATCCTGGTACATAGTATGCAATGCTGCTCCTGAGCATAGTCATGGAGGGGGTGAGTGATTGTGGATGTGTTGCCAGTCAGGTAGGCTGCTTTGTCCTAGATTGTGTCAAGTATCTTGAGTAGTGTTGGAGCTGAGCTCATTCAGGCAAATGTGTAGTATTCCGTAACACTCCTGACTTATGCCTTGTAGATGATGAACAGATTTTGGGGAGTCAGGAGTTGAGTTACTCATTTTAGGATTCTAACCTCTGACCTACTCTTGTAGCCATAGAATTTCTATAGCTAGTCCAATTAAGTTTCTGGTCAATAGTTACCCCTGGATGTTGGTAATGGGAGATTCATCAATGGTAATGACATTGAAAGCCAAGAGGACATGGTTAGATCCTCTTGTTGGATATGGTCATTGCTTAGAAATGCAAGTGTAGTGTGGTAGATGTGAATTCCAGTATTAGGGAAAGCAGGATCTGTACTGTTGGTACAGTCTCCACCTGGACCTAGTGGGGCTAGTGTTCTTGCAAACTACACAAATAAAAAGTAAAGATGACTTAAAACTAAATAATGGTGGCAAAGATCAAATTTGGGAAAATGTGGAAATCAAAAAGTAGAGGCAAGGCAAAGTGGAAATGTATTAACATGAAAAATGATAAACAGATCATGACAAAAGAGACGGAGAACACATAATGCAAGAGTAAATAATTTAAAAAGTCAGAAGATACAGAAAGAACAAAATAATATAACTAAAGATTCTATATCTAATGTTGCATGGCATACAAAACAAAACATGAATGGAGAACACAAATAGAGATAAATATGTAATATCCAGTAGTCATTAGAGGCATGACTGGAGATCAAAATGGATTGCCATCAAAACCTTGAAGGACACTTAGAAATGATAGGAAAGTAGAAAAAGATGAACAAGTGGCTCTGTTAGTTAATAATGGTATTAGCACAATATAGGGGGATGGCTTGTGTTGAGGAATCTAGGATGTGAAAGCAGTTTGCACAGAGATGTGAAATGATAAAAGTAAAGGTAAAAATTGCTTAAGGGACTGGAGTCGAGGCCTTGAATAGTAATTGTAAAAATTGGACACAAAGGAAGAAATAATAAGAGCTAGATCAGAAAAGTACAGTAATAATCTTGGGAGATTTTGGTTTAAGTATTGAATGGAAATGTCAGATGGACAAAGGGAGCCTTGATGAGCAGTTCATCGAGAGTCTTAGACAGCTACTTAGAAAAATATGTCCTGGAATCAACCAGATAGCAGGCTATAATTGACCTCATTGTACAATGAGAGGGATTCATTAATCATCGTATAGTGAAGGCACCCCGAGGTAGCAGCAACCATAATATGAACAAATTTTACATTCAATTTGAAGGAATGAGGAGCAGGTCTGAAATTATAATTTTTAAACTTAAGGACAATTAAGAGAGCATGAAAGCAGAACTGTCTAATGTGAATTGTAAAACTAGGTTAAAGGATTGTTCAATGGAAATATACTGACAGGCATTTTATGTGATATCTTGGAATGATATCTTAGAATGCACACTACAGCTACATCGAATGTGAAAATTTTCAAGTGACAAACCCACCATCCGTGTTTACTTGGAAATGTTAAAGACAATATCAAACTTAAAGAAAAAGGCATAGAATTCTAATAAGACAGGTGGCAGGTTTGCAAATTAGACAGAACTTTTAAAAAAAAATTCATGAAGTTGGAAAAATTATAATGCAAGAGAAAGATTTTCAAAAATATCAAATTAGTTAGTGAATATTTAAACAAATAAAATGATTATTCAGTGATCTTTAGTGCGATAGGAAAGTAGTTTGGAAAATTAGCAATGGTAAATAAGAGTTGGCAGATAAATTGAACAGGTATTTTGCATCAATTTTTAGTATAGAGAAGGCAAGTACTATCCTAGAAGCAGCTATAAATCAAGAAGGCAGGAATTCAGAAAGGTGGAGTTGAGCAAATTGTTGAAGCTGTTCGCAGACAAGTGCTCAATTCCTGATGGACTTCAATCTAGTTCCCTTGAAGACAATATAACTAGGGAGATAGTTGGTGCATTGGTCTTAATTTTCAAAAAGTTCCATTGTGTTGAAAAATGTCAAATGTAACTCTTCTTTCAAAAAAGGAGGTTGAAAGTAGGAATCAGCAGTCCAGTTAGCTTAACATCTGCCACACAAAAAAATGTTAGAAGCTATTATTAAATAAGTCATTACAGGGGAGTTAGATAAATTCAAGGCAATTGTGTCGAGTCAATATTGTGTTGGAGTTTTTTTTTGTGGAAGGTACATATACTATAGATAGGTGCATTGCAACTCGATGCCCAGAAGGCATTTGATAAAGTCTAATATCAAAGGTTATTGTGGATAGTAAAGTTCATGGCATAGGAAGTGATATATTGACATGGATAGATGGCTAGCTAGCAGGAAGCAGGAAATGGACAGAAATTGATTTTTTCCCCAGCATGTAATGAGTGGTGTTCCACAGGGATTAATGCTGGAAACTCAACCATTAAAAAATAGTGAAGTGTTATCAGTAGGTGGGAATGGGGATTTGAAGTTACAATGAAATCAGTCATGATCCGTTTTCTTTAATGGTGGAGCAGGCATAAGGGGCCAAATGGCCTATTACTACTCCTTGGTTGTACATTCTAATGGAAGCTCAGACTGAAATCCTGTCAGTGCAGTTTGTAGCCATTAGAGAGCAGACAGCTGCCATCATAGCTATGGGATGCAGTTCGGAACGTGTCTTATTTAATTCCAATAAACCTGTCCTCCTTATGAAAATTAAAATTGTTGAGGTGCTGATTTAGGTAGGTGGCAGCTGTAGGACATTAACTAACTGTCTTTTCACAAGAAGATAGCATCCATCTTCCTAAAAATGCCATTTTGCCCTACTGCTGCCAGTCAGACAGACCAGGCTATAGAGAAAGCTGCTGCATTAGGTAACGATCTTCCAAAATTCCACAGGTCCTGGAATGACCCCCACAGATCGGAAGTTTGCACATGTCAGCTCGTTGGTTAAGAAAGGAGCAAGAGAAGAAAAAAGGCACTACAACCCCACCAGTCTCATATCTGTAGTAGGAAGAATGCTAGAATCTATCATAAAGTTCACAATGAATGGAAACCAAGCTAAAAATGGTCTGATTATACATATTCTGCATGGAATTATGAATGGAAAATTGTGTTTGACAAACATGTTGGAGATTTTTGAGGCTGTTATGACAATTGATAATATTGATGGATGTAGTACATTTTGATTTTCAGAAAGTTTTTGATAAGATCCCTGATAAGAAATTGTTTAACAAAAATAAAGCTTGTAGTGTGGATGATAGATCCTAGTATGTATTAAGGATTGGCTAACAGACAATGAACAGGAGGAATAATGTGCTACCTTCACGTTTAGCAGGCTTTAAATTGTGAGGACTCACAAGGATCAGTACTTTGGCCCAGCCGTTCTCAATATATCTCAATGATTTGTATGCTGTGATAAAATACAATACTTCCAAATTTGCAGATGATACAAAACCAAGAAGGAATGTATATTATGAGGAAGATGTAAAATGTACTCAAGAGGATTTGGACAGGCATAATAATTGGGCTATAACATGACAGATGGAATATAATGTGGAAGAATATGGGATTATCTACTTTAATAGGAAGAACAGATGTGCTTTTTAAATGGCGAGTCATTAACATGTTTAAATGTGCATTGGGATTTTGGTGTTCTTGTCAACAAGTCACTGAGGCTAACACGCAGGTATGTCAAGCTCTCAATAGGGTTAACAGAATTATAATCTTTATTGCAAAAATGATTTGAGTTCAGAAGTAGTGAAGTCTTGCTTCAATTGTAAAGGAGCTTAGTTAGTCTATACCTGGAATACTGTGTGCAGATTTGGCCTACTTATCTCCTTATTGCTATAGGGATGCAACAGAAGTTCACAAGACTTGCTCTTGGGATAGCGAGACTGTACTATGAAGAGAGAGGAGGTAAACTGGGCATGTATTCTTAGAGTTTTAAAGAATATTATTTTGTAGATTTCTACGAGATACAAAGTGTTAGACATGGTGGATGCAGGTAAAATGGTTCTGTCATTCTCCAACACCAACATTGGGAAGTCCAGATACAGGGAGAACAATTCTAAAAATAAAGGGGTGCCATCTCAGACCGTGAGTGAGGAATTTTGTTTTACTCATAAGGTGGTAAATCTTTGGAGTTTTCTACTCCACTGGGGTGTGGGAGTTCAGTCTTTGAATATCTTTAAAGTAGTAGTTGATGTTCTTTTTTTGATTACTAATGAAATAAAGGGTTATGGTGACAATGTGGGTAAAATGTAAAATGCAAGCCCACTTTATGAGAATGGTTGCAGGCATGAAGAACTTCGGGTATGAGGATAGATTGAAGAAGTTGAAAATGTTGCCTTTGGAGAGAAGTTTAAGAGAACATCTGATAGACTTTTCAAAACCATAAGGGGTCTGGATAGAGTAGACTTAGATCAACTATTATCACTTGTAAAAGGAACAAGAATGAGAGGACATAAATTTAAAGTGATCTACAAAAGAACTAAGGGTGAAGTGAGGAAATACCTTTTCAGTCAGTGAGTAATTAGGGTATAGACTGAACTGCTTGGAAGTGTGCTGGAGGTAGGTTCAATTGAGGCATTCAAGAGGACACTGGAGGATTCTTTGGGTAAAAATAGTGTGCAAGGGTATGGAGAAAAACTGGAGATTGGCTCTAATTAACAATTCTTATTTAAATAGCCAGGGCAGGCTTGATGGGCCAAATAGTCTCCTCCTGCATCTGTGATTTTGTAAGAAGACCTGAAGTGTTCAATGAGCCATAATCATATTAAATGGCAGAGCTGACTATCATGGTCTGAATTGCCTAGTCCTGTTCCTATGTTACCTTGATTGCTGTTACCCATATAGATGTTTTGCTGTATGCAACTTGGCTTTCCAAGTGCACAGTGCTCAAGATCAGCCTGTAAGGTGGAACTGCTGTCTCTTTCACTGGAAATCAGAGCTTTCCCACAGCCATGCTGCATTGGAACAGGCAAAGGCACTCATAAGAATACAGGACATTGGGCTGAAAGGAACATAAATTAGACCATCGAGTTTGCTCTCCCATTCAATCATGGCTGATAAGTTTCTCAACCCCATTCTTCCATTTTCTCCCCTTGAAACTCAAAAACCTCAGTCTTTAATTTATTCAGTGACCTGGCCTCCACAGCCTTCTATGATGCTTAAGTCAGTAGATTCACCACTGTCTGGCTGAAGAAGTTTCTCTGTATCTCTGTTCTAAAAGGTCTTCCCTTTACTCTAAGGCTGTGCCCTCAGGTCCTAGTTTCTCCTATCAACGGAAACATCTTTCCAACACCTACTCTGTCCAGATCATTCAGTATTCTGTATGTTTCAATTAGATCCCCCTTCATCCTTTTAAACTCTATCGAGTGTAAATCCAAAGTTCTCAAACATTCCTCATATATATTAAGCTTTACATTCCTGGGACTATTCTCGTGAATCTCCTCTGAATCCACTCCAGGGGCAGTACATCCTTCCTGAGATATGGCGCCCGAAACTGCACACAATACTCCAAATATGGTCTGAACAGAGCCTTATAGAGCCTGAAGAAGTACATCCCTGCTTTTATATTCAAGTCCTCTCAAAATAAATGCCTTCTTAACTACTGACACAACCTGCATGTTTACCTTGAGAGAATACTGGATGAGAACTCCCAAGTCTCTTTGCACTTCAAACTTCTGAATTTTCTCCCCATTTAGAAAATATTCCACACCACTATTCTTCCTACCAATTTGCATGACCTCACACTTTCCCACTTTGTACTCCATCTGCCAATTCTTTGCTAACTCTCCTAACCTGCCCAAATCCTCTGCAGTCTCCCCGTCTCCTCCCTCAATGCTGCCTGTCCCTCTACCTATCTTTGTATCATCTGAAAACTTAACCAGAATGCCTTCAGTTCCTTCATCTAGATCGTTAATGTATAAAGTGAAGAGTTTGTGGTCCCAACACTGAGCTTTGCAGGACACCCTTGTCACAAGCTGCCATCCTGAGAAGGACCCTTTTATCCCCACTCTCTGCTTTCTGCTAGACAGCCAAGCTTCTATCCATGCTAGCAGCTTGCCTCTGACACCACAGGCCCTTATGTTTCTCAGTCGCCTCCTGTGCAACACCTTGTCAAAGACCTTCTTGAAGTCCAGGTAGATAACATCCATTGGCTCTCCTTGGTCTAGCCTCTTTGTTACTTCCTCAAAGAATTCTAGCAGATTTGTCAGGCATGATTGCCCCTTGATGAAACCATGCTGTCTTTGCCCTATTTTACCATACACTTCCAAGTATTCAGAAATCTTATCCTTCACAATGGATTCAAGGATCTTACCCACGACCAAGGTTAGACTAATTGGTCTGTAATTTTCCATTCTTTGCCTTACTCCCTTTTTAAACAGGGGTGTCACTTAGGAATGTTCCAGTCATCTGGGACCCTCCCTGATTCTAACGATTCCAGAAAGATCACCACTAACACCTCCACTATCTCTTCAGCTATTTCCCTTAGAACTCTGGGGTGTAGTCCATCTGGTCCAGGTGATTTATCCACCTTCAGGCCATAGTGTTTTCAGCACCCTTCTCCTTGGTAATGGCCACCATGCTCAGCTCTGCCCCCTCACTCTTGAATATTGGGATATTACTCATGCCTTCCACCACGAAGACTGATATGAAGTAATTATTCAGTTCCTCAGCCATTTCCTTGTTCCCCACTACTATCTCTCCAATGTCATTTTCTGTATATCTCATAAGCCAGACACTACAAGAATGCATTAGATTGATGCAGTGTGGATGATATGTCCAAATTTGTTTTTCTCATGCAAGAAGATGTAGGACTGTTGGTGGATGAGAAATTGTTGCTGAGATCACCAGGAAAGTTTGTTGAGATCATTCTGAATAGAGAAGCTATGACCAAGTATCCCCCATTCCTCCTCTTCTGTGGCTCAATGTATAGCTGGTGGCAAGATTGTGCAAACATACAAACAAGGAGCAAGAGAGGCCTTCTGCCCTTCAAGTCTGCTTTGTCAATCAATAAGATCATGTTTGATTTGGTTTTAACCTCAACTGTACCTCTGTGTATTTCTCAGATACTTTTTCATTTCCTTTCTAAATAAGATTCCATCTGCCTTAAACATATCAAAGGATTCTACATTTATTGCCTTTTGAGGAAGGGAATTTCAAAGATTCTCAACCTACTGAGAGAAAAAGAATGTTTCCACATTTCTATTTTCAATAGGTACCATCTTATTTTTAAAACTGTGACCCCCCTTAGTTTTAGATTTTCCCATAAGAGGAAACATCCATTCAACATCCACCTGGTCAAGCCCACTCAAGATCTTACGTGTTTCAATTAAGTCACCTCTAACTCTTTCAAACTTGAGAGGATATAAGCCTATTCTGTCTAGTGTATCTTCAAAAGGCGATTTGCTCAATCCAAATATTAGGCTATTATGTTATGGATCAGACCAAACTCCCTCAAAACATATCATAGAGATAGCTTGAATTCTAACTTTAATTATTAGATATTTTATTAGATTTCCCTACAGTGTAGAAACAGGCCATTCAGCCAACAAGTCCACACTGACCTTTTGGAGAGTAACCCACCCAGACCCATTCCCTCTGACTAATACACCTAACAATGTGGGCAATTTTGCATGACCTTCAAGTCTGCTTTGTGGTCCCAACTGTGGACTGTGGGAGGAAACCAGAGCACCTAGAGAAAACCCATGCAGACACATGGCGAATGTGCGAACTCCACACAGAGTCACCAGAGGCTAAAATCGAACCTGGGTCCCTGGCTCTGAGGGTCAGCAGTGCTAACCACTGAGCCACCATGCCACCCCTATTTATTGAGGCAATTGTAAGATACTGTGTTCCAGATGCGATTCAATTGGTCAAACTACAAGGCTTTAAACAAAACACATTTTTAGATTAGATTGCTTGCAGTGTGGAAACAGGCCCTTCAACCCACCAAAGCGCAACCCACCCAAACCCATTCCCCTACATTTACCCCTTCACCTAACACTACGGGCAATTTAGCATGGCCAATTCACCTAACCTGCACATTTTTGGACTGAGAGAGGAAACCGGAGCACCCAGAGGAAACCCACAGACACGGGGAGAATATGCAAACTCCACACAGTCAGTCACCTGAGGTGGGGATTGTACCCGGGTGTCTGGTGCTGTGAGGCAGCAGTGCTAACCACTGTGCCACCGTGCCGCCCAGTAAGATCTTGCACTACAGTTAAAATATAAACAAAAAAAGAATTGGCATAACTTTAACTCTATTGAAATACTTAGCAAAATAATACATTATTTAACTACAATTCATCAACTGTTCCAATATAGAAGCATCCCACAAACACATGCTTGGCAAAGACAAATTCAGCAAAACGATTTCCCTCAACTGTTGTCTCCTCACGTTTAAAGATTGACAGAATGAACCTAGCAGCAGAGGCAGTTCTTAAGCTTTTATACAGAAGAATAATCGGAGTGTATCCCCAAATATTATCTTAAAAAAGTCTTGGTAAGGAAATGGTGGATGAGAAATGGGCAGAAATTCTTCAATGTTTTAGATGTGAGGAGACAGCAGTTGAGAGAAATTATTTTGCTGAATTTGCCTTTGCCACAAGAACTGTATCAAGCAGTTTCAACCCTAAAAACTCTAACTTCAACAACTGAAAATAAAACAAAAATTCTGGATCTACATGACCCTGACTCCACCCAACATGCCCGTTTTGCCTAATGTTAAAAAAACCCAAAGCTATTTAGTCTGTTTTCCAAAGAGCAGAGACATCACTACCAGGTTGACAAACTCTTCAAGAAAATCAGGACACAACAGTTCCTCTTAAAGGCACATATCATCACACCTCCCCCTTAAAAAGAAATTACTATCAATTTACAAAAATGGTTTCATTTCCAAAGGCTTTGGTCTCACAATATTAGTATGCTACCTTTATATACATATACATATAGGCATTCATTAAACATAAGCATGCAAACATTCAATACTATAGTCCATCTAAATCAGTTTCTTCTGCCAAAAAAAACCTTAGACTTCCTTCATCAAATTCGTATCAATGCATCGGTAATTACATTCGCTCATCCTGCCACGTGTATAATTTTCCAATTGAATGGCTACAACAATAAACTCCATTTAAACAGTCTTGTATTTTTATTTGCCAATATCCTTGGAGTAAGTCTAACTTAGGAATATGAGTTGTTTGTTTTGCCTTCCTAATATAGCCTTTCAAAGGTGAAATAGGTTATGAAACAGATTTTGTGATGGCATTGACTTGACAATAATCATTGGGTATCATCTGGTTTTGGGACCATCACTATGGGTGAGCTCCATTCACTGCCTGTTGATCATGTCATCTTTGAGCATGCTTTCAATCCTTTTTTGAACCTGAGCCAAATTTTGAGGTTTAAGCCTATAAGGTTGTTGTTTAATTGGAACAGCTTTTCTTATATCTACACCATGTCTACTCAGTTTAGTACTTCCCAGCTTATTTCCACATCTTTCTCCATGTGATTGCAATAACTCTTTAAAGTCATTTTGATTTTCCTCTGGATAGTCTTGAGTGAGATGTCTGGCAAAATTCCACTACATCTCCATGCAGTCCAGGCCAGTAAAAATGTTTTCGTACTTTGCTTGAGTTTTCTTTACTCCCAAATGATCTCCTATTGGTAACTTATGTGGTACTTCTGATACCACCTTTCTATAATGTACTGGTAATACATTTTGATGAATTTCTCCCTATTTCTCATCCACCATTTCCTTATCAAGACTTCTTTTTTAAGATAATAACATTCTGGGATACACTCCAATTATTCTTCTGTATAAATCTTTTGACACAACTGCTTTTTTTTTCATTTTTCTGTTGTAAATCTCTGAACTAAAAGTATCCACTTTATCCTCCACCTTTTTTTTATTTCTTCAACATTTGATTAGTGATAGTTTCTAATAATTGAACTTCAACTTCCTTACCTTTGCCTGTTAATTCCTCCTCCTGTTTCAACATGTGTCTGTGTTTTTTTTATATAACACAGTCATGAAAAGTCCAAGGATGTACTTTCTGTAATACCTCAGTTACCTGATTTTCCTGATAGAGAAGGACATTGAAAATAGATCACACTTCTGATGCTCTTTGATGATGAGTGATGAGATATGGTATTCAGAATAAGTATTGCCAGAAAAGTTGTTAATATGTGGAATTCATGGTGAAAAGAGCAGTGTTTCATTATATAAAAGGTGAGATTGGAAGTCTGATGAAAAGTGGTGAAGTGGTGATGGGAATAATAGAGAAATTCTTGGCTCTAGAAATACTCGATAATAATATAACTGGATCATAGGTGGGAATTATGCCTATGGATACAATATGCTTGGTCTCCATTGCTGTCTTCATCACTACTGTGACCTTTCACCTCTACTTCTGCCATTTGAAGTCAACTTTGAGTTTTCAGTTCCAACTTCTGGAGTTCAAAAACATTATTTCTCCCTTTCTTCTCTCTTTTTCTCCCTTCCTTCTGCTGAAGTCATCCTTTTGTTTTTTTTTTGTTCTCCAGGGCTATTATTTCCTTTTCCTCTGATAGAGCTATTCTCTCTGTTTTTCTTCTGCTTTTAATCATAATTCACACTATTTCATTTCCTTTTAATGTTCCAGCTGCTAAATTTGCAATTGAATTTTAGCCATTTCCAAAAATTCTGATAGCATCTCTCGTAATCTGGAGCTATGGCTGCAATTACCTTCCTAGACAAAGACAAATCCAACTCCAGTCTGTCTGCCAATTCCAAGAGCTTTGCCTTGCTCACTTTCTGTAAAACTCCTAAAGTGACTTTTCCAGCCCCAAGAAACTCTTTGACACTAAACAAGCCACACCCTATATTAAGCAACTTAATTCAACACTCAAAAAAAAACAACACTCACCATTCATTGCCTTCGAGTCCAAAGTCCTAAACTCAACCTGGAATTAGAGGTTTTGATCCTGACAAGCCACCAATTTGTTATGGACCAGAACAAACTTTCCCAAAATATATTAAGATAACCTAGACCCTAGCTTTTTCTCTGCACTTCCACATTAGTTCTCACTACCTCAAGAGGTAAATATTTAAACTCCTCCAAAATAACAGTCTGTCTAAGCATCATATGTTTGATCTCTTCTCAATGCTGTTTTCCACCTATCAAAGGTACTTTGTTTGGTCTTTTCAACTTCAATGTACTTTTTTGACGAGGTTCCATCCTTAGATTCCTGAAACGTTGTCTGCAGGTTTCTGGCACTCGTTCATATGCATTTCAGATGGCTTTTTTCACATCATCATATTTCCCAGATAACATTACTGATAGTGATGCAAACTCCTCAATAACTCTACATACCAACTTTGTTTGAATCAATAATACCCACATGGTGGTGGCCATTTCCTTTTTTTTGTCACTTTCTCAAATGAAATGAAAAAGACTTCTCTATCCTTGTTGCTATTACTTAGTAATGCTCGGACATATTTAAACAGATTTTCACCAGGCAATTGGCTACAGTGGGTTTGCTCTTCATCACTTTCCTCATCACTAATTACCTCCTTCACCTCTACCTCCACCATTTTAAGTCAACTTTCACTTTTCATGAATTGAATTGCATTGAATTGAAATGATTTTATTGTCACGTGTACCTAGGCACAGTGAAAGCTTTGTCTTGCGAGCAATACAGGCAGATCACATAGTTAAATTTCTGAAGTTCAAAAACTCTCTCTTTCTCCTTTTCTTCTGCTTTTATCATAATTCAGATGGTTTCATTTCCTTTTCATATTCAAGCTGTTTTAATTCTTTTGCTCTTTGTTCCACTGCAATTATCACTCTCTCTTTTGCTTCTGCCTCTCTTTTTTCTTTAATCCTCTAATTCAAACTGATGCATTTGCAATTGAATGTTAGCTATTTCCAAAGATTCTGACTGCACCCACAGCTATTCCAAATGCTGAGCTATTGCTGCAATTATCTCCCCTTTCCTCCCTGGCAGAGGCAAACTCACCTTCAGCTTGTCTGCCAATTTCAAAAGCTTTGCCTTACTCATCTTTCGTGATCCACCGCAAGTGACTTCTTCAACATGCAGAAACCTCTTGGCCTCTGAAAAGCCATTATTACACAAGGCACACCCTATTTAAACCAACCAAAACCAACACTCTCTGGAGACCTTGATCTCAAACAAGCCCCCAATTTGTTATGGACCAGACCAAACCCCTCAAAACATGTTAAGGAAATAGCCTAGTCACAACTTTTATCTTATTTAGAGGCAACTATAAGTTGCTGCATTTCAGATGTGATTTGGTGAGTCAAACTACTTGGTTTCAAACAAAACACACTGTATTCTTGATCCATGGTTCAAATAGAAACAAAAAAATAAGAATTGCCATAATTTTGACTATCAAAATACTTATCAAAATAATATATTGTTTAACTATTACTCATTAACTGTTCTAATATAGCAGCATCATTGGCAAAGCAAATTCAGCAAAACAGATTTCCTTCATTTGCTATCTTCTCCAGTCCAGGAGAAAGAACACTGACAGAATGATTCAAGCAGCAGAGTGAGAACTCAAGCTTTTTGTGGCAGCTGAGAGAGAGCTGTATCTAGCAGTTTCAGCTTCAAAAACCCCAACTTCAGCAACTGAAAGCAAAACCAGAACACTGGGTCTGTGTGAGCCTAACTCGACCCATTCATGCTTCTTTTGTCTAATTTGTTTTTAAAAAAGCTATTTAGTCTGTTTTCCATGGAATAGACACATCGCACCAGGTTGACAATCTCTTCAAGAGAAACAGTTCAGAACAAATCCTTCTTAAAGACACATACCATCATAAGTAAATACTGTCAAAATTGCTTCCAGTACATTAACATCCTTTCATAAGTACAGTTACCAGTACTGCAGCATACTAGCACAAATCTTAACATGCACTTTGGTGTATACTGCAGAACCCCTGCTAAACAGTTTAGACTGGGGAACCTTTGTTTCAACATTCAACTAGTGTGCTCTATTACTTTTCATTTGAGTGTATGCTTTACATTGTATACACGTGTGTGGGTTTTTCACTAGAGTGATGAACCGTTTTGTCAGTCACGAAACTAGACAACCAAAAGCTTTTCAGTGTTAGCTCAAATGCAATTGCTACTCAACATTCCACTCTCCACAGGCTAATGACAACAAGACTAATGTCAGGATATTGGAAATTAATCTGCATGATTTGTGGCCTACAAATACATAAAATGAACATTGAGGGAAGTAAAGCTCTTTTGGTTCTCACCTTGGGAATCCCTGAAATACTGAAGCCACGCACTCCCTCTGGACAGTTGCTTGTTGCAAGAATAAATGAAATGCAGTTCAGTCTCATTGGCAGAGATCCTCAATTCCTTCTGCGATCAGAGACAGCAAGCTAGGTGATGTTGCCAACATCTTAAACTCCAGGCTGGAATGAGCCAGATGTTTCAAATTTCATTGCAATAATCACCATCATGACCAGATATCGTGCTATCCTTGTCCTATTCTAAGGTTTTACTTGTGAGTGCAGCAGATGGTATATTTCAGTCAGGATGCCTTAGGCAGAGGGCAGCTGTCTCAAATATTATCCCTTCTTGAGGCTCAGGTAGCAAAACTACTGCCCGAACACCATGGCTGGCCTCCAGTTGTATGTCCTACTCAATCCCCATTCCTAATTCTTACCTTATCCGCTTATCCTGTTCTGCTGGGTGTCTGTTTCTTCTCCAAATCATTCTGTATTTTAAATGGCAGAATCTGCCATTGTCTGACAGTGACTCATTTCTGCAGCAACTTTGAAATTGACCATCAAATGCCACAATCTGCCTTCCTTTTCAGCTTCAAAATGCCAAATAGAAATGTACAATCATAGCAACTGTAGGGAAAGAAAAAAGCAATTGGCAACTAACTTGTGTGTACTTAATGATCCATCTAAATTATCTTGGTGGAAGTGTATTTCTGGTTGCTAAAACTGTCTTCAGCTATGCAAGTTTAAGAAAAACCCTTATCTGAAACATTGTGCTTGAAATAACTATTGCTAATACCATAATCTTTCTGCTCTGCATTCTTCAGCTGGATGTTATTGCATAGCTTAATGCCTCAACAAATATTTTACCCAGTGCAGTATATTTCAATGGTCACTGCAGATGCCACTCTGGAGATTTATAAATACTTGTAACCGCAAAAAGAGAGGTCCTAATGAGCCCAGTCTCTTGCCCTGGATTGGCACCTTGCCTTGTCAACCTGGACCTTAAGTAGACCACCAGTACCAGACTCTGCCAGCCGGGTTTGAAACCCAGGTCACTATATTCTTCACATTCTAGAGAATTGACAAACAAGAAAGTCAGTAGGTAAAATGTCCCTTCTCTCTGCTACCTCACTCCCACTCTATTTCTGCTATTGCATCACGTCTCACCAGGCTCAATGTCCACCACACTCTTTCTTTCTTGCACTCTTTCTTCCCTCCTTTATTCAATTGCACCCAGCCTAAACCCCCCCACACACTGCTAAATCAGCATGACCTCTGTTCTGCCTACTCACTCGAGACATCTCATTACATATTCCCCATTTTCCCACAACACCTGACCCTGGACACCACAAGCGGTCAACTGACCATGTCCAAACCCCTGGACTGGTGTCAGACAACACCATTGACATGCTGTGCAGGGACCTCTTGATTGAAGGTTGTTTCCCTTGACTGAGGATACTTGCCTTAGACATTAAGACATGGCCATTTGGTTGAAGAATGTACAGTGTGTTTGCTGCGTAAGCTACTTGCATATAGTGCAGGTGTGAGATTGACGTATCACCATGCTGTTCAGCAACATGTCCCACTCCTTTGACTTATGACTGCTTACATCCATGACAAGCTGCCTGACTTTGTCTCTATGTGCAATGGTAAGACAGAAGTACTGTAAACCTTTAAGCTCTGGCTGAGGTAACAAAGCATATAAAGGCAAGGCAGAGCTGCTGTGAGCATCCAAGGTGAGTGAGTACTAAGAGTGCAAGTGAGAAACCGGAGATGCTCCCTGGTCCAATCTGCAGATGGGTATCTGTCCCACCACCACAGTGTCCTGGCAGCAGCATTACAATGAAAGGTGTCAGGAAACCCTAGAGTGCAGCTTTGAGGTGTAGAGTCACACTGTAAACAAATTAGAAATGTGCCATGATGATGTGATGAGGATGGTACATGTATGATGCCAATATCTCTGGATGGGGGATCACAGCAGTCACTGCTCCAGGAGTGTGCCCTGAGAATTAGTGACTGATGACCAAGATGGAGACCCAGAGGTGCAAGCAGTCAATTGAAGTCGTGAGGTAACAACTGTAACTTACATGTCAGGAATTGTTACCATCTAGTGTCTGTCAGATGAGCAGAAGAATGGGGACTTGCATATATAGACTGAAAGGTTAGCTAAAATGAATTGTTATTACGTGCGAATGAATGCAAATATATCTCTCAACACTCAGTAATGAGATTTCAACTCACCATTCAACACTTGTGGAGAATCAGACTTCTTGTTCTCACTTCAAGAATTTCTTATTATTCTTATTATTTCTGCTTATTTTTCCAACTTCCTCCCCAATGCCTGCAATGTTCAGGAGCTGGAATGATTCCCCCTTCTGCATCTATACAATCAAATCTTTTATAACTTTAATTTTCACCTCATTCAGAGTACTCTTCAATCTCATAAAATCAAGGGAAGATTAATCAAGTTTATGTAACCTCATAATATTACATTCTGCAGTCAGTGTCTTGCTGGTTTGCCTTGCATCCTCTCTAACAAAAGTAAACCTTCCTGAGATAGCGTATCAGGACTGCAAAATAGATGAAGCTTTAAGCAGTTCTCAGACAATCCAATTTTTCTGAAATGAAGAAAAAATATTAGGCTGTAGGTAATAAATAATTTTGCGTGCCATAGCCGCTGTGCATGAATTTGACTTTGTCTTCATGGCACAATTAATTGATGCATTTCCATTTTCAACAGTTTTAACTCAGTTTAATCAAAAACCAAGTGTCTGTCATCCAAAATCCAGAGGGGACCTATAATTTTCAAAAGCTACACTCTGCAGGTCATTAACGCTTCTGTTTGAAAATCAAGAATCTGCATTAATTAAGTTACCTCCAAGAAGAAAGAGAACTGCAAGAGATTTTTGAATCGTGTTATTGCAGGGCAGGCATGCACGGTTTGTTTTGTCTGAAAAAGGTGCCAGTTTTTTGGAAAAGGTAATCGCTTTAAATACTACGGAGGCCTAGGGCAGTTAATTTGTCTGATGCCTAAGATGGAAAAGGAAGACAATGTTGTTCATATACATTTACCAGCAGTCATCAGGCACGGTGGCACAGTGGTTAGCACTGCTGCCTCGCAGCGCCGGAGACCCGGGTTCAATTCCCGCCTCAGGCGACTGACTGTGTGGAGTTTGCACGTTCTCCCCGTGTCTGCGTGGGTTTCCTCCGGGTGCTCCGGTTTCCTCCCACAGTCCAAAGATGTGCAGGTTAGGTGAATTGGCCATGCTAAATTGCCCGTAGTGTTAGGTAAGGGGTAGATGTAGATGTAGGGGTATGGGTGGGTTACGCTTCGGCGGGGCGGTGTGGACTTGTTGGGCCGGAGGGCCTGTTTCCACACTGTAAGTAATCTAATCTAATCTAATATGCACATGTGCACTTCACAGTGCCTTGTCAACCTTCTGCAAACTGCTACACAATATAAAGTAGGCCATCTGAGTCACATAATTGCAGTTTTCCAACATCCATTTTATTTATAGATGTTGATTATTTTATAGCTCACCACACTTCTGCAATGCTATTGATTTTGTTCAGTTCCATCTTTCTTAGAAATAAACAGGGTTGTCCTTCCTTTTGCTTCACTGCCTGTTTCTTGATCCTTCTCTCCACATTTTTCTCAAATACCTTAAATGCTGATCCTCTGTTTCATGCTGTGTTACATGTCATATATTTTTGTTTTCTTTTGACAATGCATCTCACTGCAAGGTCCATGCATAGATTTTTGAAATGCATTGGCTTTAAAAGAACAGTATAAGGTGACAGTATGGATACATTAAGAACAGTTCTATAATTATTAAAAGCTGATTCCACTTCAGTATGGATATGCTTCTGTACCTCTCCTGTCAGCCTCCAATCATCAAAACTCTATAAATTTGAATTTATCCAAACTCTGCTGCCATACCTGAACATGCTCAAAAGTTTTGTTAAGCTTCTGTACATATTCTTCAACTCTCAATTTGCAAAACCATTAGTCTGGCAAACTATTTGTTTAAATTATTTCAATATGCATTGTAGCTTATATTCAGCCACATATACTTTAAAATCTGGCTTATAACTTTGTCAAAGGAAAGATATGAACAAATCAATTGCAGCAATGAGTCCCACTGATAATGAAATGGTTAAGCAAGTTTGGACAATGGATTATTTTTGACAACTTAACAATTTAACAATCAAGTCCATGGCTTTGGATGATAACATCATATCCAGAAATAAAACTAAAACCCATCTGTCCTCTCAGGAGCACAGAAATAATCTCATGCCATTATTTGGAAGCACAGGAGGAGACTTATGTCCTGGCCAACATTTATCCTTCATTCCCTTGTTCAAGTTCTCTGTATTTGTCTTTCTCAAACTCACTTCTCAATCTTTAACACTTTTGTCTCTGCTCAACAGGACTTTTTTTAAAAAACAGTATGGGTTCTAGATGCAAGTTTGCTCAGTGAGCTGGAACGTTCGGTTTCAGACATTTCATCACCATACTAGGTAACATTATCCGTTAGCCTCCGGTGAAGCAATCTTGTGTTGATGTCATGTCCTGTGTTGGTGATATCATTTCCTGTTCTTTTTCTCAGAGGATGGTAGATGGGGTCGAAGTCAATGTGTTTATTGACAGAGTAGCATTTGGAATGCCATACTTCTCAGAATTCTCTTGCATGTCTCTGTTTGGCTTGTCCTAGGATGGATATGTTGTCCCAGTCAAAGTGGTGCCCTTCCTTATCTGTATGTAAGGATACTAGTGATAGTGGGTCATGTCTTTTTGTGCCTAGTTGATGTTCATGTACCTTGGTGGCTAGCTTGCTACCTGTTTGCCCGATGTAGTGTTTGTTACAGTTCTTGTATTCAGAAGGTATTCTGTAAATGACATTTGTTTTGCTTATTGTATATATGGGGTCTTTTAAGTTCATTAGCTACTGATTTAGTGCGTTGGCGGGTTTGTGGCTATCATGATGCCAAGGGGTCTGAGTAGTCTGGCAGTCATTTCAGAGATGTCTTTGATGTAGGGGAGAGTGGCTCACATTTCTGGGCACATTGTGTCTGCATGTTTAGGTTTGTTGCTAAGAAATCAGCAGACTGTGTTCATTGGGTACCTGTTTGTTTTGAATACATGGTATAGGTGATTTTCCTCTGCACTGCAACGTGTGGTGGCTCATTGAAATAATGTTCAAATGCAACTTTGTTTGTGGGTGTTGGAATGGTTGATTCTGTAGTTCAGTACTTGGTCCGTACATGTTGTTTTCCTGTCAACACTGGTTTGAAGTTCTCCATTGACTGTTCGCTCTACTGTGACATCCAGGAATGGCAGTTTGTTATTGTTTTCCACCTGTCTTGTGCACTTTATGCCAGTAATGATATTACTGATGGTCTTGAAGGTTTCCTCTAATTTGTTTAGTGTAGTGATGACAAAGGTGTCATCCACATAGTGGACGCAAAGTTTGGGTTGGATGGTTGGCAGAACTTTTTGAGTCTCTGCATTACTGCCTCTGCTAAGAACCGTGATATCAGAGATCCTAAGGGTGTTCCATTGGTTTGTCTGTTTGTTTTGTTATTGATACGGGCACTTACCAAGAGGTGGGGATAGACCCAATCCTATAACTAGAGAACAAAATCACAGCCTTACTCAAAACACTTCAAAAATCTGGAGAATTATACAAGGCTGACTTCCAAAAAATGAAACCAGATGGATCCAACACACTACACTTCTACAGATGACCCAAACTTCACAAATCAGGAGCCCTCCTCTGACCCAAAGTCTCGCTACCTGGAATATCAATGTACAGATTAGCCAAAGAACTACACCAAAGATAAAACACTTAGTCGAAGACTTATGCCACTCTATCCACTCCACCCAAGAATTTCTGAACACCATCAAAGATGTCAAAATAGATGAGGATGAAATAATGGTCTCCTTTGATATAACAGCCATGTTCATATCCAACACCAACCTGACCAAGGAAACATTGACTACACTATTAGGAGAACCAAAGATACATACACTAGACACCAACAACTTCATTAGTAAGGACATCATCAAGCTAGTGCACCCACCCACCCACCCACTTCATATTCAATATCAAAACCTACTGACAAACCAGCAGAACACCCATGGGATCTCCAATATCAGAGCTCTTAGCAGAGACAGTAATGCAGAGACTTGAACAAACAGTTTTGCCAACCATTCAAGCCAAACTTTGTATCCACTACGTTGATGACACCTTTGTCAGCACGACACAAAACAAATTAGAGGAAACATTCAAGACCATCAATAATATCCTTATTGGCATAAAATTCACAAAACAGGTGGAAAACAACAACAAATTGTCATGCCTAAATGTCACAGTAGAGCAAACAGTCAATGGAGAACTTCAAACCAGCTTCTATAGAAAAACAACATATATGGACCAAATACTGAACTATAGAAGCAATCATTGCAACATCCACAAACAAAGCTGCATTTGAATATTATTTCAACAAAGTACCACACACTGCAGTACAGAGAAACTACAAAGAGCAGAGGAAAATCACCCGTACAGCATATTCAAAAAAGAATGAGTACCCAATCAAAACAGTCTGCCGATTTCTCAACAATAAACCCAAACAAGCAGACAAAATGCACCCAGAAACCCTAGCCACTCTCCTCTTCATCAAAGGCATCTCAGAAATTACCATTGAGACTTCTTGGTATCATGATAGCCCCCTAAAACAGCAGCTAATGAACTTGAAAGACCCTGTACAAGCAATAAGCAAAACTAATGTAATTTACAAAATACTTTTCAAGAATTGCAACAAACACTATATTGGACTAACAGGCAGTGAGCTAGCCACCAGGATATATGAACATCAACGAGCCAAAAAAGACATGACTCACTATCACTAATATCCTTACATACAGATGAGGAAAGGCATCACACGAGAATTCCTAGAAGCATGGCATTCCAATTGGAACTCTATCAACAAACACAAAGACTTGGATCCCATCTACCACCTTCTGAGAAAAAGAACAGGAGATGACCTCAACACAGGAAATGACATCACCAACCCAAGGAAACCTAAACATAAAAAGCGGGACATAACACCAGTGCGTCACTGGTGACTCACTGATGATGTTACCTATAATGGTGATGAAACCTTCCAGCTCAGCGAGCAAACTTACATGCAGAACCTCAAGCTGAGTTACAAATCTTCTCAAAACTCTCTGGTATGAGTTCTAGCCTGCTGAGTCATTTTTGCAAGGTCTTATCAATGCACGATTATGGTCAAACCTTCCTTTGATTTGACCTTTATATTCAGCTGACATTTTATCTGATGTTTTGACAGTACTGAAAATTGACTTGATATCTTATTTATAATGGTCCCAAGATCCCTCTTTTCATCACTATTAACCTACTAATCCTAAAATCTGTCAATACGTTCATTGTCCCCTGAGTAGATTGCTTTGTGATCATTGTAACGCACTGTGTCGACCAGTTGTCTGCCCATTTGTTATAATACAATATATAGCCCTTATCATTCTCTGTATTATATTTACTATTATGGAGTCATCTGCATATTTTGTAATTTATCTATTAAAAATTATATTGAATCCTTTTCTGGTTTTACTGCTCAGTAACTTAGTAAATTAAATATTGTTTAAGATTCAAAATTTGTAAAGCCTGCCAACTCACGTTTTTGCCCTTAACATCTGTTTCATTTGAAGAACCTTCTCGAATGTTCACCAACAAGTGCAATAAGTGGAAACATGGTCTGTGCATTATGCCACTCTGAAACAGCCAGTATTCTTCACAATTCTTTGATATTGAACAAACTGGTTAAGATAACTTATGCTTAAAATTCCTCAACCCTTTATGATAATTAACTCATTTTCAAGTGAATTCTACTGGTCAAACCATGAAATTCTGGACCATTCCCAAACTCCGCCCACCTTAGAAAATCTCACTCACTGTTCAAACATTTCATAAATTTATAATATTCTATTATGAACTTTTTCACTCTTCTTTCTCCAGGAGACAAAATATCCATGGCTGCCAATCTTTCCTAATGTACCATCTCTTTAACTTCAGGAATCAATTGTACAATCTTCCAATGTCTGAAAATCTTTACTTGAAGCAGGAACACACAAACATCAAAACTGGCATTAGCCCAAAATGCAACAGGACTACCAGAGATCTCCCTGAGGACAAATAAGTGCAATAATAAAAGGCAGCTGATTATTCACCAATTTAACTGCACCAAAGGTGATATGGTATTCAAAGACATCCCATCAATGTTCATGCTGTCCTTGTCCTTTAACGCTTAACCTAGACAGACGTTTTGCACTGAATCTCACTATTTCAAAATACCTATTGGTTTTTGTACTTAGAAACAAAAGATGCATTGAATTATGTTCTCCATGCTAGACATAGTTTCCCAACTGCATTTTCCAACTCTGCAGAAGGGTTGGGTTGAATCTTACTCACAACTTTTGACAAGACCAACCTAAGCCACTTGACAGCTGCTAATTTCCATTTTCTCCCATAATCTCTCATAAACACTGACAGAAGTTAATGAGGAATGAGGGCTCTCCAATGAGCACAACACTGTCAAGAATGACACTTTGGTATAATTGAAAGTCTTCAGATATTCCACACATAAATTACTGCAGCTTTGAAATGACCTGCTCTTACCTCAAATTGTTGTTAAATGATTGATGTTTTTTGAACCCTGTAAACTGTATCTTCTGGTGGCCTGCATGAGGTATTTTGGCCATTAGAATACTACATCTGCTATTGATTCCATAAACCTTATTACATCTCATATACATTACTCTGTGTCTATTAATATTAGGGTTGCCTTCTCTGACAATTCTTGCATTGAGCAATATATTTAATTAAAATTTATAATCTACTGAACCGAAGTCTGCTCTGGAAAATAAGCTTTCCTTGAGACTTTTAAAACATGGCAAGCTAAACCATTCAACAGAAGAGAACAGCCTGCATTTAATTTGATTTGTCATCATAATATTCAATGGAGACTTTGACAAATAGTTAATTATTGAACGTGTTCTACATGAAGAATGAACTCTTGTGGACAACATTTTATAATAATTGAAATCATTTGTATTTCCATTCCTAAATCTCTAGTTGATTTTTGGAAGTAATTATGTTGGAGTGATAATGTTTTCCAATTGCTGCTGTTATTCAGAGATTCACAATTGGTTAGATTTTTCTCTAACAATAATAGTAAGACTAACAGTACTTACCATTATTACAAGATAACTCTCAAAATGACTTCTGCCACCCACATGTGCACAGCAAAATCTGTGTATTCCGAGGTTGCTGTTAGGGATACCTGGTTCATCTCCAGGGTGCATTATTTATTGCAGTCCTGGCTGATAGAATTGAAACTAAAATGAATCCCAATGCATAATTACCCACTAGCGCCAAAACAAAAATGGGGGTGAAAAAGTGAATACTAGTGTAATGAAGTGTTACTCAACATTTAATGGGTATTAAGAAATAATTACTAATAAACATCTGCTCCAGTCCTGAAAATTAAACTTTGAAGTGTAGAATCTTATTCTCTCTAACAAAAAACTAACCATAGCACAATTGTATAGGACCCAGTCTACGACAAAAGGATGTCAATTGTTTCTATTTTTAAAAAATCAAACCGGTTAATTACATATCCCTGCTTTTGACTCAGACCAAACATTTGTTTGCTCATTCAAATATTTATGGCAATTATCACTGGATTGCCAGTGAACTCCAATATTTCTGTGGCTAGATGTTGCTGTTTTCCTACCAGCAATGTTGTCTCCATTGAAATACACAGAGTCACACGGCATGAAAACTGACCCTTCAGTCCAACTCATCCATGCTGACCAGACATCCTAAACTGAACTAGTCCCATTTGCCTGCATTCGGTCCATATCCTTCAAAACGTTTCCCAATCATGTATCTATTCAAATGTCTTTTAAACATTGTAATTGTACCCACCGCCATCACTTCCTCTGGCAGTTCATTCCATACACATACCACCCCCTTTGTGAAAACGTTGCACTTCAGTTCCCTTTTAAATCTTTACCCTCTCACTTCAAATCTATGCTCTCTAGTTTTGGACTCCCCCACCTGAGGTGTTCACCTTATCTATGCCCCTCATGATTTTGTAAACCTCTATAAAATGAATCATACCTGACAGAACACATTCAGAGTGGAGTAGGATCAGTGGAATAGAGCACACATCTTGTTTTTACAACACTGATTACTAAATAATAATTTTAAAATTTCAGTCTGAACATTAATAAATGGGTAAGTGAGTACCAGATAGGTTGGTTAGTGGATGGGAAAGATTGTGTCTTAGTGGGTAAAAAGGTTGAAGGTGACTGGGTGAGCTGAGTAGCACAAGCACATGTATGAGCTGGTAGATAAGTAGGTTTTTAAGTTTGTAGGTTGAGTAGCTTAATGAAATCGGTGAGAGGGGTGTAGGTGGGTGAGTGACCAGTCACGTTGCAGCAAGTTGGAAGTGTTGTAGAGTAGTTTTGCTTGGCTGGGTTCATCACATTTAGGTCAGCTTGAGGTTGGACTCAATGTGGATGGGGTGGATAGTTGTGTTGGCGCCTGATCAGGTGCAGAGGCAGGTGGGTCAGGCCTGCACATTGGAGAAATCAGATTGAGTCAGGTTTAAGCATTAATTGGGGTGATTGGCAGAATCAAGCAATCTTAGGAGACTAGTCAGATAATGAGGTGGGGGGGAGCAGTATTTAAGTGATCCAGAGTGTAATTGCATGGCTAGGGGTGTAGGCAGATTAAAGTAGTCTGATTGTCAGGGTGGTAGTCAGTTTTGTCAAAGGTAATAGTCCTTGAAGGGGTTAATATTACTGTTATTTAGGCTTCACCTATAGTACTGATGACAGTCTCACAGTCTCTAATATGAAGGAGAAGGAGGTCCACTCAAGCTTTAAGAGGAATGAGATGTATCTGTACTAGTTCCTTGAGGTCCCACTAATTATGATTGATATAACATAGTTATACATAATGCTATCATGCAGTAAACCTTATTACGTAAGAACGGTGTCTCTTCCTTAGATAATTCTTCTACCACAGGGTTGGTCCAAAACAAAGCAATTTTAAAGGAGATAGTGCTGTGAACTACATCAAACAATCCTTACCCAGTACCACAGGGTGGTAGAGATGACAAATATCACAACCTACCAGGAGTGGCCATCTGGGAACATATCACATGGTTGCAGTGGTGCAGATCTGACCCCCACCACAAAGAGACACAATTCAGAAGACTGAGAAGAAATTAAATGTTTCAGGGAAGTGTTTCACTACATGAAGTATTATAAGAGTATAGTCAGTCAGCAGCTGAAACAGTTACTGATGTAGAGAATTAGCAACAGCTGCAGAAGCAGCAAAAAGACAAGCTCCACACTCCAAGATTAAAGCATTAACCAGAAACTGGTGGGAAGTAATAGGGCAACAGTGTGGGTGAGGAAAAGAAAGAAAAGCCAGCTACCTATCTGAACTAATGGTTTGAATATGTGGAAAGTACAGTAACAAGACATTACACTATCATTTTTTCTGCAGGATGTAAAGAAAGTTCAAAATTAATGACAGTTTTACTGAGGGAGCTGTAACAATGCAATAAAAATCATCCAAGGTCCATGGATACTGTGGACTTTTGAAAAATGGATTGTACTGCTTACAAGTTAAAAGTGTATACAATGAAGTGACAAAATTGATGGTTGTTAAGTCTGCAACAAGGTCAAAGAAATGATGCCTGCTATTTCTCAGCATGCATACACACTGTAACCTGCTGTGGTGTATAAGCAAGGTGCTATAGCTTAATGAAAGTTAGCAAGCTGGTCTCAACTTTATATGTTGTATCAGACATTTATCATGCAGTGTGTCAACCCATTCATTTCTTATTGTGACTACAGTTACAATTCCTGCAGTTGCAGAAAGGGAAGAGGTTTTGTAGAGCAGTGGGTAGTGTATCGATCTCTGAGTCAAAAGCTCCATGTCCAAATCTAAATCCAATACCAACTCGGTTGGGTGGAGGAATTAAAACAGGAGAAGACAGAGCCCCAAAAGCTGGCAGGATCCACATTTCTGTCTGTTCTATTCCTCTAAAAAATTGCCCTCTCAAAATCTGTCAAAAGAGGGGGAATAAACTGCATTTAGCACATGGAAAGGGAAACTTTGGAAATGAGACTCCTGGGTCTCACCAAGCAACTGGTAAACTAAAGACTAATCTTTGATTTCAAATAGTGAGGTATGAGCGAAGAAATGAAAAGGATTAGAAGCCAAACTGTCTGGTTTTATGATTTTGGACTGAACAATGCATAGCTGTTGATGATGATTACTCTTTTTTCCACCTGCATTCATATATTTTTGTTTATTTTCTTTTTATATCTTTTTGTGTCCAACTGTACATGTATGTGGGAGTTTTGAAAGGGGTAAAACTTAAGTTACCTCGATTACAAATTCTGCAACTTTAGTGTTCTTCTTAAATTTATGAAGTTACATATTAGTAAGTTAGCATTTATTTTTGCCATTGGTTGGAAACAGTTTGATTACAATTAAAGGCTATTTTCTTTTGTTGTGTATATTCTTTTTACCTGAGTTAGACAGTGAGGTAGAATTTGGTAATTCAGCAGTTCAATCAATTTTTATATTGGTGACATCTCAGAGAATGGTTTGATTTGCAACTAAACTTTGACTTGTTACAATGTTTGCCATGTTGGTCAACTGTGAGCCTTTAACTGCAAAGCAACCAAAGCACTAGCCAGATTGATTGAGGGTAGGGGGAATGTGTAGGCCTTGAACCTTCTGGAGTACTGGTTCCATGGGCACGTGGTTGTTATAGCCCATCAGCTGCAATGCTGCCAACATTATGGGGTCCTGCAGCGGATTGGAACATTCCAGCCACAGTTTGATCTAGGGTCTTAACTGAGCTTTTTATTGGCTTAATAGGTGGCCCACTGCTTGCATTCCCCATCCACAATCAGGTTTCCAGCAAAATATTTTGGGTGCGAGATGGTACAAGCTAGCACTGTGAAATTCAGCATCCATCCACCTCCCTATTACCCCTCATATCTGTCAAATATCTTGCCCCATTTATCCATCTTTGCTCCATATCTGTCATAAGACCATAAAATATAGAAGCAGAATTAGGCCATTCAGCCCATCAAATTACTCCATCATTCAATTATGCCTGATATGTCTCAACTTCATTCTCCTGGCTTCTCTCCTTACTAATCAAAAGCCTATCTACCAGTGACTCAAAGACATTCAATGTCTTGGCTCCACAACCTTCTGTGGCAATGTGTTCCACAGATTCACCACCCTCTGCTTAAAGGTAAATACAATGACTGCAGATGCTGGAAACCAGATTCTGGATTAGAGTGGTGCTGGAAAAGCACAGCAGTTCAGGCAGCATCCAAGGAGCAGTAAGATCGACGTTTCGGGCAAAAGCCCTTCATCAGGAATACAGGCAGAGAGCCTGAAGGGTGGAGAGATAAGTGAGAGGAGGATTGGGGGGGGGGGGGGGGGGAGAGGGGGGGGGGGGGGGGGGATGGTGGTGGGAGTGGGGGGGTGGGGGGGGAGAAAGTAGCATAGAGTACAATAGGTGAGTGGGGGAGGGGATGAAAGTGATAGGTCGGGGCCGGGGGGAGGGTGGAGTGGATAGGTGGAAAAGAAGATAGGCAGATAGGACAAATCATGGGGACAGTGCTGAGCTGGAAGTTTAGAACTGGGGTGAGGTGGAGGAAGGGGAAATGAGGAAACTGTTGAAGTCCACATTGATGCCCTGGGGTTGAAGTGTTCCGAGGCGGAAGATGAGGCGTTCTTCCTCCAAGCGTCTGGTGGTGAGGGAGCAGCGATGAAGGAGGCCCAGGATCTCCATGTCCTCGGCAAAATGGGAGGGGGAGTTGAAATGTTGGGCCACAGGGCGGTGTGGTTGATTGGTGCGGGTGTCCCAGAGATGTTCCCTAAAGCGCTCTGCTAGGAGGCATCCAGTATCCCCAATGTAGCGGAGACCGCATCGGGAGCAACGGACACAATAAATGATATTGGTGAATGTACAGGTAAAACTTTGATGGATGTGGAAGGCTCCTTTAGGGCCTTGGATGGAGGTGAGGGAGGAGGTGTGGGCGCAGGTTTTGCAATTCCTGCAGTGGCAGGGGAAGGTCTCAGGATGGGAGGGTGGGTTGTGGGGTGGGGGGCTGGGGGGACCTGACCAGGTAGTCACGGAGGGAATGGTCTTTGCTGAAGGCAGAAAGGGGTGGTGAGGGAAATATATCCCTGGTGGTGGGGTCTTTTTGGAGGTGGCGGAAATGTCGGTGGATGATTTGGTTTATGCGAAGGTTGGTAGGGTGGAAGGTGAGCACCAGGGGCGTTCTGTCCTTGTTACGGTTGGAGGGGTGGGGTCTGAGGGCGGAGGTGCGGGATGTGGACAAGATGCGTTGGAGGACATCTTTAACCACGTGGGAAGGGAAATTGTGGTCTCTAAAGAAGGAGGCCATCTGGTGTGTTCTGGATGGAACTGGTCCTCCTGGGAGCGGATACGGCAGAAGCGGAGGAATTGGGAATACGGGATGGCATTTTTACAGGAGGTAGGGTGGAAAGAGGTGTAATCCAGGTAGCTGTGGGAGTCGGTGGGTTTGTAAAAAATATCGGTGTCAAGTCGGTCATCATTAATGGAGATGGAGAGGTCCAGGAAGGGGAGGGAGGTGTCAGAGATGATCCAGGTAAATTTAAGGTCAGGGTGGAATGTGTTGGTGAAGTTGATGAATTGCTCAACCTCCTCGTGGGAGCATGAGGTGGCGCCAATGCAGTCATAAATGTAGCGGAAGAAGAGGTGGGGAGTGGTGCCAGTATAATTATGAAAGATGGACTGTTCTACATAGCCAACAAAGAGACAGGCATAGCTGGGGCCCATACAGGTGCTCATGGCTACCCCTTTGGTCTGGAGGAAGTGGAAGGATTCGAAGGAGAAATTGTTAAGGGTGAGGACCAGTTTGGCCCGACGAATGTGTGTCAGTGGAAGTGTACTGTTGGGGACATCAGGAGAGGAAGAAACAGAGGGCTTGGAGGCCCTGGTCATGGTGGATGGAGGTGTAGAGGGATTGGATATCCATGGTAAAGATGAGGCATTGGGGACTGGGGAAACTGAAGTCTTGGAGGAGGTGGAGGGTGTGGGTGGTGTCTCGAACGTATGTGGGGAGTTCCTGGACTGGGGGATAGGACAGTGTCGAGGTAAGTAGAAATGAGTTCAGTGGGGCAGGAGCATGCTGAGACAATGGGTCTGCCAGGGTGGTCAGGCTTGTAGATCTTGGGAAGGAGGTAGAACCGGGCAGTGTGGCATTCCCGGACTATGAGATTGGAAGCTGTGGGTGGGAGATCTCCTGAGGTGATGAGGAGAAATGCATCCTCAACTCAGTTCCAATTGGCTGTGCCTTCAATCGGAGGCTGCGATCTTGGGTTCTAGTCTTTCCTACTAGTGGAAACATCTTCTCCATGTCCACTCTATCCAGGCCTCTCAGTATTCTGTAAGTTTCATTGAGATTCCTCCTCATCCTTCTAAACTCTACTAAATACAAACCCCAGAGTCCTCAACCACTCCTCATATGACAAATTCTCCATACCCAGGATCATTCTTGTGAATCTCCTCTGGATCCCCTCCAATGCCAGCAGATCCTCTCTTAGATATGGGACCCAAAACTGCTCACAATATTCCCAATGTGGTCTGACCAAAGCATTATATGGATGCAGCAGTTGCATTTCTGTTCTTGTATTCTAACTTTCTCAAAATTAGTGCTGACATTGCATTTGCCTTCTTAACTGCCCACTGAACCTGCATGTTAACCTGAAGAGAATCTTGTATTAGGAATCCTAAATCCCTTTGTGTTGTGGCAAAGCTTTCCTCATATAGAAAAATGTCTAAATTTCTATTCTTCCTACCAAAGTGCATAACCTCTCAGTTTCCCACATTATACTCCATATGACACTTCTTTGCCCACATTCCTAGCATGTCCAAGTCCTTCTGCAACCTCCACCACCTCCTAAACAATATCTGTTGCTCCTACTTGTCTTTGCATCATCTGCAAAGATAGCAACAATGCCCTCAGTTCCTTTGTCCAGTTTGTTAAATGCATAACGTTGATAGTTGTGGTCCCAACACTGATCAATGTTCCTACCTCTCAAAAACCTGTCCATTTAATTTTGAGCATTTCAGTTGTCCCAGAATTGACCTCTGGGTTCAGGGCTTGAAAGAATTCTTGATTCCAACTTGCCTTTGTTTAAAGAAATACTCCCACAATTATGTAAAATGTATTGATGTATAATATGAAATTCTACTTGAACCCAACAGAACAATTATTTAGGAAAGCAAAAAAAAATTAAAATGTGTAGCATGAGGGTCAGCATCGTTCAAGAAAAAGAATCATTTTTGACACTTCAAGTGGAAACCCTTCACCAGAATGAAATACCATAACCTTTTCCTGTTTACAGACCTGACAGATCAGCTCTATTTCTCCATCACTGTTATTGTTTCAAATTTCCAGTGCCTGCAGACTTATTATTTTAATTTTCAAAATGTTGAAAAAAATGCAAACTGTACACTGTCATATGTGTAGTGAATGCAAAGACTTGTCAGGAGTAAAGATGCACAGAATGGCTGAGAGATATTTAAATTAAGCCTGTGAAACAGTGCACTAATTACTTCACATTGTAAAACAGAAGCTTTCTTATAAAAAGTCATATTTCTTTCATAGAGCTTTCTCTCATTTCAAGAAAAAAACTTGCACCGAGTTTAAATATTTTTGCACCCCCAAGATTTCAATGCAATTAACAGTACATGTGCAAATTTACAGTAAATTTACAGGCAGGCATAGCAGTTAACCTGTACACAGAAGAGCTCCGCAGTCTAAAATTAATTAATCTGTTTTGATTATTTTGAGAAAGGGTTAAACACAATCCATGTCAAGAAGAACAGTCAGTCACCTGTTTTCAGTTGAATATCTTTGTGGGATACATGTAGAAATAGGCGACTTAATTAAAATATTACCCAAAAGGCAGTAACTCTGATTCTGCGGAACTACTTCAGGAGTGCTTTGGTGTCAGTTTAGGTCTCAGAGCAGAATTAAAATTCACTACCATTTGATGTACCTGACAGCATCACCACCAAACCAAGCCTTGACGCTGAAATTGAGGTAGAATACCAAATTCTAAAATCCAGTCACACCGATCAGCAATGAGCAGACAAAAATGAGAATTACATGTGTAATGACTCTATAAGTCTTTAAAGGGACAGCGGCGGCGGAAATGTTTAACTTATGATACATTTCCACTGTTATCTCATTTTCCAATATTTTGAATAGCTCAGTCTCTTTCTGCACAGATAGTTACTGCATTGAGTCATTATTAAAGAAAACAAAAATGCTAGTGTTATATATTATAGATTACACATTATGCAAATAAATTTTGCAAGCACATGTTCCACAGAGAGCACAGATGTTGCTTTTCCCAGGCAGCTAAGAATAAACAGACATAGAGATGCATATTTTATGTGAGTGAAATATCTGTGAATGAAGCTTCACTTCTTTGCTCCAATTAATTTTAAAAAGTCTACAGCTCAAATGAGACCAGCAACTGAATGTATGACAAAATGTTGCATATTGCAAAGGTTACATTGCCAATCTTGAAGGAGCAACCGAAAATAAATTCACACGAGATGTTTGAGCTGTTCATGACAGAGAGATTCCCACCAGACAAGTCCTTCTCATCCATGGTATGGAAGGAAACTTTAAGTTACACTCACATTGCCACAATTTAAATGTAATGACACTCCTGGTACAGTGAAATCTGTGGAACAGTCTGCAAACTGAACTGCTCAGCAGGTTTCCACGCTGTACATACGTTTAGCATTAGAGACAGGAGGCAAGTCAGCTAGGAATACTTATATAAGATCCAGGGGTTCAAATTTTGCTTTTTCCATTGAAGAGACTGATTGTCAAATCCGAGTGATCCCAGATATGATCAGGCTATAAAGAATCACTGCATTTTAAGTAGAAATTGGATTCAGTGTCAACTGAAATTGTGCAGTTCTTTTGCACTAGTTTAATGACATTGCATTAGGCATTGCCATTGCAAACACAACTGCCCAAACACCCAGCGTAGTTGAATCACCATTGGATATTTCTGCTGATGGCTCTCCCTTTCAGGCTTCAAAATCTTATTGCAGGCTCATGTCTGATTTCCTATCTTCCATAATCTTAATTTGATGCAGCATCTCACCCAATTGACATCAAAACCCATCCACCCATCACCCTGATATTCATTTAGCTTCATTGTGTCCTTGATAACTAATACATTGCTTTTAAACTTTTCTTCTTAGTTTTAAGTTCTCTCTATGGCCTCCTTCCCCTCTCTCTTTCTCTCCATCTAATCTCCTTCAGCCACACACACCTACACAGATTGTGTTCCTCTAATTCTGATTGTTTGCTTCACACCATCTATTCATTCCACCATTAGAATTCCTGTCCTTCATCCCTCCACCTCTCTATCTTTATGAGCTCCTTAAAAAAAACCTTAAATATAAATGCATTCCTTGCTGTCAAAGGGTCAAACTCCTAGAATTTCCTCCCTCAGGGTATTGAGTCAACCTACAGCATGTGGACTATAGTGGTTCAAAAAGGCAGCTCACTACTGCTTTCTCAAGGACAACTAGAGTAATGCAGGCAAACCTTGGATGCCCACAACTCATGAGTGAATAAAAAACAGCTAAGAACACATTCAATGAATTCAAAATTCCAAAGAATGCCACCAGAAGTTGCCTCACAAGTTTTAGCAAAGCAGATATGAGACAAAGAAATTAAGAGATTGCACACGCATCATCTGTTTAGAAAAATGCCAAGTTAGCGTTTCTGATCTGTGATCTTTGGTCAGGACTGGGAAAAGTTAGGAATGTAATCAGTATTGGACAAGGGAAAGTTGAGGCTGCAGAGAAAAACAAAAAAGTAGATAAAATCAGAAGAGTTTGACCCATGAAAGATTTCATGGTTCAAGTTCAAAGTGAATGGTAATGGGACAAGAATTAAATGATGTGTCCAGATGAGGAGGAAACAGTCATGGTCGTCATTGATTAGGTCAGCATTTGTTGTTGAAATGAATGGCAAGTTTGAATGCAGATAAAGGGGAAAAAAAAGACAATGCTGAACCAGCAGAACAATACCAAAAAAAAAGGCAGATAGTTTGTGATCTAAAGAGTGAACAACAGTTTTGAAGTAAGAATTTCCTTACGTTTCACTTTTTTTTCAAAATCTTATTAATTCACCTTGATACCCTAATTCTGGAAATTACTGATGAGAATAAACATAAATGCATATTAGACTTCCATTCTTTGATATTAATGGAAGTGAGATATCATAAATTTTAAGTTGGGTGATGTCTACCTTAAAATAACAACGATACAGTCGGTTCTGCTATAACGCGATAGCAGTCTTCTTGTGCGACATTGCGCTATAGAAAATCACGCAATAGAAATAACAGGGCCTATGGGGAAAAAATAGGATTGGGGCACACCGTCAAAAATATCACTCAAAGTCGAAACAAATGTAATAGTTAGCCTAACACAAAAGGATTGCACAGTTTAAGTAAATGTTAAATTCAAATATTTTAATGAAATAAAACAGTAAATTTAACACTTTACCTTGAAAAGAATTGAAGAATATTTGATGGAGTTTTTCTGTTTGCTGAAGACAAAGGCTGAGCATCATCATCATAATCACCACTTGCAGGTGCAGCTGTGGGTGCATGGTTAGGATGAGAAATACTTAGTCTAGAAGTGAATGGCTGTGGTTCATTGTCCTCAGACAGTTTCTTGGAGGTTTGACTTAAAAAAAGACAGCTAGTTTTTGCTGCTTTCCATCTTTCTTCTTTCATGAAGAAGCTTTTCATAGGGTGCCAAATAAGACCTTATGCCACGAACTGCTATCCTGCTGCGTTCTGCAATGTAGTAATTGACTTCGAAGAGTTGATTCTCAACTTCGCTCAGGATAGAAGAGAGAGAATTGGAAAGCTCTCATAGTGCTGCATCCTGGACTTAATCTAGAGTGGACCTAAGGTAATCCTTCAAGGCTCGCAGATTGGCAGAGTGGAACACCACCACAGGGTTGAGCTTTAAGTCTACACTAGCCTTGGCACCCAACAGCACAGTCATATAATCCTCTGTGACATTAAAACCTGGAGTGCATGCTTTAGTCTTAGAAATGTAGGTTCTTACTGGCACTTGCTTCCAGTATAAATGTGACTCATTCAAATTGAAAATTTGATCTAAGTTGTAGCCTTCTTCCTCAATCAATATTTTTTTACCGTGGGAGGAAATATCATCACACGTTTCTCATCTGCACTGGCAGCTTTGCCACAAAACTTTATGTTGTGAAAAGCATAACAATTCTTAAATCAAGCAAACCAGCTACAACTAGCACTGAAGGCAGTCATACCTACAGGACTTTCAGCTTTTTTCTTTAGGTCTTCATATATTGATAAGGCTTCCTGTTTTATGGTGAGGATGCTGCTCCCAGATCACTTTCTCCTTTGATCTTCTGTCCACATACTTAGAAGCTACTCCATCTCCTTATGTTCCTTTGTCCGTGATCTCTCAGATTTGCTATCACTCAGACTTGTTCCAGAATTACAGCTTACTTTAATTCTTTCTGCATTGTCTCTAATGGTGCAGAACGTAGACTCCTTTATTCCTGTCACATGAACAATATCTCACATTCTTTCATTATGCTCAAACCACTTTATAACGTCTAGATTCTCTTCAGGTGTTATACTGTCACCACCTGCCATTTGTTTCACCTGGATGCTTCCTGTAGACATTCTTGTTACTTTGTCCTCCTGAGAAAGTGTAAAAGATATGAACAGGTAGGCAAAGAGTTAAGGTTTGGGTTGTATGAGACAAAGATCAGATAAGAACTTGTAGTAAACAATGAGGTGCTGGAGGCAAGAGTAGTGGGTTGCCAAGATGAAAAAGCATTCTTTATGTAAAACCATTTAACAAGATGAAAAAGCATTCATTATGTAAAGTCAATTAACAAGGTGAAAAACATTCATTTGTGTAGCTAGTTAACAAGGTTAAGAACATCCATTGTATAATACCAGATAGTTTAATATTTACTGTTGATGCTCACTGATTGCAACAGTCACCCAATTAATATAGATGTTGCCATATTTGGATGCTGTTCTGTATAAGTGACAATGCAATGTAATTCCTTAAGAATCTGATGTTCGAGAGAAGACCAAGGTCTCATGTCTCTGAGCAAATGGGTGATCGTTCTCTCTCCCTTCAGGGCGTGGAATAAAGGTGAAGGAGGTAAAGTTATACTGTGTAAGAGTGTTTGCTTTGACTGATATAGGGATAGGGAAACGGACAACACTCCATATTTATGGAAAACACAACTGGACTTCAAAAGCAAGAAAAATTACAGAGTACTGTACCTCTCAGAAAGCATGTCATAACAAAGCACGTGAGCCAACTGACCACGTTATGTCAATGCAGAGACTCTTAATATAAGCATTGTATACCTCAGTGCACAGCAACACCGAGAGCTGGGGATGGAATCGCGTAATAGCCAACACACGCATGAGGATGTTTGCATTTTAAAAAGATCGTTCACCTATTCAATTACGTTACAGCCAATTTGTGTTGCGTTATAGTAGAATAACTTGTATTGAAAGTGTATTTTCAAAGCGCAAATACGGCACTGAGATTTTTCAGTGCACCATGACATCACACTAGTTCCGATTTTCTGTCCATGTAAAAATAAAGCCAGAAGGCTCTTAAGGTGCAAAAATGTAGCTGAATTTTGAGTCATTAAGTGTTACTTGACACCAAATTCATGTTAACAATGCAATTATTTTCAAGGATAAACACTGTACCACACTAGGTCATACATTTTCATTAATTTATTTTCAGTGATTAAAAAATGAAAGCTGTCTATTCTGTCTATAGCATATCTGCCAAAGTCACAATGGTAAGAAAATCAAAAATGCAAAAATAATAAAGACACTTACAAACACTTCAACACTTCACAAGGAACTTCACCTGGTGTAATTGAAAATACATTACAACAAGGAGGAGCTATTGCACATATGGATGTGATTTGTCCCACTTTAGAGTGTCACAGGCCATAAATGAGGCTTAACAAACAAAGCAAAACACTGTAGATGCACGAAATCTGAAATAAATCTGGAAAATGTTGAAAACAAAAAGAAAAATTGCTGGAAAACCTCAACAAGTTTTACAACATCTGTGGAAAGAAAGCAGAATTAACATTTTGTGTCCAATGACCCTTCCACAGAACAAGATAGTCTATTCTAAAAGCTAAGAGTTGACCATGTAAGTAGATGCATGATTTGACAGATTCAACTGAAGTAAATTTGGGGAGAAGAAAGATTTTAAGACCTCAGGTGGACATATTTTATTCAGCAACAGCAGGGCATGTGTTACACCAACTTACGGAGCACAAAACATCAAGATATGTCATATCATGTGCATCACAGGTGATTTGAGAGAACATTCTACAATTGTGAATAATTATATTTGCATGAAAATTAATAATTAAAAGAGCCAGGCACATTTGCAAGAACATTGTAACAGCTGATGAATGATATTAACAGTCTTGCAAGAGTTTAGATTTTCCTGTTCTCTAAAAAAAAACAAATCAAATGATTGGTGACTTTGGGGTACCACAGAATGAAGAATAATACAAAGTAACACAACAAGACAATTAAAGATAATCATTCTGAATAACTGTTTCCAAAAGTATTTTTAAAACTTACAATTTCTTTTCTCACTAGAAATGATTTAGACAGAAAGAAGATAGACATAATGACACAAGGTGCACATCTGAAAAGGCAAAAGAAGATCACATTTACGGAAGGGAAACATTCTTGAAGTCAACTTGAATAAGTAAAGCAGGATAAGCAGAGGTAATATAAGCAACAGGTTAGCATTAAACTTACAGCATACCAGAAATGGTGCTATTTTGAATAACAACTTAACTACAAAAATCAGCATGTCATAGAACCTCAAATCAGATAGCTACGTAACTCCAGCCTTCATGCTCTTTTTATCCTTTCATACAAATAGTGGCGCTGACAGTAATCAATCTACGTGATCATGAAACAAATAGTTCCATGATTGAGCCTCCTTTACTGGACACATAAATAAGTTAACCTCAAAATATGAAAAATTAAAATGATAAATTATTTCAAAGATTCAAAAGTGATAGAGATATTTAACCAGGGATTATGTGAGTAAAGATAGTGTACTATTCCAACAAAAAAACTAGAAAAATGATTGGCTGACAGATGAAGCGCTGTCGTTCTGATCTGCCCTGGATTTATACGGCTCTGTCTGTTGGGGCAAGTGGCTCTACTTCCAGTTTTGTACTATTGTGGCCTGTAGATGGGGTCTATTTCAAAGTGCTTGTTTATGGATGTTTATAAACATGATTAAATAGCTTAGATTCCCTACAGGGTGGAAACAGGCCCTTCAGCCCAAAACATCTTCTGGAAATATTGACAGCATATAAACCAACAACCACACTTCACCAGCTACTGTCCAGGACAAAATACCCCATACCCACAACATGAAGGACGAATGTGATAATATAAAATACCACGCAGCAACTGTGAGAAATATTACTTCAGACAAACGGGCAGGAAACCCATCACCAGCATACACGAGCATCAGCTTGCAACAAAACAACACGACCAGTCCTCCTTCATATCAATACACACTGACAATGAAGGACACCAATTCAACTGCGACAATGTTATCATACTGAGACAGGCTAAACAAAGACAAATTCAGGAATTCCTTGAGGCATGGTATTCATCTACTGGTTCCATAAACAAACAAGTTGAAGTAGATCCCATTTACAGACCACAACAGCACAAAACCAAAAGTAGAACCATCTGCCACAAGCAGACAGAACCGTAAAAATTCGGGCAAGATTACAATGACAGCACTTTATCCAGAGGCTACACGGCACTGAAGCTGTCAGCCAAGAGGGAGACAAAATGTTTGCAAGAAAATCAACCAGCTCGGTGAACCGACCAACAAATTTTATCTTTGCGTCTGCATTAATTCCATTGTTTACCTCCTAGCTCCACCAGTCTTTTGCAATTCTAAATTTGTCAGCTTCTCTCACTATATTGTGGCTTCAGTTCCTGTCGTGCTTGTCTGAAGAATCAACGTCAACATTCCTGAGCTACTTGGAACTACCATCTCCCATCAGACTTTAATGAGTAATGTTTAGTAGTAATCTATAATTCAAAGTGGATTTACGTTGGTCATCAATAAATCAGACATGAATCAGCAGGTCACAGAATCTAATTAGTATATAATTTTGTTTATTTAGTGTAACGTACAGAAGAGCAATGAAGGGTGCACCCAGCTAAAACATGGAACACCTAGGCCTCGTATTAAAGAGAACAGAGGTTATGAATCAGTTTTATTTTTGCCTTGTTGGGTCTGTCACCAAACTCAAAAGGGCTTCAGAAGCTTGCTGTATGTGAGGTACAGTCACTTGGCTATGATGTTCCGCATATTTGCATATTAGTAACCAGACTTTAGCTACCTTCAGCAAAATGGTTTATCAGTTGCACAAAATTTAGTGTGCATTCTCTTATTTATCCACATGAACCTAAATTTCAGCCCTGTATCCTTACTGTAAGTATATTCAATTTAATTATTACACTCGCGAGCCTAACATTTACCTGTTCCAAAGGAACAAAATTGTTTAGGAATATCAATTGCATCATCAGGTTTTAAAGGGGAACTGGAAAATTGGTGGCTTTGGAAGACTGCTAAAAGCAAATTGGTGGTTTTGTCAACTTCAAGGATATCTCGGATAATGTGATTAAAATGTCCATGGCAAAATTATGTAATTTAAACAAAATTATCTCCTAACATTGTACGTTTCAGGTGCTCATCATTAGGCTAAGAATACGTTATGGGGAAAGGTGGGAGGGTGGGGTACAATAAAATGCAGAGCATAAAATTTGTCATGTTCAAACAAATGCCTTGTTTCTGTGTGTCCCATAAATTACTTGAAAAGAAAATATAATGGTCCTTCTGAGGCTCTGAATTCAATACTTGATGCATAATCAAATCGAATTTTGTTTAAATCTTGTTTTAAAACTTCTGCTCATGCCACTAACCCACCACTAAGAAGTACAGAAAACTAGACTGCTATAATTTGTCCTTTGATTTTCTGTCCCAATACATGACATCCAATTTGCTTCCAACCACAGTGAAAAGGCAGGCAAAGAGTAATCTTGTCTGTTAGGCAGTCTGTTTGGTGACCTTAGATACAGCTGAGAGAAGAAGCCAGTGGAGAGAAAGGAAAGGAAAACAAAACATTGTAGAAATAATGAGGAGAAATTTACTTTCCTGTAACATAGGAAAATAATTAAATACCACAACCTTTATTTCTTAATATTTTGGATCAATGTAAAGCTTTTTTTACTCATTCGTGTGATGTGAACATCACTGACTGAGCCAGCATATATTGTTGCTTTTGAGAAGGAGGTGGGGAGCTGCTTTCTTGAACCATCACAGCCCACTTTATGTACATAGACCCACAGCATCATGAGGAAAGGAATTCCAGGAGTTTGATGCAGCAATATTGAAAGAATGGCAATACATTCGGGATGGTGAGTATCTGGCAGGATATCTGCAAGTGATAAATATAGCCTTTGTCATTCCAGGTGGTAGTGGTTGTGGGTTTGGAAAATGCTGCCTCAGGAACCTTGGAGAATTTCTGTGATGTATCTTTGTAGATGATACACACTGCTGCTACTGAGTGTCAATGGTGAATGTTTATAGTTGTAGTGCCAAGTACGAGCATCAAATCGACTGTCTGGTTCTGGACTTTATCAAGCTACACTCGTCTAGGCAACTGGGGAGGACTCCATCATAATTGTATTTCATAGCTTGGAGTAGTTGGACATGCTTCGGAATTATTCACTTCAGAATTCCTAGTCTCTCATCTGCTCTTGTAGCCACTGTTTAAAAGGCTGTTTGAGTTCAGATTCTGGTCAATCAGGATCTTGGTAATGGGGGTGGAGGTTGTTCATCGATTGTGGTGCCTTTAAATAGCAAGGGGCAATCATTCTCTCTTTTTTATCTCTGTTTGGAGATAATCATTGACTGACACTTGTGTTGTACAAATGTTACTTGTTCTTATGCCACTTGTCAGCTCAAACCTGGATATTTTCTAAGTCCTGCACATTTGGACATAGACTGATTCAGGATTTGAGGAGTCACAAATGGTGCTAATTCCCTCTAGGGGAGGGAATATCATTGATGAAGCAGCTGAAGATGGTTGGGCCTAGGATATCATCCTAGAGACTGCCTGGAACTGAGACAACTGATCACCAACAAACCAAGTCATATTTCTTTGTGCCTGGTATGCATCCAACCACAGGCCAACTCCCTCCCAACTGAATGCCACTGTGCCACTACCTCTGTTGGGTCATTCCTTCTGGACATACCATGAGCTGGTAATAGTGTTGAGTGGGACATTTTATGTAAGATATTATTCTGTGAGTATGGTTCTGTCAAACTGTTGCCTAACTAGTGTATGAGGCAACTCTCCCAAGACGTTGATAAGGAGAATTACAACTGTTAAAATTCAAGCATATTGCTATGGAGTCATGTGTAGGCCAGATCAGGTAATACTCGAGGTTTTGCTTCCCTCAAGCACATTTGTGGATCAGATGACTTTTTATGACAGTCAAAAACAGCTGCGTAGTCAACATTAATCCCACACTTGTATTGAATTAAAATTCCATCATGTGCAGTAACAAGATTCAAATCTGTGTTCAGACTACAAATACCTAGGTCTCTGACTAACTAAAAGAAGCAACAGTACCACTACACTACGTCATGATCTCCTTGTTTGTTCTTGCTGGAACTGCTTGTAATGTCCTGCATTATGGGCACTATTGAGTTGAGCAACAAATTTTAGAAACATTCAACTTGAAATGGAGACAAATTTCTTTAACCAAACAAAGTTTTCTGTGGTCCTATTTGAAAGGTATTTGCAGAGTTTCAAAACCAAAATGAACTTTATTTCATTGCCACAATATTTTTCAGCACAAAATAATGCTTCAGTGTTCAATGTCTGTTGGGCTCCTTTGGTTTACAACTTGCACAACTGCCATCATGAGGTCAATGGAGTCACAAGGGATATAGAAGTTATTTTGTGTTTGGTTACTGTACACCTACTAACTTCACCCAGCTGAAAATGACTGTCACATATAATTCCCAAAAACAGCCTCCACTGCTTTCAGAGTGATCTTAATTTTCAACTGTTAATTATAATGTGTATCACAACTCAAATAATACAGTGGGTATTTGAATTAGTTAACCCATTGGAAATTAATAATTTGGAGAGATTCTATTACCTTGATGCAATAGATGAGGGGAGCCTCACTGGATGTAAATAGTATTTTAGTTAACCCCTGCAAGAAAGAGGTTTCAAAAAGGCTTGCCTATGTTAAATCACACATCTGGAATTTAAATATACTGGGTAAAAATAGACCAATTGTTCTTTGAGTTCATCAGCCTTGGTGTTTTCATTGTGATTCATCTGAAATTAACTGAACCAGAGAGAAAAAAAATTACACATTTTGAAATTTAAATTGAATCCACCCAAGTATCTGCATGTTTTGTGCATTCAAAACACGTTGTGCTAGAAGCTGGACTTTCTCACAACCCCCTGGTGAATTAATCATTATGTTAATTGCAATCACAGGCAAGTCTTTTTGGAGGCTCTTGAAATAAAACTGACAATTTGGGTCTCAAGAGCACTAACAGGCTTTGTTAGAAGCTTTCGAGTACGATGTTACAATGAATTTATGCTGACGCTGACTAATGGATATGGAGTTAAGGAAGAAATTCAGAAAATTAAATGCTGGACCAAGCTCAAAGGGCTAAATGGCCTCTTCCAGTTACTATGTCTTCTGTTCCCATTGTCAGCAAATTATTCTGTATGGTCTTCAAAGGTTAATTGAAGTTATTTTAAAAATCTCACAGGTCGTGAATTCGACACAGAATAAAATACCTATGTTTGGTGATAAACCCATTTTCAGTTATATTAAAATTTGGGCTTGGGGTCGTGTATTGACAAGGTTAGAGAGCTAGTGGACAAGCAAAAACCAATGAATAAGAATAAACAGTCTGTTATAGAGTGGCAGTCAGTAACTCAGGAGATATCACAGGGATTAGTGCTTGGAACCCAACTATTCATGTGTATATTAATGATTTAGAAAAGGGAATAAAATTTAATATCTCTAAGTTTTCAGATGTCACAAAACTGGTGAGGAGGGTGAGCTGTGAGAAAAATGCAGACATGCATCAGTGTGATTTGTACAAGTTGAGTTAGTGCGTAAACAAATGATAGATCAAATATAATGTAGTTAATGGAGGTTATCCACATTGGTAGCAGAAACAAGACAACAGATTATTATTCATAATCCTTCTGATGCTTTACGTGAGCTTCAGAATTTTCAAATTGCAGGCACCAGTCACCTTCCCTTTACTATGGATATGCTGTTCCTTTACATGTCCATCCCCAATCAGGATGGTCTCAGAGCACTCTGCTTCTTACTAGAAAAGGTCTGAATAGTCCCATTAACCACCACCTAGCTCCACCTGGTCAAACTTGTCCTCAGCTTAAAAAACTTCCCCTTCAGCTCCTCTTGCTTTCTTCAACTCAAAAGACTGGCCATGGGTTACCTGGATGTGTGCCAGTGATATCTGTTTGTTTGTGGGGAACATGGAACATTCTTTATTCCAGTCATATTCCGACACCTTCGCACAACTCTTTCTTTGGTACATTGATGACATCAGTGTTGCTTCCCTCCCTTGTGAAAAATTGGGAAAGTTTATCTATTCCCCTTCCAATTTCCACCCCACTTCCACCTTCATCTGGTCCTTTTATAACTCCTTCCTTCCCTTTCTTGACATCTGTTTCCACTTCTGGGAATAAGCTGAACATCAATATCCAGTATAAACCCACTGAATCCCACAGTTACCTTGACTATATATCCTCACAGCCTGCTTCCTGTAAAGAGTCTATTGCATTCTTCCATTTCCTCCATCTCCATTGCATCTATTCTGATGTTGACAACTTTGACAAGGGGATCTCCAAAAATGTCCACCTTCTTCGTCAACCAAGGATTCCCTACACTGTGGTTGACAGGGCCTTCAGTTGTGTCCAACCGATCTCCCACACTTCGGCCCTTACCCACTCTCTTCCCTCCCACAACGGCAATAGGCACCCCCTTATCCTCAACTACCATCCCACCAGCACCCACATTCAAAGGATCATTAGCTACCCTTTCCGACACCTCTAGTAAGGATGCCACCATCAGATACACATTCACCTCCCTAACTCCCTTGTTAATCTTCCTCAAGGACCATACCCACTGGGATATCTTGTTCTTTCCTCCTCCTCTCCCAGTACTTCCCTAAATCCCTATGGCACCTTTCCATTCAATCGCACAAGGTCTAATGTCTGCCCATTTACTTCCTCCCTCCTCACTATCCAAGGCTCCAGACACCGCTACCAGGTGAAGTAATAATTTACCTGCACTTCACTCAATCCAGTCCTCTGTATTCACTGTGATCTCCCATACACTGAGGAAATGTAGCACAGACTGGGTGACCACTTTGTAGAATACCATGTTCTGCCTGCAAAAATGACCCTGACTTCCAGTTGCCTGCTGCTTTGACACACTACCGTCTTCCCTGGCCAATATCTCTGTCTCAGGTTTGCTACAGTGCTCCAGTAAAGCTCAGCACAAGCTGGAAGTACCGCACCTCATTTTACCTTTTGGAACTCTGCAACATTCTGGACTCAATATCGAGTTCAACAATTTTAGGGCTTGAGCACCTTCTCCCATATCTTTATCCCAAAGCCACACAGCAGGCCTTGTCATCACATGGGCTGCTCCAACCAACAATCCATTGTCAGTCACTAGTAGTCCCTATTTGCAGGTACTGATTCTCCCAGGCTGACCTTTACTCATACTTTTGTCTAAAAGAAAGTGGGGATTGAAGATGCTGGAGATCAGAGTGAGAAAGTGTGGTGCTGGAAAAGCACAGCCAGTCAGGCAGCATCCGAGGAGCAGGAGAGTCGCCATTTTGAGCATAATCTCTTCATTTGTACTTCTCAAATGTTGATCCATTCTGTGATAAGATTGGTTGTGTTGTTTTTCTAACTCTCAATCTCCTTTTTTGTCATGAAAATTTTGTGAGAAAGAAAATATGACACTAAAGACAACCCAATAAATCACCACACATGGACAATTTGTGGAATTACAGTGGACAACTTATTCAGCAGAATAAATTAATGGAAAGCTGATCTTTTACTTTCAGTTTCCTATTCTATTATTGTTTGTTAGAACTACTGTAAATTGTTCTTTTTGCAGTCAGGAGAAAAAGCCTCATGATAAAAGATCTAGTTTACTACTTAAAGCATCCAAGTAGTGAGAAGTTGTTTGTCTGCGAAAAATAGAATTCACTCTTAACAACCAAGTTAGTCCAATAATGAATCTTTTTTTTCTCACAGTCAGTTTCAATCCAATCCAGTGTGACAGAATTCCCAGTTCCCCTCAATGTGGGTCCCTATTCAGAAAGATCTTTGCTGATCTTCTCAAATGCAATTTTCTACAGATGGCAAAAATCTTTCAGCTGATCTTCAAAAATATTTATAGAGTAATTGAGCCATACAGCATGGAAGCAGACACTTCAGTCCACGCTAACCATGTTCCCAAACTCAAATAGGTCCACATGCCTGCATTTGGTCCATATCCCTCTAAGCCTTTTGTATTCATGTACTTATCCAAATGTCTTTTAAACATTGGAACTGTACCTGCATCCATCAATTCCTCTGGCAGTTCATTCCACACACTAACCACGCTGTGTAAAAAAGTTGCCCCTCATGTTCTTTCTCCTCTCACCTTAAAACTATGCCCAAGTTTGACTCCCACATCTTAGGGAAAGGATACTTGCCATTCACCTTATCTACACACCACATGATTTTATAAACCTCTATAAGGTCATCCCACAACCTCATACAATACAGTGAAATAAATCCCAGCCTATGTTTGTTATTCAAACCCACCTTTCCCACCAACACTTCTCCAGTTTAATAATATCCTTCCAAAAACAGGGTAACCAGAACTGTACACAGTTTTCCAGAAGAGGCCTCACCACCATCCTATACAACCTCAACAAGGCATCCCAACTCCTATACTCAAAGGTCAAAGTGTGCTGGGTGCCTTCTTGACCACCTTGTCTCCCTGTGATACAAATTTTGAATAATTATGCATTTGAACCCCCAGGTGTCTCTTCTACAACACTACCCAAGGCCCTACCATTAATTGTATAAGTCATACCTTTGTTTGTTCTACTTCATATTTATCCAAATTATAGTCCACCTGCCACTCCTTAGCCCATTGATCCAATTAATCAAGATCTCTTTGTAATCTTAGATAACCTTCTTCACTATCCAGTATACCACCTATTTCGATGTCATCCACAAACTTACTGACCATGCCACCTACATTCTCATCCAAATCATATATATAAATGACTAACAAAAGTGGACACAGTAATGATCCCTGTTGAACATTGCTGGTCACAGGCTTTCAGTCCAAAAAACAATCCTCAAGCACCTCTCTCTGTCTCCGACCAGCAAGCTAATTTTGTATCCAATTAGCAAGCCCACCCTGAATGCCATGTGATCTAAAACTTTACTAATTAGTCTACCATGCAGAAATGTATTAAAAGCTTTACTAAAGTCCAAGTAAACAACTTCTAACACTTTGCCCTCAATCTTTTTTGTTACTTCCTCAAAAAACTTTAGAAACTATAGTTTATGCTGATTTCAACAGTACTATTACTTTACATCTTGATTACATTTTAGAAAATGATGGACAGATTCAACTCCAATAAGAACAGGAAGTGCTGAAGAAATTTAACTGATTTGACAACATTTGGGAGAGAGAAACAGAGTTAACATTTTTTGAAAAAAAACAGAAGCGGCTGGAAAAGCTCAATAGGTCTGGCAGCACCTAAGCAGAGAAATCAGAGTGAACATTTCCTACTTCTGATTTCTCTCCACAGATACTGCTAGACCTGCTGAACTTTTCCAGCAACTTCTATTTTTGATTCTGATTTACAGCATCCGCAGTTCTTTCGGTTTTTATTTAATTTTTTTTGAGTCCAATATGACTCTACTTCACTTTTCTTTTGTTATTTTAATGCTTCCAAGTGCTCAAACACTTGGCATTGTGGAAATACTCCCACAATATCTTTGCAATTTATAACTGTTTTCAATTTTCTACAAAATGCCAGTTGCAGCCTTTTGAGCAGTGCTCGATTTTAAACAAGAACCTTGATTCAACTTAGAAAGGAGTAATCTGAGGAGTTGAGAAATCAGTATCACTACTGTCCACGTTGTATGAACACTGTTGGTATTGGTGGATTTTCTGTCATCACCCTCTTTCAGGGGCAGGATTTTCAGGGTCTGATGTGGTGAGAAGAGGTCCTTGTTTTAAGCAAAATAAACTTATTACATGATAGCAACTCTATACATTTTACAATGATGTGATGAACATTGTTACAGAGACTATGAAGAAAGGCAACTGGAAGGAGTTAATCTTTTAAGATCCTAAGTTGTTTTCTACTAAGCACATTTGACATCATTTGCAATGTTACTTTTTAACTAAGAAGTAGAGCAAGAATAGACAAATCAGCCCTTTCAGCTTGTTCCACCATGCAATATGATTCTAGCAGATCTTATCTCAGCCTCAGTTCCACTTTCTTACCCATTCCCCATTGCTCTTCAATCAGTTAATAATTAAAACTCTGTCTATCTCCTCCTTAAATTTACTCAATTTATTAGTGTCCATTGTACTCTGGGGTAGTGAATTCCACAGATTGATAACGAGCTGAGAAGAATAATTTCTCCTCATCTCTGTTTTAAATCTGTAATCTTTTGTCCTGGAACTATAACCACACACTCTAGATTGTCCCATAAGAGGAAATATTCTCTTTGTGTCTACTTTGTCAATCTGTTTTAGCATCTTATGTACCTCAATTAGGTCTCTTCTCATTCTAAACACTAGTAATTGAGCAGTTTAGATGTACAATCCCTTTTAATGTAACAAATCCCTCATCTCTGGAATCAATCTAATGAATCTTTTCTGAACTGCCTCCAATGTAATTACATCCCTGCTCAAGTAAGAGGGCTAAAACTGTATGCCATACTCCAGATGTGGTCTCATTAATGCGTGTACAGTTGCTACAAAACTTCCTTAAAATTATACTCTGTTCTTTTATTAATAAATGCCAAAATTCTGGGCAATTTTCAGTATTAACTTTTACAGACATTCACCCCTCATACCACCATGAACTCATAAAATGTAAAATTAGCCAGGAATTAGAAAGGAAAACAGAAATGACAATCATAAACATTAAATAGTCCCTGATAAATACAGTAATAAATTTAGTGGAAGATACTCTGATCAGAGATTGGTTAAAATGTGGAACTTGTTGCATTATTATATTTTTGAAGCATAGAGGTATTGAAGGGAAAGCTTTTATATAAAAAAAAGTACGAGAGAGAAAAGAACAGAGATTTACATTGAAAAGGTTAGACAAGGTACGGTGAGGGGAGATACGTGTGCACTGTACCTGTTCAGCCAAGTGACTATTTGCTGTGTTTTTCATTCTGAGAGATTCCATTCAATAGAAAAAATATTGTAGATGCCAGATCTTGGAAATGAAACACAAGAGCTTTTGTTTGTCTGAAGAAACCTGAAGTGATTAGTACCCTTCAATCAAAGCTAGATATAACGGGGGAGATCTTGGTTAAGACTAGAAAACAGCACAAAATTACATGACTTGATTACTCCTTGCACACTCACTGCAATGGAAGCCACAAGCGATGCAGGTAAATTTGTATTCCCCACTGTTTCAAATGATTCTTGCTTGCAGCTAGCATTGCCTCTGCTGTTCACTGCTTATACACACCAGCAGGTAGCTAGCACTTCTTATTGACTGCTTGACCCTCTTCAAGGGAAGCTGCATTGTGACAGCAAGTGTTGATAGTCCAATTGAAGAATGAGGGATAGCTGACAAGTAACGAGTATGCTCCTAAGTTTCCTGATAATGTATTTTTGTGGACAAGATGGAATAGAGGAGGAATAGCAGTGCAAGAGGTCCAAAAGAAGCATGCTTAAAAGAGAATAGGAATAAATAGAGATAGGTGACAATGTTATGATTATTGCTTGTTGAAATGATGCAGTGTAGTAAAAGAATTAATGATTTAAGAAAGATTAAGGTGAGCACATTTATCTTCAAATAGTATATCCCATCAAGTTCACCAATAACCTCTTCAACTATTCAATTCATTACACCCGTAACATCCACCTAGCAACAATTTTCAGCAATCAATCATTAAATTACATAAGCTTTACCTCACTCTTATACCCTAAGCATTGTTATAAGCTTCTTTCATATTGACTAGTGCATAGCCAGAAAAGAACTGAAGGAAAACAAGCAGCCCAACATCAATGAAGGAAACTGTGCTGACCATCATGAGAATGGATATCAATGAAGCAAAGGCCAATAATATTGCTGAAGAAATTGCTGCCGGTGGTGCACACATATCTAATCCTTGTTCTTCAGCCTACTTCTCCTTCACTCCTGACTCAACCTACAGATGGTGTAAGAATGCACTCATTGCATTCTTCTCTTCCCTCACCACAAGCCAACACTTCTTTCTTATATTTCAGATGCCCCATGAGTCAGACCTTGCCCAGTCAGAGAAGGAAGAGGAAAAGAAAGACAGCAAAGCTGAAGAAACACTGTCCCTTGAACCTACAGCCACAAAAGCCAGCTCCGAGACTGATATTGTGCATCAGACTCAGATAGGGAAGTGATCTGCATGTGGTGAGACAATGGTTACTAACGTGCTGGACCCAAGCTAAGGGGAAAACATAATGTAATGTTCATGCAGGGTTGCATACTATTCCTATTGCAGAAATATCAGATAAGGATTTCAATTAGCCAGGTACAGAAGTAGGCACAGGCTCAAAAGCTTGTGGCTTGAAGACTGCCAGAAAGCTTATATTTAATACCAAGGAGTATGGAAATACTTAGCTTGGCACAGGGCTTTTCACAGAACTTGGAGCCTATATTTTCCAACATGGAACAAATGGTCACATCAGCAATATGCCTGTGGTGGCTTCTTGCAGTTCAAATTGAGAATATTGTTGACAGGGAGTGGCAATGGTTCCAAGTAACAGCTGCCTGTTGTCTCCAATGAGGATGACAGCATTCACATGGCACCTTCACTTTACCAATCAACCAGCCTGCTAAGCTGGTGCCGTCTGAAGCAAGACTTTTTAGACCCAGGGCTTTTCAGGGTCACTTTGCTAAGCCACTTGTGGATTCTGAATGGAAGGACAGAGCCTTCATTTGGACATCCTGCAGCCTCTGTAAAGGCACCTTTTCAGACCATTAGGCAAAGCAACATTACATGGAGTTTAAGTATTAACGGAATACAATAGTGTGATCAGGCTATTTTTCAATGCATGCTACCTCAGCTTGCTTCATGCATTTGGATTGAAGTGTGCATTTTTCAAGCGGCTTTTGTTTTTGAATTATCAGAAAAAGGACAAAGTGATGGTCAGGGACAGAAGAAATGAGTCTCACTACAAGGCAGACAGTGTGGGTTCACTGTGGTCAGCAGAGAGAAAAAATGCCACTTGATTTTGTGACCCACCATAGCTAAATGGAAGGTGGTGGATTTTAAGAATTTGGAATCTTAAATCTCTGAATTTGAAACAATATTGTTATGCATGCTATTAAACCTATAGAATGTGTAAATGTAATAGAATGCACGAGAACAGATTTAAACTTGTTAGCACAGATGTAACAAATATCTCATCCCTTTCTGAGGAAACCAATTAAATATAGATCATAAAGAATAGCCATATGGAGTTTACTGACAACATCCAATTAATCTCATTGCCATTTCTAGGAGACTCAAAACAGAACAATATTGTTCCAACAAATAGTGCTGTGGTCGTCAAAATGCATTACATTCCATTTAAATTGCTATTTTCTCCTTTGCCATCTTGTGAGAGATGCAATTTATTTAATAAGGCATTTTTGATTCAAGTTTGCTGCTTTGCTACCATTATGATCTCCATGATATGTGGTGAGGGATATTTTATAACATACTTGACAATAATAGTTAATAATGGATCACTTTTTGAGGTATATTAGGTGACCTTACTATTTTTCATTGTCTTTCACTTCAATCAGGAATAACTTAAAGAATTACCAAACTTACAATGATCCACTAAGACAATAACAGAAACAGTTTTCATCCAAATTGTGCCTTCAACATAATTAAACATCCCAAGGTGGTTTCTAGTGACATTTTCAAACAGAATTTGTCACTCACCAATAAAATTGAATCTCAGTACCGGACACCATAAACTTGATCAAAGAGGTTATATGTAATGAGCATTTAAAAAATCAGATGCAAGAGAAACAGAAAGGTTTAGAGAGAGAAGTCTAAACTAGGGCCCAGGCAGTTCAAAATCCAGTTACCAAGTGTGTAGGCAAATGAAAATCAGGGATGTGCAAGAGATCACAAGTGAGAGAGCACTGGTAACTGTTTAAGGGCAAGCAGTTAAAGAGATAACAAAATGGTAAGGACATGAAAGGATCTAATTACCGGAATTAAGAACAATGAAAAACTGTGGCAAATTATCTACCCTGTCAATTGCTTCAAAACACACAATGTTGTGACCATGTGTATCAGTGCAAATGCTATTAAATGTCATGTTGTGAACTGCAAGAGTTATTTTGGTTTATTACAAATGTTATTGACACAGTCTAAAAACTGAACTACAACATCATGCCACATTATCTTTCGATATTATGGCCAATTTGGCCACTAAATCACAAATCAGTTTCAAAACAATATCAACAATAGTCTACAGTGTGATACTGAAATCAAAGGCAACAATAAGATATTCACCAGATAAACATTTTAAAAATATTTTTATAGGCCAACAAATGAACAATGGGTTAGATTTTGATCCCTGATAGTCCCGGGGAATATTTGGATTTAATTCACATCTCATTTTTTACAGAATTGACTAATTTTCATTCCCTTTAATTCAACAGAACATCAGTGTATGTAAGCTGGATACTCTAGTCTCCTTGGGGGTGAAGACAAAAGTGCAATTCCTGTTTATCTTACATTTGTAAGTTTCAAAAGAGGTAATAACATTTGAAGCATGGGAACTTTAATAATTGATATGTCCTTAAAATTGTATATGCTGATGTGATCAGTCATTGAGTTAAGTGTTAATTTGAGAATGGGTGGGAAAAGTTAAAGTTTCTTTATATTGGATATTAAAACATTAATTGATGCTTCAAGCATCTAGTAACAAGAAATGGGAGCAGGGAAATGTAAGATTAAAGTTGATCTTCCACAACTCCACTTCCCCACTGGTTCCCATTATGTACTGATTTTCTGATAGACCAAAAATCTGTCTTTCTCAATCTTAAATATTCACAAGCTTCTTGGGAAGATATAAAGGGGCAACTTTTTCACGCAGAGGGTGGTGTTTGTATAGAATGAGCTGTCAGAAGAAGTGGTGGAGGCTGGTACATTTGAAATATTTAAAAGGCATCTGGATGGGTATATGAATAGGAAAGGTTTGGAGGGATATAGGCCAGGTGCTGGCAAGTTGGACTAGATTAGGTTGTGATATCTGGTGGACATGGTCAGTTGGACCGAAGGGTCTGTTTCCATGCTGTACATCTCTATGACTCTAACAGGGAGAAGGGACAAAAAGGATTACAAAGACAATGTCAGAAGGCAGAGATGCAGCAGTGCTCCTAGACAAATCAAATTCCAGAATTAAATTTGGCACATTTGATCACGAGGAGAAAATGAGGACTCCAGATGCTGGAGATCAGAGTTGAAAAGTGCAGCATTGGAAAAGCACAACCGATCAGGCAGCATCTGAGGAACAGGAGAGTCGATGTTGTGGCATAAGGCCATCTTCAGGGAAACAAGGGGGTTTTTTTGTACAAAATCTAACTCTTACAGAAACTCTGAAGTCTTAAGAAAGCTAAGAGATGAGTTGAAGAGAGATCTTTTCAGCCTTGATGCTAAAAGGGTTGTTGAGTCAGAAGCTGTGGAAACATTTAAGTAGTATTTAGGTATTCAATTACATTGCCATAGTGATGAGCTAAGAAGTGGAAAATGGAATTAGTGTATTCAGATCTTTGTTGACTATTAATGACACAATAAGCTGAATGGCGTCCTTATGATCCGTAAACTTCCAAGAATCATAGCCCTTTAGGATATTATTTAACTGACTTCTTCTCCCTGGACTGTGGGATAATTTGATGAGTCCTTTCCAAAGCTGCTAACATAAATTCTTCACAACTCTGAAAACCTAAACATTCTCGATTTTAATAATCTGCATATTAACTGCTTCTGGGAGACAAGTGAAATTTGCTTCTAAACTCAACATTGGTGACTTTGAACCGAGCTGAAAAACATGCATTTGAGCCGAATTTTTAATAAATGGTCATCCTAGTTTATTCTGAACTGAAAACAAAGCTAATGTTAAATGTTTACTCTATCTGCCATAAATGTCAGAGTATAAACGTTTTTTTCTCTTAATACTTGATCTTTGATAGATACTTGTATGATTCACTGTTCTGCAAAAACTCTGACTTTAACATTCTTTATAAACAGAAAACCATTTCACTAAATTAACAATCATCCTTATGCCACTACTTTAAAATTCAAACTCTGCTGGGTCTCTTTACTTTTGATAGAAGACGGAGGTCAAAGGCAATCTGATTGTGGATTTATGAACACTTTATGATAGATGAGACACAGAGAGCATGTTTCCACTTACGAGGAAGAACTTACTAAAAGGTCATCAACATAAACACTAAAAAACATACAAAGGATTTAGAAGAAATGCATTTACCATTGAGTGATGAGAATGTGCAATTTGCTACCACAGAGTTGTCAGCAAAAGTTCAGATCCAATGGAGGAAAGGCTAAATGTGCAGATGAGGTGGTGGTGAGCAGATATTATGTTTACATTGCTTGACACCAGCTAGATCCAAGCAGTTTGCTTTCTTGGCACCATATCTGCAAATACTCACTCCCTCAACCATGAATGCTCGGTAGCAGAATCCAGATATTCACCAAAACTTCTTAAACAGCACCTTCAAAAGATATGACCACTTCCAACTAGAAGTACAAGGTGAGTAGATACATGGGAAAATCATCATCTACAATTATCCCTCCAAGCTACCTGTTCCTTCACTATAGCTGGGTCAAGATCCTGGAACTCTGACTTTAATATCATTGTTGGTCTACCTACAGCACATAGACTGCTGCAGTTCAAGAGGATAGCTCACCACCACTTCCTCAAAGACAACTACAGAGGAACCTTGATGATGCAACAGACATGGGTGGGGAGTATTTTGTTCAGATAATTGAATGCTCAGATAATCAATTGCCAGATAACACAGTTTAGCCAAACAAACATCAGGACCTTGCAATCTTGTTTTGATAATCTGAAATTCGGATAACCGAGGTTCCTCTATATAGTGATAAATGCTGGCCCAGCCAGCAACACCTACATCCTATGAATGATTTTTTAAAAAAAATTGTTAGCTGAGGAAAGGCGAGAGAAGGCTCATATGGAGAGTAAACATTAGTATGGGTAAATGGGCTGATTATTTTTCTTCTGTACTGGATACTTTAGGTAATGTAATATGAAATCTTTGTATCAGTGACCTGTGTTTAGAAAAAAAAAATACATATTGCTTGTGCCTTACTATTACAAAGGGAATAATCTCCCTGCTATTTTTGTGGATTGTATTCCATGTGAATATTGCAAAAACTGCTAGCAGTCAGTAAGCAGCCTCTGAAGGTATTTCTCAAGTCACTTATTAATCTGCAGGTCAGTGATGCTGAATCAGCTTTGATATACCCCACATAAAAAAAAGTCAAACAACCAAGCTTCCTTCATCTTTTCCAGATGTCTTTTGCATAATCTTGAGTGATAAAACTATAGGTATGTCTTTACCAAGAATGCATATTTAATACAAGAAAAATCTAACATTAATTTACAGCCTGTAACATTGCCAATGTGTACCATGGTTTCCCTGACAACAGCCACAAATCATTCATCCAATCTGATTGCAAACAACAGAGGGTTCTTTAGGAGAAGAAACATGACGGGTAACTAAATGCAGATGTTAAATTTAAAATAGAAGTCTATGTTGTTAACATTACTGTAACCCTGTTGAATAATATTTCTGAAAACCTCTTCAAACGTTTTCTGCTTTCTCAGAATCCCCACAGCTAAAAGCTTGGAAGGATTGTATATAACTTCCCTCAGGCAATTACTGATACCCCTCCAGAAAAAAATGGAGGCTTCATCATGCGGTCTGTAAATATAAAAAAAAGCTTACTAGTATAGCATTGGTCGAAATGAAAACTTCTAGCCAATTTAACCTTTTGTATTTCACCTAGTCAATTTATAGGGTCTTGCAATATTAGCCAAAGCATCAAGAATACTTAACTTCCATTTAGTTTCAATAACCCTTCTGAATGATCCCAAAGCCATACCCTTCAATTATTTTTTGGCACTGCTGATTTCAATTGTCAATGATGAAGACTCTCCTTAAAAATCTAATAAAGATGCTTATCAAGAATAATTGTGATCAACTTCAAATTCATTTTTTATGTACTTTTAACATACCCTTAATGATGGAAAGAACAAAGTAATGGATATTATTTAGAATGATTGAACAAATGTTTATGAATTTGAATTATGCAAATTGCTCACTGGCTCAATGAAATGAATAGTTTTGAGGTACAATGTCCTATTAGGGTGAAAAGTGTTGAAGGGCAGAATTTTATGAGGAGCCTGAATGATATGCACTTTGACCACCACATTAGAAGTCCGAAGAGACCCACCTCAATGTCAGAAGCAACTTGCTGCATCTTTTAACAACATTACATGCATTAAGGTGAGACTCTTGCTAGGGAACAGTGACTTGCCTATTAAGGGGAATTATGAGGAACTGTTCATCAAAGTCGATTGGAGGTCTGGGATGAATACAGTCCTCAGGGTCCATGCACTGAACGTTGAAAAGGGTGCAAGGGGGAAGCTGTAGGGGTAAAAGGTTAACTCATTGTCAAAAAGAGTTAGGGTATCGAAGCTTGGGGGTGAAAGCTCTCGAGATGGGTACAAGGATAGTGATGTGGGAAAGTCAAGGTATAAGAAGCATATGTAGTAAGCATTGAAGGGCATGCTTGGCTATTGGAACAGGATTATTGACCATGATCACCACCTTGGCCTCCACACAGAGAGAATAGAGGACCAGGGTAGGCAGCATTAAGGTTTAATGTTGGAGCTCGGGGACAAGAAACACAATTGGAGGCAAAGTTCAATGTGATGGGTCCACACATTGGAGATTGGGAGGAAATGGGCTGTTACAATCGTGCAGGGTAAAAATGACCTGGATGAACAGGGTAAGGTGGAGGTGGAAGTACTGGTAACCAGACAAAGTCCAGTGCTGGCAGTGCCGATTATGAGTTGCACTCTCTGTCTTCATGTGTTTTTCAGCATACATTAACTACAAATGGAAAATAATTGATGTATTGATATTCATCTTTCAAAATTCAATAGAATTCTGCAGCTTGGAAGTTTGCAAATGCCACCCCGCTATTTAAGAAAGGAGCAAGAGAAGACAAAACAGGAAACTACAGACTAGTCAGCCATTTGTTAGTAGTAATAAAATGCAAGAATCTAAGATAAAGGATATGATAATGAACATTTTGTGAATAAAAAATAATGAGAATAGTGGATTTGCAAATATAAAATCCTGTTTGACAAAATTGATAAAGAGGGAGTTGATGGATGTAGAATATTTGGATTTTCAGAAGTTTTTTTTAATAAGGATCCTACCCCACCCCCCACTGGCATTAGTTAGCAAAATTAAAGCACATGTCATAGGAAATCATGTGCAGACATGGGTAAAGCATTAACTAACAGGCAGAAAATGAAAGTGTAGGAATAAATGGATCTTGCATTGTTGACTAGTGAAATACCGCAAGGGTCAATACTTGGAGCCCCAGCTATTCACAATATTTATCGTTAATTTGGACATTAGGACCAAATGTTAAGCAGGAATGTGTGTTGTGAAGAAAATGTAAAGTATTTTCAGGAGACTGTTTACAGGCTTAGTGATTGGGCAAAAGTTTGGCAGAGAGAGTATAATGTGGAAAAATGTGAGATTTTCCATTTTGAGATGAAGAACAGGAAAGAATACTGTGAGATTGGAAAGTACAGCTGGGTAATGGGCCTTTGGTGTCCTTGTCAAGAAGCCTTTGAAGAAGGGCTCATGCTTGAAATGTCGATTCTCCTGTTCCTTGGATGCTGCCTGACCTGCTGCGCTTTTCCAGCAACACATTTTCAGCAATAAGCCTTTGAAGACAAGATTAGATTAGATTAGATTAGATTAGATTAGATTACTTACAGTGTGGAAACAGGCCCTTCGGCCCAACAAGTCCACACCGCCCCGCCGAAGCGCAACCCACCCATACCCCTACATCTACTCCTTACCTACACTACGGGCAATTTAGGATGGCCAATTCACCTGACCCACACATCTTTGGACTGTAGGAGGAAACCGGAGCACCCGGAGGAAACCCACGCAGACACGGGGAGAACGTGCAAACTCCACACAGTCAGTCGCCTGAGGCGGGAATTGAACCCTGGTCTCTGGTGCTGTGAGGCAGCAGTGCTAACCACTGTGTCACCGTGCCGCCCACAAGTATGCAGGTGTAGCAAGCTATTAGCCTTTGGAATATTATAGAATGGAATGTTAGCCTATAATGCAAGAGAACTAGTCTCCTTATCTCAAGAAATATATTATTGTTATGGAGGAAGTGCAACAAACATTCACCAGTCTTGGCCCTGAGATGCTGACATTGTCCTATGAAGGAGGATTAGGCAAATTGTGCCTGTATTCTTTCGACTTTTGAAAACTGAAGATCATAGTGAAAAGTACAAAATCTTAGGGGATAGATGGGGTGACTACAGCTAAAACATTTCCCTTGGATGGAGAGTCTAGAACCGGGCCACAATTTTGAAGAACTGGAGAGTAATTGTTTTTTAACCAGAGAGTGGTAAATATTTTGATTTCTCCATTTTAGGGGGCTGTGGAACTCAGCCTTTGAGTAAATTTAAAATAGAGGTTGAAGTATTTTTCATTAACAATGGTGTAAAAAGTGTGGGTAAAAGGCATTAAAGTGTTTGATCAGACACGATTTCAGTAAATGGCAGAGCATGCTCGATGGGCTAAATGGGCTACTCCTTTAAGTATGCCCCACCCTTTAGCTTTTTGCAGGAGTATCATAAATAAGAAACTAAATAAAAGTAAAGCAAAGTGGTTCCCACACTTTGTAGAATGCTTCAAGAGGCACCACAGGCACCACTTCCTCCTTTTCCAGGCTGGAGTGGGAATGCTGAAGAAGAGGGACCTGAAATCACAGTGATTACTCTGCACTGGCCATTTCCAACCTTTCCTTATAGATGGAAAGTATGGCGAGGCCCAGGACCCCTGACATGCAATAAGGTCTTCTGCTTTCTATTCACCCCAGTGCACAATGCCCCTTTATGCCATTCCACATACTGCATGGGCAAGGATCTAGTCTGTACACCTGCCTCATAATCCAGTACCTTATAGAAACCACCAGAGATAATGGTCATTATTATTAAATAATAGTGGGGATCAAGCTGATTACATTCATATATTGTCATACAGGAGGCAAAGAAGGGAAGGAAGGTCTCTATATTAGTTCAGAAGAGCAGGTTTCTAAACTAATATGAGGCAACAGCCTTAGTGAGTCAATCTGGAGTCTATGATTATTACATCATTGGGGTTATGAGGAATATCTTCAAAAGACAATGTTGAGCAGAAATAAATATCTATCTAAAAACCATATATGTTGGCTCTGAGTAGATTAATAAATACATTTTTATTAAAAATGACCTCTGAGTAAAGTAAGAAAAACAATAATATGTTAAAGATTACAGAAGGAGCAAATAGTTAGAGGAGAGGTTATTTAATACAAATAAAATGAGGGAATTAAAATATGCAAAGGATCACATTTAGAAGATCAACATGAGTTTATGAGAAGATTGGTAGCTCAGGTTGAGGTTTTGGATGTAGGTTTGCTCGCTGAGCTGCAAGGTTCATTTCCAGATGTTTCGTTACCCTGCTAGGTAACATTTTCAAAGGGCCTCAGGCGAAGCAATGCTGAAAATTCATGCTTTCTATTTATATGTTTGGTTTTCTTTGGGTTGGTGATGTCATTTCCTGTAGTCACTTACTGAATTGATCCTATAAGGGTCACTTACTGTTCCTTTTCTCAGGGGGTCTCAGACCCCTTGGCATCATGGTAGTCCACAAACCCACCAATACACTAAAACAGCAGCTAATAAACTTGAAAGACCCTATACAGACAATAAGCAAAACTAACTCATTTACAAAATACCATGCAAAGACTGTAGCAAACACTACATTGGACAAACAGGTAGAAAACTAGCCATCGGGATACATGAACACCAACTAGCCACAAAAAGACATGACCCTCTCTCATTAGTATCCTCACATACGGATGAGGAAGGACACCACTTCGACTGGGACAACACATCTATCCTAGGACAAGCCAAACAAAGACGTGCACGAGAATTCCTAGAAGCATGGCATTGAGTTAGACCCCATTTACCACCCCCTGAGAAAAGGAACCAGAAGTGACTTCACCACAAGAAATAACATCACTACAGGAAATGACATCACCAACCCAAAGAAACCCAAACATATAAATAGAAAGCAGAAATTTTCAGCATTGCTTCTCCTGAGGCCTACTGAAGATGTTACCTCGTAGGGTAATGAAACGCCTGGAAATGAACCTTCCAACTCAGTGAGCAAACCTACATCCAAAACATGAGACTATAAATAACTTTAATACTTGTGTCCCTCAAGTATTGGCAAGGGAGGACATATAAATAAAATTTAATCCCAAAGTGAATAATCCCTCTCAGACTTTAACATCTGGTTATATTACGGGCGGAAATGGTAAACAAGTTAAAAGGGCTTACAACCAATAAATATTCGGACATAGTTGGTGTTTAGCTTGGAGTTCTAAGATACAACATGTTAATTATTTGATATATTTGATGCAACAGCAGGCCTCATCATTCCGTTGTTAAAGAATAGAATTAGGGTTAAGCACTATTTCCCCTCCCTCAAGGTGATGAGAAGAGGAAATAATAAACACGTTGGCTCTGGATTACCTTATTCACATAGCACTTAAGTACCAAGACTAGGTGTAAAGGTCCATTGTGGAATTTCACAGCTTGTCCCCATTAAAGCCCTTATAGGATCAATTCATGGTCACTTAAGACTCTCAAGCCTCCATATCTATGTTCACCTGCCTCAAGGCAGACAAGAAAGGCTGTTCGATTCCCAATTGGGAAACCAAGGCTACCTCTCTGCCAGGTTAGAGGCACTCACCAATTGTCTCAATCTAGGGGGGTAATTGGAGACACCCCATGAAAAACCCACACACCAGTTTTCCTTCATTCTTTCATTCATAATATTCTGCTGAGAACTTAGCTTAGACGAGACAAGTGAACCAGATAATGGCTCTTCTCAACTTGAAAAAGTGTGTAGCTAACAGAGGATAATGGGTCACAAAGTCAGAAATTACTGCAAAATCTCAGCAGGTCTGGCAGATTCTGTGGAGAGAAATCATCGTTAATATTTTGGGTCAAGTGTCTCTTCTTCAGAACCGATGTCAGCTAGGAAAAGGGTGATTTTTATACAGAAGATGGGGACAGGGGAAGGGTGCAAGAACAAACAATAAGCATAGATAGAGCCCAAAGAGAGAAAAATGATTGAACAGAAAAAGGAATGGTTAAAGGTCATTTTAGGAGAATTAATAGCTGCTAATGTGGACAATTAACAGCTGACAATGGGTTGTGATATAGCAGCCCATGTTAGCGAAAAGGCCTGGTGTGTGGGGGTGAGAGAAAGCATGGGGAAAGATGCTGAAGCCCTAAAATTGTTGAACTCGATATTACATCCAGAAAGTAGCAGGGCTCCCCAGGGGAAAATGAGGTGCTGTTCTTCCAGTTTATGCTGAACTTCATTGAAGCACTGCAGCAAGCCTGAGACAGAGATGTTGGCCAGGCAGCAGGGTGGTGTGTTGAAGTGGCAGGCACCTGGAAACTTGGGGTTTTGTTTGTAGATAGAATTGTAGACGTTCTGTGCAGCGGTCATCCAGTCTGCACTTTGTTTCCTCAGTGTACAGGAGTGTGAGCAGTGAATACGGCAGCCTAGATTGAGGGAAGTGCAGGTAAAGCACTGCTTCATCTGGATGGTAAGTTTGGGTCCTTGGATAGTGAGGTGGGAGAAAGTAAATGGGCAGATGTTACAACTTCTGTGATATCAAGGGAAGGTGCTATGGGGCTGTTGGTGGATGGGGTATTGGGAGTGACTGAGGAGTGGACCACTGTGTTTCAAAGGGAATAGTCCTAGCAGAAGGCTGCCAAGGGAAGTGAGAGGAATATGTTGCTGGTGGTTGTGGAAATGTTGGCTAATGATCCCTTGGATATGGAAGCTGGTGAAATAGTAGTTGAGGACAAGGAGGTCACTACTGCTGATGTGGGAGGGAAAAGAGGGGATGAAAGCCGTAGTTCAGCAGATGGGTTGGAATCAGCCGAGGGCCCTGTCATCCGCAGTGCAGGGGAATCCTCAGATGAGGAAGAACGTAGAAATTTCATAGGCCCCCTTATGAAGCTGGCATCATCAGAACAGACATGACAGTGATGGAGGAAGCAGGAGAATGGAATAGAGTCTTTAGATAAGATAATGGGTTCTTTAAGAAGAGGGAAGGGAAGATTCAGCTACAGAGTTGAGAGTTGTACATTACTTGTGCATTTCAATGATTAATATCAGGCAGATCAGAAGATAGAGTGGGCTTTGCCACAAAGATACAGAGCAGGGTTTTAAAAATGGATAATTACTGGAACTTTGATTGCAAAGGAGGAAGTAGATCTTTCACTAGAGAAGAGCTCTGTAATTATACAGCAATATTTTAATTGCAGAGCAGGGAGTTAGGTTTGTTTTGAAACTAAACAGCAGGCATGCTGTTTTCAGTGAAAGAATGGACATTAACAAGTCAAATTATGTTAAATATTGGTGCAGCCAGTTTGTTTAGCAATTGCACCAGCCCCGACAGTATAATAGTAATATTAATGCCATTCAAACTTAACCATTCATAGAAAATAAAGACTACATACGCTACCACATATAAGTGTTATCCCATTTAAACAGTACAGCACCAATTCAGGATGTGCAAAAACTGATTGCAAGGATGGCATCAGAATGGAGAGATTATCACTACTGTAAAAACTTAAGTGAGATCTTTTATTTTTTATGATTTGAGAAGTCTCAAAGGAGGCCTGTTACAAAAATTAACTAAAAATATTTGTGTATTTTCTATAAAATTAAAAATTTGTTGGATAGGGTAAACATGAAAGAAACCAAATCAAGGGACTTTAAGCATAAGGTAGTTATTCACAAATCAAATAGAGAACTGAAGAGAAATCTCAGTTCTCAGGGACTGATGAGAATGTTGAATTCGCAATCATAGCAAAAGATTATAGCAGACAGCTGAGATGTTTTCAAAAGGAAACTAGAGCAAAACAATGTAGGAAATAACTGATGCACAATGGTGCTTTCTTCTCAGAAAATGCCAATAATTTAGCTTCATAACCAATGCTTTGCTGAGAGATAAGTGCAAGTTCTTTTGGCAATAGGTAGTGTTGTTGAACAGAGAGACTGAGGGGGTTCAAGTTCATAGTTCTTTAAGTTGTACCACAAATACACAATATGGTTAAGAACGCATTCAGCATGCTTGTCTTCATTGCTCAGACAACTGAGTATAATAGCTGGGATGTCATAATACGGCTGTATAAAACATTGTTGAGGCCACTTTTAGAGTATTGTGTACAGTTCTGGTCATGTTGCCAAAGGAAGGATATTATTAAATTGGAGAGGGCTCAGAAAAGATTTACAAGGATGTTGCTAGGACTGGAGGCTTTGAGTTATAAGGAGATGCTGGATAGGCTGGGACATTTTTCACTGGAGCATAGGAAGTTTACAAAATCATGAGGGGCATAGATGATGTGAATAGTAAAGGTCTTTTTCCTTTGGTGGGGGGTGTTCAAAACTGGAGGGCATACATTAAAGTGAGAAGAGAAAGATTTAAAAGGGACCTGAGGGGCAATGTTTTCACACAGAAAATGGCTGATATGAGGAATGAACTACCTGAGGAAGTGGTAGATGCAGGTACACTGACAACATTTAAAAGTAAAGCGGCCAGATACATGACTAGGAAAGCTTTAACGGGATGTGGGCCAAATGGTGGGAAATGGGACTAGTTTTGAGAAACTTGGTCGGCATGGACAAGTTGGACTGTTGCACTGTTTGCATGCTGTATGACTCTATGACTCAATACACCTCCTCAACCACATTATTATTTAAATGTAGCATTGGTTTAGTGATGGGAGCCAATGAGTGCTGCATTGTTCTGTTACCAGCATCAATGTTACCCCAAAGTAGCACCAGGAACAGTGCTACAGGAGAATCAACACTGATTCCACACAGATGGAATCCCGACCACAACACTACAAATGATGTAGAAGTACAGTTAATGCATTGTATGATTTTATTTCCCTTATCTAGGATGAGAAAGATTCTGATAACAGAGCCTGACTTAGCCAGTATCTCTCAACCAATCTGATGACTCCCAGTGACTTAGATTTACTGTGCCCACAGTGTCCATGATCAGCATTTATGAAGGGATACTCAGTCACTCGATCAAGAAAACACCAAGGCTTGTTCAATAAGGTTGACAAGGAGGTTCATGAGCTGATAAGCTACAAGCACAAGGCACTTGTGAATGTGAAACTAAAACCCAACTTGAGCAGCTCGCCAAACAGTTGAAGGCTGAGTTCCAGCAAAGACCCTGTGACCGTAACAACAGGTGATGTGTGAAGGCAGCGTAGAAAATCCAAGAGTTAGCTGATAACCATAGAGTGTATCCTTTTTTAGTGCAGATAAGATTACCTGCAGCTCACCCACCAAAGGACACACTCAGCTGCTGGCCAAGAGCTGAGAAGTGTTTATTGAGGACAGAGAGACAATCAGCACCTGCTGCAAGGAGCACTATGAATATTTCTTTAACAAATACTCAATTCTCAGCACAAGTGTTCTCCTGCAGCATTCAACCCATCCACCATCTCAGCACAACCCAAACATGTACAAGTTAGAAAAGAATATTCAACAGGGAAAGAGAAGCAAGGCATCAGATGCAGAGGGAATCCCTACCAAAACACTACAAATGATGTAGAAGTACAATTAATACATTGTATGACTTCATTTCCCATATCTAGAATGAGGAAAGCAAACCAGGAGTTCTCAGAAGGCTGAAGTCATGATTGTCTTCAAGAAAGGTGACATGTCTGACTGCAGTAACTACAAAGGAATTTCTCTACTGGTGATCACGGAGAAAGTTATTCCAAGAGCTCGTTCCATAATTGGCATGTGGAGATTGCCCTTTAAGTTGGACATGATCAACCACAGTAGACAAGCATTAGCCTTTGTATGTGACCTGCATTGTCCTCACAAAGGTATTTAACATTGTCCATTGTGAGGAATTACGGAGCATCTTTCTCTAATTCAACTACTCAAAGATTTGCCTCTATGGTTGTAGGTTTGCTCGCTGAGCTGCAAGGTTCATTTTCAGATGTTTTGTCACCATACTAGGTAACATCTTCAGTGGACCTCCAGACAAAGCCATCTGGAGGCTCACTGAAGATGTTACCTAGTATGGTGACAAAATGTCTGAAAATGAACCTTTCAGGTCAGTGAGTAAGCCTACATCCAGAATCTCAACCTGAGCTATAAATCTTCTCAAAACTCGCTAATTTGCCTGCTCCACAATAATATGCAAGCCATGATCTTCGGCAAGGGATGCAACACAGACTCAATTCAATTTCATACCAGAGTCTAGCAAAGCAGTGTTAGTGCAGCTAATCTAGAGAACAGACAGCAAGTTGACCAACTTCCATCAATTGTACCCCAATTCTGATGGTGTCTCATCCTCTGACAATGAACTGCACTCTGCAGATGACCCTTGTGTTTGAGCATAGTCAGAGGTCAGCCATTGTCAGTGCCTTCATGGCATACAAGAACAAAGGCCTTACGTTTAACTTTTGTAAGACAAAGTTCCTCTACAACCTACCCCCACCACACTATGCCAACCTCTCCATCCTTTCAGGAGTTATCAAATCCATGGACAATGTGGACCACTTTCTGTATCATGGGAGCATACAGTCAATAAGGACAGAAATTAATGAGAAGATTAATGTGCCAGTGCGGACAGACTTCAGTCACCTGAGAAACAAAGTGTTTGAAAACTGATATCTCAAACTGGCACGAAACCCATGGTCTGCAGAGTAATAATACCCACCCTCTTCTATGGCTCAGAACTGTGGACTGTGAACAACAGACATCTCAAAACTCTGAGAGGTACCATCATTGCTGCCCGTGCCAGACGCATTACCAACAGTGTTTTTGCTAAAGCCAGCATCAAATCATTGATTATGCTCAATCAGCTTGGGTGCTCACCCAGGCAGGTGAAAGTTCATCTGCGTACTGTAGTCTGCATGCCAAGCACAAGACTCCCAAAACAAGGGCTTTACTCAGAACCTCAACATATTAAGCAAGTACCAAATGTGAAATATGTGAAACTTTTCTTACGAATGCAAATAAAAAAAAGGTGAAAGTTTTTAATACCTGACTAGTTGGTCTAGGGTTTGTGCATCTTTTGATGAAGGTACTGTGTTAGTTTCAGTGAGATGAATTTCTTTATTCCACATTGGTTTCATGAAGCTTGGCTAATGTGTGTGGTCACTTGATTGTTGTGGCCATTTTAAAGTGATGTTTTGTCCCCTTGTTAAAACTATTTATGTTCGTGAAAGTTCCAGCAATGAAAAATGATGCAACTTGAAAATTAGGAGCCTGCGTTTTACCACTATTGTGACAAGCTGAATGGTTTGTGTCGTATATTCAACAATAAATAAAACTGTTTGCAATACAGATTTTCAATGTCATCTTGTTTAATAAGAAATGTCCAGGTTTGAAAAATTAATGGAATTCTATTTACTTCCAATGTGCTATGAGAGATGAAGAATTCAGATCAGTGCTGCTGGATGTTGATTCAAGTACTATTCACTTGTGAACAAGCAATTCTTTTTTCAGTAATTCAAAATTACAACAGCTGCCTGGAAACTATTCATTTAACTATCCAACTGTGAACAATATCTTGTCACTTACATAAAGTACAAATGTGTTATCAAATGCTATGATTAATAAACAACATGTATTCAGCAGCCTTTGCATTTCTTTACAAATCCAAATATGATGAGATCTGTCTATTGAGTTTTGATAAATGTTTGATAGAAAGATATGAACATTTTGCCATATTTAATGTAGGTTCATTCAGTTAGTTGGACAGCTGATCTGCAGAGCAGAGCGATAGCAACAGTATGGGTTCAATTTCCAAAATGCTAAGGTTCCCATGAAGGTCCTTCTTCAATCTTGCCCCTCACCTGAGATGTGGTGAAACTCTAATGAGAGTACAGCCCCATGGGATTAAGCAACTTAACCGACATTTACATCACAGCAGATTGTGTGTATATTTCTATATATTTATATTCTACCCAAAATGGCTGTGAACCTGCTGGAAGCAGCCATTCAAAGCATTTGTTGAAACATTTTTTTAATGTTTTAATATTTGGACCTCATCAGCCTAATCTGAGTAAAGGGTCCCCTACTCCATGAATACAATTGGCTAGCTTGTTGTGCGAAGAGATAAGAAATTTGGTAGCCCCATGGAGCCAGAAATGAGTAGCAAAGAGGTATTGATGGTGAATGTGGTGGAAGGTAAGATAGGAGATCACAGGCCACATCATTTTACTGATTTGAGTAGAAGAGATCCTGCTACATTTGGTACAAGAAAACTCTCCCAGAAGTGTATGGCCTTCAAGGGTATCCTTTAACGGTCGTTGTTAGGCCACTTTTGGAACAGTGTTCTGGTCCAAAACTGTTAATACCAAGAAACGTCATAACACCACCCATTGTGATGCTATTCCATGCATTTGGCTTGAGATCAGCTCAGGATCTCGAAGGAATAACACTAAATATCAGTCTCTTCCTCCTAGACTCAAGAAAGGTGGGTTTCTGTTGACCAGTAGAGTAGAGAGTAGATTAGCTTTTATTTGTCATTTCTACCATATACAACTGATACAGTAAAAATGAGACAGTGTCTTCCAGGACCAAGGGTGCTACATGGACAGCACAAACTACACAATTATACATGGCAAAAGTACATAAGAAGTGCAAAACATGCAAGTTACAGTGTAACAGAAGAATGATGAATAATAGACATGTTTCTAGCAGCAATACAAAAGAATTTAAATGAGAAAGAGTCCAACAATACAGTGTTAAGAAGCTTGATGGCTTGGGGGAAGAAACTGTTGCACTGTCTGGCCATGAGAGACTGTATGTTCCAGTGTCTCCTGCCAAATGGCAGGAGGGAGAAGAATTTGAGTGAGGGGTGTATGGTCTTGCACAACACTCTTAGCCTTTCGGATGCAGCATGTGGATTGAATGCCTGTAATGGAGGGAAGAGAGACCCTGATGATCTTCTCAGCTGTCCTCACTATCCATTGTAGGGTCTTATGATCCGAGATGGTGCAATTCCCGAACAGGGCAGTGACGCAGCAGCTCAGGGTACTCTCAATGAACCCTCTGTAGAATGTAGTGAGACGTTATTCCAGCATAGATAAGAGTTGTGCATGGGACCCTGCTGAATCCCCGTTGTAGCAGACTCCAAAGGAATTTGCATTTTCCTCTGGGTAATTCCATTATGCTTAGAACCCTTAGAAAATCTCTCTTTAAATTGGAGACTTTGGATGGCTTCAATCAAAATAAGAAAATACTCAGGCAAAGTTAAACAATTCAATATATAGTTGTCTTCATGTGTATCTATCCAAATTGCTCCATACTGGTAACATACACCCACCAGACCTGAACCCTTTGCTGCTGAACTCCCTCAGTCCAACCTCTATGGTGGCTAATTACAAGAATCAATTTAGAAAGGCTCAGATTAATCTAATATAGTCATCATGGTTTTGTAAATGGAAGGTCATAATTTGCTAACGTAATTGGATTTTGAGAGGAAGAAATAAGGAGAATTGATAAGGTAGTACATTGGATATTGTCTGTATGAATCTTAAGGTATTTGAAAAATCCCAAGGATACAAACTGGCTCACGGACAGAAATCAAACAGTAATGGTTGACAGTTGTTGTACAAACGGAAAGTGATTTCAAGTGATGTACCACGGGACTCCATTTTGGATCCTTACCGATTGTCATATATAATTAATGATTTAGACGCAAGTGTAAGGCTCATGGTGAGGAAATGTAAAGATTGCATAAAACTTGGCCGCATAATTGATCATAAAGAGAATAACTATTAACTGCACAGTGATATCAATGGTTTGGTTGAAAGGACAAAAAAGTAACTAATAGAATCCAATTTAGAGAAGTATAAGGTTCAGCATTTGGAAAGGCCAACGAAACAAGAGAATCCATAATAAATGGGAGGATATTGAGAGAGGTAGAGGAAGTGAGAGACTTTGTTGGTCTCTGAAGGTAGCAAAACAAGTAGCTAAGGTGGTAAAGAAGGCATTTGAGATGCTTTGTTCATTGGGCAAGATATTGAACACAGGTGGAGGGATATAAATGATGGAATGATATAAGAGACTGGTTAGGCCACAGCTGGCATTTTGTGCAATGTTCTGCCACCAAATTACAGAAAAGACAATTATTCTATGATGTGGAGGAGCCAGTGTTGGACTGGAGTGGACCAAGTTAAAAATCACACAACATCAGGTTATAGTCCAACAGGTTTATTGGAAATACTAGCTTTTGGAGCACTGCTCCTTCATCAGGTCGTTGTGAAATAGGACCATAAGACACAGAATTTGTAGAAAAAGATTACAGTGTCATGTAAATGTAATGATATATTGAACAAACCTAGATTGTTGTTAAGTCTTTCATTTTTAGAATGGGTTGCAGGTTTCGGTTCATTAATATGTAAATCCCTGAACTTCTTTTAAGTCAAATTCTCGAGATAACTTAAGATTTAAAAAAAAAGATGACATCTCAGCTCAGACAATGCATTAAAGGTGTGAGGTTAGAGTCCGTCTGTATCTCAATCTTGAGTCAGACTGGTTCTATTTCCAAAGGAGAATTTACAAAATATTACATGGATTGACTGCCTGCAGATTGTGTATTTTTTTGAGCAAAATAGACCGTATCAGGAAATATAATTCTGCAAATGCAAATTCACCCCTTAGACTTGTGTGTGTGCGTGCATGCATGAGAGAGAGAGTGTGTACATGTGAGTGTGCGCGTGAGGGAGTGTGTTTTTGCATGTGTGCAAGCTTGGTAAAAGTGTGTGGGAGTGAAATGGGCTATAGCCTGTGAGAGGATGTGGGTGTGTGTGAGAGTATGGGGAGTGTGTGTGTGCGTGCATGAGTGCGTGCGTGCATGTGTGAGAGAGAGCTATGTATGAGAGAGGGTCTGTGTGAGCATATAAGAGTGTGCATGTATGTGTGTGAGAGTCCAGAGAGTAATGGGGTCACCTGTAGTGTGACATATATCCAAAGTACCACTTCAGGGCATCCTCACAGGTATCAAACTTGGCTATCAGCCCTCTGCTCAGCCACTTGGCATTGTTGCCTGTCCGAGAGTCCACCTTGAAAGACGGTCACCCGAAGATCCAAAGACGAATGTCCCTGCCAGAGCCAACAGATGGCCTCAACCGGGATCTTGGATTCATGTCACACTACAGGTGACCCCATTACACTATACACTCTCTCTCTCACGTTTTATATTTTGAATTTCTTAACTGTAGGCATCTTTCCTGCTGATACACAGGGCTGAAGTTTTAGATTCCTTTTGCAAAATCTTGTGTCAAGTCAGGTTCATGGTGGCCTTGCCACTATACTATTTTGAATCTTCCATTTTCAAAATGATAGAACCACATAGATGTAATGCGACAGAATACAGCTATTTATCTCATTGTGTCTGTACTAGTAGAATATACGAGCCACTGATTTTGATCCCATTTTCCAGCACCTGTTCTATACGTTTTACAGTTTCTAGTGGCTCATATGTGGATTCTAGTTCCTTTTAAAATGAGTCAATAGTTTTCACTTCAAGCATCAAACTAGATGACAAATTCCAGACAAGCATCTACTTTGGGTGAAAAAAGGTTTTTCCTCATATTCCCCCTAAATTTTCCACCAATCATGTTAAATCTGTGCTTTCCAATAACTGAACTTTCTGCTGAGGTCTTTCCTGTCCACCATATCCAAGCTTCTTCATTTTTTTTTGTATAGCTCAATTTTGAAAAAACGCAATCTCCTCTGTTCTGAGTAAAATAACCCTCGCCTGTTCAACCTTGCTGCATTTTTTAAGCCCTGACAAAATTCCTGTAAATCTTCTCTGTACTCTACCTAGAATAATTATGTTAAGAATCATACAACACCAAGTTATAGTCCAACAGGTTTATTTGGAAGCACTAGCTTTCAGAGTGCTACTCCTTTTTCAGGTAGTAGTGGAGCAGGACAACAAGACTATAGCAAAAAGATTACAGTGTCATGCAACTAAAATGATATATTGTACAAACCTAAATTGTTGTTAAGCCTTTCATCTTTTAGAATGGGTTACAGGTTTCTGTTCATTAATATGCAAATTTCGTTTAAGTCTCATTCTCAAGATAACTAAAGGTTTTAATTAAAAAAAAGGTGACATCTCAGGTCAGACAATGCAGTAAAGGTGTGAAGTTAGAGTCTGTCTTATCCCAGTCTCCATTCAGACTGGTTCTATTTCCAGGAGTATGCGAGGACTACAGATGCTGGAGATCAGAGTCGAGAGTGTGATGCTGGAAAAGCGCAGCAGGACAGGCAGCATTCGAGGAGCAGGAGAATTGATGTTTCGGGCATAAGCCCTTCATCGGGGGGAAATAAGGAAGCTGTTTATCCCATGTGGGGGTGGGAGTGCGGATGGGGCTGGGTGTGGGTGTGTGTGTCTGAGTGTGATGGAGTATAAGCCTGTGGGTGTGGGTGTGAGTGTGGGAATTGTATGTGTATGAGAGAAGCATGTGTATGAGAGAGGGTCTGTGTGAGTATGTAAGAGTATGTGTATATGTGTCATGATTTGGAGATGCTGGTGTTGGACTGGGGTGTACAAAGTTAAAAATCACACAACACCAGGTTCTAGTCCAACAGGTTTAATTGGAAGCACTAGCTTTTGGAGCGCCGCTCTATCATCAGGTGGTTGTGGTGATGAAGGAGTGGCGCTCCGAAAGCTAGTGCTTCCAATTAAACCTGTTGGACTATAACCTGGTGTTGTGCAATTTTCAACTGTGTATATGTGTGCTTGTGTGTGTGTGACACTTTTACTTACTCACACACTCAGGCAGACCCTCTCTCATACACATGTTCTCTCTCATACACACTCACATACACCCTCCACATGTGCACCCACTCACAGGCTTATACTCCATCACACTCACACACCACATGGGATAAATGTGGATTTCAACAGTTTCCTCATTTCCCATCCACCCACATTATCCCAGTCCCAAGCCTCCAACTCAGCACCGCCCTGCAGACCCTTCCATCACTGCCCCCTCTGACCTATCACCTTCTCCCTCACCTTCACCCACCTATCGCTTTCCCAGCTACCTTCCCCCCAACCCCACCCCATCCCATTTATCTCGCCGCCCCAACCCACAAGCCCCATTCCTGATGAAAGTCTTATGCCAGAAACGTCGATTCTCCTGCTCCTCGGATGCTGCCTGACCTGCTGTGCTTTTCCAGCACCACACTCTCAATTCTGATCTCCAGCATCTGCAGTCCTCACTTTCTCCTGGAAATAGAACCAGTCTGAATCGAGACTAGGATAAGACAGACTCTAGCTTCACTCATTTACTGCATTGTCTGTCTTGAGATGTCACCTTTTTTAAAAAAAACCTTTAGTTATCTCGAGAATGAGACTTAAAAGTTAAGTTCAGGGATTTACATATTAATGAACAGAAACCTGCAACCCATTCTAAAAGATGAAAGACTTAACAACAATCTATGTTTGTACAATATATCATTTCAGTTGTATGACATTGTAATCTATTGCTATAGTCTTATTGTCCTGCTCCACTACTACCTGATGAAGGAGTAGCACTCTGAAAGCTAGTGCTTCCAAATAGACCTGTTGGACTATAACCTGGTGTTGTCTGATTCTTAATATAATTATTCTAGATAGAGTACAGGGAAGGTTTACAGGAATTTTATCAGGGCTTAAAAATGCAGCAAGGTTGAACAGGCGAGGGTTATTTTCCTCAGAACAGAGGAGACTGAGTTTTTTTTAAAATTGAGCTATACAAAAAAAAATGAAGAAGCTTGGATATGGTGGACAGGAAAGACCTCAGCAGAAAGTTCAGTTATAGGAAAGCACAGATTTAACATGATTGGTGGAAAATTTAGGGGGAATATGAGGAAAAACCTTTTTTCACCCAAAGTAGATGCTTGTCTGGAATTTGTCATCTTGTTTAATGCTTGAAGTGAAAACTATTGACTCATTTAAAAGGAAATAGAATCCACATATGAGCCACTATAAATTGTAAAACTTATAGAACAGGTGCTGGAAAATGGGATCAAAATCAGTGGCTCGTATATTCTACTAGTACAGACACAATGAGATAAATAGATGTAATGCGACAGAATACGGCTATGTGGTTCTATCGTTTTGAAAATGGAAGATTCAAAATAGTATAGTGGCAAGGCCACCATGAACCTGACTTGACACAAGATTTTGCAAAAGGAATCTGAAAATTTAGCCCTGTGTATCAGCAGGAAAGATGCCTACAGTTAAGAAATCCAAAATATAAAAAGGTCCCTAGTCTAAAGGGACTTTCAAGGCTCACTACACTAGGAACTGAATCAAAGTCAACAGTACTGAATCTTTCAGTTCCAAAAATAACTGATTCTGGTAGAATAGTCAATCTACCAAATTTAGCAACATGTTGGACTTGCTGGGATTTGAGGTAATTATGAAAGCAATTATGTAAATATACAGATGCTCATAATGAAAAAGAACATGGGGAAGTTTTTATTTAAAGGTATAAGTATCTGAAAGGATTAATACTGAACAATGCCTTAAGTAGAATCAACTATAATGATGTTGTATCAAATCAGTGGGAAAATAATTTATGATCTCAAAAGGAGTAAGACCTATCATTTGAGTTTTTTGTAGTATCTGTAACAATATGTATCACATCAATGTAACGTGCACCTAGTTGTTGTCATCTAATAAACTACATCTTATTTGAGACCCTGTCTCATTGGCCAATGAAGTAACTTTCTCCCATCACATTTGACCAAGTAGGCCCTGTAGATTCCTACTCAGAGAGAGGTAGCAAATCAATCTTATTGTGAGCAATAATTCAGAGAGCTATTATGACATTATGAACAGTGGCACAAAAAAATTGCTTAGAAAACATCATCAGTTATGAATTGGCAGAGTGGTGCCTTGAACAGTCTGCCCACTTGGAAGGGAAATTTGAAAATATGGTTCTGTAGCTTGCCTTGAATCCATGATATATAACCTTTAGCCCTTTTCGAGGGAATCGATTTTTGCAAATCTACCGGGAGATTTGAAAATCCCATTGATAGATCAAGTGCCTTGGTTTCATTTCTCATGTGAGAAATGGATGCGGTACCATTGAAAATCACCCTCATTTGATCAGTTTAGTTTATCATGTTCAAAGAGGGCAGTCAGGCTAGTTCACTTCAACAGTCGGTAACATCAAAAGGAAAATATAAATTAAGGCTGCATATAAAATGATACCTTAGCTTACAGATTATGAACATTCTTCTTTTTCTTTTGAAGTATATCTGTTTTAAATGCACATGCATTATATCATAGATAAACAAGTGAATGAATAGCAATCATTTAAAAAAAAATAACTCAATAGCTGACCTGTTGCTCCTCAAATTATCCCATGGAGAGGTGGGATAGATTCAGTGTTAAAAGGATTTTTTTTCACAAGGTTTGTCACGCTGGGCACATAACCAAAATCTCAGTTTTATCAAAAAGGGAAGGTGTTGTTGAGAATTTGAGAACTTAAAAATTCTAAATTATACAATGATGGGAGCAAAAAAAAATCACCAGAACTAGAAAGGCAGAAATACTCCAAAGTATCACAGTTACCATAAATATTATCATTAGCATTCATGAAAGACATACAACTGAACTTGGGAGATGAGCTATCACAGGGACTGCCTTTTGAGTTCATATCTGTTCCACAGTAGATCATAGTTCAGAGGTAAGTTCTTGCTTTACGGTAAAGAGCAGGCTGCAGTGTGGCTTCTCCACCTGCTTACTTGTGCAGTGAAGTGCTTTGGACAGCCTTGTCAGCTGTGATAGCACTTTTGCCCCTCAGCTAGCAGCTTGTGGGTAGCAAAACAGACATAAGAGATTTAGCTCAATGTGAGGCATGACATGAGGAATGTCAGATCAGTCAGCATCCCAATGAATGGTGGAGCAAGCTCAAGGGGCTGAACACCTCCTTCTGTTCCTTTTTCTTATGGTCCTCATAGTCTTCTACTCCCAATGGGGTAGTACTGCAGTGCCAAAGGTGTCACTTTTTTAGATGAATGCCCTGTCTGCTTTTTTTGGATAGGCAAAAGATCCCCCCCAGACTATTTAAAAAAAGCAATAGAATTTTCCTCAGTGTCTTACCATTCCGTATTTTTGTACCAATATCACTGAAGCAGATAACCTAATCCATATTCATTGGCCTCTGTGGGAGATGCCTTTGTGTAAATTGGGCAGACCTGCTTTTTTGTAAAATTGAACAACAACTTAACTCAACCTAAGAGTTTTGTATCTTGCAATAGATAGCTGACACAGTGTAGAATAAAGTTCCTTTTATAGACATACTCTGTGATGCCCAAATTTCCAAATCTGTGCAGTTGAAGCTGCGCAGGAGCGAATGAAGAGCAGACTAGGAAGGTGAGAGATTATACAAAACTTATCTTGCAGATTTGGTGCCTTTGCTTTGTGACCGGAGCTGAGCAGGAGTAAATGGTTAGTGGGAAGGTAAGAATTCTAGATTCTGAAGGGGAAACTGAAAAGTGACATCACAGGAGGGCTGTGATTTGATTGGCTAATAAGTGGTCTGCTAAAGTTGAATCGGTGTTAAATTGAAGTTTGTTAATTTATTGGTTACAACTTGCATGAGCAGAGATACAAAAACAGTTAAAAATTTAAAAAATTAAAAACTAACAAAATAAAATAAGGATGGAGGGTCATGTGTTATGTTGTTTCTGCATGATGTGGGAGCTAGGGACTCCATTGAGCTTCCCAGTGACCATATCTGTACTAAATGTTGGTTGCTGGAAGAACTCCAGCTCAGAGTTGAGGTGCTGGAGTCTGAGTTTCAAACATTGTAACACATCAGGGAGGAGGAGAGTTACCTGGATGCTGTGTTGGTTCAAGGAGGCATTCAAGTGGAGAGAGAGAAGAGAAATGTTGTCTAATTGGGGCTGGTATAGTTAGAGGCATAGACATTGTTCTCTGTGACCAGGAGAAGGTTGTGTTGCCTGCCTGGTGTTCAGGTTTGGGATGTCTCATCTGGATTGCAGAGGAACTTGGAGTGAGAGGGTAATGATCCAGTGGTCATGGTCCACGTAGGTACCAATGACATAGATAAAACTAAGGCAGAGGTTCTGCTAAGGCAGTCTGAATGGCTAGGAGCTAAATCAAAAAGCAGAACCAAATAATCCCTGGATTACTACCTAAACTACAAGCTAATTGCCACATGGTCAATAAGGTTAATCAGGTAAATGCATGGCTCAAAGATTGGCGTGGGAGAAATGGGTTTGAATTCATGGGGCATTGGTACCAGTACTGGGAAAGAAGGGACCTCTTCCGATAGGATGGTCTTCACCTGAACTGTGCCAGGACCAGAGTCCCAGTGAGTCACATAAATAGGACTGTAAACAGGGCTTTAAACTAAATGGGAGGGTTCAGTTATAGGGGAAGTTAGAAAACTTGAATTGAAGGAGGAGGTAAGAGTGCCAAACTCAGGAGAGGTTATTAAAATCTCCAGCACTGACACAAATAGGATCAAGTGTATGGAAGGGGTTAGGAATCAAACTTCAAGCACACTGGACAAATGGGTGACAGTGAGAAGAGGAACGATTTCATATAGAACTGAAGATGTTATATCCAATGCATGCAGTATAAGGGATAAGGGAAAAGAACATGAAAATGGCAGGAATGACGTGGTTGGTATCATGATTGGGAGCTGAATATTCAAGGATTTATATCCCATCAAAAAGATAGGCAGATGGGCGGGGAAGTGGGTTTGCCTTATTCGTAAGAAATTAAATTAAATCAATAATAAGAAATGAAGTAGGGTCTGATTGTGTAGAATCCATGTGTTTGAAATGAGGAAGTATAGGCTTGCAAACAGTAGTCAGGAGCTGGGGTACAAGATACACCAGGAGATAGAAAAGATGTGTAGGAATGACAAAGTTACAGTGATGGTGAGGGATTTCAATATGCAGGTGGACTGGGAAAATCAGGTTTGGAGAGGATTGCAAGAAAAGGAATTTGTGGAATGTCTACGCAGTGGCATTTTGGAGCAGCTTGAGGTGGAGCCCACTAGGGAACAGGCAATACTGGATTTAGTGTTGTGCAATGAGGCAGCTAAGGGATTTTCAAGGTGAAAGAGCCCTTAGGAGGCTGTGATCATAATATGATGGAATTTAATCTGCAATTTGAAAAGGAGAAGATAGAATCACAGGTAATGGTATTACAGCTGAATAAAGGCAACTACAGAGGCATGAGGGAGGAGCTGGGTAGAATTATCTGGGAGAGGAGCCCAGCAGGAAAGACAATGGAACAGCAATAGCAGGAGTTTCTGAGAGTATTTCAGGACACACAGCAGAGATTCATCCCGAGGAAAAAGAAGCATGGTACAATGAGGATGAGGCAACTATGGCTGACTAGGGAAGTCAGGGACAACATAAAAGCAAAAGAGAAAGCATATAATGTGGTAAATGCCAGTGGGAAACCACAGGATTTTAGATTAGATTACTTACAGAGTGGAAACAGGCCCTTCGGCCCAACAAGCGCAACACACCCAAACCCATTCTCCTACATTTATCCCTGCCCCTAACACTACAGAAAATTTAGCAACATAACGTGCACATTTTTGGAGTGTGGGAGGAAACCGGAGCACCCAAAGGAAACCCACACAGACACGGGGACAATGTGCAAACTCCACAGTCAGTCGCCTGAGGCAGGAATTGAACCCGAGTCTCTGGCGCTGTGATGCAGCAGTGCTAACCACTGTGCCACCAGGATTGAGAGGCTTACAAATATCAGCAGAGGGCAATAAAAAAAAACTAAGGAGGGAAAAGATTAAATACAAGGTTGTGTTAGCCAGTAATATAAAGGAAGTCTGTAAGAGATTCTTTAGATATAAAAAGAGTAAAAGAGAGGCAAAGTGGACATTGGGCCACTGGACAATGATGCTGGAGAGATAGTAGTGGGAAACAAGGAAAAGGCTGAGGAACTGAATAAATATTTGGCATCAGTCTTCACAGTGGAAAACACAAGTTATATCTCAAAATTTCAAGAGTATGAGGGGACAGAGCTAAGTATGGTGGCCACCACCAAGGAGAAAGTATTAGAAAGACTGAATGGCCTGAAGAGGATAAATAACCAGGACCAGATGGACTACACCCCAGAATTCTAAGGAAGATAGCTGAAGAGATAGTGGAGGCATTGGTCGTGATCTTCCAGGAATTGCTAGAATCAGGGAGAGTCCCAGAGGACTGGAAAATTGCTAACGTGACACCTCTGGTTAAAAAGGGAGTAAGGCAAAAGTCTGAAAATTACAGACCAATTAGCCTAACCTCAGTCACGGATAAGATCAGAAAATCTCTTGTGAAGTATGAGATTTCTGAAGGAAGTGTATGGTAATATAGGGCAAAGTGAGCATGGTTTCGTCAAGGGGAGGTTATGTCTGACAAATCTGCTAGAATTCTTTGTGGACATACTGAGCAGGTTAGATCAAAGAGAGCCAATAGATGTTATCTACCTGGATTTCAAGAAGGCCTTTGACAAAGTGCTGCACAAGAGTCTACTGAGTAAGATAAGGGTCCATGGCATTAAAGGCAAGGCATCAGAATGGATAGAAGCTTGGCTGTCTGGCAGAAAGCAGGGAGTGGGGATAAAAGGGTTCTTCTATGGGTGGCAGCTGGTGACAAGTGATGTTCTGTAAGGCTCAGTGTTGGGACCACAACTTTTTACTATATATTAATGATCTGGATAAAGGAACTGAGGGCAATCTGGCTAAGATTGCAAACAAAAGAAAGATAGATAGGTAGAGGGGCAGGTAGTATTGAGAAGACGGGGAGGCTACAGAATAATTTGGACAGTTTAGGAGAGTACTTTGGTAGGAAGAATAGAGGTGTGGACTATTTTCTAAATGGGGAGGAAATTCATAAGTCTGAAGCACAAAGAGACTTAGGGTGGCATGGTGGCACAGTGGTTAGCACTGCTGCCTCACAGCACCAGAGACCCAGGTTCAATTCCCGCCTCAGGCGACTGACTGTGTGGAGTTTGCACATTCCCCCCCCCCCCCGTGTCTGCGTGGGTTTCCTCTGGGTGCTCTGGTTTCCTCCCACAGTCCAAAGATGTGCAGATCAGGTGAATTGGCCATGCTAAATTGCCCGTAGTGTTAGGTAGATGTAGGGGTATGGGTGGGTTGCGCTTCGGCAGGGCGGTGTGGACTTGTTGGACCGAAGGGCCTGTTTCCACATTGTAAGTAATCTAATTCTAGTCCAGGATTCTGTCAAGGTAAATTTGCAGGTTGTGTCAGTAGTTATGAAGACAAATACAATTATGGCGTTCATTTATAAAAGCAGGAATATACTTATGAGGCTCTAGAAGGCTCTGATCAGACCACACGGAGTATTGTGCACTGTTTTTGGCCCCATATCTCAGGAAGGATGTACTGACCCTGGAGCGTGTTCAAAGGAGGTTCACAAGAATAGTTCCAGGAATGAAAAGCTTAATATATGAGGAACGTTTGAGGAGTCTGGGTCTATACTCAATGGGAGATGATCTTCGGATTTGTTGTATGTACTGGTTGTCCTGGATGCTGTCTGACCTGCTGCGCTTTTCCTGCAACACATTTTCAGCTCTATACTCAATGGGGTTTAGAAGGACGAAGGGGGATCTAATTGAAACACACAAATAATGAATGACCTGGACAGTGTAGATGTTGGGAAGATATTTTGAATTGGTAGGACAGCCTTAGAGTAAAGGGAAGACCTTTTAGAATGGCGACGAGGACAAACTTCTTCAGCAAGAGACTGGTGAATCTATAGAATTCACTGTCACAGAGGGCTATGGAGGCCAGGTCATTGAGTATATTTAAGACAACATAGATAGGTTCCTGAGTATCAAGGGGATCAAGGGTTACGGGGAAAGTGGAAAAATGGGGTTGAGAAACTTATCAGCTATGATTAAATTGCAGAGCATATTCGATGGGCTGATTGGCCTAATTTCTGCTCCTATGGTATTAAATGGTCTAAAATAAAGCCTGTTAGGCTCATTTTTCCAAGTTCAATACTTTGTTTCTCTAGGGGAAGGTTAACCTCCTTGCTACTTGTGACAAGGATGAAGATGATGAAAGGATAACCTCTGTGTTTTGGAGAAACTAACACCAAGGGTAACAATTTAAAAATAAATGTCCCCCCCCCCCTGCATTGAGAATGGAGATGAAGGGAGTATTTATTTCTCGAAGAGTGGTGTATGTCTATGAAATTCTCTTCCCCACAGAGTGACGGAAGCAGGGTTATTGAATGTTTTTAAGGCTGTTTTCTTTCTATTAATTCACAGGATGTTAGCATTACTAGCTCAATCAGAATTTATTGCCCATTCCTAGTTGCTCTTGAGTCCCTGTGATGTAGATACACATATAGTGCCTTTAGAGAGGGAGTTCCAGGTGGTTAACTTGGTGACACTGAAGGAATGGCCATATATTTCCAAATCAGGATGGTGAGTGTCTTGAAGGGAAACTTGCAGGTGGTGGTGTTCCCATGGATCAGCTGCCATTATCCTTCTAGTTGATAGTGATCATGGGTATTTAAAGTGCTGCCCTAGGAGTCCTGTTGAATTTCTACAGTGTATCATATAGATGGAATTCACTGTTGTCACTGCATGTTGGTATGAAGGGAGTGAATATTTGTGCATGTGGTACCAAGCAAGTAGACGGTTTTGCCCTGGATGGTGTCGAGCTCCTCGAGTGCTTTTGGAGTTACACTCATCCAGGAGAGTGAAGATTATTCCACCACACTCCTGACTTGTGTTTTATAGATAGAGAACAGGATTTGGGGAGTCAGAAAATCTGCTACTCGCTGTGGGATTCTAGCCTCTGGCCTGGTCTTGTAGCCACTGTATTTATATGGTTATTTCAGTTCAGTTACTGGTTTTTGGGAGCCCCTAGTACGTTGACAATTGTGGGTATTCACAATAAGGGGAGTCAGTGGCATAGCACTGATAATTCATTACTCTACAACAAGGTTCTGGGACAAATGTTTGAATTCCACCATGGTAGATATGAAAATCAAATTTAATAGTATTTTGGAATAAAAAGCTGGCCTAATAGATCCTCAATGTTAATAAAGAGACAGTTCCAGAATTTTGACCCAGTTAAAACTATATATACGTTGTGTTTATTTATTTCCAAGTCAGGATGGTGAATGGCTTGTAGGAGAACCAGTCGGTGGTGTTGAGAAATAGAACTGATTGTAGCCAGAAAAAGATGGTATTTATGCTAATTACAAGGCTTGCTAGTGATAATGATGGGCGATGAGGTGGTGGAGGGTTGGGGATTGGGGGGGTGGGGGTGGGGGGGGGGGGGCGAGTGTCACTGGACTTGAAATGTTGATTTTGTTTTCTCTTCATAGATGTTGCCAGATTTATTAGTTTTCTCCCGCAATTTCTGCTTTTGTTTGTTTAAGATCTTCAGCATTCACAGTTCTTTGTTTCAGTAGCAGGAAGAATTGGGATCTGCTTAGCACTGAGGTGAAATGAGTAGTAATGATGTGCATGGAAATAAAGTATTTCCTGTTCATTAGTGACATTGGGAATTTACCATTTACACATTTAGGATAAATCAAAATTCATTCCTTTGAGGTCAAGACCAGATGTTTACACTTTTCCTGTATTTTCCCCCTTCTGATATTTGCCGATGCAATTCAAAAGCCACAAAGTCACTCCCAGAATCCAAGTTTTTGCCCATTGACAGAAATTCACAAAATATATTCAGTGAGTTTCAATTCTTTAGAAGAGAAACCGTAAACCTGACTTTAATTCTGCAGCTGCAGCTATGTCAGGTTAAGACAGTTTCTGTGCTGCTTTATCCAGTAGAAAAACAAAATCTACATATCTATTTAAATTAGGATCTATTTTAAATGGAAAAACACCTGTGGATGATGGAAACCAGAAACAAAATCAGTAATTGCTAGAAAAACTCAGCAGGTCTGGCAGTATCAATAGACAGAAAGAAGAGTTAACATTTCAGGTCCAGTGTTCCTTCTTCAGAGCTATGGCTTTGGAGCTGCCAGACCTGCCGAGGTATTTTTTAAGCAATTTCTGTTTTTCTTTCCATTTTAAATGGAGTTGTTAATTACCTTCTAAAAATGTCATGATCAGTCTCAGCTAGTGTTGGTTTTACTCATATATTGCTTAAAATAACTGCATCTAATTCAAATTGTTTGTGGTTGATTTTTTTATCATTGAAAGGCAAAAAAATGCACAAAACGATGGCTTGATCTTGTTTGCACCTGAATTGCTGTGACAGAAACAAATCAATTTATTCAACATCTATTTATACATCAGAAATAGATTTATTCCTATCGCTAAGCTATTAAAGCAAAACAACTTTACCAGCATTTATCCAATTCTCGTGTCCTTCCCTACTATTTTTTCTCATTTTGAATTTAATGCTCTTCATTCGTAGAATATTGCTCTAACATTATTTTCTCCCTTGAATTTTTTAAAGCAATACGATGTCACTTTCTTTCATTCTTCAGTGTTGTGTGGGAGCTGATCAGATACTTTAAAAATACACAGTCCTAGCTCTCAAATACCCAGAATCTGAGGATCAACAACTTTATATCACCGACATAACCGAGTCAGGCTTTGACACTGGGACAATTGTTGTCATCTGACCTGACAAAACATCTTTTATTTCCCTGGAAGCTTCACCGTCACTGATCCCTCACTCGACCACTCCACCTAGCCCGCAATAAACCTCAACCTTGGCTCTGCATTGGATATCCCAGTAAGGCAGTGTGGTAACTGCCTGTTAACAGTGATTCAGAGCTGTTGACCAGAAATAATGAAGTGTGATTCAAACATTAAAACAAATGCTTGAGAAAACATCAAACAAATGGCATGATCACAGCTTCCATTAACTATCCAATGCTCACGGGAATTTAAAATTTGATAGAGTTTTTGGAACTTTGGAACATCACTTTCAGAAGAGAGCTGCAACATCAGAGTCAGTGTTAAGCCATGATCGGGGAGGGAAACTTTGATCCCTGACTCAGGATATTTGGAGGTTCAAGACCCACTGAAGGAGTTGGTGATGTGGTCTTTCAGATGAGACATTGAATCAAGGCACTATCTGGCTTTTCAGGTTAATGAAAAAGATACTTTGGCACTATTCATGAATCTTCTGTTGTCTTGGTTAATATTTATAGTGTCATAAAGTCATAGAGCTGTAACTTGTCCAACTTGTCCATGCCGACTAGATATCCAAATAATCTAGTTCCATTTGCCAGCATTTGGCCCATGTCCCTCTAAACCCTTCTTGTTCATATACCCATCCAGATACCTTTTAAATATTGTAATTGTATCTGCCTCCATCATTTCTACTGGCAGCTCATTCCATATTTGCACCACCCCTCTATGTGAAAACCTTGCCCCTTAGGTCCCTTTTAAATCTCACCTTAAACCTATGCCCTCTAGTTTTGGCCTCATCCACCACAGGAAAAAGTCCTTGGCTATTCACTTTACCTGTGCCCCTCTTGATTTTATAAAACTCTATAAGGTCACCCCTCAGTTCCCGATGTTCCAAGGAAAATAGCCTCAGCCTATTCAGCCTCTCCCTATAGATCAAACCTTTCAAAGCCGGCAACATCCTTGTAAATGTTTTCTGAACCCTTTTGAGGTTCACAACATCCTTCCTATAGCAAGGAGATCAGAATTGGACACAATATTCCAAAAGTGGCTTAATCAACATCCTGTACAGCTGCAACATGACCTCCCAACTCCTATACTCAATGCACCGATCAGTAAAGACAAGCATACCAAACCCCTTCTTCACGATCCTGTCTACCTGGAACTCTACTTTCAAGGAACTATGAACTTGTACTCTTTGGTCTCTTTGTTCAGCAACACTCCCCAGGTGCTTACTATTAAATGTGTAAGTCCTGCCCCGATTTCCCTTTCCAAAATGCAGCACATCACTTTTATCTAAATTGACTCCATCTACCAGTCCTCAGCCAGATTGTCTTGTCATTAACTTATTGCTGTTTATGAGTCTTTGTTATCTCCAAACTGGACACAACAGTAATTACAATAAACATGCTTGCAGAGAGGGACAAAGAGTTAACAGTTTTAGTCCAATGTGACTTTTTTCAGGTTTTGCTTTTTTTCCCCCACATTGCTGCTGGAAATACTGAGTCTCTTGAGTATTTTCTACTTTTATTTCAGATCTCCAGCATTCGCAGTATTTTACTATATTTGCAGGAAAAGTATTTGTGGGGCTCAAAAATGCTTTGGGCCAAACTGAGATCAAAAAGGTGCTTATGCACATGTAACTATTTCTTAAATGAACGAGGTGTTTTCTCCTAAAGTTGTTTTCCAAGAATGACAAACTATAAGCAAAGACTTTCATTGATAGGCTACTATGTTGCCAATGCCAGAAACCTTATTTACTCTTGAAGGTTAGTTACTGTTGCAGCTATTTTCCATTCAACCTGGAACAGATGGGACTTAAAACCAGGCTTTCCTAAAGGGATACTGCCATTGCTTCACAAGAGTCCTTATTTGTTGTTGTACTGGGGAAACATGGCAGCCAAAAACATGACGTAAACAGCAATATGATAATGGCCAGATAATTGTCTTTTTAGTGATGTTGGTTGAGGGATAAATATTGGCCAAGACACTGAGAATAACTTATCTGTTTTTGTTCAAAATAACACCATTGCTTCTTTAAAATCTACGAAACGAGGTGGATGTGGCCTTGATTTATCATCTCATCTCAGAAATAGCATCTCTGACAGAGAGTCAGCATTGATTTTTGTGCTCAAGCCCTGTAGTGGGATTTGAATCCAGAATCTTATGATTAAGATCAAGCCAGAGTGCAACTCACTGAGCCACAATTGACATTCAAGCTACAACCAAACTACAAGAACAATTTTCATTTTTATTCAAGAGTTGATCAGACCCCTGTAGTATTCAGAGATATACAATTTTTTGGAAGAAACCGCGTGATCTTCAGGAGTTAGATTTTACATTTTGAAAGAGATAATTAGCCTTGAGGAGTTAACAGAACATATACCATGCCTTTCATTTGAGATCATAAGCTATAATTCCTGCTGAGAAAGAGAGTATCAAGGAGTATATTATCATCATTTTGTTTTTAATTATAGAAACCCTATAGTGTGGAAACAGGCCCTTAGGCCCAACAAGTCCATACTGACCCTCTGAAGAGCATCCCACCCAAACCCAATCCACTATATTTACCCCTGACTGATGCACCTAACCTACATATCCCTGAACACCAAGGGTAACTTACCATGGCCAATTCACCTATTCTGCACATTTTTGGATTATTCGAGGAAACTGGGAAGACCTGCAGGAAACCCACACAGATACGGGGAGAAGGTGCAAACTCTATACAGACAGCCACCTGAAGCTGGAATGGAACCCAGGTCCCTGGCATTGTGAGGCAGCAGTGCTAACCACTGAGCCATCATGCCACCCATTGAAAGCAGTGTTTAATCAGTTTTCAAAATATCTTCCCTCCAAAAGAAAAACAAATATTAAAGAGAAAAGAAAGAGTGTCAGCTTTAACTACTATTTTTGATGCATACAAAAGGGTTGAAGTGGTATCTTTATTGTACTATAAGGCATGAGTCACTTCTATGCCTGGGTTTTTTTGGGTGTCTATTGTACTCCTTCCTATAGTTTTGATCAGAATCTAGATTTACATTTTTACTCTTAGAATAAACAGGACATCTGATTCATTCCACATAAAACTCTCCTCCTACCTCTCTTTGCTTCACCCTATCAACATATCTTTTGATTGCTTTCTTCCTCATATTTATATTGCTTTCCCTTAAATATATCTAACATCTTTACCAATATTAATGACTTAGATGAAGGAACTGTGTAGCATGTCCAAATGTGTTGTTGGTACAGTTACACATTAGATCTTAAATGGATTTGACAAGATAGATGCTGAAAGTGTATGTTTTCCCCAGTGAGGAAGGCCATACTGAGGAACCAGCATAAAAATCAGGGATAAGATATGCTGACAGGGTTAGGCAAAGAGTTGTAGGAGTTGGCTTTTATGTAGAATAAAAGGAATGAATAAAGTAAAAATCAGGGATCTCCCTTTGATGCAGAGATGAGGCAGAGTACTTTTCACTCAGAGAGTTTATAATTCTTTACCCAAGAGACCAGTTGAGGTTGGCTGCAGAATATTTTTGAGGCAGTGGTACATAAATTCTTGACCAGCAAAAAGGAAGCCAAAGGGAGCTAGTAGTGGTCAGGAGAAATATGAATTGAGGAAAGAATCAGATTTGTCATGAACCGAATTGAATGGTGGATTGGGCTTGAGAGCTGAATGGCCTACTCCTGCTCCTAATTTGTATGTTCAGATAAAGGTGGCAGAGTGAATGATGCAGGGAATTCAAATTAGTTACAGAGGAATGTGGACAAGAACATGCTGGATGGAAGACGACACGGCAAAGTGTGAAGTTTTCAATCTGCTGGGAAAAATCATAATGTTAAATGTTTTTGGAGTGGAGATTGTGATGATGTTGCTCCTTTAACAAGGTTATGCTGTCCTCTTTTTTTCCCAGAGAGTCCGTAAACGACATAGACTCCAAATGTCTAAGTTGAAGGGTTTTAGGACCAATTTGATTATAGCTACTGCCTCGGGCAAAAGGTTTTTAAGTTTAAAAAAAAACACAACTGTGCAATAAAAGGGGAGTGGCCAGTTCTCTCAGCTTATCCTTTCTCTGGTTTGGTTTTATTGGCGGTCTGGCCATTCACCAACAGCAGTCAGGCAGTTCTGAAGCTGCTGGACCCAAAGAATCAGGTCCAGGCTGATTCTCCTCTCTCTCTGACTTCTCTCCTGTAAGACCCTGCGCTTGATTTTACCTTTTGTGCCAAGAGGTGTTTATGGGGATTGTTGCAAATATTTGGAATGGCATTATAAAGTTGGGATAATCTGTTGGGTCTTCAGACAGGTTAAGTTATTTGGTGTTCTGTTCATGTTTCATTTGGTAATCTTGTAAATAAAATCTGTTTTGTTTAAAACTATATGGTTTGACCAGCTGCATCCCTTCTGGAATAGCCATGATACACCTGCTTAAAACAGCAAAGTTAGGGTCTGGGCTGCCTTCTTGAAATGTTTTGTGGGGGTCTGGCCTGATTCATAACATGATGATCTGGAAAACATTTCAGTTCTAAGGAACCTTGCCGTTGTTAAAAATGAATCGCAAAGTTAGCATGTTGATACAATCAGCAATTAGGAAAGTAAAAAGCATGTTAACTCTTATTACAAAGGGATTGGCGTAAAAGTAACTAAAAGGCTTAAAATCCTATATAATGATGAAGCATTCCTGGTGTGCTGATTTGGTCACTTTACTGTATAGAATCTCTACAGTGCAGGGGCAGGCCATTCAGCCTATCAAGTCCACACCACTCCTCCGAGGAGCACCCACCCAGACCTATCACCATCCCTGTAATCTTGCATTCCACACAACCAATACACCTAGCCTGCACATCTTTGACTGTGGGAGAAAACCAGAGCGCCTGAAGGAAACCCGTATAGGCATCCATCCAAGACTGGGATCGAACCCAGGTCCCTGGTACTGAGAGTTAACAATGGTAACTGCTGTGCCACCATGCTGCCACATTATAAAAGGAACTCCAACAGCAGATTTTCACTATGGCTTGGGTAGGATGTACACTCCCCGAATACTGTGCAGGTACTCTCCAGAGAGCAATTTGAAACTCTAAATTTACTCATTGAATTTATAATACCCTCAATTCCACACAGAATCTCAATGATTCTCATATCAACCTTAGCAATCTTTTTGCACAATGTCCAATGCCTTTAAACCCTTTGAAAAACATGAAGACTATTATTTCCTCTGGTACCAAATGGCATACCTCCCCTCCTAATCTGTATGTTTTCATGTTCGTATGATTAATATAAATAAATAATCCTGAAGGCGCTCTGTGCAATTTCTTTCTTATCCTCACATGACAGATCAATTCAATCTTTTAAATAGTTAGTATTGACTGAAATAATTTTTGTCCATATTTGTGAAAGAAAAACATTGAGATTATTTTGGAAGTGAGTAGTCAATTTAAGAATACTGAGTAATGAGCAGTGAAATTGTAATGTCCATTAAGTGAATCAGAGGTGAATGTTGTAAGAAAAATGATTTTGTTAGTGTCTATTAGCTCTGCATTTGTAGCTCAGTGAATGAAATGTTTACATCTTAGGATATTCTACTTAGCACGAACGGTCAATAAAATCAATGAAGATTTGCTTTTATAGAGGAAATTTCCCAACTCGGCTTTGCAATTGGAAAGGTTGAGGAAGTTTTGGAAACTCCTGCTATGGGCAGCACCCCGATGCTATCCTGCCTCTGGGTAGATTTTTTAGGGACATGAGATTGCAACTATGAAAAGAGGCAATAGATCAATCCAATTCAGATCCCTATGCTGGAACTGCATGGGTGAAATAGCCATGGACAACAGGATGACCTGCACCATTGGCTTCATTCTGACACCCTTCTTTGGCAAGTCAATAATCTTTGTTTTGTTACGTTCTCTCAGCTTTTTACCCTGACTTCATTATTCTACTTCACCAGTTAAATGGACTGTATCTTCCCAAAATTTTCAATTTTGTGGAATTTTGTGGAAGGTTTCTGTCTGTTTCAGAGACTTATCTCAGTTTTACACTGCTCACTTTCTTAAAGGTACACCATGATATTCCCCTCAAGATATCTCACACTCACCAGCAGCAGAAATACTCATTATTACTGGGACTTTCTGGATTAACTTCTGTGGGCACCATATTTAAAGCTCAGCTCTGCAGTAGTTCAAATACTATTAGTCAGGAATAGACCTTTACAGATGCAGAATGTGAAATTGCTCCAGAGTTAGCAAAATACAAGCAAATTGGTTTGTTGGATTTGTTGACAGGGAGCTGGAGGACCTGGTTGTCAGGGTAATGGACAAGAGGCCTACCTTTTTTCCTCAAGACTAGCAGAGGAGGCCACAGGCCTTGAACCTGCCAGCCTGGTCTGACATTACCCACCGGCTCAGTACAGTATCCATGATCTGGAGAAATGCCCAGCAGACCAGGAAGAAAGTGCCTTTTGTGCACTGCAAGGGTAAGTGCCACCATTTCTCTTTAGAATCTCACATTCACCTTATCTCTTCTATTGCCCACCACCTCCAGCCAATATCTCTGGTCTACCATTCCCACTGTTGCATGTAGCATCTTCCCTCAGTGGCTCTCAACTACCCTATCCTGCCAAACTATTAATCCTTCCTGCTATTTTTACATTTTATTAATTCCTCTATCTGCACCAACACTGATAGCTGGGCCAGTTTTCTGTCATCTTGCTTAATCCATCCCTTTGAGGTATTGCAGGAGAAAATGGCCCACAATAAGGCTGAATGAACTTAGATAAATGGTGGTGTGCCCAACATCTATCTTGTTACCCATCCGGAGGAGAGAATCCATGTCTTAATGAGAGAGAAGCATGACTGCTCATGGTGATGCCAAGACCTCCATGTCCTATCAACTAAGTAAGATTCATTGTCAAATGCTGCACTGCTCTCCTATGACCACCACAGAAAATGTATATTTAGTATGTTCAAAATTCTTCCCTATTTTGCAACACCCTCTCTTTCTTATCTTCTGCAGATACCAACCTCCACCCATGAGAGACCTGGCACTCTGAATAACGTCTCCTCCATTCTCACAATATTTTCCCAACTGTCTCATTGCTCACATTTTTCAGGGCCTAGGAAAATTCAGCTCAATATCTCTCAACCTTTCTTTTATCTCTATCCATAAAGCTATAGCAGAGAAGGAGCCATTCAGCCTATCATACTTTGACTCCCAGCCCCTGTTCTTGATCTATAAACTTGTAAATTCCTTATCATCAAGAATGTGCCCAGCTCCATTTAACAATTATTCATGGAGGCAGCTCCCACTATCTTTCTGGTAGAGCATTCCTGATCTTGAAACTTGAGTGGAAAACATATTTAAATTATAATTCGTTTGGCTGTATAATTGCTTACAATGAGTCAGTGGACCTGTTCATACAAAAGACAATGGTGTGGAGGCTGGTGGTGTTGTACATTGATGGAAGTAGTGAAGCAGTGACATCTCCTTTGAAAGAATTTGAAAATAACTTTATGGTAATTCTCATCAGTGGCAAAGAAACAACACTTGCAGGGAATGAATGACTGCTATTTGTTCTTAAACAATGGAACCGGATAAATTAGTGGCAGTTCTGCAAAATCAAAGCTTTACGTAACAATCAATCATTCTCTTTTTGAATTGATCCTGCAAAGCAAATAAAACTGAGTTGTTGTAACCATTTCCTTTTCTGATACTTTTCACTTTTGGTGTGCCAATGAAAAGTAAAAGCTTCAAAATGCCATTCTCTGAAACATTGGCTTTATGTAAATGGTTTAAAATTCTTCCTTCAACTTACTTTCTGCTCATTTGATTGGCAGCCTTGGGGGTTCTTTCTCTTTACTCATTCATGGGCCTGGCTGATCCACATTATTGTCCGTCCCTAGGTACCCTTGAGAAAGCGATGGTGAAGTGCCTCCTTGAAACATATGCTGTAGGGATAACACAATGGCTTCAGGGAGGGAATTTCAGGACTTTAACCCAGCCATAATGAAGGAACTGTGATGTATTTCCAAGTCAGGATGGGGAGTGGCTTGGAGGGGAATTTGCAGGTGTTGGTGCTCCCATGTATTTTCTGCCCTTGTCCTTCTTGATTGAAATGGTTATGGGTTTGAAAGGCACTAAGGATTTTTGGCAAATTTCTGTGTCACATATCCAATGGAGACTTTACTCCCCGATTCCCACCGATTCCAGTTTAGCTAGGGCTCCTTGATGCCTCCCTTGATCAAAAGTGGCCGATATGTCAAAGGCTGTTACTTTTACCCCACCGCTCAAATTCAGATCTTATGTCCATGTTTGAATAAAGGCAGTCATGAGGTCAGGAGCTAAGTGACTCTGACAGAACAGGAAAGCGATGTAACTGAGCAGGTTACTGATGAACGAGACACTTAGGACAGCAATTGGCTGGGTTGGATTTGTCTAGCTTTTTATGTATGGACATACCTGGGCAATTTTCCACATTGTCAAGTAGATGCCAGTTTGTAACTATACCTTAAGAACTTGGCTACAGGAGCAGCAAATTCCTGAGCCCACCTTTTCAGTACTATTGCTGGAATGTTGTCAGCGCCCATAGATTTAGCAGTTTCCAGAACCTCCAGTCTTTTCTTGATATCATATGGAGTGAACTGAACTGGCTGAAGACTGGTATCAGTGATGTTGGGAGGAGACCAAGATGAAACATCCACTTGGTACTTCTGGCTGAAGATTGCTGCAAATGTTTAAGCCTTAACTTTTGCATTGATGTGTTAATCTCTTCCATCATTGACAATGCAGATATTTGTGCACCGTCCTTCTCAAGTGAGAAGTTTAATTTTTCACCACTATTCATGGCTGGATGTGTCAGGATTACAGAGCTTAGTGCTTGGTTGTGGGATTGCTTAGCTCTGACTATCACTTGCTGTTTATGCTGTTTGACATTTGATTTGATTTTGATTTTTATGTCACACATACTCAAGAACAAAAGTACTGGAGTACTGTGAAACTGTGTAATGTCACCACACAAGACACCATCTTAGGTACAAGTACTTAGGTACAGAATCTTAGAACAAGGTAGAAAGAAAGAACAAAGTTCAAAGTTAAACACTGCAGACTTTTTTTTAAGTAGAAAAAAAGAAATAAAGCTGGAAGTTCAAACATTAGGCTTTCATATGTGCGTAGCCACCATGGGACTGCAATTCAAGGAAACACCAATGCTAGAAGTCCACACAGAGGCGACACAGGACTGAGAGACTGTCACATACTGCCAAAAGACTACCATGCTGGGCTACTGAGAGATCGTCACACCAAATCAAGAGACAGCCATGCTGGGCCAAAAGTCCACCACACTGAAAGACTACCATGCTGGGTCAAAGGTCCACCTCACTGAGTCAGGAGGTCGTCACAACAAGTTGGGAAGTTGCCTTACTAAGTCTGCGCTGAGTCCTAGGCCAGACATGCAAGTAATCCTGGAGATAGTGAGGACTGCAGATGCTGGAGATCAGAGTTGATAAAGTGTAGAACTGGAAAAAGCACACAGATCAGGCAACATCTGAGGACCAGGAGAGTCAACATTTCGAGCAGGACCCTTCATCAGGACTAGAGAGGAGGTGAAGGGAGGTGAGAAATAAATAAAGGGAGGGGTTGGGGCTGGGGGAAGATAGGTGTGATGGGGATAGGTGGATGCAGGTAGGCAGTGATGGTGATCTGTAAATTGGAAGGGTGGGAAGGAAGACGGACAGCTAGGTCAGGTCAAGGAGTGGTATGGACTGGGTGGACTGGGCCTAGGATGAGGTGGGGGTTGGGGAGATTTGAAAGCTGGTGAATTCTATGTTAAGGCCATATGGTTGTAAGCTCTTGAGGCAGAAGATGAGGAGGTGTTCTACCTCCCAGCTTAGTGTGTAACCTTATTGTGACTGCGGAGGAAGCCTCGGCTGCCGCAGTGCCGCATGGATAGTCAGTTGATTGATACATTTGTTTGAATTCTGCCTCATTTAGCATAGTGATAGAGTCACATAACAAAACAAAGACCATTCTTAAGATGAAAACAAAACTTTGTCTCCACATGTACTGTGCATTGGTTACTTTTATCAATACTGTAATGGATGCATGCATCAGCAGCTGGCAGCTGAGTATAAGTTTGGTGTAGTATGTATTTCCCCCTCATGCTGGTTCCTTCACCCCCCCTGCTGCAAACTCAGTCTAGCAGCTATGTTTCTTAGGATCTGACCAGCTTGATCATTAGTGCTGCTGCTAATATGAAGTCCTCCAGTCAGAGTACATTTTGCACCCTTGCCACCCTCAGTGCTTCCTCCAAGTGCTGTTCAACATGAAAGGGTAGAGATTCATCAGCCAAGGAAGGACGGTATGTGATAATTAGCAGGAGGTTTCCTTGCTCACACTCAACCTGAGGCTATGAGACTTCATGAGATTCAGAGTCGACGTGGAGGACTCCCTGGGCAATTCCCTCCTGACTGGATATCACTATGCTACAAACTTTACTGTGTCTGTCCTGCCAACGGCTCAGGGGATGTATCAGGGATAATGGTGGTGGTATCTCTGACATTATATCTGTAAAATATGATTCTGTGAGCATGACTATATCAGGTTATTGCTTGCATAGTGTGTGAGACAGCTCTCCTAACTTTGGCACTAGCCTCCAGATTGTAAGTATGGAGGACTCTACAGGGTTCACAGGCCTGTCTTTTCTGGTGCCTAGGTCGATAGTAGGTGGATTGGTCTGGTTTTATTTCCTTGTTGAGACTTTGTAGCAATTGATACAATGGAGTGGTTTGCTGGGCTCTCTCAAGACCTGAAGCCAGATACACATGTGGACAGACCAGGTGACTATATCATAATGCATGCTGGGAGATTCATTACCTTATCGTATCCTGGGATTTGCAGTCAATAATGCTCTTGTATTTCAAACTCTGGGTCTCCAAATAAAATTGCTCATGAAAATATTTAATGAACTATGATAATTGAATGAGATTTGCAATCAATAAATTATACACACTATATTAAATACTTTGCTGTCATTATGTAGAGACTGGGAGAAAGAGGAATGGAAGTTAAAATGATTCTTAACATTTTGAATTATTTGATTGGATCTGTTCCTATCTTGTTCAACTTGCATTCTTCATTTCTCATTTCTACTAAATTCTGCTTGATTGCTGTTTGATGAATATGAAATTTGAATGACAGAAGTGAATGTTTGCTACATCGATCAACTGAATTAGAGGATAAGGCTCAAATGTGAGTTGGAACTTGTTCTGGGCATTAGGATGAAGACATGTTTATATCAGTTTTATAATAAGATGGATAGATAGATGAATATTTATGAGTGGAGTTGTCATTGCCTTAGGCAGAATCCTTTAAAGCTTTGCTACATAGATAAGAATATAATTATGAACAGATCAGATGAAAATCATCTATGAGTTTGTAATATGTAATCTGACTGAACTAGCTGCATAGGTGGGTCGTGGGAGCTGGTTTGTCAATATATTGAAATTAGTTTCATAACTGTAAGTATGTACAATATGAAAATAAAATGTGTAAGTAGTGTCCAACCTTAGGTGATCACTTTCCACACACAATGCTATCCACTTTGTACCAGAAATTATGTTCTAAGAATGAAATACTAGTGTGGTACAATAGTTTGGAATATCAGTAAAAGACTCAAGCTTTGGATACTTGTTTATTTGCCACTTGACTACCACTCATTATTCTTTTGCAATCTAACATACTGACTTAATAACAAAATATATGTGTAATATAGAATTGAACTTTGTGTTTCCATTTTAATTTTGCAAATTAATACAATACATTTTGATCCAATACGTGATTGACAATATGGCAAACAAGGTTACTGACGTATCAATTGCCTCACAACGTAAACCATTACAAACAGTGAATTTAAAAAAAAGCATTCAAGTCACATCCCATGCTATGTGATGTAAAGGCCATAACAAATAGGAACAGGAGTATATTGTTCGGCCCCTCGAGCCTTCTCTCCAATCAATAGGATAGTGGCTGATCTGACATTCCTTGCATCCATTTGCTTTCCTTTTCCCTGTAACCCTTATCAAAGATCAGCCTTCAACGTACGAAAGGACTGAGCCCTCATAGCTCTCTGTAACAATGACTTCCAAATTTCCTGAAAGGAAACTCTTTCTCATCTTAAATTGGCACCCCCTTATTCAGAGATTATGCCATCTGGTTTTAGCCTCCCCCATGAGGGGAAGTATTCTCCTAGTATTTACCCTGTCCAGCCCATTAAGAATGTTACATTTCAAGGTGATCACACTCATTCTCTAAACTCCAGTGAGTAGAATTCAACTTTTACTCAGAAGAAAATCGCTCCATATTTGGAATCATCCTAATAAAACATCTCCAATTAAAGATCTTTCCTTCAAATAAAGGGAACAAAATTGCTTACAGTACTCTAGAAGTGATCTCACCAGCACTTTGTACAGTTGCTGTAAGTTATCCTTCCTCTTATAAAAGAAAATGAAGACTGCCACTCCACCCTCCCCACAGATCTTTCACAATCACCTCCTACCTGCATCCACCTATCGCCTTCCCAGCCAACTTGCTCCAAGCCCCACCTTCTATTTATCTCCCAGCCCCCTTACCTTTCCCCACCACCCCCGCATTCCTGATGAAGGGCTTATGCCCGAAACATCAATTCTGCTGCTTTTCAGATGCTGTCTGACTGGCTATGTTTTTCTGGCGCTACACTTTTGACTTCTTTCTTCTTATAATCAAATCTCCTTGAAATAAGCCATCCTGACTACTGCTACAATTGTGCAGCAAGTTTCTTTCCACAGTTTTTCTCAGTTAAAATAATTCTCTGTCCTTTTGCTCTACCTTTCAAAATGAACATCTTCACATTTTCTCACAATGTACTTTATTTGCCAACTTCTTGCCCACTCAACTAACCTTTCAATATCTCGCCATAAACTGTTTCTATCCCTCTTGTAACTTGCCTTTCTACCTAGCTCAATGTCATGTGCAAATTTGAATACAGTACATATGCTTCCTTCCTCCAAGTCATCAATATATATGTCAAGAGTTGCAGTCCCAGCACTGATTACTGTGAAAACTCATTACAGATCACAAATCTGAAAAGTAAACCTTTATCCCCACTCATTGTTCCCTGTGCTTTCATCACTTCTCCATCCACGCTGTTGGAGACTGTGGTTGAAGTTAGCTAAAACTACAGGCAGCCATTTTAATATTAACATAAGATGGCTGAAGAGACTTGTTACAAAAACAGAGGTTGCTGGCAATGCTCAGCTGGTCTTGCACCATTTGTGAAGAGAAATCAGAGTTAATGCTTCAGGTCCAATAAACCTTCCTCAGAACTCTAATTCTTTAGGTTTTTATTTTGAAAAGAGTTGTTGTTGAACACAGCAGCTTCTGCAGTCAGTACCATGACCTTCCCCTTATAATCAAACCTCTTTCTCATGGCAACCAGGTAAGATAATGAAGTGCCTCATAGAAATCTTAGTAAAAAGAAGTGAAGGAATCTAAGTATCAAAAACATTTCTGATAAGAAAACCTTTCATGAAAAGCTTTTAGCAAGCTAATTTAAAAGTTGTTATTTGACATGGACAGAAAGGGAAATTGGGCTAACATTAACTAAGAACCTTTAAGTACAGACACCCATATTCACATATTCATGTGATAATAGTGGTAGTTTAAATTTGCAACAGTTTCTTACTGTATTAAACATTGAGAATTTAGCTGGACTCCTGTAGCCTTGGATAGAGAGACTAGTTCTGATAAGAAACTCTCTAGAAAAAATGTTGAAAGGGGCTCTTTTAACAGTTAGTTCAACAGTTGGAAAAGAGAAGATCAATGCCGAAATAATCTGAGATTTTTAAAATAAGTTGATATGTGTATATTGAAATTGTAATTACAGCTCTCAAACTCACATCATAAGATTTCACTAAATTCGGATGGATAGGCAACCTTAGGGAGTATAGAGAAGCCTCCAGCCTGCCAACAGAATGGGTTGAATAACATCAGTACTGGAGTGTTCCTGAAAGCAGGGAGACATGATATTAGGGATGCTGAACAGCAGAAAGATTGAATAATGGGGGTACATATCAGAATTGGAATGTTGTTGGGTAAGATGTATTGTGAGAGTCCAAGGATAAGTGATAAGGATGTCTACCAAATGTCATGAGATCACTGGAAGACCAGGTTTGTCCATGAAGTTGTCCATCATGGATTGTGTAAAATACAGGTTTGGATGTGTAGGTCAGAGGGGATACAGCATGCGTTGATGTCAATGTTGAATGTAATGTGCAATGTGTAAATATCCTGTGCTTTATTGAGTACCTCAGAGACCTTTCTATGGTGCATTTTAAGGAGCTCTGAATAAAAAATGATTTGTGCTGATGAACACTGGACTCAGGATTCCTCTTTAAAATCCCTCTCCAACAATGCCAATTTACTATTTCCAAAACCATGGACATTTATGACTTTTATGAAGTACCTTGTTAAACATCTTCTTGAAGTCCAAATAGAAAACATCTCAAGGTTCCCAACATTCTTATTGAGACTTCCTTGAGAATCTCTAATAAATTAGTCTGACATGATTTCCTTTCCATGAAGCCTCGCTGACTCTGCTTGATTAAATTGTATTAAATCAGTGCTCAGATAGCACTCTTGATTGTGAGTAGGTACCTAGTTGGGTTGGTACCTTGTCGCACAAGCTCTGTATGGAGTTTCCATATTCTCCCATGTCTCCCTGGGTTTCCATCAAGTGTTCTGGTTTCCCTAGTTGGACACATAATCCATAATACAGCACTTAGGGAGTGTTATGCTATTGGAGAAGGCAACTTTTAGAAATCAAAGTTCTATCTTTCCACTTCGGTAGAGGTAAAAGAACCTGTGCTGCTATTCAAAGCCTAGTATCAACCAACACTTTAACAGCAATGCAAAAATAAAGCATGTTTGATAGACCTTGCGGTGTGCAGGTTAGTTTCTTACATACAAAAGTGACTGTCAGTTTAAATATTTTTCTTTCTTTCTTCTAGAGGCTCTAAAAAAAAAGCGAAGATTAAAAAAAAGTGTAAGAAATTGTTGTCCGACATGCTGAATATTTCCAGAATGTTCTGGTTTGATTTCAGATTTCCAGTATTTTGCATCTCTCACACAATACACCACAGCATTCAACAAATTATATAGCTTCTGGTGTAACACCAATTAATTATTACAGGTGTTTCTGTTTATAGACTACAAGTGTACAGATTCTTGACACCAAATTTCTCTCAACATTGTGGCTTTGTGGTGTTCACATGTTGTTCTTGTATCTGTGTGGGTTTCTTTTGGGTGCCCTTAGTTTTCGCCTGCAGTCCAAAGATGCACAAGTTAGATAGAATGGCCAGGCTAAACATTGTCCAGTAATGTCCAGGAATGTGTAGGCTATATGGGTTAACCATGGTAAAAACCTTACATGGAGTTACAGGAATGTAGTGGTATTGGATGGGAGGCACTTTAGAAAGAAAATATGGGCAGCATGGTAGGTCAGGGATTAGCACTATGGCCTCACAGCTCCAGGGACCCAGGTTCAATTCCAGTCTTGGGTGATTGCCTGTATGAAGTTTGCATGTTCTGCTCGTGTCTGTGTGTGTTTCCACCAGGCACTCTAGTTTTGTCCCACAGTCCATTGTATGCAGGTTAGGTGGATTGGCTGTGCTAAATTGTCCTGGAGTGTCCAGGGATGTGCGGGTTAGATGGATTGGCAAATTAGCAATGGTAAGTACCGGGCTATGGCGATAAGGTGAGGAATAGGCCTTGACGAATGCTGTTTGGAGGGTCAGTGCAGACTTGATGGGCATCAACGTGGACTTCAACAATTTCCTCATTTCCCCTTCCCCCACCTCACCCTAGTTCCAAACTTCCCGCTCAGCACTGTCCTCATGACTTGTCCAGACTTGTCCTACCTGCCTATCTCTTTTTCCACCTATCTACGCCACACTCTCCTCCCTGACCTATCACCTTCATCCCCTCCCCCACTCACCTATTGTACTCTATGCTACTTTCTCCCCACTCCCACCCTCCTCTAGCTTATCTCTCCACGCTTCAGGCTCACTGCCTTTATTACTGATGAAGGGCTTTTGCCCAAAACGTCGATTTCGCTGCTTCTTGGATGCTACCTGAACTGCTGTGCTCTTCCAGCACCACTAATCCAGAATCTGGTTTCCAGCATCTGCAGTCATTGTTTTTAACCTCGTTGATGGGCTGAATGACCTCTATCTACAGTGTAGGATTCTATGATTTAATGCCATTTACTGTTACTGTTTTATTGAGTATCAAGTCTTCGTAGAAATTATTAAAAAACCTGCAAAGAGTTAACAATATGGTTTAATTTCTTTTTCGTTTCCATAAAGCTACAATCATGACAAATACTTTGTACTAAAACAAAAATTCACATTTGGAACTCTTCCATCTCTCAAAATGCAGTTGGTCATAAACACAATGACTAAAAAGGAAGCTGAAATGGAAAAAGATGCAACTTTTGTCACAATTATATTAAAGCTCTGATTAGACCATGTCTGAAATACTGTATTCATTTCAAGGCATCACACCCCAGGAAGGATATGTTGACTGTTGAGAAGGTGCAACCCAGATTCACCAATGAGCCATGAGTAAAAGAGATAGGTTTCTAACACAGATTGCATAGGCTATAGATCATGCATTTCTGTATTATTCAGGGCCTAGATTATCATAATTATGATGTGTTATGATTGAAGGAGGACTAGAGACTCCAAACTGTTTATGAGTTGGCAGTGTAGTTCATTTAGGATCCTGTCTAATTCACAAAGGTGATACTCAGAAGTGACCCATCACTCATTGTGAAACAGAGGGCAGACCCAAAGTCAACCTTCCTGACCTACCACTATTTAAAGGCCCTTAAGTGGTCTATTGATGCAGCATTTATTGACCTCTTGACACTACTGCTGCTAATAGTTCTGTTCTCGACAAAGAAACTACAAATGCTGGAATCAAAAGGTAGACAAGCAGGAGGCTGGAAGAATACAACAAGCCAGGCAACATCAGGAAGTGGAGAAATCAGTGTTTTGAGAGACAACTCCTAACGGTGACTTCTCCATCTCCTGATGCTGCCTAGCTTACTCTGTTCTTCCAGCCTCTTGCTGGTCTACCAGTAATCCTATTCCCAGCAGATGAGTGTTCTGGTACCTGCCCTGACCTGTTCCACAGAGTAGCCTGCCTGCTGCTTATGAGTGTCGGGTGACCTTGATCTGTATGAGTCTGAGAATGATTGCTCTTTTGTCATGTGGTTTTACGCCCTACCCAGATGCAAGTCCACCCTTAGGTAACTGTGTGGTACTTGCACAGTTTCCCTGTGCGGGTTTTTTTTTCCCCAGGTGCTCTGGTTTCTTCCCACAGTCCAAAGATGTGCAGGATAGATGGATTGAACATGGGAAATGCAGGGTTTCAGGGTAAGGTAGAGGGGTGGGCCTGAGCCAACTTGATGGGCTGAATGGCTTGCTTGCACTCTGTAAGGATTTAATTATTCTATCTAAATATTTGGTTTAAGACAGGCTAGTTGAGGAGAAGACAACGGTCTTTGGGCTTAAGTTTCTGTGAACTCTGTTTGTTACATATTATTACCAACTATTTCTATTGTAGTGGTAGATTATTTTATGAAATAATTTCAGGAACCTTGAGGTGCAGGTCAACAATCATTTATTGAGCCAATGTTTGGAAAGTTCACCCCAGAAAAGATTTTGAGGTAGCACTCTAACTCAATGTGGATTCATCAGATATCAATACATTGTAAGTCACATAGACAGTGCATTCCTAAGTGGTCTGTTTTAGTCAAACACCTTGTTTTTCACACATTCCAAAAGTGTGCCTGTTACCTTGGTCTCATCACTCCCTATCTTCCCAGGTACTATTCTGTCACCACTCCAAAGCTTGTGCTTCATTCCCATCCTTGACTAAAGTCTCTTACTTTTCTGTGGTATGGGGTCATTCAATTTCCAAATAAGGCCACAGGATTAATGCTGGATCAGCTATATCCTACTTACAAAGAAAGTCTACATCAACATCTGAACATGCTTATGCAGTTTAACTAATTTATCTTTTAAGTTGACTACTTTCTTGACTCAGATAAACAAAGATGAATCTCAGTGGTTTATTTGGTCCATAGCTTCAGGCAAAGGAAGCTGTCCCCAGAAATGATCCATTATAAAGTCCAATAGGTCAGCAATCAAGCATCTAAATATTGTTTGATCGTCGAACTTGCTTATTGCTAATGATGGGGCGCACCTCAGATGTGATATTATCCATCTCCACTTTGAATAAAAATCAGAAGATCCCAATCCACACAGCTTTTCTGTTGCCCAAATCTTATAGGACACCATAGGTGATTAGATTCCCTACAGTATGGAAACAGACCCTTTGGCCCAACAAGTTCATACTGACCCTCCAAAGAGTAACCCAACCAGACCCATTTCCCTACTCGAGATTTACCCCTGACTAATGTACCTAACACCATGGGCAATTTAGCATGGCCAGTTCATCTGACCTGCACATCTTTGGATTGAGGGAAATTGGAGGACCAGAAGGAAACCCACGCGGACAGTCACCCGAGGCAGGAATCAATCCCAGGTCCTTGGCACTGTGAGGCAGTAGTGCTAACCTCTGAGCATCTGTACCAGCCCATGTGAAAACTCACACGTAGCTCAGCTTTGTAATTTTAGGCATGCAGTCGGTTTCTCTTTTTCAAACTGTCCAACTATAGGATGGCCTAAAAGAAGTGAAGATAATAAAACACGTTGTAGCCAAAAAGAAGTTCTAAATTTAAAATTATTTCTTGCTGTCAAGTGTTGATGATCATTCCACTGTCCGATTAGCTACTGTATAAAAGCAGCAGATTAATGCTGATTACCAATCAGTGATCTATATGATGAATAAATTCATCCAAAAAGCCAGAAAGGAAATAATACAGTGAACAGATTTTGAGGTTCCATCACTTATCTGGCACTGTTTCATAAATGATGTGATTTTAATGAAGAACTGTCATTTTATTTTTCAGTGTATGTACAAGCAAAAAAAAAGCTATTAAGGGTCTCAATTTAAGTTGCACCTTGAGGTTATGCTATTACAGAACTTGTATTTCACAGAATCTTTCATGACCTCAAGATGTCTCAACATACTCCACAGCTAATAAGGTTTTTTGTTTGAAATGTAGTTACTGTTTGAATGTAGGAAACATAAATGTCAACTTGCATACAACAAAACCTCACAGGCAGCAATGTGATAATGACCAGGTAAGTTGTTTTGTGATGTTAATTGAGAAGTAAATATTGGTCAAGATATGGGAGAATATCTGCTGCCCTTCTTCAAAGTTTTGCTACAGGTTATTGACACCCATCTTGTGATTCCAATTTAATAAGCATCAAAAACTACTCAAGTCTCTGCAGTGAAGAATATAGTTTAAAATATTTGAATCAAAATTAATATACAATATCTACTTTACATACATATGTGAGATATAATCATAGAATCCTGGCAGCGTGGAAGCAGATCATTTGGCCCAGAGACCTCACCAACCTCTGAAGAGCATTCCCACACAGACCCACTCCATCTCTGTAACCCAGCATTTCCCACGGCTTATCCACCTGACCTGCACATCTTTGGACTGTGGGAGGAAACTGGAGCACCCGGAGGAAATCCACGCAGACATGGGGAGAATGTGCAAACTCCAAGGCTGGAATCAAACCCAGATCCCGGGTGCTGTGAGGCAGCAATGCTAACCAAGCAACAGTGAGGACTGCAGATGCTGGAAACTGGAGTCTAGATTAGTGGTGCTGGAAAAGCACAGCAGGTCAGGCAGCATCGGAGGAGCAGGAAAATTGATGTTTCAGGCAAAATCCTTTCATTAGGAATTCAATTGCTGATGAAAGGCTTTTGCCTGAAACGTCAATTTTCCTGCACCTCGGATGCTGCCTGATCTGCTGTGCTTTTCCAGCACCATTCTAATCTAGCAACTGAGCCTCACTGCTGCTTAATAATTAAGCTGTAATTTAATTGAGGGGTATATTCACATTAAATGGTCAACAAAGTAACAAAGTTAAATGTGTGTTTGAAAATGAAAATGGTAGTTAAAATTGTACAATATCATTCTGTAAGATAAGCAAGAACTTTATTCACTGAAAAATAATTATTGTAGTTCACTACTTTATATTTGTCTTGACATATTATTAGCAGGCAAGGATATAAACTGCTCTTGTGAAAATTGGCAACTGGGCCAGCATTTAAGTGCAGATTCTACAAGGTCATTGTTACAAATTAACTATTACAAAGCTGGGCAGATTGAAATAATTGTGTGCAGTTTTTCATCAGCATGCAGAGGTAATTAAAATCCCTGAATGTTTTGTGTGTAGCCAGCTGGTACTTTGGCCAAATAATGCTCAAGTACCTCAATATCTAAAGAGTCCTCTGGATATAAATAGAAAATGCTATAATTGAAACAGTAGAAGAAAATGCACATTAAAAAATAAAGAATTCTGAACAGTAGTCAGTGGTCAAGTGAAAAGTTCAAAACCAGATTCAAGGTATGGGAAACTCTTGATATTTTTACCTTGTGCATCTTAGACCATTGCCATTGCTAATGTGTTGTACACAAGCACATTTTTGTACAAAAGTTATAAGTGTGTAACAGAAATCATTTATACATTACACAAATGCTGTACTTTCATGATTTACAAATTGATTTAATTTGGTGTTCAAGCCACAGTTGAGTATAAAATAACTGCAGTTTTCACTATATAATTGTTCAAAATACCTACTGAGCTGTTTGACATTCAACACATGATAAATTAGAATTATAAAAAAAGATCTTCAATTTATTGCAGATATGGTATAAGAACTATAAATGATTTTTCTAGGAACATCAGAAGCAAGTTCTGGGAACTGTTGACAAATGATGACCCAATATCTTATTGGTGCAGACTAGTAATTGTACACAAAGTTAGCAGAGCAGGAATTTCACTGAATCCTTTCTCCTTCACGCCCAGTCTCATGTGATCCAGCATCATCTGACAACATTGATTACCACCTTATTAAAAGGTAACCCTTTAAGCCCATCCAAAACGTTGTTCAATATTGGCCTGGAGCAATTCCTAACGTTTGTCAATTAAAACAATCGCCAAAGGGCATGATAAATATTGTCAGTAATTTTGATTACTCATCTAATGGTAACAATCAGAAGTCGCTTCTAGCATCCAACTCAGTGTAAAATGCATTTTTAAAATTCTTTTGTTCAACTGGGTGAAGCCCACACAGATGCAGAACGAGCTACATTTGCTCTCAGTCAAGTATGTCATGTAGTCAGAGTTGTATAGCATGGAAACAAACCCTTTGATCCAACTCGTCCATGCTGACCAGATACCCTCAATAAACCTAGTCCTATTGCCAGCATTTGGCCCATATCCCTCTAAACATTCCTATTCAAATGCCTTTTAAATGGTGTAATTGTACCAGGCTCCACCACTTCCTCTGGCAGCTCATTCCACGCGCACACCACCTTCTGCATGAAAAAGTTGCCCCTTTAGCTCCCATTTAAATTTTACCTTAAACCTATGACCTTTGGGTTTGGACTCCCCCCAACCTGTGGAAAAGACCTTGGGTTTTCACCTATCCATGCTCCTCATGATTTTATAAACCTCTATAAAGGTCATCCGTCAGTCGTTGATGCTTCAAGGAAAATAGCTCCAGTCTTTACAGCCTCTCCCTATACCTCAAATCCTCCAACCCTGGTAACATCCTTGTAAATCTTTTCTGAACCCTTTCAAGTTTTATAACATCTTTCCGATAGCAGGGAGACCAGAACTGAAGACAGTATTCCAAAAATAGCCTAACCAATACCCTGTACAGCACCAACATGACATCCCAACTGCCATACTCAATGCACTGACCATAAAGACAAGGATACAAAATACATTCATCACTAACTTGTATTTCTGAGACTCCATTCTCAAGAAAATATGAAACTATACTCCAAGGTCTCTTTGTTCAGCAGAACTCCCTAGGACATTACCATTAGGTCCTATCCTGATCTGCCTTTCCAAAATGCAACATCTCACATTTATCTAAATTAAACTCCATTTGCCACTCCTTGGCTCATTAGCCCTTCTGAACAAGGTCCCTCTATACTCCAAGATAGTGGACAAAGGGAGTTACATGTATAATTTTGGTGTCATCTGCAAACTTACTAGCCATACCTACAACGTTCACAATATTTATATAAATGATGAAAAGCAGTGGGCCCAGCACCGATTTTGCAGTATACCACCAGTCACAGGCATCCAGTCTGAAAAGCAATCCTCTACCACCATTCTCTGGTCTTCTATCTTTAAGCAGTTTCTGAATCCAAATGGCTAATTGTCCTTGTATTCCATGTGATCTAACCTTGCTAGCCAGTCTACCATGAAGAACCTTGTTGAATGCTTTGCTAAAGTCCATATATATCACATCAACCACTCTGCCCTCATCAATCCTCTTTGTTACTTCTTCAAAAGAAAACCACAGTCAAGTTAAAGAGACATGGTTTCCAACAAACAAAGCCATATTGACTATCCCTAATCAGTTCTTGCCTTTCTAAATAATGTAAATCCTATCCGTCAGGATCCCCTTCAAAACTTTACCCACCACCAATGTCAGGCTCACCTGTCTAAAGTTCCCTGACTTTTCCTTACCACTTTCTTAAATAGTGGCACCATGTTAGCCAACCTCTAGTCTTCCAGAGTCTCTCTGTGGCTATCAGAAAGAGACCCAGCAATCAGTTCCCTAACTTCTCACAGAGTTTTAGGGTACATCTAATCAGGTCCTGGAGATTTATCCATCTTTATGCATTTTAAAACATAGAACACCTCCTCCTCCAAAATACAGACATTTTTCATGAAGTAGCTATTTAATTTCCCAAGTTCTCAAACTTCCATATCCTTCTCTAGTCTCCATTTGTACTTTCTGAGGTAACCTTCTTCGCTATCCACAACAGATTCAATTTTGGAGTCAGCTGCAAACTTATTAACTATAGCTCCAATGTTCACATCCAAATCATTTATATAAATGACAAAAAACAATGGATCCAGCACCAATTCTTGTGGCACTCCACTGGTCACAGACCTCCAGTCTGAAAGGCAACCCTCCACCACCACCCTCTGTCTTCTACCTTCGAACAAGTTATGTATCCAAATGGCTAGTTCTCCCTGTATTCCATATGATCTAACCTTACTAATCATTCTATCATGAAGAATCTTGTCAAACAACTTACTGAAGTCCATGTAGATCATGTCCACCTCTCTGCCCTCATCAATCCACTTTGTTACTTTTTCAAAAAACTCAATCAAGTTTGTGAGACACACACAAAGCCATGTTGACTGTCCAGAATCAATCCTTGCCTTTCCAAAAACATGTAAACCCTGTCCCTTAGGATTTCCTCCAACACATTTCCCATCACTGATGTCAGGCTCACTGGCTTTTCCTTAGTCTTTTTCTTAAACAGTGGCACCACGAAAGCCAACCTCCAGCCTTCCAGCACCTCATCCGTGACTTTCAATGATCCAAATTTCTCAGCAAGGGGGACAATCACTTCCCTAGCTTCCCACAGTGTTCTAAGGTACACCTGATCAAGTTCTGGGATTTATCCACCTTTGTGAGTTTAAAACATCCAGCACCTTCTCCTCTGTAACATGGACATCTCTCAAGATGTTTCCAAATATTTCCCCACATTCTATATCTTCTATGTCCTTCTCTACATTAAGCATAGATGCAAAATACTAATTTAGTATTCCCCCCATCTCCTGCGGTTCCACACACGGGTTGCCTTGCTGATCTTTGAGGGGTGCAAAGTGTGGTACTGGAAAAGCACAGCCGGGCACATCTGAGGACCAATAGAGTTGATGTTTCAAGCATGACCTCTTCATCAGAAACGTGATGATATTCCTTTATACTCTTCTAGGGATTCACTCAATTGCTGCTATCTACATTTCACATATGCTTCTTTCTTTTTCTTGACCAAAAGCTCAATTTCTGTAGACATTCAGCATTCCCTACATCCACCAGCCTTGCCTTCCACCATAACATGTTCATACTGTCTCTGTACTCTCGTTATCTCATTTTTGAAGGTTTCCCCATTTTCCAGCCATCCTTTTACCTGCTCCCAATTAACTTTTGAAAGTTTTGTCTAATGCTGTCCAGAAAGGTCTGCCTCCAATTTAGAACTTTAACTTTTAGATCCATTCTATCATTTTCCATCACTATTTTAAAACTACCAGAATTATGGTCACAAACCTCAAAGTGCTCCCCCACTGACACATCAGACACATGGTAGATCAAGTTTTGCTCCTTCTAAGAAGGTATATCCACATACTAAGTCAGAAAATTTTCTTGTGAACACTTAAATTCTTCTCCATCCAAGCTCTTAACATTATGGCAGTTCCAGTCTATGTTTGAAAAGTTAAAGTCTCCTACCAGATAACAGATTTCCTTAGAAATTTGCTTCTCAATTTCCCACTGTCTGTTGGGGGTCTATAGTACAAGCCCAAAAAGCTGATCATCCCTTTCTTATTTCTCAGTTCCACTCAAGTAACCTCTCTGTACTCCGAGGAACATCCTCCCTAAGTACAGCTGCATGTTATGTTATCTCTAATCAAAAACACCACTTCCCCTCCTCTCTTGTTCCCTTTTCTACCCTTCCTTTAGCATTGATACCCTGTACATTTAACTGCCAGTCCTGTCCATTCCTGAGCCACATTTCTGTAATTGCTATGATATCCCAGTCCCATGTTCATAACCATGCCCTGGGTTCATCGGCCTTCCCTGTTCGGCCTCTTGCATTGAAATAAAAGCAGTTTAATTTATCAGTTATCTTGTTCTCAGCTTCATTCCAAATTTCCCTGATTGTCTGATTTGGTCCTTTTCCCAACCAGTCTCATTATCTCCATGGGTCCCACTCCTCCCAACCCCCTTACTAACTTAAATCCTCTCGAGCAGCTTCAGTAAATCTCCCCACCAGTATATTAATCCTCTTCCAAGTTAGGTGTAATCTGTTCTTCTTATACAAGTCAATTCTGTTGCAGAAGAGATTCCAATGATCCAAAATGTGAATCTTTCTCCCCTACACCAGCTCCTCAACTAAGAATTCTATCCTCCTATTCCTACTCTTATTAGCTCATGCCACTGGGAGTAATCCAGATATTGCTAAACTGGAGGTCTGCTTTTTAACCTCTTGCCTAACTTCCTATATTATCTCCAGAGAATTTCCTCCTTTTCTCTTCTTATGTTGTTATTTCCAATGTGTACAACTACCTCCTGCTTGTCCGACTCCCTTTTGAGAATATTCTGCACTCTCTCCAAGATATCCTTGATCCTGGTACTAGGGGGGCAACACCCCATTCTGATTTCTCACTGTCGACTGTAGAAACATCTGTCTGTGCATCTGACCAGAGAGTCCCCTGTCATTACATTAGCCAAGTTTCTGTTACCAAGACTGGCTCTATCAGTGCTACATTCCCCTGAGAGTCCCTCATCCCTGATATTTTCCACAACAGCATACTTTTTTGACATGGGCATAGCAACAAGAGACTCCTGCACTAACTGCCTCCCTCTCCTACCTTTTCTGGAGGTCTCTTTGGTTTATTTCCCTTCTTGCAACTGCCATCCATCACATCCACTGGCTCATGTAAATTCCTCATTTCACGAACTGCTGCGCCAATGACCCAGGGAGGCAACACACCATTTTGATAGCTCGTTGTCAGCCGCACAAAGGTCTGCCTGTGCCTCTGCAGACATAATGATCAGTAACGTGGAAACTCTCCCTCATCTCCCTAAATATGACAGGAAGAGGGCCCATTTTGTGTATGCTCCCCAACTCAATAAGATCGTGATTGATTTGTTTTTGCTTTGAATTCCACTTGCCCATCTACCCTCAATAATCTTAGTGCTTGTTCAGTAAGGGAATCAATACACTTTCACCTTGAAAATATTTAATGACTCTACTTCCACTGCTTTCTGAGGCAGTTCTAAAGTTGCACATCCCCTGAGATAATATTTCTTCTCTTCCCTGTTCTTAAAGGGAAACCACTAATTTTTAAAACAATGCCTCCCAGTTTTGAATGGCCTTTCCACATCCATCAAGTGAAGACTGTACTTATAATATTGTGTGCAATTCTGGTCTCCCTGCAATAGGAAGGATGTTGTGAAACTTGAAAGGGTTCAGTAAAGATTTACAAGGATATTACGAGTTTGGAGGGTTTAAGCGATAGGGAGATGCTGTCTAGGTGCTGGGCTATTTTCCTTGGAGCATCAGAGGTTGAGGGGTGACTTTATAGAAGTTTATAAAATCATGAGGGACATAGTTAGGGTAAATAGACATGGTCTTTTCCCCAGGGTGGGGCATTGGTTTAAGGTGAAAAGGGAAAGATTGCAAAGGGACCTAAGGGGCAATATGTGGAATGAGGTGCCAGAGTAGTGATAACAGTCTGGTACAATTACAACATTTAAAAGGATGGGTATATGAATAGGAAAGATTTAGAGGGATATGGACCAAATGCTGACAAGTGGAACTAGATTTATTTAGGATACCTGGTCAACATGGACAAGTTGGATCAAAGGGTCTGTTTATGTGCTATACGTCGCTATAACTCTAAGAGCATATTGCCCTAAGGACACCTTTGCAGCTTAACAATCCACAGACCCAGAAAATAATCCAGTTATACTTCTCTAAAACACAGATCCGTGCTAACTTAATACCTATGTTTTATATTTTTAAAGTTTAATCAAGAGACAGATCTCAATACAACACAATTTTTTAAAAAAACTACTCACTATTGTAGATTTACAAAAACAAACACTGTAAAGGTTACACTGTAAAAATACCACTTACCTGCTCCCTTGCTGGGAGCTCCCCCACACAGGTTTCTCCAAGGTCAGCTGTAAATTTAAATTTATTTTTCTTAGAACAAACTTCCATGTCCAGAGATACTTGAAACTAGAGAACAGATTCAGTTAGCTGTGCAGGTTACAGTTGGGACACACTGTTGTACAAGTTAACTGCTTAGGAAGACAGCTGTGCACGTTCACTGCCCATTATTCCACATGGTCACTACCCTTATCTCTCTTCCTGCATTTTAAAGTGTTTTTTTTTAATTTATTTTTTCCAAAAGTTCCAAAACAATGCAACAACTTATATAACAGTAATTACTGCTTCTTGAATGCAAGGAAATCAGCTCCTCAAAAAAGGAGCAGCTCTTACAACCACAACTTTTTCCCCATTCTCTATCTCGGATTACCCAGAATCCTTCCTGTCTTGATTTCAAGCTTCTCATTTTCATTTGCAATTGGCCTTATATCTCCCTAGCTCTGTAACGTTTCCCAAGCAGGACAATTTGCTAACTCCTTTGAGCAATTCAATTGCTTAATCTTGTACTATTATTGGTTTTTGATTTGATGAAGAAAATGTAAATGGCTTAAGTAATTGGTGTTGAATGTTTTTTTCCAAGTTATCCCATTTTTTAAATCAAATCAAAGTTTTGGGGCAATATATCATAGACTTAGAGGGGGTTTCTAAAATCCTGAGGGGCATAGATAAGGTAAATAGACAAGGTATTTTCCCTGGGGCAGGCAAGTCTAGAACTAGAAGGCATAGGTTTGGGGTGAAAGGGGAAAAATTTAAAAGGGATCTAAGGGGCAATGTTTACACACACAGGGTGGTGTCTGTATGAAATGAGCTGCTAGAGGAAGTGGTTCAGACTGGTATAATTATAACATTTAAAAGGCATCTGAATAGGTATATGAATGGGAAGGGTTTGGAGGGATATGGACCAAGTGCTGATGAATGATATTAGATTAGATTAAGGTATCTGATTGGCATGGACAAGTTGAATCAAAGGGTCTGTTTACTTGCTGTATATCTCTCGGACTCTATCTATGATTCAAAGAAATAACAATTATTTCCACCCAAAAGTTTGCCCAAACTTTAATAATTTTACCACAAGTAGTTCACCTCATTCAATTTCCTTTCAACTTGATAAGATTCACTAAACCTTGCTTTTAAATGTTCACCTATCACTGGAACTAACACTAATACCTTATCCCTGATTTCTTGTCTGCTTCTTGTTTCATTGTATGCTGTGATACTTTTAACTTTAGCCAATTACCCAACTCTGTTCAATCGTTCCCTAAAACTTGACAGTGTCCAAATATGTGGTCTCTGAATTCTGCCTTACCAATTTCTCCTTAATCAAGCTTAATGGATCTCTCACTGTGTCTCTTAATATCATAACCTCCTTATCTGCTGCTCCTGCAAGTAAACTTCACCTTCACAGGCATATGGTTTATGAAGATCTGGCACTTCCTCCTTAACCAACCTCCAACCAGTTTGTACATTCTGGTGCACCTTTCTAGCCTCCACTTTGTTTTCTATTACCACTCCAACAATATTCACTGGCTTATCCTGTTTTCCTACATCTAACTTCCTCCTGCTTCTCCTAACCACCAACACTGTGATTTCGTATGGCCTACTTTATTGCAATGAAAACTCCGGAGCTTTTTAACTTCTCTGTCCCCTTCACAGGTTTCCTTTTTACCCTGTGGTAAGTTATCCTTATGATCTTCACTGAGATCTGCCTTCCCTTTCCACGTGAAGATTTCTCTTTGCCCAAATATCTATCCCTAGTGGATTGAAATTGATTCTGGAAGTCAGACTTGGCTTTATGGACCAACTCATAATCATCAGCCATTTCAGCTGCAAATCTTGCCATTTTAACTCTCTGCTCTTCCACATGAATTCTCACTATTTCAGGAAGTGAACTTTTGAACTCCTCCAAAATAATTATTTCTCTAAGAGCATTGTAGGTTTGCTCTATTTTTAATGCCCTTCTCCACCTATCAAAATTACTTTGTTTGATCATTTCAAACTCAATATAGATTTGACAAGGGTCCCTCCTTTGTTTCCTGAAATGTTGTCTGTAAGGCTTCTGGTGCAAGCTCATATGCACTTAGCATAGCAAATTGCTTTCTTCACCTCCCCATACGCCGCAGATACCTCCTCTGATAGTGAAGTGAATACCGCACTAGCTCTCCCTCCAACTTTTGTTTGGATCAACAAAACCCACATGGTCACTGGCCACCACATTTACTTAGCCACTTTTTAAATGAGATGAAAAAGGCTTCCACATCCTTCTCATCAAATTTAGGCAACACGTGAATATTTAAACAGATCCTCACCAGGCCTTTGGCTACCATGGTTTGCTCATCCTCACCCTCTTCCTCACTAAGATTACCTTCAGCCTTCATCTTCATACTTTTAAACTGACTTTCCTGTCTAAGTGCCAATTTCTGAAACTCAAATTCCCTGTCTTTCTTCCTTTCCTCTCTCTCCTTTTCTCTCTCTTCTCTCTTTTTCCTTTTCTCTCTTCTCTCTCTCTTTCCTTTTTTCTGTCTTCTCTCTCCTTCTTTCTCTCTCCTTATCTCTTTCCTCTGCTTTTAATTGTAATTCAAACTCTTTCATTTCTGTTGCCCTTTCCTTGTCTTTTGCCTCTCACTCAAGCTGCTTCATTTTCAATTGAATTTTAGCCATCTCTAAAGATTCTGATGGCCTTACCAGCAAATGTAAATGGTGAGCTATTGCTGTAATTATATCTCCTTTCCTCACAGAAAGAGTCAGCTCCCAATCCAAATTGCCTGCTAATTGCAGCAAGGTAAAAACAATGACTGCAGATGCTGGAAACCAGATTCTGAATTAGTGGTGCTGGAAGAGCAGCAGTTTGACCTTAATTACCTGTTGTAAAACCCCCAAGGTCACTTCTTCCATCACCAGAAAACTCTTGATGACTGAAAGATGCATTGCTATTCCAAACACGGTTTAAACCAACTGAATTCAACACCCAGAAAAAAAAAACACTTAGTTTTAATCAAAACAGAATTTATTTACAAGATTACTGAATGAAACACAAACAACAGAAATCAGAATACCGAATAACTTAACCTCTCTGAAAACCCAACAAATCATCCCAACGTAATGATGCTGTTCCAAATATTTGCATTAAACCCTATAAACACCCCTTGGCATAAAAGGTAAAATCAAATACAGGAGAGAAGTCAGAGAGAGAGTACCAGCCTGGACTTGATTCTTTGGGTCCAGCAGCATTTTTCCCCACTGCTGCTAAAGACCAAACCAGAGAAAAGCTAAGCTGGGAGAACTGGCTACTCCCCTTTCATTGTGTAAGTGTTCCTTTCTAAAACTTGAAAACCTTCTGCCTGAGGCAGTATCTGTTAGCTATTATCAAATTGGCCCTAAAATCCTTCAACCCCCAGACATTTTGGAGTCTGTATTGTTTATGACCTCTCTGAAAAAAAAAGTCAAGGACTGCATAACCTTGTTAAAGGAGCAGCTCCATCCCACACTCCACTAGCTACAGTTTGCCAGCTAAAAATACATTAATCTGTATTCTCTGCCTCCTTTTGGCTAATTGATTTAACATTTCAGTGTTAAATATGTTGCCTATTTGAAACCACAAGTTCTTATTTTATAAAGTACCCTTCATGTGGCACCTTATTGAAGGCCTGCTAAAAGTCCTGGTATGCCACATCTGAGATGGAATGGAACCATTTCAGGTTCTCATTTATCTATCTTACTTGTTACTTCCTCAAAGAAAGGAGCTCCTGAACATCTTTCACATTTGACAGACAGGATTGAAACCATATATCCATCCTAGCAATTGAATAAATGAATTGATGAGTGAATTAATTTCAATCAAATGAATGCAGATCACATAACTGTAAGTATTTGTTGGGATATGCTCAAAATTCATCAGTCAGTGACCAGGTTGAAAAATAAACTGACTCAGAGAAAATAGCATGTCAACCAGTGCCAGATATTTCCTGATATTCCAATAAAAAAATTGTATCAATCGATTTTATTTTACTTTCCATTTCCTCATTACAGAGGTTATTATGTTCAGAATTTGATACCAATTAATTCTGTTTGTGTTTTGTTGATCTTCTTTGAGTCTTACTACACACTAATTCCCACTCCAATCAAAATATGTTGATTTAATGTTCAAACCACTAGAGCAAATCATTCAGAAACTGATTAAATCAGAGGAATAAGTAGAAAGGAATGAAAGAAAGCATTGTGCAATTCTGAATTATTTTTAGAGTAGGTGGAATCACCTACATTAAGCAACAGTACAAAGCATGCTCTCTAGAGGACGAGAGATGAGCACACATAAATCAGGTTTCAGCTACAAGCAGTTATGAAATTCAAAGGCTCCACCCCAGTTTAAATACAAAATAAAAATTTAAATTATCATGAACTCTCATCCCTGCAGGAAATGAAGAGAATGTAGTTCAGCCCCACAACACAAATAAGACAGATTCTCATAAAGGACAACATTAGTTCCGTGTGAATAACACTCTATCTTTAGAAATGGCATGTATCATATCACACACATAAATTCTGAATTACCTAGTATAAATTAACCAGTTTGTTATCTATAAACAGGCTATCAAAACTGAGCAATTTTACATATAAGAAAAGATTGATGTCAAAAACATAGAAAATAGAAAAAACTGTCGGGCATTTACCATTCAGCAGGATCATGGCTGATCATTCAACTCAGTAGCCCATTTCCAACTTTCTCCCACTTGATCACTTTAGCCCTAAAAACTCTATATAACTCCTTTTCAAAAACATTGAGTGACTTGGGACATCATGTTACAGCTGTACACGACATTGGTAAGGCCTAATTTGGATTCTGGTCACCATGCTACAAGAAAGATGTTATTAAACTGGAAAGGGTGCAAAAAAAATTAACAATAATATTACTGAGTCTGGAAGGTTTGAGTTATAAGGAGAGGCTGGATAGGCTTGAAGATTTTTTCCTTGATGCATAGGAGGCTGAAGGGTGACCTTATATAGGTTTATAAAATCATGAGGAGCACAGATAAGTTGAATGACCAAGATCTTATTCCCATGGCAGGGGAGTCAAAAAATAGGGATCATGGGTTTAATGTGTGAGGGGAAAGATTTAAAAGGATTTGAGGGACAGCTTTTTTACACAGTGGGTGGTGCATATATAAAACAAAATATCAGTGGAAGTGGAAGTGGTGGGTACAACTATAACATTTAAAAGATTTTTTTTATAGGTGTATGGATAAGAAGGATTAAGAGGGATATGGGCCAAATGCAGGCAAATACAACTTATTCAGTTAAGAAATGGCATGGTCAAGTTAGGCAGAAAGACCTGTTTCCATGTCGCATGACTCGATGACTTGATCTCAACCACTTTGCATTGAAGAGAATTCCAAAGGCTCACCATTCTCTGGTGAAGACATTTCTCTTTGTCTAAGTCCTAAATGGCTTACTCTGTATCCTTCAATTGTGATGGCTGTTTCTGGACTCCCCTGTCATTGGCAACACCCTTCCTGTGTTTACCCTGCCTAGCCCTTTTAGAATTTTATAGATTTCTATGAAATTATCTCTCATTCACTAACTCTAATTAATATAATCCTAATGATCCAATTTCTCTTCAATATTTTACATTCTAATGGATAAAACCATCCTCAAGTCCATAGGATTTTGGTGAGTTAAATTTACATTTATCAATTATGTCACAAGCATCAATTATGTCACAAGCCACTTCTATTATGAATCAAGGATGAAGCCCATCAGTGCCTGGGCACTTGTCATCCCCCAAATCCAAACACTTGCTTACAGCCACTTCCTTGATGATTGTAATTTTCTTGAGTTCTTCCCTGTTTCCATTTCTGATGTAGATATATTTCTAAGATGTTATATTTATCCTATAAAGTGAAGGCCGATGCAAAATATCTGCTCAATTCATCTACCATGTCCTTATTATTCATTTTGGGTGGCACGGTGGCACAGTCGTTAGCACTGCTGCCTCACAGCGCCAGGGACTGGGGTTCAATTCCCGCCTCGGGCAACTGTCTGTGTGGAGTTCGCACATTCGCCCTCTGTCTGCATGGATTGGCCATACTAAATTGCCTGTAGCATTAGGTGCAGGGGTAAATGTAGGGGAATGGATCTAGGTGGGTCGGTGTGGTTTTGTTGGGCCGAAGGGCCTGTTTCCACACTGTAGGGAATCTAATCATTAATTCCCCAGACTCACTTTCCACAGGGCCAACAATTACTATGTTAATTATTTTCCACTTTAAATATCTATATTTAATCTTACTAGATGATTTTACATTTCAAGTAATTTTTTCTCATGTTTTACTTTTTTCTGTCACTCTGCTTTTTTGTACATTCTGTCTGAACTTCTGACCTGTCTTGCAACTTTGTGTAATGATATGATATTTTTAAGTTTGATACAATCTTTAACTTTTTTTTTAGTAAACCATGGATGCCACATCCTCCGCTTGAAATTTTACTTCTGGTTGGAATATATTTATTTTCTGGAGTTTGAAATTCCCTTTAAGTGTCTGCCACTGCACCGCTATTAACATAACCTAACTTGCTCAGTCACTTTAGCCAGCTCTACTTGAATACCATCACAATTCGTTTCTTAAATCTAAAATTTGGACCTAGTATTTTCTCCCTCAAACAGAATGTAAAATTCAATCCCATAATAATAACTGCTAACTAGAAATCCCTTCACAATGAGGTAATTAATCAATCCTACCTTATTGCACGATATGTGGTCTAGTATTGTGTCATTTCTGGTCAGCTCATATATGTCCTAAGAAACTATCTTGTGTACGCTTCACTGGAAGTCAAGCCCATTGTTCCTAGAGTCATGACACAGATTCAAGATTTTACTGAGTATGCAGAGTTCCCACTTTTACCTGATTTTCACACCCAGGCTGACAGAAAGTTTAAACCAGGATTCTGTACTTAAATTATTATTTATTACAAGTAAATAACATCTAGCTACAGATGGTTTTTGAGCTGATCAGAATGCTGCTTCTCAATCTTCCTTCTCTGGATGCTTTCACTGGTTCACAGCAGATGCAAAGTAACTGGTTCATGCTTATAAAAGGTCTCAATGTATTATTTTACAGCCACTACTGAAATGAAAATAAATTTGTTAAAAAAAGAATAAAATAAATTCTTCTGACTGCCAGGGACCTGGGTTCAACTCCAGCCTCAGGTCACTATCTGTGTTGATTTTGTGCATTCTTCCCATGTCTGTGTGGGTTTCCTATGGGTACTCTGGTTTCCTCCACAGTCCAAAGATGTGTAGGCTAGATGGATTGCCCATGCTAAATTGCCCCATAGTGTTTAGGGATGTGTAGGCTAGGTGCATTAGTCAGGGGAAATGTGGGGTAATGGGTCTGGGTGACATACTTTTCAGAGGGTCGGTGTGGACTTGTCGGGTCGAATGGCTTGTTTCCACGCTGTAGGGATTCCATTCAATCATCGTTGATGAGCTGTTTGACAGCTGGAGAACCAATCACATAGTTTTTGGTATCAATAACTGGTCACTAGTTAATAGACGGGTAACTACTTGCTGTTGGCTGAATCCCTATGTGGCTCCAGCTCAGCTGCAGCTTCTCCGATGAATTCTTGAACCAGTAGCTTTTTGAACAATACTTAAAATTAATGTTAGATTATTTACTTTCAAGAAATATGCAATTATCCTTCATCAATTCTTGATATTAAAACAGTTCTTTTCCCACATCAAATCAAAATTAAAAATACAGAAAACTAAAATGGCATAGCTTTTACACTCAAAATATTCTATAAACTCCTCTTCGAGGCCACCTTTGCCTATCTGATGTTTCCAGTCTTTATGCAGATTAAAATCTTCCATTATTTTTACCAGACCTTTTTGACAATCTCCCATCATTTCTTCTGTTATAATCCATTCAATTGAGTGATTATTGTTCACCACTCACCCTGTTCACCACTGCAACAAGTAAATTCTTGCCATTATCATGGAACTAACAGATGTATAAATTTGCAATAATTCATTTGATTTGTGAACTATCTAATGATGTTCCTGCCAAATTTATCATCAGGGTGTAAACTTCCACGCTAGCTCACTGCTAAAAGCGCAGAGCAAAACTCAGCTTTCACTCACACCAAATGCTAGTGCTGAGGTATCATGTGTCAATGGAGACATTCCACAGTGTAGTGCCAGCAAGACAGGACTTGGAAAACTTTCAGGCAGAAAGGACATCAACACAAACAAACTGTATTCATTGATATCAAAGAATGTTAGTCCAGGAATGAGCACATATCAGATGAACTGCCACCACAAACTTAAGTGCATGCCCTTAAAATACCAGAACAATCTAAGGAATCTGTGTGAAATGTTTGTCCAGGGACAGATAAAAGTAAAACAAACTAGAATGAACAATACATTTTGTTTATGAGTAATTTTTTTTATAATTGGGTAACATTCAGATGTAAGTGATAGTTTGTGACCTTTTTAATGCTTTTTTTTAAATTAAAAGAGCAATGTTAGGAGAAATGCGTTTGTGTTATTTTGATTTGCTGTAGTCAGTAGACCTGAATTGTAGTGACGTTTACACCAAAGTTAAGGAAATCCAGCTGGGAAGGAACAGGCTTCTTGCATTGTATAAAATCAGCGCCATCTCCATTTCGACAAAGGCTGTTGACAGCTTGCTTCTGTCTCCATGAGAAGGCATTTATTTTCAGAACAATAGCTTTCATTCCCTGTGATTTAGTTTCATAGTTTTCAACAGGGAAGTAGGACAGCAGAAAGACAGTGTCAGTGAGGGAAGTGAAATATAACCTTTGGAAAGGAGACACAGACTCTTTGGGACAGGGGAGGCAGAAGTATAAACAGAGCAATTGGGACAACGCAGAGAGATAGATCATGAGACACCTCCTCAACTAGAGTTGGAAAAGACAGGGATGTAAGATTCTTAGAATTACAGAAGTCTTGTGACGTAGTAGGAAGCTGTTCTGTTTATTGTGCCTGCGCCAGCTCTTTAAATGCATTTCAATACCTAGCGCCAATAGCCTGCTTTTTTTTTCGTACCCTTGCACGTGATTTTTATTCAAATAATCATCTAAGGCTTGAGTGCCTCAATTGACTCTGCTTTCACTACACTTCCAGGAAGCATGGAACCCTGAATTTTCCTGGAAGAGGTTCCAAGCAGACTAACACTTCTCAGCTGCATCGTATTGGAAAGTCACACAGTAGAGAATATGGCCATTCAGCTCACCATGTCTGTGAATGATCTCTCTATGACCTGTCAAATTAGGTCCACAAATCTACACTTTCTCCCTCGATGTGCATTATATTTCTCTTCATATTTCCAATTCAGTTTTAAAATTAACATTGAACCTGTTCCTAGAAAACCTTCCCATTGGTGCATATGGATTTTAGAGTAGTGGGGTTAATATCAGTAACATGTATGGTGATTACAAAAGTTGAAAATGTGGTGCTGGAGAATCAACGTTTCAAGCATAAGCTCTTCATCAGGAATGAGGCTGTGAGCCAATGGGGTGGTGAGATAAATGGGAGGGGGCTGGGGCTGAGGGGAAGGTAGTTGAGAGTGCGATAGGTAGATGGAGGTGGGGGTGAAGGTGATAGGTCAGAGAGGAGGGTGAAGCGGATAGGTGGGAAGGATGATAGGATAGGTCATGAGGGCAGTGCCAAGTTGTAAGGTTGGATCTGGGATAAGGTGAGGGAGGGGAAATGAGGAAACTGGTGAAATCCACGTTGATGCCATGGAGTTGGAGGGTCCCAAGGCAGAAGATGAGATGTTCTTCCTCCAGGCATCAGGTGGTTAGGGAGTGGCAATGGAGGAGGCCCAGGACCTACAAGACGTTGGCAGAGTGGGAGGGGGAGTTGAAGTGTTCGGCCACGGGATAGTGGGGTTGGTTGGTACAGGTATCCTGGAGATGTTCTCTGAATCTGGTGATTGCAAACACTGCTGATGTTAGAGTCATATGAGTCCATAAAAGTGTCTGAACAGAGGCAGAAGCTTTAATATCATGTAAGGAAAATTTATGGAAAGGTTAAGTTGTAAGGACCATGATCTCTATCAAACATTTGGTCGCCATAATAGTCCCAAAATCCAGAATACACAACAAATCATGGCGGAAGATGATTTTAAAAAAGGTTAAAACTATTGTGGTGAATCTTGAGGTTTAGAAGAGAAAAAGTGAAATGTTGACTTACCCAAGATGTCAGGAACTTCACAGGATTAGTAACAAAGACTCATCCAGCAGACAGCAGTGAGCAAGATCCAAAGCCAAGAGCAGCAGGACAGACTGGACAGACACTAGGTGGGCTGACAAGGAACACTAAGTGGCCTTGGAAGAAACATAGAATCCAGGTGATCATTCCTGGAAACATTCTTGGTACTAAAGGGTCACATAGGTCCAGGAAAAGGAAAGTTAGAAAAACAGGCACTGAGCTTCTTCAGGTTTGAATAAGAAAGGCTAGACATATCAGGTCAGTGCTTTACTTTACACTGTTGGTATCATCACTCATGAAGCATGAGCAAGACAAAGCATTAATGAAGCTATAATATCTTAAGGAGTGCTACCACAGGCATTCAACTCATTTTTCAATTCTCATCAGAGTTTAATTATTCCACCAGCAAAGGTGAATAAATGAAATAAGGGCCAAAGGAAAGTATAGATTCATTAATTGATGATCATTATAGTCTAACAGAGAACTGTGCTTATGAAGATTGGAAGACAGTGTTGATTTGCAGCTGGACCATTGTCGAGTTTGCAAATGAGATGTCACCAGGCATTTTGCAGGCTACGGACAATTTAACACTGGAGAAAGTAGTTCAAATCATCTGGTAGACAGAACTCAGGAAACAGAATCATGTTTTTCTTAAAAAAAAGTGATACCTCCCTGGAGGAAATTAATTGGGATGTTTGAATTTGTTGACTTGAAAAGAGCAAATGTGCAAAATCTTTAATCCACTGAAACAGGATAAAGCGCAGTAAGCATCACTTTAAAATATATCTGGTTTAGTGAAAACAGGCTACACAAATATGAAAATTATCCACAGTGGGAGGACAGCATCACAGCACCACAGCTTTAAAATCACTATAAGGCAGAAAGTGCTGGAAAAACTCAGCAGTTCTAGCAGCATCTGTGGAGAGAGGAACAAAGTTAGTATGTTGAGTTCAACATGACTTCTTCAGAAGTGAAGAATTGACTACTGAGATTCTACAGCACTTTCTGTTTTATTTCAGATTTCTAGCCTCCACAATTGTTTGCTTTCATTTTAAAGCAGTCTTTCATTTGAAAATGTAAACAACCTCCAAACAAAGAAATTGAATTCTTAAAGGAACGCCATATATGACAGTTTGAAAACCACAAGAGCAGTCAAAATCCTTCCTAGGGGATAAATGACACTGGTAACAGTTATTGGAGTGTTAAACTGGAAATGGATGTACATGCCAGAGTTTAAATTAGATACAGGAGCCATTGTTTTGACATTATCACATTAAGTAAAATGGCTCAAACAAATTAAATTCATCAATTAAATTACAAGGTTCTGCAGAAATGTAATTACAAGGTTAAGGCTGGCTCATGGTCAAGTTCAAATTGAAAGGATGAGAAATCCTAAACATCTCTATATCGTTCAGATTCAAGAATGTTCTCTGTTGAGTGGAAAGGCATGCTTAAAGCTAAGATTTGGTCTCTAAGGTTGATTGAACTGCTAATGCTGAACATACAAATACATTTCAAAGTAAGTTCCCAAAATGATTTTCAGAATTGGGCAAATTAAGGAACAAACGTCACAACATTGTTCAAAATGCTGCTAAACCGATCAGTGTATTAATGCTGAAGAAAGACTCATCTATTCTTTGACAAAACTAATAACAAAACAGAGTAGGTTCATGAACAAGATATTGTTACCACAATTGCCACAGTTATCACACTAACTAAAAGGCATTCGGGTATGGTTATGGTGCCAAAATGAAATAGCTCTAGGAGAATTTGTGTGAACTTAGCACAGTTAAACAAATCAGTGAAATTTGAACTCCATGAATAATGGATGTGTGCAGAACAAAACTAATCAAAAACATCCTGTTTTCAAAACTGGTTGGTACAGTGGATTTTGCCACTGGATGAAGAATGCAAATTTTCAGATTGCTGTCTATATTTCTCATATCACTTGATTACTATTGTTTTAACATAATATCTTTTGGAATTTAATCACTCTTGAAATCTTTCAGAGAATGATGTCCATCACGTTATAAGAAATACATGGTGTGATATGCTTCATGAATGATACACTAATATATGAATCCATAAAAGAGTAATTGTCTTCGTAATTCTATGGAATACAGGTTTATGTAAATGAAAAATGTTACTTTGCCAAAATGAGGATCAAGAGGAGTCAAACTGAACTTGAAAGATTTACTCTGTTTCTCTCTCCACAGATGTTGCCAGACCTGCTCAGCTCGGGACCCTTCAACCCCATGGTATCAATGTGGACTTCACCAGTTTCCTCATTTCCCCTCTTCCCCCCTTACCCCAGTTCCAACCTTCCAGCTCAGCACCATTGTCATGTCCTGTCCCACCTGTCAATCTTCTTTCCCACCTATCCGCTCCACCCTCCTCTCTGACATTTCACCTTTACCCCACCTCCATCCAACTACTGCACTCTCAGCTAACTTCTCCCTAGCCCCACTTCTCTCCCATTTATCTCTCCAGCCTCATTCCAGATGAAGGGCTTTTGCCCGAAACGGTAATTTTCCTGCTCCTCGGATGCTGCCTGACCTACTGTGCATTTCCAGCACCACACTAATCTTAACGTTAACCAAGTGATGTCTCAGTGAAACATACAATTTAGCTGAGTTATTTTAGGAATAAAACAGAAATCTAATCACAAAATAAATAAAGATAAAATAGAATAAGCCAAGTTATTGACTTAGAACATAAATGAAAAGAGTTTTAAACAGAGTAAAAGTGCAATCCCATCAATTCCAAAACACTTCCATATAAGTTATAAAAAATCAGAACAAATTCCTTGTACAGTACCAAAAACACCAGTTGTACAATACTCATACTAGTGTGGAGCGTGACTTCCCCTCAACCGCAACCCCTCCCATTTATCTCTCAGCCCCTGGCCCATAAGCCTCATTCCTGATGAAGGGCCTATGCCTGAAACGCTGATTCTCCCCCTCCTTGGATGCTGCCTGACCTGCTGTGCTTTTCCAGCACCACACTCTCAACTCAGACTCATGTTCCTGTCACTACACCTCAGTAAGTTTAAGTTACTTGTGACTTTAACTTTTAGACTGGAACTGCAGATAATTTCTTCCTGGAACTATTGTACACTTGGGTTTAAATGTACTCAGATTCAGGTAACCCTTGTCAGGGTTTTGTACTAATTCTATTGGTCTGAGACTAAGACTATCGCATTACTCTAATCTAGTTTCACTGTATACTTAGGAGTGCTAGTTTATACAGGCATCTTCATCAAAGGATTTCACAAAACTATTTAAAACTCAATGCAAAACTAAAAAAAAATCTCTTTAAGTAATGGGTGTAATCTAAGCCTGAACAAACTAAACCACAAAAACCTTGTGTGACTTTGAGGCCCTATTATTTAGTAGTAATGTGAGCATGTGAAAAATCATCAGATTATGTAATTAGAATACAGACCAAAACCAGAACAGACTGCAAACCACTGGCTACTCTCCTGAACATGAAATAAATAGCAAGAAGCCATTTAGCACTCAACAGCTTAGGTGAAGACTCATTACTTGCAACTCAATAACCAAATATGCACAGGAAAGGTACCAAACAACAGGAGACACACTCTCAAGAAGTTCATCAAATTAACTAAACAGGATGATTTAGACTTTATCAAAGGGGTCAAAGTCTACACATTCCCAATCGCTTAGCCCTTACCAGCTACTAAAAGAAAGCTGGAAGAGATAGGGCAAGCTCAGAATGTCCTTTAATCCAGAAATAGCTGAATTTTACCAATAATCAGTTAAGTGTCAGCTTTGGGGAGTTTCATGGAGGGTTTCCATGAGCTTTAATAATTTTACATGTTCAGCTCATTATATTTGCACAACTCTGCTATGATCCCACACTCACACTATTATGTGCTCACCAGTGGTGGAAGTGCTCATCACTGCTGGAATCTTCTGGGATTCGTACCATTAGGGACCTATTCAAAGTCCAGCTCTGCATTTGGTCAATTGCTGTCAGCCCGAATTGCCCTTCCCAGCATATATATTGGGACGGAAATAAAAAGAATACTTCTGAGAGCACAAAGGTGGTATGGCTGCCATATCATTGCAAATATAAGCTCACTATTATAAATGCAATGTTATATTACATCATCACCTGTCTGATCAATGGTCATTGAAACTGCAGCTGCAAGAATCAAGCTATCCAGGCTACAAGCCTTCGTGCAATACCATGTCATATTTCTGTTTAAGAGATTGTAACTAATGTCCAGTGTAGCATTACATCTTTTTATTATGAGTGTGTGAGCATTACATGCTGAAAAGCTTTCAAACAGTTGGAAATATTGACTTTTATTGAACAGGCTAGTGGAGAAGAAACAAACAAATGCAGCTGTAATTTCTTCAGGGAACAAAAAGAAGTCACTTGCCTTGTCAGCAAATTTCCAGTCAATGAATGATCGCTTCACTCAAATCACATCCATTACAACCGGGTGTCAATTATGTCCTTGTCTGGCTTTTTGCACTTGATGTTGCATTGTGCTATTCAGTTGAAAATGATGTTTTTCCTGCTCAGTGTCCTCATTCTCCTCTTCAGAAGACTACTGTTACTCTTCAAGATGTTCATCATCTGTTATACCCCCTCTTTGTCTGCTTCAGTAGTGCAAGGCAATCATGTAAGGATTATGCAATATATTCTACCTAAACTACACTGGAAGGACCCCCAGACTAATCCAAACATTATAATCACATCTTTAGGAGGTCTGTCGTTTTTTCCATAATGGTCCTACTAGAAGAATAGGATACATTATTATAGAATCGTAGAATTTTACAGTACAGAAGGAGGCCATTTGACACATTGTGTATAAACTGGGTCCAGAAAGAGCCACCCAGCTGGTCCCACTCTCTAGTCCTTCTCTCTGCAGCCTTCTAAATTCATCCCTTTGGAATATATATTCAGCTGTTTCGAAACCTCCTATGGAATCTACCTCCACCACTCTCCCAAGCAGTGCATTCCAAATCCTAAAGATTTTCTGAGTAAAGAAGTTTATCCTCATCTCACTCCTCTCTATCTTACTGACAATCATGAAGATATGACTGACGAATGGAAATAGAATATCCTTCCTTAACCTGTCAAAATTGTTCATAATTTTGAACAGCTCAAAAAGGTCACCTTTTAATGTTCTCTGCCCTGCTCTGATTGCTAAAGCTTGTGATCTCGGAATAATCCCCACTGTCTGCAACTGGATCTTCAGTTTCCTGATCCACAGGCCACAGTCAGTGAAGATTGGGGATAATATTTCATCCTCACGAGCACTCAACACTGGAGCCCCCCAGGGCTCAGCCCCCTACTGTACTCACTGTATACCCATGACTGTGTAGCCAAATACCAGACTACTGCCATTTACAGGTTCACTGATGACACCACCATAGTCGATTGTATCTCAGATGGCGATGAAACAGACTACAGACGGGAGGTGGAAGACCTGGAAAAATGGTGCACTGAGAAAAACCTAGGTCTCAATAATGGCAAAACCAAGAAACTCATTATTGACTTTCGGCGGGATGTTACTCATGACCCTCTACGCATTACCAGAACAGAGGTGGAACGAGTGGAGAGCGTCAAGCTCCTGGGAGTGGTCATTCAAAACAAGCTTTCTTGGACTTTTCCTGTGGATGCACTTGTTACAGAGGCCCAACAATGTCTCTTCTTCCTCAGGCAACTGGGGAAATTGGCATGACGGCGAATACCCTTGCCAACTTTTGTAGGTGCACTATCGAGAGCATTTTGTCTGGATGTAGCACTACCTGGTATGGCAACTGTACCATTCAAGATCAGAGACAGTTACAGAGAGTGGTGAACACAGCCTGGACAATCACAAAGGCCAACCTCCCATCTATAGAATCCAAAAACCAGGCCTGCTGTCAAGGAAAAGCCACCAGCATTCTCAAAGATCCAACCCACCATGGCAATGTTTTTCTACAACCTCTACCAACGGGGAGAAGGTACAGAAGCCTGAACACACACTCCAGCCAGTTTCAAAACACTTGTTAGAATACTGAATGGACTCACAAACTCTTAACATTCACCTGTACCTGTGTTTTTATTTTTGCCATTGCTTACCTATTTACTTATCTATGCTACTTAACTCTGTGATCTGCCTGTATTGCTCTCAAGTCAAAGCTTTTCACTGTGCCTCAGTACACGTAACAATAAACTCAATTCAATTCGAATCAATTCAATTCAAGGAAATCAAGCACAATCTCCCTAATCTTTCCTTGCGTCTAAAGTCCCTCATTCCTGATATCATTCTAGAAAATCTCCTTTGAATTCTCTCCAGGGCTTTAACATCCTTCCTTAAATATGGTGTCCAGAACTGAACACAATACTCCAAAGTTAGCTTGACAATGATTTGGAGAGGTGTAGCAATACTTCCTTGCTTTTAAACTGTATGCCTGTATTTATAAACTGAAGGATCTGATTAGCCTTCCTGACAACTGTTTCAACTTACTTGGCCACCCTCAGAGAGACAAGTAAGTGAACCCTGAGGTCCCTCTGTTCCTGTACTCCCCTCAACTTTGTACCATTGAGTTTGCATTGTCACTTGGTCTTTCTTCTATCAAAATGCATTAGCTCACATTTCTCTGCAATGGATTTCATCTGCCGGGTGCCTGCCCATTTGGGCCAACTTGTCAATATCCCTCTGAAGTTACTCAGCATTATCCTTAAATTCACTATTCACCCTAGTTGAGTATCATCTGCAAATTTAGAGATTTTGCTCACAACGCTCATCTCCAAATCATTTATAGAAATCAGAAAAAGCAAGACACCCAGCACCAATCATTACTTTCAACTGTCTCTACACTGAGAAATGCCATCCATATCTACCCTCTGTTTCCTATCCTTTAGCCAACTTCTAATCAATGCTGCCAAGGCTCATCAGTCCCAAGCATTTCTAATTTGCTAAGCAACCTGCCATGGGGTAATGTTTTAAATACTTTCTAAAAGTCCAAAGGTACAACATCCACAGCACTACCCTCATCTACTGCCTATGCCACCTTGTCAAACAGCTCAATTAAATTTGTCAGACCTGACCTATCCTTGAGGAAGCCATGTTAACTAGTATTAATTTATTTTCTGTAAGTGTATATTTACCTTATTCTTTGTTATGGCCTCTATCAGTTTCCCACTTCTGATATAAAGGTGGCAGGTCTGTTGTTTCCTGGGTTATCCTTTTACCCTTTCTTAAACAACGATGTCATATTTACAATCCTCCAGTACCCTGGGATTATTCCTGTGTTCAGACAGGTTTGGAAAATTTCTGTCACATCTCTGCAATTTGCTCCCTTTACTCTGTCAGCAAACTAGGATGTATCCCATCTGGACTTGATGGCTTCTCTACCTGGAGTGCTATCAGCCTTTTTAGCACTTCTTCTTTATGTATCATTACACTGTTCAGTTGCTGAACACTCATTGGAGCCATTGTCACCTCCTTCTGATTTGGAAAGGACAGAAGCAAATAATTCATTTATTATTTCTGCCATATCACTTGCTTCAGTGCACAGCTTTCCCTGTTGGTTCCTTATGGGCCCCACTCTATCCTTGACTAATCTTTTAATATTGATATGTTTGAAGAATTGTTTGTTTGTTTGTTTTAGTGCAGCCTGCTATCCTTTCTTCATACTACCTCTTGGCCTTCTTTATTTCAACATAAAACTCTCTCCTGCATTTGAGATACTCTTCCTAATTTTTATTGCTATTGTTAATCCGGTATGCATCATATGCCTCCTTTCTCTCCCCTATGTTTCTCATCAATATCCTTAGTCATCCAGGGTTTTCTAGCTTTGGATACTCCATATTTATTTCTTATGGATATCTCATTCATCTCACTTTTGTAATTCTCCCATTTTCTACTCACTGTTTGATCCAACCAAATGCATTTCCAAGCAACCTTTTCAAATTCAACTTTTAGACCCCTAAAATCTACCCATTTCAAGTCTGGGATCTTAATCATTGACTGATTTTATCGTTTTCCAAATGAATATTGAACCTTATGTTGTGATCACTATTTCCCAAAGGCTCCCCTACTCTGACATTCCCCACATGGCCTGCCTCATTTCCTAGGACCATATCCAGCACAGCTCTCTCCAATGTAGGAAGGTGATCATACTGTTCCAGGGGGTTCTCCTGCGCACAATGAAAGAATTTCTCCTTTTCCATGCCCCACATTCAATGGAAGAAATAGCATTTGGATCAGTAGACTCAGAGCCTCCGTTGCTCTTCCTTTCAGGTCTGAAATGCTTTTCAGCTATGAATTCTTGATGTGGAGTCAGTTTGGCAGCCATCTAGGATTGATGCATCTCTTCCTCCAATTTCTCTTTATCTTTGTAGTATCATGACCACAGTGGCTAGATCTTTTAGTTGTGATTCCAATGACCTTGTGGGGACCATCAGAAACAGAAAAAGGCTTCAGTAATATGAATAGTCATCATTTACATCACACACAAATGATAGGCTAGTTTTGTTGTCCATGCACTAAGACATAGAGAACTCCAACAAGAAGGCTTGTGGAATGCTTTTCCATGGACTATTAGTAGACTGGACCATATTCAAATGCCTGCAGCACAAACCATGCACTGCAAGTGCAGCAGGAGATTGTAAGTACAGTAAAATTAATGAAACTTTGCTCTCCCCACTCCCACAACCACTGACCTACATCATCTAAGAAAGAGTATGTTGATATATACTTGCAGTTCAGGGTGAAAGGAAGTTACTGCCTTGTCCTTGTGCACCCTATGAGACTGAGGAATGTCTTTGGGAATTGTGCTCCACAAGTGCCGCTTTTATATCTACCTTACAGCAATATCTATGATAATTTGTAATGATCAGTGACATGTAGCCAGGACTTGTATCTCACTTATTTGGACACCATTGCACTTCACATTCTATTACACATTTGCAATTTGGATGAAGATGGAAGGCAACACTGATTGTGCTTGTCACAGAGAGAGTTACAGGCTCATCCCAGCAATGTAGGGGATCCTCACCGCGCACCCCCCCCCCCCCAAAAAATCACGTTGCTTTCTTGCTTGTACTCTATTGACCCCATCAGTTCTGAGTTTCTACACATTTCCAACCAATTCTTTCATTTAAGTTTCAACTTCCAACATTACCCGTCCTCCAGCTTAGTCATGCCAACCAGTTTGCTGCATTGTTCCACTTTTAAAGGAAACTCGATGGTTATCACTGATGATCTCCCCTCCCATGGTAACTCCTGTCCTCCAATGCATAACCTTCTCCCATATTTATATGTTGAGTTTCCCCTCTCAGTTGGTCCTCTGCATCCCAGTATGTTGTCTCCAATCCCTACAATTGAATTGCCTAACTACCCCACCACACTGTCCCCGATAACTACTGACCTCCTTGACTTTCATTGATCCAAGTCTGATCATAACTCACCCTTTGATTGATTTAGGATGACTCAGCCAGATGAGTGACTGAGTTCCCACCATTTGTGCAGCTCCCTGACTGACATACCATTAGCTCCAAAAAGGGTTGCACTGGATCTGCAGGACTGACCATGGGTCATACTGCAGAGATATGGAGCCTCCTACTCTGACTACCTCAAGCAGAACTAACCAGGTCTAAACCCTTGGACTGAGATTGGGCGCTACTTTTGACTATGTCAGCCTCCTCTGTGTGACCACAATCCCTCTTGATGATGGAATGCTGTCTTTAACTTTGAGTCATGGCCATATCGCTGAAGCGCATGCAATGTGTTTGCTGTGTGAGGTACGTGCTGTAGATTTGACACTGATGGAACATAGTACTATAAAGTAACATATCCAGCTCCTTGATTGATCATTGCTGACAATCATGACAAATTGTTTGGTTCGTGTCTTGACTAAATAACAAGGCAAAATAGTAGCACTGTGAGCTTGTTATTTCTGAATGAAGTAGCAAAGCACAAAAATACAAAGATGCTGTGGGTATCCAAGTTAGCATAATGTGGGTAAGGTAATGAATATGATAGGATTCAAGGTTACTGATAAGGCTGATTGTTATCAGAAAATAAAAGGAAGGGACAGAGTATCATATTGCACCTAAGAAACATAGAATTGTAGGGAAATGTGTTAATAGAATAATTGTAAAGGCTTTGTAACTTCATGTACAAAACATTCAGAAGAAGGTAGATAAACCAACGATACAAATTGATTGAAATGAATATGACCTCCTAGCATTAACAGAAACCTGGTTACAAGGAGATTAAAGTTGGGAATTTAATATTCAGGGGTATTTGACTTTTCAGAAAGACAGAAGGTTTGGAAAAGTAGAAGTGTACTACTGTTTAAAGAAGCCAGTTGTGAGAGACAATTTAGACTCATATGATGTAGAGTCCATCTGGATGGAGGTGAAAAACAGCAAGGGAAAAAATGCATTGGTAAGAGTAATGTACAGACCCCAAACAGTAACCATTCTATAGGAAAGGCAATACATCAACAAATAATAGGAGTATGTAATTAGGAAATAACAATAATTATGGGTGGCTGTAATTTTCATATTGATTGGGTTAATCAAATTGGACAGAGTAGCTATGACAATGAATTCATAGAGTGTATGAGAGATAGTTTCCTTTAGCAATATGTGATGGAACCACTCAGCAGTATCTTGGATCTGGTAATGTGTAATAAGGCAGGTTTAATAAAAGACCCCCTCACAGTAAAGATCCCCTTGGAAGTAGTGATCGTAACATGATAGAATTTAATATTTAGTTTGAGAGAGAAAATCAGGATGGAAACAACAATGTTTAACATAAGTAATGGTATTGCAATGAAGTGAAGATTGTGGCCAAATGACCATGGGCCTAAAATTGGACACTCTAAATTTACCCACAAACAGAGAAATTGGGCCTGACAAAAAAATTTGCCAAACTCAAATAAACAACAGCCAGCATTTATTGGCTATAGAGGACAATGGAAACCAGGGTTGAAAAGTTTGCAAAGGCCCAGGAGGAATAAGTTATAACTAGCTCGATGGTTTGTATTAGAGAAGTATCAGTTAGATTTTCTGGCACCTTGACTTCCAGCCAGTGCCTGACAACATGCACAAAACACGTCCCTGGCATGGTAATAGGGAACAGTGATGGTGTCACCCTTTTGAATGTTTTGAATCCAACTCATGTTCCCATTAGCTAAAGGCCACAGATCACTTGGAAAGGTCTGAGGTGTGGGGGATAAAAACACACACCTGAAGGCTATGCCCTTACTGGAGATCCACAGTCAGACCATGTGGCAACCTGAGAAGACCCAGGAGAAGATCCAGCCTAACCTGCGAGACCCACCTTTGTGAAAGACAGCCAATCCTATATCAGAGAGAAAGAGATTCCAACAGCACACCTCAAACAAAACGATTGTTGCAGGTAATAAGGATAGAGCTGGATAGTAAGCAGATATTGTTAACTTTTTCCAACTCGGTGGCGGAGTAGGATGCTTCAGCTGGAGCTCGTCTACTCCATCCATTTCTTTTTCTTTTGCTTCATTATTTTTCTCTTTACTGTTTTTCTTTCTCATCTCTCTACTTTTCTTTTCATTAATCTCTTGAATTCCTGGCATCAGAGCAGTCTCGGACTCTCAGTCTCAGTGCGTCCTCTCAGCCCAGCATGACAGTCACCCTGACTGGCGTGGCGGTCTTTCGGTGGCATGTGGTGGTCTCTCAGCCCGGCAAAGTGATCTTTCCGCTTGGAGCCATAGTATCTCTACCTGGCATCACGGACTCTCAACAGCCAGACGTAGTGGACTCCCAACAGCATGTGGTGGTCTCGCGGTGCAGCGTGGAGCTCTTTCGGCGACCCGTGGCAGGCTTTAGGCTTGTGTGGGTTCAGCATGGACTTCTGACTTTGAGGTGATTCCAGAGCGGTCTCCCAGCTTCAACAGCCTCAAAGTGAAGCCAAGCAGGGTCTGGAGTCAAGGCCCGGCATTAACTGAATGCTAGGTGCTAGCAGAGACTGGGTTGGAAGAACTGTTGATCTGAACTTTTTATTTCTCTATTTTTCTATTTTCTAATTCATTCCTGCAATCTGTATGCTGGACTTTTTATTTCTTTATTTTTCTAATTTTTTTTTGCCTAAGAACTTGAACTGAAGAATCTGAACATAGGTACCTTGTACCTAAGAAGGTGCTGTAAGTTGTGGCTTGTAAACCTTTCACTATAATCATCTGAGTACATGTGATAATAAAGCTAATTCAATTTGGGAAATGCTGATATGGTGTTTTAAATCAGGAATATTTTCTTAATAAAATCAAGTTAACCACAAAATGAATTCTAGGTCCCTTTGTCCACCTCACTGACAAGAACGCCTGAGTAGAGTGTTTTTAATATGTAAACTAGTTGAAGGATAATGTTAGCTAAAGTGAACTGGGCAGATAGTTTAGCAGGAATGAAGTAATCAAGCAGTGGCAGATATTTAAGGAGGTAATTCATGACTGACAGCAAAAAAAACATTTTATTGAGGAGGAAACAGTTTATGACAGAAAGAAACCAACCTTAGCTAACCAAAAAATCTAATAAGAGTATAACATTGAAAGAAAAACACATAAGGAGGCAAAAATGATAGCCCTGAAAACTGGGATAAATTCAGAATCGAGCAAAGGAGGATGAAAAGACAATAAAGACAGGAAAAGTAAACTAGGAGGGTAGACTAGCAAGGAATATAAAATCTGATAATATGAGCTTCTTTAAATATATGAAGAGGGAGAGTTCAATGTGAAGATAGGTCACTTAGAAAATAAATCTGGGGGGATAGTTATGGGGAATGGGGAAATGGCAGAGGAGTTAAATTGATATTTTACATCAGTCTACGCTGGAAGATACTTTGAACTTCCCTTTAATACTAAAGAATACAAAGGAGGAATTAAGTACCATGGCCATCACTAGAGTCATAGCATTCGACATAGCTAATGGGGCTAAAGGCAGATAAGTATCCTTAATAGCTTGCAAACTAGGATCCTAAAAGGGGTAGCTACAGAGAGAGTGTGTATATTGATTGTCATTTTCCAAAAATCGTTGGATACTTGAGAAGTACCAGAAATTTGGAAAACTGCCTTTGTGACATCACCTATTCAAAAAGGGAAGGAAGCAAAAAGTGGATAACTATAAGCTAATTAGCCTAACTTCTACTGTTGGAAAAGTAATCAGTCATTAAGGAAGTAATAGCAAAACATTTGGAATTCATAATCTAATTAAGCAGAGTCAGAATAGCTTCGTGAAAGGGAAACCGTGTCTGACTAACTTATTGGAATGTTTTGAGGAAGTTTCAACCAGCACAGAAAGAGGGGACAACACCAGACAAATTCCAAGCTATTACCATCTCCAATAAGAGACAATCTAACCACCGCTTCTTCAATTATGTTACCATTACTGAATCAACATCCTTGGGGTTACCATTGACCAGAAAATCAACTGGACTCACCATATAAACACAGTAGCTACAGGAGCAGGCCAGAGGCTTGTTACTGTGTCAGGTAACTCACCTGCTGACTCGACAAAGCCTGTCCACTATTTACAAGGTACAAGTCTGGAGTGTGATGGAATATACCCAACTTGCATCTTGGGTGCAGATCCAACAACACTCTTGAAGCTTGACACCATCCACGATAAAGCAGCCTGCTTGATTGACATCACATCCACAAACACACAAGCCCTCCACCACTGATGCTCAATAGCAGCAGTCCATACTATCTACAAGATGCACTGCACAAATTCACAAAAAATCTTCAGCTAGCACCTTACATACCATTGACCACTTCCATCCAAAAAGATAAGGGCAGCAGATACATGGGAATACCATTACCTGCAAGTTTCCCTCCAAGCCACTCGCCATCCTGAGTTGGAAATATATCACCATTTCTTCACTGTCACTAGCTCAAAATCCTGGAATTCCCTTCCGAACAGCATTGTGGGAATTCACAACATATGGACGGCAGAAATTTGAAAATGCAGCTCACTATCACCTCCTCAAGGGCAACTAGGGACAGGCAATAAATGCTGATCAGCCAGCAATGCCCATGTTCCAAAAGTGAATTGAAATAAAATGGAGCGAGTGCCTAATGAGCAAAGGCTAAACAGGTTGAGACTGCACTCACTGCAGTTCAGAAGAATTAGATTAAACCTCATTGAGACATGTAGGACTCTTAAGGGGTTTTTCATGGTAAATGCTGAAAGGACACTTCTCCTCATGAGAGATTCTTGGATCAAATAGCATAGATTCAGAATTAGGGGTACTAATTAACCCGAGATGAGGATAATTTTTTTTCTCTCAGAGGGTTGAGTGTCTTTGGAACTCCTTGCCACAGAGAGCTGTGGCACAAACACCTGACTGTCATTGATGACTATATTGTCTTCACAAAGAGATTAGTCATACCGAGTGCACTTTGGCTTGGTGTTCTTCTAAAATGTCACCAAAGACATTTGGGGATTAGAAAGTGTTGTGAGAAGGTACGACAAGAGGTCTGGTGGCTAGGTATCAGTCATTCTGTGGAAGAAGTGCTTACTAAATGCATTTCTTGTGCCATAAACAGCTGGGCAGAAAATGAACCATTATTACATTCTTCTTTCAATCAATACAGTGAGCGCACCTGGGAATGTATTCATTTGAGTTCAAGAGAAATGTCTTCCTTACAGTTATTGATCATTGCTTAAGATGGATTGGAATTAACCACTTGTGTAGTATCACAGCATCCAGACAACTTAATCCACACACAGGGTCCAAGATACAGATAATGAACAACAATATGCAAATGAAAAAATTTAAAACTTGTGCTTAATGTGGCTTGTAGTGGACAGGCTTTGTACCTCCAATACATCAGAAAGCACACAAGTCAAGAAACACCAAGTAAAAATGTAATTCATTGTCTTGCAAGTCACCTATGTTTCATTTATTTTATGAACCAAAAGTGACAAAATAGCTTTCATGACTCATTCTTCTTTATATGGCATAATACCTTCAAAATTATAAAACAGCATATCCTTAAATTATCATGAGCTGTATATTGCTATTTTGGCCTGATATTAATTTTACCATTCAGCTTATTTTCCTTAACAAGTCATTGCTTGGAACTTCCAACTCTGCTTCATCAATCACTTCTTGGTCAGGGCCAATATTTCAACAGCCTGTTTGTTTAGTTAATTGCGACTTTGCAATGATGGGATTAAGACTGCCAAAATGTTGTGAGCCTTTTAATTTTATTGTTCATAGTTGGCATGTGACTCAGTGGTTGGCACTGCTGCCTCACAGCATCAGGGACTGGGTTCAATTCCAGACTCAGGTGACTGTCTGTGTGGAGTTTGGACATTCTCCCCACGTTTGCATGGGTTTCCTCCGGGTACTCCGGTTTCCTCCCACAGTCCAAAGATGTGCAGGTTAGGTAGATCGACATGCTAAATTGCCCACAATGTCAAGGGGTGTCTAGGTCAGATGGATTTAGACGGTGGCAGGAAACTGGAGGTCCCAGAGAAAACCCACACAGACAGAGGGGAGAACATGCAAATTCCACACAGACAGTCCCCCGAGGATGGAATCAAACCCAGGTCCCTGGTGCTGTGAGAAAGTAGCACTAACCATTGAGCCGCATATTACTGCATAGCCTGGCTCCCCAAACAAGATAACCCTTCACGTAAAGCAGCTGAAAAATTAAAGGAACGTCACATTCTTCAAAACAAGAATGACAACTGTTATAAAAGTTCTGCATACTTATCTTTTTTTCTTTTTAGCATTTAATAGCGTTATTTTTAGAAAAGACTTGCATTTATATAACACTTTACGTGACCGTAGAACCAAATTCATGACCAAAACTATTTTAAAATGCAATTAGTATTGTAATTCCAGAAATACAACTGTCGATTTGCACTTAGTGAACTCTTACAAGCAACAATACAACAATGATGACCCAGTTGTATGCTATTAAATGAAGGATAAGTACTGGACCAGTCATCATGGATTACTCCACCATTTCTCACTAAAATAATCCCACGGAATCTTTAACATCCATCTGGGGCAATGGATAGGGCCTTAACTTAACACTTCATCTGAAAAAGTGTACAACTTTCCCTCAGTACTGCACTGATGCATTAGTCCAGATTTTAATTTTTAAATCTCTGCTATGGAGTTTGAACACATAACTTTCTAAATGTGCTACCAACCAAGACACTTGCCTTCATTCTAATTTTACATTGTGTATGCACGATTACCACCAGAAATAAATGTCAGCTCAAGAATAATAGATGATTCTTATTGCAGTCAGGGTGACATTACTTTTGCTAAAATTGATTGACAGAAACTCAGACTCCATTACTTTCATTACATTTTTCAATTTTACTTTATTGCTTGAAAACAGTAATTAACTTCACCTTTTGGGACTAAAAAGAGATGTGCAATTTGAGCAATGAAAATGTCTTGCAGTCCATCAAGGGCTTAGAAATACGTAAGTAAATGATGATGCGCTAATGGAATGACATAGAGGAAATATACTCATTTCAAGATGCATTAACATTTGATCAACATGCCCAAATCAAACATTGTTAAAAGATTTCAGTCATCAACAACATCAATAGCAACAAGTTTATGACTACATTAATCCTTTTTAATTTTCTTGCTAAAGAGATTTGCAGTCATATATATTCACTTCTATAAATTGTTAACTAACTTGATGAATTATTATAATAATTTCTTTTGTGACCACTGACCTGGTTTAGATGTAATGAATTGCAAACTAACTTGACAAATTTATTTTAAAAAATGAATGAACTGAGGATGCTATAAAACAAAAAAAAACAGAAGTTGCTGGAAAAGCTCAGCAGGTCTGGCAGCACCTGTAGAGAGAAATAAAAGTTAACATTTTGAGTCCTTTCCCTGATAAATTTATAGCTTGTTAAATCAATGCATACTTTCAATAGCTTAAGAAAATAAAAACAGGACAAAGATGAGCAAAAAAAAGGGAAATTGTATGAGGTGTGATTACATTTGGAAAAAAATAGGAAATGATCTCAGTGGTATGCAATTGAAGAGTTAATACAAAATGGGAAGAGAAATGTCAAACAAGCAAGAGCTCAATTGCTGCTTAGAAATACCAATGTATACAAAATTTAAGGCAGCATGGGGTTAATTCACTACACTACAGGTGGTTAAGTAATTAAACTTTGCTCAAATTCAATTAGCCAAATGCTGTACTTCTTGTGTCATTTGTAAGTAACACAGACTAAGTAGTGCAGATTCAGTTTACTTGAAAAACTCATGCAGAGTTATTTAGCAGCTTAGACTACAACTTACAGAATCTGATAATGTATATGTCTCCGGACTTTAGCTTGCTCCTACTGGAGTGAGCATGGCACTTAGTCATGTGTCTACATCCTGATCTTTGGCTTATTGGCATAAGCTGTTTTTAAAGCAATACATCTCTTAAACTAATAACTCTCAGAAATGGTTATGTTGTACATTCTCAAGGTGTTGTACCTAAAGAACTGGATAATTTAGAAATTGGAACTGGTTAGCTTCTCCCAGGAATAGATCCCTACATCCTGATGGGTGGAGCTCATCTCATGATATGAATGAAATAATCTAGGTACTTTATTGTACCGGTCTCATCCAGGTACCATTGCCAGTAATAAAAGACTGTTGAAGGGCTGCATCACAATGCAGGAAGTGCACCATTGTGATAGGCTAATGAGTGTTAAAACTATGCTCTGCCATATAGGGTAGACTGAAAGAAACATTTTCCCTTGGTGGAGAGATCAATGACCAGGAAGCATATATTCAAGTAAGGGGCATGAGCTTTAGATGGATGGGCGGGAGAGGCAGTAAACCTCATAATGTTTAAGAAGTTTTTAGGTGTGCACTTGTGTTATCAAGGCATACAAGGCTATCAGCCAAGTTCTGAAAAATGGGATTAGAATATTTAGATATTAGCTTTTGATGAGCATAGACTAGATGTGCTAAAGGACCCTTTTCTGTGCTGTAAATTTCAATGACTGCTATTACAGTCTATTTGACTCAGTCAACACCTTTAAAGAGGTGAGGCATCCATCCAGAGCCAATAGACAATAGACAATAGGTGCAGGAGTAGGCCATTTTGTCCTTCGAGCCTGACCACCATTCATTATGATTATGGTTGATCATCCTCAATCAATATCTGCTCCTGCCTTATTTCCATAACCCTTGATTCCAGTATTCTTGAGACCTCTATCCAACTCTTTCTTAAACGAATCCAGAGACTGGGCCTCCACTGCTTTCTGGGGCAGAGCATTCCACACACCCACCACTCTATGGGTGAAGAGGTTTCTCCTCATCTCTGTAAGCCCATATTTCCCATGGCCATTCCACCTAGCCTGCACAGCCCAGGGCAATTTATCAAGGCCAATCCACCCAACCTGCACATGTTTGGACTGTGGGAGGAAACCAGAGCACCAGGCAGAAAGCCATGCAGATTCAAGGAGAACATGCAAACTCTCTCTTGACAGTCACTCAAGGCTAGAATTGAACCCAGGATCCTTGGCACTCTGAGGCAACAGTGCTAACCACTGAGCCACCATGCCACCCATCCTTTAGCAACAGAACATAAATTTAATACAGAAAACAGAAAAAAAACAAACAATGTTATAAATATTTGTAATGACTCACTAGGAGAGTACACTGGAAATCAAGCTCCACTATTCTTCTTCTTCCATAAGAACGGTCCTACAATTACAGCATCAGCCAAAAGAAAACCATTTGAATTGAACATAAGGGTGATTCCTGTTAATAATACTAGTGGGGGTCCTTTCATCTGCATGAGGGCAGTGAATAAGAATTAGCGTGAATGAGTGACAGCATTCCCTGGAATTTTGAGTTCCAAAATGGAAGAGCTGGTATCAAATTCAGTATTATATACATTTCATCATGATCCGTCTACTCTGCACACAACTGATAGACATTCACTGTGTATATGAATACCTTTACCAAAATGATGTGTTGTGTAGGGCACACTAGAACTGTCAGCACACTGTGTGCATGTCATTTTGGATGTTCAAGCTCATCTCTACCGTCCAAAAGAAAATTAATGCTATATCAGTACTATTTGTGCCTTTCAACAGGATGGGGTAGGCTGTAGCCTGCTTGTAGGGGTAGTCCAAGCACAGAACAAGAAATTGCTTAATCTTATACACCGCCCTTCTTCAAATGGTTATTTGAATGAGGACCAAAGTGAGAAGGAACCTCTTCACCCAGAGGTTTGTGAATCTGTGGACTTCCCTGTCCTGTGAAGTAGTTGAGTCTTCCTCATTGAATGTTTTTAAAGACAAAAGAGAGATAATTTTTTGAACAGGAAACGAATTAAGGTTTATGGTGAGAGGGCGGGTAGGTTGGGTTGAGGCCATGGAAAGATCAGTCATGGTCTTGTTGAATGGTGGAGTGGGCTCGAAGGGCCAGATGGCTGACTCTAGCTCCTTGTTCTTATGTAAAATGAGCAGCAGAGCACCACATTCCAAAAACAAGCTGCCATGGCTCTGATGATCAACAGATGGTAAGAAAACAGGCAGCAGCTGATGCCCCTCTGCTGGGAGACAAGCTGTTAAGTAATTATGCCACAAGCTTCGGGAGTCAGACATTAATGGAAGACCTCCTTGCCTCTCCGATGGATATGCATCCATCAGATCCTACTGAATATGCCAGATGATGAATACGATCACCTGCATCTTGAAAGACAAACAAAAATCCTCAGCTCTTCTCCCTTGATTATCTGCATCAGGTCAACGCCTCTCCTCCTCCCATAGCATCTGTGCATCCAGGAATGCACATCTCTATCTTTTTTTGTCACAAGATCAAAACCATGGCAAATGTTATAGTGAAGGGCAAAAACCAAATGTCCAAGACACAATATTCAAATCTGATGGACATTTTGTGAAACCTGCTCTCTTAAAAATACTGCTGAGGACAATGATGTGATCTACAGTATCCGAATGATCAATTCCACAGTATCCTACCATGGCTAATGGCTGATACTGTTCATACATAAGTTTTCTATCATGATAATGCAACACAATAAATCTCGCTATTAATTAAATTGTTATGAAGTTACTTTAGTAATCTGAAGCATTTGTTTCAATTTGTACTCAACAAAAGCTTTATTAGATGTAGAATTTTTAAGGATGGAAGAAATTAAGGTATGTTGCGAAAGTATGGCTGGTGTGTGTGAAAGTGTTAAGTTAATTCCAAGAGAGTAAAACATAAATCCGAGGCAAGAAGATGCTTAATGTGATGTTTTACACACAGGCTGGTAATTGTATCTAATGATATAATTGGTAGTTGGTGCCAAGACAAAACAGATAATGATGATTAAGCCAGGGAAATAGTGCAAATTCAAATGCCTGGAGTCTGTGCAATGGAATGCAATTTCTATTGAGCTACACGGTTTATTTTTGGCAAAATTTGCTTAAAACCAAAGTGAACCATGCAGAGTTTTGCTGAGTTTAGGCAGAAATTACAACCAATGCAGCGCTAGTTTTGGCAACAATTTTAATTATAAAAATAATGACACAAGAAACCAGCCCCTAAAATAAATTGGTTTCATCCCAGATTGAATTAATCACTGTTGAGCTAATTGTGTTCATTTGCACATGCTAAAATTAAGGTGAATACTTTGTGCATAGGATGCTAATGGACAGAATAGAAAAGCATACTGACCCCTGCACCCCAAAATAATTAGTAATGGTTCTGTATTGTCTTTAGAAGTAATTCTGCAGTGATTTAAAATCAGGTTACACACAGATATTGGACTAGACACTTTGAGTAAACATAAGGAGTGGAAAATTCATACTGCATGGCACCATACAACACAAACCAATGCTTCTTTCCCTGGTGGGGCTGGCAGCAATAATATTGAAGAATATCTCTCCTGTGGAACTAAAATATTCGACATACCGCTGAGCAATTTCCCTCCGAGCATAGTTATTGTTGTCAACAAATTTTCAGCTGTGTTAATCAAACTGCAGCAAGATGCTACATATATTAAATAATATATTATTACCTTTGCAGACAACACTTCAAAGTCCAGGTTTATGAATGGACACAGTGAATCAGAAATGCACAAATGACAGAATGATTTGTAAAAATGTACGTTTTCTGTAACCACCAGTAAGATGAGGCTGACCTCATCTGAGAAATTGGGTTTGCTGCTTTTTTCCGTCATGGGATGTGGGTGTCACTGCCAGGCTATCATTTATTGCCCATTCCTAATTGACCTGGAGAAGGTGGTGGTGAGCTGCCATCTTTAACTACTGAAGTTCATGTGCTGTAGCTAGACCCTCAATACCACTAGGGAGCGAGTTCTGGGATTTTGATTCAGTGACACTGAAGGAATCCGTCTAAATCAGGAGTGGAATTGTTTGGAGTGGATCGTGCAGGCGGTGGTATTCCCTTGTATCTGCAGACTCTGTCCTCCTAGATAGTAGAGGTTGTGGATTAGAAGGTGCTGCCCAAGGAGCGTTGGAGAGTAACTGCAGTATATTTTGCAGATGGCTCTTTGACAACTCTCATTCGGGAATGCAACATCGCACAGCCATCTCATCCTCACAAACTATTAACTCAACCTGCACATTTCCCTATCATTGCAAGAAGAATTCTCTCACAACAGTGCCAAGAGTGCCAAGACTAGGGGTGAGATGATGATGTTAGGCTTCTCACCCCATATCAGAAGAAAATATTACACGTGGCTAGAGAACAGCATGACTGTTCACTTGGAAATTCAGACCTCACTTACCACTCAGGAGAAAGTGAGCACTACAGATGCTGGAAATCAGAGTCGAAGAGTATGGTGCTGGAAAAGCACAGCGAGTCAGGCAGCATCAGAGGGGCAGGAGAGTTGATGTTTCGAGCAAAAGCTCTTCATCACAAATGTGGGGTGCAGGGCCCAAGGGGGCTGAGACATAAATGGGAGAGGGGTCGGGCTGAGGAGAAGGTAGCTGGGAATAAGATATATAGATGAAGGTGGGGGGTGATGGTAATAGGTCGGAGAGGAGGGTGGAGTGGATAGGTGGGAAAGAAGATGGACAGGTAGGACAGTTCAAGACGATGGTGCCAAGTTGGATCTGGGATAAGGTGGGGGGAAGGGAGATGAGGAAACTGGTGAAATCAATATTGATTTCGTGTGTTTGTGACCTTGGATGAAGGTGAGGGGGGAGGTGTTGTCGCAGGTTTTACACCTCTTACAGTGGTAAGGGGAGGATGCTGGGAGTGGAAGGTGGATTTCTGGGGGTCATGGATCTAACAAGGGAGTTGCAGAGGGAATGGTCTCTGTGGAATGCAGATAGGTGTGGGGAGGGAAACATATCTCTGATGGTGAGGTCTGTTTGTCTGTGGCAGAAATAGAGGAGGATGATGCGTTGGGTCCGGAGGTTGGTGGGTGGAAGGTGAGGACCAGGGGGTTCCTGTCCTTGTTGCAATTGGAGGGGTGGGATTTGAAGGTGGAGGTGCGGAAAGTGGAGGAGATGCACTGGAGGGCCTTATTGACCACGCTTTTACAGGAGGTAGGATGGGAGGAGGTGTAGTCCAGGTAGCTGTGGGCGTCGCTGGGTTTGAAGTTGATGTCTGTGTTGAGTTGTTCACCAGAAACGGAGATAGAGTGGTCCAGGAAGGGGAGGGAGGTGTCTGAGATGGTCTAGGTGAACTTGAGGTCAGGGTGGAAAGTATTTGCGAAGTTGATGACCTTTCAACCTCCTCACGGGAGCACAAGGTGGTGCCAATACCATCATCGATTTCACCAGTACCCTCATCTCCCTTCCCCCCACCTTATTCCAGATCCAACCCTCCAACTTAGCACTGCCATCGTGAACTGTCCTACCTGTCCATCTTCTTTCCCACCTATCTGCTCCACTCTCCATTCTGAACTATCACCATCACTCCCCACCTTCATCTACCTACCACCTCCCCTTCCCCCACCCCCCACCCCGATTTATCTCTCAGCTCCCTTGGACCTCCCCCACATTCCTGATGAAGAGCTCATGCTTGAAACATCGATTCTCCTGCTCCTCGGGTGCTGCCTGACCTAATGTGCTTTTCCAGCGCCACACTTCTTGACTCAATTACCATCCAACCATATACACTTTACTGTCTCTGCCACTGTCCCATTAACATCAGTGTGACCTCATTCTTAGCTGAAAAATTTTTTCAACTCTTTCTCATAACTAATTCTTTTTCTTCTTTTATGCAGTTACTAGTAGGATCCAACAGCCTTGAATAACAAGAAACTCAGCACCGGAGAGGCTCAGCTCAACCTACATCCTCTGCGGAGAAAAAACACTGAAACTTCTGTACCTTCTACTAACTCAGAGACATTCGCTTCAGTGGATTCTCTTTCTACATTAGAGTCAGGAGCACATTATGGTGAGGTTATCACTGACAAAATAATTCTAAAACTCAGCCGGGAACTCTGTGGCAAGTATTTCACTTCTGGCTCTCCAAAGACTGTCCAGGCACAAGTCAGGGGTCTGATGGAATACTTGCTTGGATGGGTGCAGCTCCAACTATAATCAAAAAGTTTGACATCATCCAGGACAAGGGACCCTGCTTGATTCACAATAAAAACTGAAAGAACGGCGGATGCTGGAAATCAGAAACCAAATCACAAAATTGCTGGAAAAGCTCAGCAGGTTAGCAGCATCAATGGAGAGAAATCAGAGTTAACATTTTGGATGTAGAGACCCTTCCTCTGAACTGAGGAAGGATCATTGGATTCAAAATGTTAACTCTGAATTCTCTCTATAGATGCTGCCAGATGTGTGCTTTTCCAGCAATTTCTGTTGTTGTTTTTGTTTGGTGCAATTGGGTTAGAGACAAAAAAAAAACTGCAGATGCTGGAATACAAAGTAGACAGGCAGGAGGCTGGAAGAACACAGTAAGCCAGGCAGGATCAGGAGGTGGAGAAGTCAACAATCTTTCTTCAGGACTGAAATAGAAACCAACATTTCACTCGCCTTCCCTATTACCTGCTGAAGTTATTTGCTGTCACTACCTTTGTGAATGACACAAAAGTAGATGGGAAGGCAAATGGTGATGATGAATTAAACAGTCTGCAGAGGGATATGGCCAGATGAAATGAATGGGCAAACATTTGTTCTTCCAGCCTCCTGCCTGTCTACTCTGTTTGAGACACAGCTATCTAATAATTTCATCATCCACACCGACCACACAGTGACAAAGGTACATGCCATCTGCAAAATACACTGCCACAACTCACCAAGGTACCTTAGACAGCACCTTCTAACCCACAAACTTTACCATATAGGAGGCAGCAGGTGGAAGGGAACGCCACCAATAACACGATCAACTCTTAGCCACTCAATTGCCTTTCCTTCACTGTCATTGGGTCAAAATTCTGCAATTTCTTCCCTAACAGCATTGTGTCTAACTAGAGCACATGGGCTGCTCTCGTGCAAGAAGCAGCTCACCAGCACTTTCCCCAGCACAATTAGGGAAATGGGCAATAAATGCTAGTCAGGGCAGTGACACCCTCATCTCATGAGTGAGTTTTTAAAAATGACAGCTGCAATTACTCAGACTAGTTTAGCCTCCCTTGCAATCTTCGGGGAGAATGCTGAATATGTATGTTTTTAACCGAAATCTCATTCCTGCATTTCTGATTATCTGTGTCCTTTCATGAACCTGGACTCTGAAATGGTGCCTGCAAAGGTAACAATATATTTTAATATATGTAACATCTTGCTGAAGTTTGATTAACACAGCTGAAAATTTGTTGACAGCAAAAACGATGCTGGGAAAGAAATTGTTCAGTGGTATGTAGAATGTTTTTGTTCCACAGGAGAAATTGCTTTCTTCAATGATATTGCTGCCTGCACCTCCAGGGGAAGAGGCATGGGTTTGGGTTATATGGCACTATACAATAAGAATTTTTCATTGTTTTTAATCAAAGTGTCTAGTCCAATATCGGTGTAAACTAATTTTAAATCAATGAACACTTACTTCTTAAAACAATTTAGAACCATTATTGGGGTGCGGTGCTCAGTTTGCTTTTCAATTCTGTTCTTTCAATTCAATAATCTACTGCACATAAGGCTTTTTAATTAGATAACAGCCAATGGTATTAAAATAGCATATAGATGGAGAATTGGCTTACTAATAGAAAAGCAATGAGGGAAGCATTTTCAGCAAGGCAACCACATCTAGTGCTGTGCCACTATGATCTGTATTGGGGCCACATTATTTTCTGTACATATTAATGATTTGGGTGAGAGAAATGAATATAATACTGTCACAAAAAAAAAATAGATGGGAAGGCAAATGGTGAGGATGATTCACAGGGTCTGCAAAGGAATATGGACAGATGAAATGAATGGGCAAACATTTGACAAATAGAATATAATGTAGGAAAATGTGAGATTCATACATCTTGGCAGGAAGAATAGCGGAACTAAATATTATTTAAATGAGCAAAGGCTGCGGGATTTGCAGGATAGAAAGACCTTGAGGTCCTTCAGCTTAAGCCACAAAAAGCTAGCAAACAACTTCAGCAGGTAGTAGGGAAGGCGAGTCGATTGTCGGTTTCTATTTCAAAGTGAATGGAGCATACAAAGAAGGAAATCCTGCTAAAACTCCACCAAGGTTAATGGTTAGGCCACATCTAGAATACTGTGAACAGTCTTGGCCTCTTTATCTAAGGAAAAATATACTGGCATTGCAGTCTGTCCAGAGAAGATTCACTAGGCTAATGCTTAGTATAGAGAGTATTATTTAATGAGGGAGGTTGAGTAAGTTGGGCTTGTACCCTTGAGCATTTAGAAGAATATGAACCTTGTTGAAATATACTAGATTCTAAGGGCTTTTACAGGGTAGAGGCAGAAAAGTTTTTTTTCCCCTTATGGGGAATATCGAACTTGAGGATGCAATTTCAAAGTACAGGGTTCATCCAGATAAGATGGAGAAAGGAAGAAGAAATTGCTTCTCTCACAACAAAGTGAATCTGTGGAATTCTTTCCCACAGAGGGCTGGACATTGGTCATTCAACATGTTTGAGGCTGAGGTAGATTTTTAATCAATATGGGAATCAAGAGTTAAAGGGACAGAAAAGTGGAGGTGAAGTTTATCAGTTCAGCAGTGATCTCATGGAATGCCTTCTGGAAATGTACACGTACTGTACAGCTCCAAATTCAGATTTATCAATTCTACATCTTACATCCTCAAAGAACTCTTACAAATGCTTACATCTTTCCTTTCACAAAGCTACTTTGACTCTATTTGATTATGCTCAGCTTTTATAAATGTCTCCTATTTCTTTTTTAATGATCAACTCTTGCATTTTCCCAATACAAGATGTGAGGTTAACCGATCTATTGTTTATTGTTTTCTATCTCTCTCCCTTCTTGAACAGGAGATCACATTAGTAGCTTTTGAATCCTCTCGAATCCTCCTAGAATCCTTTGAAATGGCCTAGAAAGGTGCTATGGTAACAGTATCAAAGGAACAAAATGGTCCACACTACTTAACATTGATTCAGGCATTAGAAATTATGACGACAAACATGACCCTGTCGACATTGCAAAATCCCTCTTACGGCTGGGGATGATGCCAAAATTTGATAATCTGTCATACAGACTACTTGAGCAAAATGCCTAACACAGTCATATTTACAATGTCCCATGCAACATCATCATCCAAGTTAGGTATGTCCCACTGGCAGATTACAAACAAATCTTGCAACTCCAGACTGAATATCCATGAGGTGATGTGGACCACCAGTAGCAGTAGAATTGAATTCAACCAGAATCAAGGGTTGAGAGTGTGTTGCTGGGAAAGCATAACAGGTCAGCCAGCATCCAAGGAGCAGGAGAATCAACCTTTCGGGCAGAAGCCCTCCATCAGGAATGAGGCTTGTGGGCTGGGGCTGAGAGGTAAATGAGAGGGGAGTGGGGTTGGGGGGATGGTAGGTGGATGAAGGTGAGGGAGAAGGTGATAAGTCAGAGGGGAGAGTGATGGACAAGTCTGGAGGGTGGTGCTGAGTTTGAGGCTTGGGACTGTGATAATGTGGGGGCAGGGGAAATGAAAAAGCTGTTGAAATCCACATTTATCCCGTGTGGTTGCAGGGTCCCAAGGCAGAATATAAGGCGTTCTTTCTCAAGGCATCGGGTGATAACGGTTTGGTGGTAGAGGAGGCCCAGGACCTGCATGATCCGCAAGAAGGTGTCCTGTCTCCCCGATATAGAGGAGACCACATTGGGTGCAACAGATACAGTAGGTGACATTGGTAGAGGTACAGGTAAATTTTTGACGGATGTGGAAGGATTACAGGTAATTATTTGACGGACGTGGAAGAATCCATCAAAAATTTCCCTGTATTCTTGCGGATCATTTCAGAGAACATCACTGGGACACCTGCACCCATCAACTCCACCACCCTGTGGCTGAACACTTCCCACTCCATCAAGGACATGCAGGTCCTGGGCCTCCTCAATCACCAAACCCTTACCACCCGAAGCCGGGAGGAAGCACAGCTCATATTCCACCTTGGGACCCTGCAACCACATGGGATAAATGTGGATTTCAACAGCTTTCTCATTTACCCCCCCCACCACCCCCCCCACATTACCCCAGTACTAAGCCTCCAACTCGGCACCGCCCTCCTGACCTGTCCGTCACTCCCCCCTCTAACTTATTATCATCTCCCTCACCTTCATCTACCTATCACTTTCCCAGCTACTTTCCCCCAACCTCACCCCCCCTCCCATTTATCTCTCATCCCTGGCCCCTAAGCCTCATTCCTGATGAAGGGCTTATGCTTGAAATGTCGATTCTCCTGCTCCTCAGATGCTGCCTGACCTGCTGTGCTTTTCCAGCAACATACTGTCGATTCTGATCTTCAGCATTGGCAGTCCTCACTTTCTCCTAGTTGATTTCGACCAGATTCGACTTTGGTTCGATGATGCCTGCCCGAAAGCAGCAAGGAACATCACCAGGCATGCCTAAAAATGAACCGCCAACCTGGTAAAACTACCAAACAGGACAAACAGGCAGCAACAAATGGTAGGACTAAGCACTTCCACAATGAGCAGATCAAATCAATGTTCTGCAGTTCTGCTAAATCCTGTCGTGAATGTTGCTAGACAATTAAAAAAAAAACTCATTGGAGAAGGAGTATCCCAATTCTCTGTGAAGGGAGAGCTGAAAATATCAACCGAAAAGGTGTGTTTGAAGCAATTACAACAGTCTTTAGACAGCAGGGTTGGTTAAATAATCCATCTTGGACTCCCTCAGATGTCACCAGCATCACAGATGCCAGTCTTCAGCCTAATTAATTCAGTCCATGGTTAGTACTGCTGCCTCACAGCACTGGGATCCAGGTTCGATTCCAGCCTCAGGCAACTGTCTATGTGACTCAGGTGACAGTCCACAGATGTGCAGGTTAGATGGATTGGCCATGGCAAATTGCTAATAGTGCAGGCCATCAAATCCTGACAACTTACTTGCCTTTAGTCCCATTAATTTGTCAAGTACTTTGTCCTTTCCGATAGAGAGTGTTACAAGATTTTTCTTCCCATTAGCGTTTTGTTTATCTGCTACATTTGTGATATTTGTAATGCATTTCATCATAAGAACAATTACAAAAGGTCAGTTTAAATTATGTGTAGAACAAAATAAATATTTGCTGAATGGTATGAAGTATCTGCATCATGTCAGCTACTACTCATCCAATGATTTTCCTCTTAGTCAGTTTTCCAACCTTATGTCAGACAGTTCTTTCTTTATACTTCTGTAATTGTCCTTACTTAAGTTGAAGACATTGGTTTGAGATGAAGTTTGTCCCCCTCAAAGTGAATTTGTAATTCTACCATGTTGTGATCACTACTCGCTAGAGGATCTTTAACTATAAGATCTCTTATTAATCCTACCTCAAAGCAAATTCCTAGATTGGTAATCTGTTACTGGGAAGTTTTTGCAATGTATAGCCCTAAGAAACAATCTCTGATGCACTCCGCAACTAATTCTTCCACGTTATCCTTGCTCATCTGATTTATCCAGCCAATATGCAAATTACACATCATTGCACTCCACAGACACTCTCCTTTATTAGCAACGCTTTGCCACCTCCTTTTCCTTTGTGCCTATTTTTTTCTGGAATGTTGAATACCATTGAATATTGAGTTGATAGTCTTGGACACCCTGTGACCACATTTCTATAATAGCTATCAAGTTATACTCATTTATTTCTATTTGTGGCATCTACTTCTGTATCTGGTTACAAATGCAACATGTATTCAGGTAGAAACTTAAGCTTTGACTCTTTGCCATTATTACTTACACAGTTCTAATTTCTTCTGCATTCTCTTGCTTATAGTTTCTACCCCTTCCTATCACATTGTGATTATCTTTCGCCTATTAGCTACCTTGCCAATCTGCTATTTTGTTTCTTTTTCATTTTTTTAAACTTCCCTCCAATTAACCACCCACAACTAATTTGTTTAAAGTCCTATCTACAACCCTAGTTCCCATACTCACTAGGATAGTGGTCACAGCATATTCAAATTAAAGCCATCCCAAAAGAACAGTTCTCTCTATCCACAGTATTGGTGCCAGTGCCCCATAAATCAGAACCCTTTTCTGCAACACCATTCTTTGAATTGCTTGCTCACCACTCTAATCTAATTTATCTATCGTCAAATTGCTTGTACCTCAGGTAGTAAATCTAGAGATTATTATCTTCATGGTTCTGCTTTTAAATTTAGTAAAAGGCATTGCTATTTATGAGTACCTCATAACCCCACAGCTGAACATTTTTTCTAGTACTTCCTATCCACAGCAACTGGATTCTCCCTCTTCTACTCCAACTTCCTATCTAACTGAGAAAAGAGGTCCTGAAGTTTGCTACCACATAAGCAACTGTAGCAAGACCAAATTGCATACAAGTGAAAATGGCCAATTCTGAAGAGTCGATAGCTCTTACCAAATATAGGCATAGCAAGCTACAGGCTCAACAGTAGAAGATAACTTAATTAACTGAAGTAATGAGATCTTGTCGGATGAGATAAACTCCATGAGATAACCTGATCAACTGGAATAATGAGATCATGTTTGCTGAAATGATAGGATTTGGTGGTTTGTTACATGCAGGAAAGCAGATGTCATGTTATTTCCTTAAGAAATAAGGCACGAATATACTGGCAAACAGAAAATGGGAGCGAACACTTAGGGACAATGTTCTCAAGAAGAAGAAAGAAGAACCTTGAGCTTGAATCCCCAAAGGTAGTGAGTTTAGGTCCCAGAGACCATAAAGACTGCTAGTTGACCATGTTAGTACCTGGTCAGTGTGACTCAGACTTGACTCACTAATCCTACTTGGGAAGATGAGTATTGCTTACTTTTGGGGAATAAACTACAGCACTTTACAACAGGAGGCAGTCACTTGCATTTTGTTGAATAAAGATTGATTTTTATTGAATGAAGTTGGAGTTAGTGAGTTAATATTCCCAAATAGATCAAGCAGCAGAGTTTTGGTCAGCACAACACTGCCTTTGTTCTATTTATCTCTGCTGCAGAGTTTAAGTATCTATGCTCCTAACCATGCTCTCTCCTGTTGCTACTGCATATTTCTTTTTCTCACTTGGATGGTGTTTGAAAACATCAGAAACTTCATTAGCTACACAGATCATTCAACAAATGGCTTTCACAAAAAAACATGAACAAGTACAGTCCTAACTTCAACAGTACATTTGTCCCAGTTCAGATTTATTATGAAAAAATAAAATGGCAAAGCATAAAAAGAGATGTTCAGACATCTGTCTTCACTCATTGAAAGAGATGTCCTATTAATACTGATCCAATGCCCTCTCCTCATAAATCTTTCCCTTTAAATATTTATCCCATTCTCTTTCCAATATTAATGTTGAATCTGATGCCTTTCTCAATATACTTCAGCCTCCCCATACACCAGTACAGTTAAAACATTAATGCTTTCATATCTTCTCGTTGGTGATCTTGACTGCTAATATTATTTGTGAAGTAATGTAATGCAGAATTAGATTTCAGTTATTTCTGTAGTGCTGTTTAGGATATTCATTATTGACAGTTAACTAAGACAAAAAGTAACATTGGTCACTGACAGCACTTGTCCATGCTGACTTAACTGATCTGACCTCAGTATTGGGACCAGTAGGTATTCCACTTTGTACCAGTGACTTGGATTCAATGATTACAGTGAACTCCAAGAATTATGTGGCTAGAGTGATGGCAAATGGCAGAAGAGTTAAATGTGCTGGTGTCTGAGATTGCAGGGAATATCCAAGCGGTTCTTTTCGAATTCGGTTAAAGGCAGTTAAGAGAAGATTCAACAACAGCAATTTACTTAAATATGAACATTTATTGAGTAATAATAAAAAACAGAAAAGGAAGGAAAACTGAAAGACTCAATTATGAACATTTATTATTAATAAATGAAGATAAATATGGAAGGAAAATAAAGCAATGAGCCTCACATCCTCCTGCACGTCGGAGTCCCCTTGTTTGAAGCTGGTCTGGAGGCTTAAGTTTGTTCCTGTCACTGTTCGTGATCCTGGTCCGAGGTGAAGTCCAAAAATTCATAATGAATCTCTCTCTCTTATACAGTGTAACAAACAGCCAGCACAGGAAAGCAGGTACAGAAAACAAGTTTTGATTGTGCTGTCTGCGGCACATACAGGAATGTCCACAAGATTCATTCAGGATCATGTAGCTCTTGAATATCATCAACAAGTCTAGCCCTTCAGCCCATCCTCTACAATCCACCCCGAAGATATTTGTTATTGCATGTTACAATTGCAGGTGCAGATGCAAATCAACGACAGCCACACAATAACATACATTAAGAGTATGTAACCTACACCAGAAAATTAAAACTACAATGAAAATAAACCATCACTAATACAAATAATACAACAATAGAGTGTATCACCAAATTAACAATAACAGTGGCTTTTGGAGACCAGCCCTTATATGTATCCTACCCCTGATGTACGGTCAAGGCCATGATGGAGCCAGCAAATCGTGCCATTTGCCTGTCTGCCTCCAGTGGGGTCGAAGTTGAAAAGAGCCCATCAAGGATTAGTGTTTTCATGCTTACGCTAATGACAGTAATATCCTTATTACAGTTGCCATACAATCGTGCCACATATATACACGCAATTTAATATATTCTAGCACCTGTTCTGGGGTCGAGGATCCTGTTCCAGCTGAGGGTCCTCAAAACCTGCAGGAAGGAGAGAGCAAAAAGCGGAGAGTACCCCAGACTAGCCAGCTGTTAGTCAATTCCTTTCTTTTCTGGCATTTGGATCTTTCTATACGCTTTAGGTTTAATTACTGCTGCTACTGGGTACCTGACGAGGGTTTCATGTTGAATTGTACTACCATGTTGAATTGTAATCTAACCTCATCTTATCCATGCCATCATGTAGTCATGGACTACACCAAGGGTAGTTTTGCTGTCTGTGTAGAAGTTAAGTCTTTGTCCTTTTCCTGGCTGGAGGGCAGCAGTCAGTGCTTTTAGTTCAGCTATTTATGCAGAGTGGTATCCTTCTAACCTCTCTCCTGCCAAAAGTTCCCCTTTCAAATTAACCATGGCCCATCCATCAGGTATCACCATCATAGGACTTCCATGTCCCATCTACAAACACACATTTCACATCCAGCCCCTCTAATGGCTCCTCCTTAAGTTGACTCTTTCCCCTGCCTCGTGATAATGTGTCTCTCCTTCCTGATTCACATAGCTAGTTGGGTTCTCAGTAATGTCTTTAATCACTTCCACATGCTTGTCTCCTGGCAACAATGGAGCTTCCCATTTGGCTTGCTAATTGTCTGCACACATCGCAGTTTGCCAGCTTTCAATAGCTAGACTATGCTACGTGGGGAGTGGTCAGCCTCCCCAAGTTGTGTCAAGGGGAGAATATTGTTTGTGGTCAAAAAGTGCATTGGACGGCTCAAATATACGAGGTGTTGTCCCATCATAACTGGATCCATTTTGTCTGAGTAGTATCCCATAGGCTGAAAGTTGTCTCTGTGTCTCTGTAGCATTACTGTGGATTGATTGTCCTTCCTTTCACTGCAAAAGAGGTGAAAAGGTTTTTTCAGGTCAGAGAGTCCTGATGCAGATGTGAAGGCCAGTGTCTGTTTGATTTTGACAAAAATGTTCTCTTGTTCAGGTCAGCACTCAATTTTCCCAGCTAGCACCACCCATCTCCACCAACCCATCCCCCCTCACCCTTTGCCACCATAAGGTCTTGCAGGGATCTGGCTAGTTAACTGTAGTTTTCTACAAAATTCCTGCAATATTTAAATAGTCCTAACACTTGCCTTTTCCCTTTACCTGTAGCTGCTTTCTCATTTCCGATATTGCCAGCTGACTGAGGCAACCAGAATATTGTCTACATTTTTTTTTCAGTTAATCCATTTACATAATTTGCTTCAAACTTCAGTGTATTCCAGATTCAGGATCCTTAATTTGTTGGGGATTTTTTTAATCCTCCAGTTCTTTACTTGCAGATCACCCAATAAGAGTAAAATAACATCCTACATGGTCTCAAATTTTCTCCAGCTCTCTTCATCTGTATCCATCTTGAAGATAATTCTTCAATATATGTTTCCTCCCTTGCCAATTTTATGAACAATTGTATAATTGAATGGTAACTACCTCCACATGCAAGTACCCCCTTTGAGCTACGGTATACATGGTACAGATCATTCTGCTATAATGTGATAGTTGTGTTATCCAAATAACATCCACAATTCATCAATCACAATATAGCCAATTCGCGCTGGTGAAACACATATTATAGCAGAATGACCTGTATCAAAAAATACAGCCCTAACATTTACCAGGCTTCAGCTTCAGCTTATACTTTCCACCTTGTATTTTCCCCAGGATTCCCTTACTACAGACTCCTACAACACTTGAGTCTTAGCTCAGCCTTCTTTCACATACACTCACTGTTCTAACACATTACAATTTCACCTACTAATTTAGTCATACAAATGTTCAAGATGGGGGAAGCTGTGTGACAGCTGATGGACCCTTTCATTCAGCACACAATTACACCTCCCAGAATCCATATTCTTTCATTTCTGTAACATTTTGATATAATAGCTAGCCACATTTTCTATTTTGATTGTACTTCTTCTTACATCCCTTTAACCAATTCAACTTTTGTTGTTTTAAACTCAGTTTCTGAATGGATTTTGTGTCAGTGTCTTATCGTTTAAACTATGTTTTTGTGCTCTTCTAAGCCACACTATTTTTTTGTCAAGTAGGTGTACATGTCTGAGGCCTGTTCTTCAGTGCATGCTGTGTACCATCTCATGTTTGTTACCTCCAAGGTAACATTCATTTTTGCACACTTACATCGGGTGTCCTAAGACCATGTCATGCATTCTTGACCTTCACATGATGTTATCAAATGATCTATGAGGTTCTGCTTATCTCTCCACATCTGGTCAGAATGCTCAGTTAGCGGCTTGATCACCAGTTCAATCTTGCTTAAAAAGAAAGACAAGGACGCAAACATCATCAAGAGAACACTATTAGCTCAGTGCCCTCATATAAACTTCCTTTCATTAAAATGCATTTTAACTTTAATTGTCATTTCAACCTATCGTTCTAATTTTTTTTTCTTCTGTCATGAGTATCCATCCCTAATTACTTTGTCTCATCCAATTTTTCAACTTGACTATTACCATAATTTCTAATCCACAGACATTTGTAGTCGATGAACATAATCTTATAATATTTTAAACAGAAGTCAAACATTTCTGTTTGATTCAGGCACAATTTAAAGCTATCTGATAACTCATTCTAGATATTTGATATATTCCTATGTAAATTTGTCCAAATGCAATATTCTGTCCACACTCTTCAAATCATTAACCATTTTCATGTACTGTGTGCATGCACTTCAGGTAACTATTTCATTTAAGTGTTTTAGAATGTGAGTATACATGTAACATTTGTGATGATATGCTTAAGTGTACCCAGGCTCAGTGGTTTCGAGATTCCTGACACTCACTATAATTAATATTTCCACAGTACTTCCCCAACACAGAGGGTTGCATTTTCCACTTTCCAATGTCCCTATCATTTGGAAATTAATAATGAGTCAATCTTATCATCTGGAATTAAAGATTCAATCATATGTTAAATAGCTTTTGGATGTTCACTCTGGCCAGAAAGTGAAATTCCAAACATGGTAATTTCTGGAATTAAAATTTACCCAAGCCCAAACACGGTGCGGAGCTAATTCCAAAAGGTAAATTGTTTACTAAGCTTTACAAACCAATTTTTTTAATCAACATTTCGCAGATTTTTGCTTTACACAACCACTGATAGTTTCTTAAAAGGGCATTATATTAATAGTATATATCTCACACTGATACAGGCACACAACATTCTTTCAAATCATTATACGTTCCCAAAATGCAAACTAACGTCAAAGTATCCCCTGACCTCAAGTTCCAGAAAAAAAACACATGGATTGTACAAGACAGCATTTAGCAACCAATAAACAAAAGGTGCAATCAAACCAGACCACAGAGAGTCAACACTTCTACAAGCTTCAGTGTACTTGTACAGTGCAGAAACCTTGCCTCCAGTTCTCTCTTTGTCAGGGGTTCTAATTGTGCTAACATACTAGCTACAGACCCAAATCCAGAGTCTGCCACATTCCACTCTGGAATACAGAAGGTGTCCAAATGATCAGGTTGCTTTTCCCTTCTCTTAAACATTTCCCCAAAACCCATTCTTGTTGCCAAAAATGTCTTGGATCACAGGGTGTATATAAGTGGATCTTTTCGGTTTCAGTTAAATGTAGCTATGAGAAGACTTGACAGCTGCAATTTGCTTCAATATGAACATTTCTTGAGTAATAAAAGACTGAAAAGGAAGGAAAATATAAGATTGAATCATGAACATTTATTAAGTAATAAATGAAGATGAAAAAGGAAGCAAAAGAAAGGAATGAGCTCCACACCCTCCTGACTGTCAGGGAGCCCTCCAGCGAAGGCTGGTCTGGAGGCTTAGGTTTGTTCCTGGTACCATTTGCGATCCTGGTCTGAGGTGAAGTCCAAAAACTCAAAACGAATCTCTCTCTCTGATATGGTATAACAAACAGCCAGCATAGAAAAGCAGATACACAAATCAAGCTGCTTGCAACTTTAGAAAACAAGTTTCAATCATGACATCTACAACATGTACAGGAATGTTCAGAGCATTAACTCAGGGTCATGCAGCTATCAAATATCACCAAGTCTAGCCCTTCAGCCCACCCTATACAACTGGAAATCCAAGGAAAAATCAAAGTTTTGAAAAACTGAGGCAATTTAGTAGAGTCAAGGCTTAACATTTTGAGGCAAACTGAGATGCGACTCAATAATAACAACAAAATAGTGAATTATATCACCTGACCAACAAAATATAAATCTGACAAAGTCGTGATCAAACTTGTAATCGCTGTGATCATTTCTTGAGTAATATGTCCAGCACTGCTTGCTACAACATGAAGAACACATTCCAATTTCTAGAGGCTGTTCAGAGATTAGCCACAGAGCTTTATGTGGTTCGGAGTGTGCTGCCAAAGAATCCTTGATGGGTTGCTGCAATGCATTCCATAGAAAATGCAGACACAGAGCAATGGTGAAGATAGTTGATTGTTCAATTAATGGATGAAACATTGATCATTGGTCCTGAATGGCAACAAGTGTTTTGAATGTCATTTTAACAGGTCAGCTCAGGTAAGTTGACAATAGTTAATCATATTCTTGACTCTGGGGAATCAAAAGATCAGGCACCCTCTGCAGACTCTGACCAGCTCTGTATTTGCAGAATGTATGTGGTTAATTCATTTGATTTTCCAGTCAATGGTGACTCCAGACTACTAATCGTAGGGTCTCTGCAATGACAGAATAAAATACAAAACAAAAATGTTTAGTACCTTGCTTGTTGGAGATGTTTGTGCTCTTCTACATTTCTCATTCACCCTAGATAAGTCATTTGGCTTGATGTTAATGAGGGGATATGGGAGTCCATGAACGTATATGTTGTGGTGATATGCAATTCTGCTACTGACATCTTCCAACATCTTATGGATGCCCACTTTTAACATCCTTTTATTTTAAACTATTTAGCATAATGATAAGGCCAGGAGGCATAATGAAAGGTGACCTCATTGTGAATTCAGGACTTAAGTTCCATATCAACAGTATGCTGGTCTCTCCTACCAATGCTATTTGGCATAAATACACCATGACAGGTAGATTGATAAGGACACAGTCAAGCATATTCTCTCTTTTGTTATTTCTCTTTCTACCACATACTAAGTGGAGCAGAAAAGTCATTCAACTTGGTGTATAATGGTGCTACTGAGCATCTCATGGTGATGGAAATTCTCCTAACAGCATATTTTTTGTGCCCTTGCTATCCTTGATTTTTCATCAAGTGATGTTTAACATGAGGACAATTGTTTTATCAGACAAGGGAGATTGGTAGGTGATCATTGCAAGGTAGTTTACTTAACCATGGATTACCTAAAGTCATGATACTTCATGGATACTTCATGGCTGAATGCTGAAAACTCCTAGACCCACTCCCTCACTAACAATGTAGCAGCTACTCATTCTGTTATGCCAATTCATTTAAAAAATACAAAGCTAATTGCTAATAGAAATTGCTGGAGAATCTCAACAGATCTGGATGCATCTGCACGGAAAAGTCAAAGTTAACGTCTCAGGTGCAGTGATCCTTCTTCAGAACTGTTAGAAGTGTGAAATTGAAGCAGAAAAGACTGTGGAAGCAGATTAAATAGTAGCTTGTAATAGAGAATTGGATGTATAGTTGAAGGAAAAGGCTGATTAGATAGTTTTTCCAAAACGTCAGCATAGATACAATGGAATATGTTGCATAGATCTAAGCTTCAACTGTTATTCCTATGCTTATCAATTAGCTGATCTCAGTCAGGATATGTCAGTATTCAATGGTCTTGGGCTAAGAACTGGAAAGAAATAAAGGCATGAACCTCATATATAATCACTCTCTAATGATTCCTTTTAGAAAATGCACATGTGGGAATCTACTTATCATGAAGACAAGGTTCAGCTCATAGGTTGCTTGATTTAGAAAATGAAAAACATCCATATTTGATATTGGAGGAAGATAGGCAGGTGATATATATGTTTGTAGGGGAAAGAGGCTGCAAATTGCTAATAGAACAGTAAATGCACTTGGATAAACTTGTCATATAATTTAGATTGAAATAAAAGTTGAACTGTTATTTTCTGTTTAATGTTCTGACAATAACAAGGAAAGATATTTTCATTATATCTTTCAATGACATTGTACTTAAATGGCAATCTCGTTTCAAACACCTAACTTTCATTTCAGATTTTGAAGCTGGAGACAGTCGGCAAGATAAATAAGTAGCATTCTAACATCAGCAGCAGGAGTTTGAATTAAGATCTGTAAAAAAAACTGCTGACTAAACATTACAAGGCTGGAGGAGTTAAATCTATTTCCATCAACTGTTCTATTCCCACTGCAGTTGATCAATTAGAAAATAATGGTTTCAAATTCTTAGAACCATGTTTGCCCTAATCTACTTGATGTAGTTGTATTGAATTTTATTAGTCTAGGTTTTGCTGGGCCACCAGCAACTCCTTGAAAAAATTCATTTTAAGCGGGAACAAAATTGAGACAAACAAAAATAGAAATTGCTGGAGAATCTCAGCAGGTCTAGCTGCATCTGGGCAGAGAAGTCAAAGTTAACATCTCAGTTTCAGTGACCCTTCTTCAGAACTGTTAGCAGCTAGGAAAAGATGGCATTTGTGGTGATGAAGGGCGTGAGTGGATAGAATTAATAGAGAGGGAGGGAGCCCAGAAAGAGCGAGAAAAGATGGTAGGAAGACAAAGAGATTGCTGATAGTAAGCCAGGGAAGAAGAAAAGCTAGATAGGTGATAATGGGGAATATGAAAAGTTGAAAATAGGTTGGCTGTGCTAAATCCAATCTCTTTCATAACAGGGCATGAGGTGTGAGGTAATACAGGTAGAAAGAGGTGTTCATGCTCTAAAAGAGGGACAAATACATGTAAACAAAATAGTCTATTCAATCCCTTGAGTTTGGTGGATCATTCAATGAGATATTGATGCTTATATGTAAATGCATGAGCATGAGCACGTGACGTACTTGCAGAAATGTCACTCACGTATGTTGCTGCCATCAAGACCTGTATGTCACGCATCAAATTCCACTCATACTCATTTGGCTAATGATGAATGGATCAATTTTCAGACAGGATTACAGGAAATTTAAAGCATATAGCATTCTCAAAGTCTGATGTATTATTAATGCTTAAACATTTTGTGTGCAAATTTCTACTATGTTCACCCAAATCCATTGATGTGCACCGGAGACATGTCATTCAAATGTTTCCAATAACCTAATCCAATATAGTCTGTCATTATTTTGAAATGGAAATAATTATATTCATGCTTATTGTGATAAGGTTAACATGGCACTGAAAAGCAGGAAAATTCCTTATAAATAAGATTTTCTGGGACCTTTAATGATAGAAAAAGAAAAATGGGTGAAAAGTAGCCTGAAGGAAAAGGAGCATAAAAAAAATTGAAATGCAAACAGGCATCATAAAATTCTGTGCAGAAACAGAAAAATAACCAACATAAACACAGACTTAGTGCACTTGCCAATACAGAAACTTTTCAGGAGAGTTTTCAAAGCAATTTATTCCAAAAGTTTCAGGAAACTCTTGAGGTGGAATTTTCACAGTGTCTATCCCTTGCCAATACAGAAATATTTTAGTAGAGCTTTCAAAGCAAGTTATCCTAAGAGTTTCAGGAAACACTTGAGGTGGAATTTTCCCAGTGTCTGACTGATGAGAATATTGGCAAATAAACCAGGAGGATATGCAAGAATAACAAAGCAAATTACTCAGCATTAATAAAAAAATGTCAGGGTTTCCCCTTAAAATTTCGACAACGAGATGAATCTCACAAATGAAGTGGCAAATATCTAATTATATGCATTGACATCTTATTATTGTTTATATGCATTAACATCTCATTATTAGCTAATCGTACCTCATATCAATGTGAGGTGCCATTTCCCCAAGGAATTCATAATGACATTCTGCTCACTGGCATCCTTTCTGGGCACCCACCTTGGCCAGATTTCCTCAACATCTCAAGACTCTCTCTATGGGTAGTGACAACCTGTGTCCTCTGTCCACAGAGGTTTGCATCAGCAAAGGGCCAGCCTCACCACATTATCAAGGCATACGTTGGACTAAATAATCACACAGTTCCGCACTTTAATACTGTACTCTGGAGCGGACTAACACCCTACATTGCAATACTGCTGCAAAGCTGAAAAACGTGTTGCTGGAAAAGCACAGCAGGTCAGGCAGCACCCAAGGAGCAGGAGAATTGACGTTTCGGGCTTATTTTTCAGCTCTGATCTCCAGCATCTGCAGTCCTCACTTTCTCCATACTGCTGCAAAGCCACTTTATGCATTGACAGGTATTCCCGTTATGCATCAAAGCAGGATGTATCTCACAGTTTTTACCTTGGTTTTTGAGCATGTTTTGCAATTATGTGGATGACCACAGCATCTCTGATTTACCCTGCCATTCTGTTCATTGTTGCTTCATTCAGTAATTATAGTCTAACAGTAATTTTGCTTTAACTTGTGTTTTAATGCACACACAAAGCCAAGCTGCTTGTCAGTACAGAATATAGAAGGATACAGATGACATGCTACATAAATGTTACAACTACAGCATTTCACCAGGAGTTAACATTGCAAACACAGTGCATGCACTTTAACCAAATATCCATATCTGAAAGCCTAAGGGGAATAGTCCTTACTTCAGTCAAGGGACAATTATGGCCAGTCAGGGCTGCTGCCACAATCTGTCAAAGCTTCATCCAGTCTCAGTAAGGGGTTGATCATGGTTGTTGGGCACTTAGTCTGATATCAGGCATCACATGTCCTTATAGGTCAGCGATCAAACTGTTGTCAGTCTTACCAGCCAAGTGCAACAAACCTGGCAAACTGATGGGTGAACTGACAGTCAGGGTTGATCCGTCCTTAGTTGACATTGCCCTCCCAAGTCAGTCCAGAAGTGGACTTTGGTAAGTCCTGGGAAGTTGGGCACTAAACATCAAGGGAAGTTATCAGTGGGTTGCATAGTATTAGGGAAATTGGAACAATCTAAATTTGGGGCTGACAGCCAATATGCTGAGATGAGGATGGTTTGATCATTGTGAAGAGGGTCAACCCTAGATATGGGAGTGGGAGCTGATATAGCATGGGAGGGCATTGGATTCTATAGATAGTCTTCACTACCACCTTGGCTTAACAATTTGGAGGTGCCGGTGTTGGATTGAGGTGGACAAAGTTGAAAAGCACTTGCTGTGCTTCCAATTAAAACTGTTGGGTTATAACCTGGTGTTGTGTGATTTTTAGACTTGGCTTAAATGTAGGAACAGTGGATAATGGTTTTGAGAATTACTATGCCTTATGTTTGGGGCTTGGTGGAGGCTTGGGGTATTAATAGTTAAGTTTCAGGAGATGGTAGTATCACTAGTGGTGTCAAGAGTCTATTGCTGGAAAAGCACAGCAGGTCAGACAGCATCCAAGGAGCAGGAGAATTGACCTTTCGGGAATAAGATCAGGAATGAGGCTTGTGAGCCGAGGGCTGAGAGATAGATGGGATGGGTTGGGGCTGGGGGGAAGGTAGCTGAGAAAATGATAGGTGGATGAACGTGAGGGTGAAGGTGATAGGTCAGAGGGGGGAATGGAGCGAATGCATATAAAAGGTGATGGACAGGTCAGGACAGTGGTGTCGAGTTGGAGGCTTGGAACTCGGATAATTTGGGGGAAGGAAAATGAGGAAGCTGTTGAAATCTACATTTATCCTATGTGGTTGCAGGGTACCAAGGCGAAATATGAGGTGTTCCTCCTCCAGGCATCGCGTGGTAACCGTTTGGCAATGGAGGAGGCCCAGGACCTGCATGTCCTTGATGGAGTGGGAGGGGTAGTTGAAGTGTTCAGCCATGGGGCATTGAGATTGGTGAGTGCGGGTGTCCCAGAGATGTATTCTGAAGCAATCCACAAGAAAGCGTCCTGTCTCCCCGATGTAGAGGAGACCACACTACATACAACGGATGCAGTAGATGACATTGGTAGAGGTACAGATAAATTTCTGATGGATGTGGAAGGATTCCCTGGGGTCTTGGACAGAGGTGAGGGGAATGGTGTGGGCACAGGTTTTTCACTTGCTGCGGTGGCAGGGAAAGGTGCCAGCTACCTCCAAATGAAAGAAAAAACCTCATTTTCACTAGCAGTGTCACTGGACCAGTAACCAAAAAAATATGAATCAGTTATGATAACTGCTAGAATTTAAATTCAACTCCTGAAAGCTATTTGTAGTAATAGTTTTCATAAAGCTAGCGTCAATCTGACTTAGGCAAAGATATCACTCATTGTCATTAAGTTTGTTATTGCTCCAATGGTAAACAGCCACTGTTTAGCCACAAATGCAAATGCAGGTTTTGTTTGCTCTTTCTTAGCTTTGACTATTGTTTAATTCAACTGTTTGAAGCCTTCGTGATATCTGATGTGCCCAGATTCAACAACGACAGCATGTTACGTCTCAACGAGTGTTAGTGAAAGAGCAACACTCCTTCAGATATAATTCTATTATTAAAACAAAACAAAGAACTGCAGATGCTGGGAATCTGAAACGAAAATAGAAAATGCTGAAGAAACTTAGCAGAACTGGCAGCACCTATGAAGAAAAACACAGTTAAAGTTTTAGGTCCCGTAACCCTAATTCAGAACTTCGTTCCTTGAGACTTGCTGAGTTTCTCCAGTAATTTCTGCTTGTGCTTCAGAGTTCTATAATTGCATGGTGCTAAGTAAAGTTAGTTTCTTTCACTTCACTCTTGGACAAACAACTAAAATGACAATCAATCTGACAGGGAAGATATAAAGTGCCAATACATTTACAGATGGGAAATTCAGTTTATAACAACTTCTCACCTGTGCTACCTATATGCACTCAAAAGGTGCTTGTTTTTCTTGCCTTTCTACCATGTCTATGCAATCTATGGCTGGGGAAGAAGAAATCTTTTTCATAGTAGAGTCTGCTGATCTTGAGGTTTTGCTAGATGACGGATGTCATAATGGAGGTTTAGATTTCATGAAGAAATCATGCCTGGCAATTTTTTTATTTTACAATTCCCTTTGGAGGCAACAGGTTGGATTGATAAAAAGGCACTAGTAGATATAATATATTTGGACTTCCAAAAGTTATTCAATAAGGTACAACATATAAGACGACTTAATAAAATGAGAGTCAATGGTATTAGAGTTTTATATTAGCATGGGTAAAAGATTAGTTAGCTAAATGAAGACAGAGTTGGGAGGAAGAGGGCATTTGCAGAATGAAAAGCTATGTAACACGTGGAGTGCCAACAGGATTAATTGTCAGGGCACATTTATTTACAATATATATTAATGACCTGGGTAAGAAGTTAAAGATATTATCACCAAGTTTGAGGATGACACAAAAATAAGTGGGGGGCGGGGGGGGTGGGGGGTGGGGGGGGGATGTGAATGCAAATGCTGAGGATGACAGCGGAATCTACAAAGGGATATTGACAGGTTAACCGAGTGGGCAAAAAAAATTGACAGAGTATAATGTGGGAAAATACGAGATTCTGCACTTTGGTGGGAAGAATGGAATTGCTGAATATTATTTAAATGGGGGGAGACTGAAGAAAGATGCAGCACAGAGAGAGATGGGGTAATTATGCATGCATCATTAACAGCTAGTATCCAAATTCAGCTGATAATTGGGATGGCAAGTAAAATACTTGGACTTTATTTGAAAGGGAGTAGAGTATAAAAATATAGACAGTATGCTAAAACAAGTAAGGAGCTAATTAGACCACAGTTGGAATACCATGAACAGTTATAGTCCCCTTATCAGATATAATGGTGTTGAAGGCAGAACAGAGAAAGTTCACTAAGTTGACTTCTGAGGAGCGATTGAGTTATTTGGACCTGTACTCATTGTAGTTTAGAAGAACGAGAGGACACCTTATAACAATATATAGAATTTTTAGGGGCTTTACAGGGTAAATACTGCAAGATTGTTTCCTCATCTTAGTTTGTCTATAACCAGAAGGCATCATTTCAGAGTAAGGGGTGACCCATTTAAGACACAGATGAAGAAAAATATCTCATCTCAGGGTAAGGGATCTGTGAAACATTTTAGAGCGAAGGCTGTCATGGCTGGGTAGTTAGGTATATTCAAGGCTGAGACAGACAGATTTCTAATTCCAAAAGAATATCACATCCAAATGCACCTTCCCTACCTCTCCACTATCAGCCTTCTGCAGAGACCATTCCTTCTATGACAACCTGGTCCACTCTTCTGTTATTCCTAACACCTCCTCACTCCCCCATGTTACTCTTGTATCGCATGCCCAATTACCTTCTCCCTCCTTGACTGTCCAAAGCACCAAACACATATTCCAGGTAAAGCTGGAATATTAGCTGGAATAATTTACTATTATTCTATCAATCTACCCTGGAAGTTGCTGCCATGCTTAGGCCTAGTAGGCTCAAGCAACCAGATAGAAAATTAAAGGGAACGCTGCACACAGTGTGGTCTCCTGTACATTGGTGAGACCAAACAGAGATTGGGCGACTACTCTGCAGGACACCTCCATTCTGCCTGAGGACTAATCTTGACCTTCCACATGCTTGTCATTTCAGTAAAACATTTTGCTCTCATATTAACATTTCTGTCATGAGCTTGTTACTATGCTCCGATGAAACTCAACACAAGCTCAAGGGACAACACCTAATTTTTCACTGAGGTATTCTATAGCCTTGAGCAGTTGGTATTCTATTCAATAACTTCAGATCATGACCTCATGATGTTTTTCCCCCATTATTCTTACATTCTTCTCCTTCTATTCCCCCCTTGTCCAACAAACAAGCCTGCCTTGATTTTGTTTCATTTTCGTTGCTTCCAGCTGAGAGAGCACCCAGTTTCACCACTTCACACTTTAATTTACATCCATTTTATGCCTGTATTTCTCTTTCACCCCAATTAGCAACACCTTTTCCTTTTGTATTGGGCTTCCAAACTATTTGCTCCCCTTTCACCCCCTCTGCAACTGTCAAAGTTATAAAATCCATCATTTTCCAAACTCTTTCCGACCTGAAGTAGAGTCACATAAGACATGGAATATTAACTCTGTTTCTTTCTCTACAGATGCTGCCAGACCTATTGAATTTCGTTAGCATTCTCTGTGCTTGTTTCAGGCTCCTAATCACCATGGGAATCAAGGGTTATGAGGAAAACTTCAGGAAAGTGGAGTTGAGGATCTTCAGATCAGCCATGATTGCATTGAATGATGGAGCAAACTCAATGGGCTGAATAGCCTACTTTTGTTCCTATGTTTTATGGTTGTAAGATCTTATGATTCTAGGGGCTTTTGTAGCCAGAGGGCTTGGACATGCTGAGTGTGTCCTGCCCAGAGGGAGGTACAACCTTCTTGACCTCAATGAACACTAGGTTGGAGACGAAGGCAGCATGTGGAGGAACTGGAAACATCTGAAATACCCTGAGAGAAGAATTCTGGGAGCCTGTAATGCAAATCTTTCACTTTGTTGGTGCCTGCTAGCACCACTGTGACTTCTTGAGACGAAGAGGCAGCCCTAGCTCCGCCCTGTTGCCTTGCCATTGGTGCAGAACACTGATGGCTGCAGCATTAGAGTGTGTGTCTCTGTCCATTTCCAGCAGCCATTGAAATTTCTGCTGGACTATGCCATGGCAACCATCAATGGAACAGAAATATGGAGATACCGAGTTGCCCATGTGCTAAAGCCAGCATGATGTTTGTTGATGGACACCACCAGCCTTTGAACCAAACTGGCGAGTGTCTGTGCATTGTGTGCAAAGAAATTGATAGCCAACAACACAAGGATATAATCAGCCTGAATTGAACAGGTGCCTGGCCTCCGACAGTCCTGAGTTCCAACGGCTTGGGGATTTTCTTCTTTGGCCAGCTTTGTAGAGATGCCCATGGTGTGTTTGCCAATATATGTTCCTGACCCAACCTTGGAAGAGAACTCAATGATATGTCAGTACCTAAACTGCTTGAGGGTGTAGGATTCAGCCTTGCTAGTGCACAGAGACATGGAAACTACACGTCCCTGAATGGCTTCTTTAATTGAGCCTGGCAAGCCCTAGTGTCCTGGGTTAATCCTGAGGAAAGAATGCAGACACCCTTTCTACTGCACCAGGACCTTCACATCCTGTACTGTGAACTGGTGTGCCAATTTTCAGTTCATAGCTATATCATTTCAAAATAGCACAACATCACAATAGGGGCAGTTCCTGATTTGTAAATTTGGAATGATGCAGAGTTAGGGTTAAAATTTTGGTGCCCACAGCATGAACTTCAGATGATCCTAGCAGCAGTGAGAACTTCCACCTCTAATGACTGGCAAGCTGGCATGAGAATGGCATGATGGAGGCATAACTAACAATGCGGACTGTGGAAAATTGCATGAGGAAAGTCACAGGGGAAGCCCTCCATGAAACTCCCCGTGATTTACACTTAGCCAAGTATGAAAAATTCAGGGTAGGGCAAAATAACGAAAATCCACAAACACTCTAAATGTATACTAGACAACCTTCATGGAATAATGATGTTTTAAATGAAGAGCATGTCTGGATTAAGTTTCAATTGCAACAAAATATCCTCAACAGGAAAATCAGATGCGCCTAACATAAAGACAGAATTGTCCAGGGTAGAATGTTATAGTTTTAATGCAATTCATACTAATTTTGAATCTTTACCAAAAATATAGAGAGCAAACTAGTAGACAGAGAATGCTTATTGCAAGCTGAAAAACACACTCAGACAAAACACAATAGGAATGTTATTCTCAAAGCAAGGGATTTCTGTTAAATTGGCTTCCAGGTAAACATCAAGGTCAGACCATGCCATCACTAACTGAGCAGTCAGTAGAAGTCTTAAAATTAGATCATCTCATATCTGACAATCATACTTGAATTGTGGCGTAGTAATGTCACTAGGATTATCAATCAAAATCTGGATTAATCATCTGTTGATGCGGGTTCAAATCTGAGCAGGGAAGATGGTGAAATTTCAGGTTTTGGATTCTGGGTAATCCAAGATGGAAGACAAGAGAAAGTTGTGGATTTAGAACTGCTCCATTTTTGAGGTATTGTAGGTGTTAGAGCTGATTTTCTTAAATTCCAGGACTAGTAATTACTGTTTTATAAGCTGTTGCATTGTTTTGAAACTTTGGGGGGGGAAAAAAGTCAAAACAATAGCACTTTAAAAATAAGGAAGAGAGACAAAGGCATGGATCACATGATCAGCAAGAGAGACAGCGAGGAAGAGAGAAACCTACACTGTTGTCTGACACATCAGTGAATCTGCACAGCTACTGCCTTTGCTGTTTAAGTATTTCTATACATCAGAGTGCATCGAAGAAAAATTAACAACAACGAAAATCACAGCTGATCTTGGAGGAACCTCTATGGGGGAACTCATAGCATGGAAGCAGTGAAGTGATTGGTTTTTAAGTGTAACTTTGCTGTCTTTTTTTGTAAATCTATAATAATGAATAGTGTGGGTTCTTTTTGGTTATATGTTTTATTGAAACTTGTCTCCTGATTAAAATTTTAAAATAGAAAACATAGGTACGAAATAAACCTGGAGCAGTATTTTTTTAGAGCACTGCTATTTTCTGGGTCTGTAGATTCTGAAGGTGCAAAGATGGCTTTTAGTAGAGTCATGTGTTCTTCCTGTGGGATGTGGCAGATTACGGAGAGTCTCCACGCAACTGGTGATTATGTCTGCAGTCAATGGATTTGGTTGCAAATGCTATCAGATCACATGGATCAGCTGGAGCAGTAGTTCAGGACAATGAGGAATTTGCAGGAGTTAGGGGATATAACGGTTGACAGTTATAGGAAGGGAGAAAAGCCACAGATACAGTCACTAGAAAAGGTAGGAGAGAGAGGCAGGTAATGTAGGAGTCTCCTGTGATTATCCCCATCTCAAACAAGTATGCTGTTTTGGAAAATGTAGGGGCGATGGACTCTCAGGGGAATGTATCATGAACAGCCAAGTTTCTGGTACCAGGACTGGCTGTAATGTAATGAGGGGTACGTCAGGTTCCAAAATGTCTGATTGTGTTGAGACAGACTTCAGGATACTCACCAACAGAGTTTCTGAGCAGAGACTGATAGCTAAGTTCAGTACCCATGAGGATGGCCCCAACTGGGATCTTGTGTTCATGTCACACCCCACTACAAAAACACTCTCTCACACACACTCACACAAGTACACACATGGGGCGGGCAGGGGTGCAGCAGGGAAAGTGAGGAGAGAGATCAATCTGAGACTGGTACATTTGGGAAAAGGAGCAAGTGAAACAGTCAGGGCAGACAAGAACAAAGCAGAAAACATGATAGGACTGATGAATTTATTTCGATGCAGGAGGACTAACAGGGAAGGCAGATGAACTCAGGGAATGGTTAGGAATCTGGGACTGGGCTATCATAGCAATTACAGAGACATAGCTCAAGGATAGACAGGACTGGCAACTTAATGTTCCAGGATACAAATTTGATAGGAAGGATAGAAAAGAGGAGCAAGGCAAGAGGGGGAGTGGTGTTTTTGATAAGGGATAACATTACTGCTATACTTAGGGAGGACATTCCTTGGAATACATCCAGGGAAGTTATTCAAGTGGAACTGAGAAGTAAGAAAGGAATGATCACTTTATTGGGATTGTATTACAGAAGCCCTAATAGTCAGTGGGAAATTGAGTAACAAATTTATAAGGAGATCTTAGTTATCTGTAAGAATAATAGGTGGTGATGATAGGGGATTTTAACTTTCCAAACATGGACTGGGACTGCCATAGTATTAGAGATTTAGATGGAGAGGAATTTGTAAAGTATGTACAAGAAATGTTTTTGTTTCAGTATATGAATATACCTACTAGAGAAAGTGTATATCTTTCACGTCTCACCCGAAACCTATGCCCTTTAGTTCTGGACTCCCCCACCTCAGGGAAGAAACTTTGTCTATTTATCCCGTCCATGCCCCTCATGATTTTATAAACCTCTACAAGGTCACCCCTCAGTCTCCGACGCTCAAGGGAAAACAGCCACAGCCTGTTCAGCTTCTCCCTATAGCTCAAATCCTCCAACCCTGGCAACATCCTTGTAAATCTTTTCTGAACCCTTTCAAGTTTCACAATATCCTTCTGATAGGAAGGAGCCCAGATTTGCACACAATATTCCAAATGTGGCCTAACCAATATCCTGAACAGCCGCAACATGACCTCCCAACTCCTGTACTCAATCTTCTGACCAATAAAGGAAAGCATTCTAAATTCCTTCTTCCCAATCTTATCTACCTGCGACTCCACTTTCAAGGAGCGATGAATCTGCACTCCAAGGTCTCTTTGTTCAGCAACACTCCCCAAGACCTTACCATTAAGTGTATAAGTCCTGCTAAGATTTGCTTTCCCAAAATGCAGCACCTCACGTTTATCCAAATTAAACTCCAACTGCCACTTCTCAGCCCATTGGCCAATCTGATCAAGATCCCATTGTAATCTGAGGTAACCTTCTTCACTGTCCATGACACCTCCAATTTTGGTGTCATCTGCAAGCTTACTTACTACACCTCTTATGCTCATAACTGAATCATTTACATAAATGATGAAAAGTAGTGGACCCAGCACTGATCCTTGTGGCACTCCACTGGTCACAGGCCTCCAGTCTGACAAACAACCTCCAACACCACCCTCTGTCTTCTACCTTTGAGCTAGTTCTGTATCCAAATGGCTAGTTCTCCCTGTATTCCATGAGATCTAACCTTGCTAAGTAGTCTCCCATGGGGAACTTTGTCGAATGCCGCATATATATGTACAGCACAGAAACAGACTCTTCTCTCCAACTTGTCCATGCCAACCAGATATCCTAATCTAATCTAAACTAAAGGCGACATGAGATAGCTTCGGCAAAAGGGTTAAAGAGAATCCAAAGGAATTTTATAAATACATTACGGAAAATAAGGCTAACTATGGAGAGAATAGGGCCCCTCAAAGATCATCAAGGCAGCTGATGTGTGGAACCACAGGAGATGGGGGAGCTACTAAATGAGTATTTTGCATCAGTTCGTACTGTGGAGAAGGACATGGAAGATAGAGAATGTGGGGAAATAGATGGTGACATCTTGAAAAATGTCCACGTTAGAGAGGAGAAGGTGCTGGATGTCTTAAAATGCAAAAAAGGTGGATAAATCCCCAGGATTTGATCAGCTGTACTCTCAAACTCTGTGGGAAGCTAGAGAAGTGATTACAGGGCCCCTTGCTGAGATATTTGGATCATCAATAGTCAAAGGTGAGCTGTTGGAAGACTGGAGGTTCACTAACATGGTGCCACTATTTAAGAAAGGTGGTTAGGAAAAGCCAGGGAACTATAGATCACTGAGACTGACATCAGTGGTGAACAAGTTGTTGGAGGAAATCCTGAGGGAAAGGATATACATGTATTTGGAAAGGCAAGGACTGATTTGGGGTATCAACATGGCTTTGTCCATGGGAAATCACGTCTCAAGAACTTGATTGAGTGTTTTGAAGAAGTAACAAAGAGGATTGATTAGGGCAAAGCGGTGGACATGATCTATATAGACTTCAGTAAGGCGTTTGACAAGATTCCTCATGGTAGACTGGTTAACAAGTTTAAATCGCATGGAATACAGGAAGAACTAGCCATTTGGATACAGAATTGGTTCGAAGGAAGAACACAGAGGGTGGTAGTGGAGGGTTGCCTTTCAGACTGGAGGCCTGTGACCAGTGGTGTGCCATTGCTTTTGATCATTCATAAAAAAGGTTTGGATGTGAATATAATTCTAACACCAAAATTGGAGGTGTAGTGGACAGCGAAAAAGTTTATCTCAAAATACAACGGGGTCCTGATCAGATAGGCCAATGTGCTGAGGAGTGGCAGATGGAGTTTAATTTTTATAGATGTGAGGTGCTGCAATTTGGAAAAGTAAATCAGAGGAGGTCAAATAGACTTAGTGGTAAGATCCTGGGAAGTGTTGCTGAACAAAGAGACCTTGGAGTGTAGGTTTATTGTTCCTTGAAAGTGGAGTCGCAGGTAAATAGGATAGTGAAGAAGGCATTCAGTATGCTTTCCTTTTTTGGTCAGAGCATTGAATATGAGTTGAGAGATCATGTTGTGGCTGTACAGGACATTAGTTAGGTCACTTTTGGAATATTGTGTGCAATTCTGGTCTTCATGCTACAGGAAGGATATTGTGAAACTTAAAGGGTTCAGAAAAGATTTACATGGATGTTGCCAGGGTTGGAGGGTTTGAGCTATATGGAGAGGCTGAACAGGCTGTGGCTGTTTTCTCTGGAACATCGAAGGCAAAGGGGTGACTTTCTAGAGGTTTATAAGATCATGAGGGCATAGATAGGGTAAATTGACAAGGTCTTTTCCCTGGGGTGATGAAGTCCTGAACTAAAGAGTAAAAGTTTAAGGTGAGAGGGGATTGATTTAAAAGGGATCTATGGGGCAATTTTTTCATACTGAGAGAGTCGTATGTATGGAATAAGCTGCCAGAGGAAGTGGTGGAGGCAAGTTCAATTACAACACTTAAAAGGCAACTGGATGGGTATTTGAGTAGGAAGAGTTTAAAAGGACATGGGCCAAGTGCTGGAAAATGGGACTCGATTAACTTAGGACAGCTGGTTGGTGTGGACGAGTTGGACCAAAGAGCCTGTTTCCGTGCTGTATATCTCTATGACTCTATAAGCTTAAAATCTTATTCAACTATCTTTATTTATATATGAATTTGAATAGGCTATGTTTATTTCCAGGTAAACTTGTTATCCTATATTTATTACTAAATGAATTTGGTTAAATGAATTAGCTAATCTAATTGTTTTTCCATTTATAATACAGAAATCATTACTAAAATATAATTGGTATTCATTCTTATATTAAAATATTATTAAATAATAATTATAAAAAATTGTAAAACAAACTCTGTATACTTCAAGACCCTAACCTCTGTAGAATTACATGGTTAACACAGACAAATACAACAAAGAAATGCAAATGTTGGAGATCTGAACTATATAATAATAGAAATAACTGGAGAAACACAGTAGCAGCTGTTTGCTTTCTGACACTGAATGTATGATTGTCATTGATATCTTCAGTTCTAAAGAGGGGTCATTGAACTTCAAGTGTCAATGCTGTTTTCTGTCCAAAGATGTCACCAGACCTGCAGAGTTTCCCCAGCAATTTCTTATTAGTCTGTTCCAGATTTCCAGCATTTGCGGTTTGTCATTTTATTTTAACCGTCATATCTCTGCCAGGTCTGCCCACCTTAAAGAACTCCTGCTCCTCTTTCAACAGAAATCCCAGTTACATATTTGTTATTGTTCATTGTCCTTACTTTTGTTTTCACTCCCAGTGTTTAACAAAGTATTTGCGAAAATTGGATTCCACAGCCACATTTCATTCCAAGTGACTGTCTCTGGCTCTGACAGTCCTGAAGAAGGGTCATTTGTCCTCTGTTTCTCTGTCTGCACATGTTGCCAGATCTGCTGTGTTTCTCCAGCAAGTTCTGCTGTCAGAATTCATTCTGATATAATATACAATGTAAATATATTTTATTTGAAGGCATCATTATTTTGCTGAATACTTCTAGGAGGGAAGATATTTGTGTTATATTGGACTCAAGAGATTTTGGGCAGGATCTTCTGAGACCCCCAAAATTGGAATCAAATGTTGGAACAGGGATGATTTATTGTAAATAAACTTTTTTTTTAACCAATGCCATAAGAAAAACTGTCAATTTATAACCACATCTCTTTATAAATTTTCCACTCATAATCAGAAACACAAAAAATCAAGGCAAGACACAAATACTACAGATGCAGAAGAGGAAAACATATGTGGAAGAAGAAAATTATAATCAGTGGAGCATAGTTTTTTTCAGTTATGGACATCATTGAATTTATTTTTTCTTTGAACTCTTTCCATCTCTTTGCCAATAACCTGAGGTTGTGGCTATCTCACTTCTTAGTCTTTCATTCTCTGGTTGAGGACTGAACCTTTTAGTGCCTCTGAAGGTGGTTACTAGCCTTTTGCTTTCAATACAAGATTTACAGATAGGCATCTAACAGAGAAGGGTAAGGGAAATCAATTAGAGATTTTCTTTTGCATTCCGACAAGGAAGGAACAGAATGAAATGGATGTTTTCTCTTCGTAGGTGGATGTTTCTGCTGTCTTGTGCACATATAAGGTTGGAGCCACTTGCATGGGAACTCATCCAATGGTTGTTAATATCTTGAGATCACTGGAGCCCAAGACAACTGTTGATAATTGAAAAGCCAATCTAAAGACTGTCTCTGGGCAAAATTGCCCCGAAAGCGCACCACATGATTTAGAATTTTACTTCTCACTACTGAAACAAGCAATATTAGAAATATAATTTTGAATATGCCACAGTGCCTTGTTTCTTCAAAACTGCAAACACTTTCTCATACAGTTTCTTTATTTAAAGTGGTATCTGGTCTCATTTTAGTCCACAGTCCATAAAAACATAAAAGTGATGTTTCCTTGAGGATAAACAAGCCAAGTGAAAATTCCTGTCAGCCAAGCTCTGATCAATGGCCTGAATTAGCCTTTCAGTTTCCCTATTGTATGCTAAAAGTAACAATTCCACTAACAAACCCACCTTAGTAGTTGAGATCAAGAAGGAGAACTTGGCAGACATTGGGAAGCTCCACTTTTGTTTACCTAGGTTCTTGATGGCATGTTGCAGTCAAACTCCTGTCCCAAGTTTGAGGACATTCTTCAGTACATAGATAAGAAATTTTTCTTCTTCACAACAAGATCATTTTCACTGCCCTTGCAAAGGCCCTGTCTTTTTAGAGGCAGAAATTTAGATTAGAGACAAAAAAAACTGCAGATGCTGGAATCCAAGGTAGACAAGCAGGAGGCTGGAAGAACACAGCAAGCCAGGCAGCATCAGGAGGTGGAGAAGTCAACCTTTCGGGTGTAACCCTTTTGCAGGACTGAAATACAGGCAGTTCAAATCTCTGAGGCGCTGTGTCTATTAGAAGTTATTTTCTTAAGGCTTCATTGATACAAGCATTTGCAATGTATATGATTTAAGGATTTGTTTTGAATGTAGCAGATATTTATTTATCTTAAAACAGCTCCAGTCGAGGTCATGGTTTGTTTTCAGCAAAATTGGATTAACTCTGTACACTGTTGCACACAACTTGATGACAACAGAAATATTATTAGCAAATAATAATTAGTTTGAGATTCAAAGGTTAATTCACTTGTGACTTTACAGCACATTGGTTACACATTGCTGTAACCTGCAGGTATTTTGCTGTCCTTCCAAACTGAACCACTTTATTAGCTGTTAATGTATATTCACTTGGCATTGTGAAGACCACATGTGTGAGTTAGAAAGACAGCAGGAGTTATTCATTGGATTGTAATGAGCTACAAGTTAAATGATATTTTTGGACCTTAAGATGAAGATGTGGAAGAGTATTCAAACAATGCATTATGATGGAGCTTGATCTGGAAACAGAGTGATGGGAAATAGTTCTTGTTCACATAACAAAATGTTGCACCTGAAAGAAGTGAACGGGAAAGTAAATTATCAAGACTTAATTCCTTTTGTCCACATGAACATTGAAATTACTATCAATGACAACCTGTGAGGAACAGCACGAAAATTGAACTTTACTGGGAACTTAAAATGGATACTGTAGTCGTGGTATGGCTTTGTTAAAATAATTGAGGTAGATGGAATTTCAAGTTTTGAGTTTCCTTGAGTCAAAGATATTTTAGCAACAATGAGGGTATATGTCTGCAGCATTCTAACACGCAGACAAAAAGCAACAAGGCCATTGTAATTAAGCCAGCTCTGAAAGAGATGTTTAATTAGTTCATTTATCTACTTGCAGACCATGTTAGCTGATTGCTTATTTAAAAAGTTCCTGATCTTACCTTTGATTAACTATCTGTACATATGTGGAGTCAACAAGTGTGCCAATGGAAAAGCACAGCAGATCAGACAGCATCTAAGGAGCAGGAGAGTTGACCTTTCGGGCATAAGCCCTTCTTCAGGAATGTGGGTGGGAAGGGGGACTGAGATAAACAGGAGGGGTTGGGGCTGAGGGTGTAGGTATCTAAGAAGGTGATAGATGGATGCAAGTAAGGAGTGATGGTGATAAGTTGGAGCAGAGGGTGGAGTGGATAGGTGAGGAAGGAAGATGGGCAGGTGGGAGACATTCAAGAGAGTTGTCCCAAGTTGGAGGGTTGGATCTGGGATAAGATGAAGGAAGGGGAGAATATATGTAGTAAGTTTCACAACATGTATTTTTGCAAAAGCAATTGTATCTACTGGTCACTGCACAGTTCATTAGAAAATTATTATGCCTTGTTTTATCTGAAATAACTGGAAGATTTTATGCAAAGTCCATGACAACATTAAGACACATTCTGGCTTCTGGCCAAAAGCAGTATCGATAGTGACATGGAATCCTCAGTATTCATGAACAGAAAGTGTTTTCTATGGATCTGGAAGATGTCTGAAGTGATTTGTACTTGACTGAAAGCAATAACATTATTCACAATGATAATGTTACGAGGATTTGGATAGAATAAAATAGGATCTCAAGGGAAACAGACATAAACAACTCTGAAAGTTGCCACCCAGGTAAATAGTGTGGTGAAGAAGGCATATGGCGTACTGGCTTTTATTGGTAGAGGAATTGAGTTCCGGAGTCCTGAGGTCATGTTGCAGTTGTATAAGACTCTGGTGCGGCTGCATCTGGAGTATTGTGTGCAGATTTGGTCGCCATACTATAGGAAGGATGTGGAGGCACTGGAACGGGTGCAGAGGAGGTTTACCAGGATGTTGCCTGGTATGGTAGGAAGATCATATGAGGAAAGGCTGAGGCACTTGGGGCTGTTTTCATTGGAGAAAAGAAGTTTAGGGGTGACTTGATAGAGGTGTACAAGTTGATTAGGGGTTTAGATAGGGTTGACCATGAGAACCTTTTTCCACGTATGGAGTCAGCTATTACGAGGGGGCATAGCTTTAAATTAAGGGTGGTAGGTATAGGACAGATGTTAGGGGTAGATTCTTTACTCAGCGAGTCGTGAGTTCATGGAATGCCCTGCCAGTAGCAGTGGTGGACTCTCCCTCTTTATGGGCATTTAAACGGGCATTGGATAGGCATATGGAGGATAGTGGGCTAGTGTAGGTTACGTGGGCTATGATCGGTGCAACATCGAGGGCCAAAGGGCCTGTACTGCGCTGTATTTTTCTATGGTCTATGTTCTATGTTCTAAGGCGATGTCCTTTCAATAGTTTTTGCAGTAACATAGCACACATTCTTATAACTTGTAAATAGTTGTAGATATGCAATAAACAACATCTTCTTTGCTGTGCAAAACTGACGGTTAGACCAAAAGGTGACAATCCCCATACACACTAGAACATGTCACTCCCAAATGAAACCACATCCTTACATAACATGGCAGACAGCCCACACAAGATGATGATCATCATGATCATGATTGTGGGATCTGAAGATGAAATTTGGCAGTACCCCAGCCCTGATGAGGCAAAACTGCTGCTAATTCAGAAGGAAATAGATAGGCTTATGGTTAGAGTTACTCATTGCTGATTACTCAGGAAAACTTGCCACAATATACCTTCAGGCAATACTTAACACTGAAAAATTCTTCAATGGGTGACACAGAAAGCATTTCAGTTCTGGCAAATAAGATATCTGTGGGTTCAAACCAAATAGACAAGGAATATTGAAAGTCAGTGTGCTTTTGAGAGTGGTTCCAAATCCAAGTTTAGCCACTGCACAAATAAACATCAGAGATTGGGTGAGCTAATATTACTAATGCCTGTGAGAAAGGGGAAACTTTAAATGTTGCAGCCTGAAAATGCAAGAATATTTTAAAATTAGTTGAAGTATGAATTACAAGGAGTTGGCTTGCTAGTACAGGAGGTAATTAAGGAAGCAAATGGAATAAGGCCCTTCATTGCTAGAAGGATGGAGTCAAAAACAGGGGGAGTTATGCTGTAGCTATATAGGTGCTGGTGAGGCCACACTTGGAATACTGTATACAATTTTGGTTTCCTTACTTGAGAAAGGATGTACTGGCACTGATGGAGGTTCAGAGGAGGTTCACTAGGTTGATTCTGGAATTGAGATGGTTGGCTTATGAGGAGAGATAGAATAGTCTAGGACTATGTTCATTAGAATTTGGAAGAATGAGGGGGAATTTTATAAAAACATATAAAATGATGAAGGGAATAGATAAGATGGAAGCAGAGAAGTTGTTTCCACTGGCAGATAAAACTAGAATAGGGTCATAGCCTCACAATAAGGGGGAGCAGATCTAGGACTGAGTTGAGGAAGAACTTCTGCACCCAAAGGGTTGTGAACCTACAATTCCCTGCCCAGTGAAGCAGTTGACGATAACTCTTTGAATGTTTTTTAAAGCAAAGATAGATTTTTGAACAGTAAAGGAATTAAAGATAAAGGTGAGCTGAAGGGTAAGTGAATCCATGAAAAGATCAGCCATGATCTTATTGAATGGTGAAGCAGGCTCGAGGGACCAGATGGCCTACTCATATTTCTTATGTTCTTATGAAGGTCAGATCAGACATCGCCATACAGCATGTAGATGTCATCAGGCATAGCTAGAAAGAAAATAAATGAATTGACAGGGACAAGAGAGGACTCACATAATGCATGACATCCTGGGAAAAACTACTTTTAAGGTATAAAGTATAAAATATTCTTAACTGAATACGAGGTTTAAATCTGAGCAAATAAGTATGCTTTATTACACAATTGGTAGTATAGAGGATGACATTATTATTTGAAAAATGGGAGTAAAAAACAGCATACATAGGAACAGGAGTAGGCCATTCAGCCCCTTAGGCAGGTCCTGCTTTTCAATGACATACAGGCTTATCTGTGGCTTAACTCCATATACCAACTTAGGCTCATATCCTTTAATGTCTTTGCTTAACAAAAGTTTATCGATCTCACATTTTAAGTTAACAACTAATCGACCATTAATTACCATTTGTGGAAGAGAATTCCAAACATCTACCAACCTTTGTGTGTAGAAGTGCTTCCGAACATCTCTCCTCAACAGTCTGACACTAATCTTGAGACTATGTCCCATAATTCTAGAATTCCCAATTGCTGAAAATAGTTTATATTGATAGAATCTTAGAGTCATCGAGATGTACAGCATGGAAACATTCCCTTCGGTCCAACTCGGCCGAAGTGGGTACTGCAGATGCTGGAAATCAGAGTCTAGATTAGAGTGGTGCTGGAAAAGGACAGCAGGTCAAGCAGCATCTGAGAAGGAGGATAATTACAATTTCAGGCAAAAGTACTTCATCAAGTACTTTTTCTGCTCCTCGGATGCTGCCTGACCTGCTGTGCTTTTCCAGCACCACTCTAATCTACACTTTGGTCCAACTCACCCATGCCGACCAGTAATCCTAAGCCAATCTAGTTCCACCTGCCAACACCTGCCCCATATTCCTCCAAACCCTTCCTATTCATATACCCATCCAGGTGCCTTTTAAATGTTGCAATTGTACTAGCCTCCACCACTTCCTCTGGCAGCTCATTCCATACACGTACCACCCTCTGTGTGAAAAAGGTGACCTTTAGGTCTCTTTTATATTTTTCCCCCTCACCCGAAACCTGTGCCCTCTAGTTCTGGACCCCCCCCACCTCAGGGAAAATACTTTGTCTATTTAGTCTATCCATGCCCCTCATGATTTTATAAACCTCTATAAGGTCACCCCTCAGCCTCCAACGCTCCAGGGAAAACAGCTCCAGCCTTTTCAACCTCTCCCGATAGATTAAATCCTCCAAACCTGGCAACATCATTGTAAATCTTTTCTGAATACTTTCAAGTTTCAAAACATCTTTTTGATAAGAAGGAGACCAGAATTGCACACAATATTCAAACAGTGGCCTAATCAAAGTCCTGTACAGCCACAACATGACCTCCAAATTCCTGTACTCAATACTCTGACCAATAAAAGAAAGCATACCAAACCCTTTCTTCACTATCCTAACCACCTGCGAGTCCACTTTCAAGGAGATATGAACTTATTCTCCAAGGTCTCTTTGTTCAGCAACACTCCCTAGGACCTTATTATTAAGTGTATAAGTCCTGCTAAGATTTGCTTTCCCAAAATGTAGCACCTCGCACTTATCTGAATTAAACTCCACCTGCCACTTCTCAGCCCATTGGCCCATCTGGTCCAGATCCTGTTGTGATCTGAGGTAACCCTCTTCGCTGTCCACTACACCTCCAATTTTGGTGTCATCTGCAAACTTACTAACTGTACCTCTGATGCACACATCCGAATCATTTATGTAAATGACAAAACGTAGAGGGCCCAGCACCGATCCTTGTGGCACTCCACTGGTCACAGGCCTCCAGCCTGAAAAACAACCCTCCACCACCACCCTCTGTCTTCTACTTTTGAGCCAGTTCTGTATCCAAATAACTAGATCTCCCTGTATTCCATGAGATCTAACCTTGTTAATCAGTCTCCCATGGGGAACCTTGTCGAACGCCTTACTGAAGTCCATATAGATCACATCTTCTGCTCTGCCCTCATCAATCTCTTTTGTTACTTCTTCAAAAAACTCATTCAAGTTTGTGAGACATGATTTCCCACGTACAAAGCCATGTTGACTATCCCGAATCTGTCCTTGCCTTTCCAAATACATGTACATCCTGTTCCTCAGGATTCCCTCCAACAACTTGCCCACCACCGAGGTCAGGCTCACCAATCTATAGTTCCCTGGATTGTCTTTACCGCCCTTCTTAAACAGTGGCACCACGTTTGCCAACCTCCAGTCTTCTGGCACCTCACCTGTGACTATCGATGATACAAATATCTCAGCAAGAGGCCCAGCAATCACTTCTCTAGCTTCCCACAGAGTTCTAGGATACACCTGACCAAGTCCTGGGGATTTATCCACTTTAACCGTTTCAAGACATCCAGCACTTCCTCCTCTGTTATCTGGACATTTTGCAAGATATCACCATTGATTTCCCTACAGTCTATATCTTCCAAATCCTTTTCCACAGTAAATACTGATGCAAAATTTTCATTTAGTATCTCCCCCATTTTCTGTGGCTCCACACAAAGGCCGCCTTGCTAATCTTTGAGGGGCCCTTTCTCTCCCTAGTTACCCTTTTGTCCTTAATATATTTGTAAAAACCCTTTGGATTCTCCTTAATTCTATTTGCCAAAGCTATCTCATGTCCCCATTTTGCCCTCCTGATTTCCCTCTTAAGTATACTCCTACTTTTTTGATACTCTTCTAAGGATTCACACAATCTATCCTGTCTCTTTCTGACATATGCTTCCTTCTTTTTCTTAACCAAACCCTCAATTTCTTTAGTCATCCAGCATTTCCTATACCTACCAGCCTTCCCTTTCACCCTGACAGGAAAAAACTTTCTCTGGATTCTTGTTATCTCATTTCTGAAAGCTTCCCATTTTCCAGCCGTCCCTTTACCTGTGAACACCTGCCTCCAATCAGCTTTCAAAAGTTCTTGCCTAACACCGTCAAAATTGGCCATTCTCCAATTTAGAACTTCAACTTTTAGATCTGGTCTATCCTTTTCCATCACTATTTTAAAACGAATAGAATTATGGTCACTGGCCCCAAAGTGCTCCCCCACTGACACCTCAGTCACTGCCCTGCCTTATTTCCCAAGAGTAGGTCAAGTTTTGCACCTTCTCTAGTAAGTACATCCACATACTGAATCAGAAAATTGTCTTGTACACACTTAAGAAATTCCTCTCCATCTAAACCTTTAACACTGTGGCAGTCCCAGTCAATGTTTGGAAAGTTAAAATCCTCTACCATAACTACCCTTACATGTTACAGCCAAAGACTTTTCCCGTCCTCCATCTTGGATTATCCGGAATCATATTTATTATGTGTTTTCCTTTTAATCACTTGAAACTTTTGATCAGCACCTTAATCTTCTAACTTTTAGAGAAAACAGGCCTCGGTTTATAATCTCTCCTCATAACTTAACCCTTGAAGTCCAGGTATCATATGAACCTATATTGCATGCTCTCCAAGTCTAATGTATCCTTCCTCAGGTGTAATGCCCAGATCTTCTCACAGAACTACAAGCAGGATCTGACCAGGTTTCTATATAGCTGCAGCATAACTTCTGCACCCTACATTTCAGTCCTCTAGATATAAAGATCAGCATTCTATTCACCTTCTTGATTAATTTCTGCACCTGTTATGACATTTCAAAGATCTATGCACCTGAACCCTCAAGTGTCTTTGGGCATCCCCTGAATTTAATTGCATATTATCCATAAAGTACCCTCATCTAAATTTTTTTTCAGTCCAAAATGGATGACGTCAAATTTGCTTACATTGAAAGCCATCTGCCACAGTCTTGCTCATTCACTTAGTGTATCAATATCCCCTTCTAATTTTATGCTGTCTTCTACCTGGTCTATAAGCTGACTAACTTTGTGTCATCAGCAAATTTGGACGTATAACTTTCTATGTCAATATTCAAGTTGTGACTAAATTGAAAGCCTAGCACAGTTCATTTTGAGAGATCACTGGTCACACCCTGCCCTCAATTCTGTTGCTTTCTACCTTGAATAACAGTGTCTTATGGGGGATTTTATCAAATGTCTTCTGGAAGTCCATACGAATAATATGCATAAACATTCTCCCGTCTACCTCTTCAAAAATTCAGTAGGGTCTGTCAGGCATGACCCACCTGTCCTGAATTATACTGACTTTCCCTGATTAACTGTGGGTTCTACCCACCCCTTCCCCCTCAGTAGCTCAAGAAGGTGCTGAAAGCATTTCACAATTATTTAAAACTGAGAACAAATTAAGTTCATGATAGAGCAAGATTTAACAGCACCCAGGAGAATTCATAAAGGATGTCTTTATAATCTTCTCAGACTAACGGAGAGATGCTTAAGGTCAATTTCACAAGAGACCAGATCATTGTAGGCATTACTGAGGAGACTGTATCAGAGATATTACCGTCCAAAGAAGACCCAATACTAGGGAAAGCTATTCAGAACATGAGAAAAGCAAAGGCTGAGAAATATCTGTGAAAATTATATTGCTCACCCAGTTTTTGGCTCAGTGGGTGACTTTGGCATCTCTGACAAAAAACGATTATGACCTCACAACCCAGTTCAAGATTCTGAGCACATGGTGTTCCAGTGCGACCTTGAGTGAGTGAGTGGATATTCAGATGAGACTTTAAACTTATGTCATTAATTTGAAAATGAGTACGTGAGACTGTTCCAGTGACCTAGCCAATATTTATGCCTTAATCAATGCCTGAAAGCAATTATCTGGCCATGAGAACAACACTATTTGAGAAAGTTTGCCATGAACAAAGTAGTTGCCACAATGTCTATCTTACAATTGGTATGCTTCAAAATTAATTGATTAGCTGTTGATTTTAGAATATCATGAGCCATGAAAGGTGCTACATAAGTCCATGGTCTTTCATCTTTCTTTGTTGGAAAATACAGTACATCAATTATACTTTCAAGCCATGTTTTTAATGGAATATGGATTTTGCAATCCAGATCATATGCTCTTTAACTACTTTAACTTCTTTCTTGTCTTGTTTTGAACAGGAAATCTGAATAATTCATAGCTAATATTTAATTTTTAAAATAAACATGCTGATAGATGCACCACATTTTTATGCTACATTTATTTTTAGCAAGTAGGTACATTCTGGTAAAAATATAATGAGTAGATTGCACGTGCAAAAATGGAATAATTACAATGAACATCAAAAGGTCCATCAGAACATACAGAAACAGAGTCTGGTGATCATCAGACAGACTACCTTTTAGCCTTTAAAAGCCAGGCCAATCTACCATGCTGTCTCAGCTGCTTCTTGCTGTCCCTTTCAAATTTTCTTTCCAGTTGAGATTGGCAGGTGGACAGGCAGAGGAATACATAGATAAGCTGCAGAGCTGGACTGAGAGGTGGCAAATGGAGTTTAATGTGGAGAAGTGTGAGGTGATTCACTTTGGTCAGAGTAACTGGAATGCAAAGTACTGGGCTAATGGTAAGATTCTTGGTAGTGTAGATGAGCAAAGAGATCTCGGTGTCCAGGTACACAGATCCTTGAAAGTTGCCACCCAGGTTGACAGGATTGTTAAGAAGGCATACAGTGTTTTGGCCTTTATGAATAGAGGGATCGAGTTCCGGAACCATGAGATTATGCTACAGCTGGACAAAACTCTGCTGCGGCCACACTTGGAGTATTGTGTACAGTTCTGGTCACCACATTATAAGAAGGATGTGGAAGCTTTGGAAAGGGTGCAGAGGAGATTTACTAGGATTTGCCTGGTATGGAGGGAAGGTCTTATGAGGAAAGGCTGAGGGACTTGAGGCTATTTTCGTTGGAGAGAAGAAGGTTGAGAGGTGACTTAATAGAGACATATAAGATAATCAGAGGGTTAGATAGGGTGGACAGGGAGAGCCTTTTTCCAAGAATGGTGACGGTGAGCATAGCTTTAAATTGAGGGGTGATAGATATAGGACAGATGTCAGAGGTAGTTTCTTTACTCAGATTGTAGTAAGGGTATGGAATGCTTTGCCTGCAACGGTAGTAGATTAACCAACTTTAAGTATATTTAAGTCGTCATTGGACAAGCACATGGACGTACATGGAATTGTGTTGTTTAGATGGGCTTCAGATTGGTATGACAGGTCGGCGCAACATCGATAGCCGAAAGGCCTGTACTGCGCTGTAATGTTCTATGTTCTATAATAAACGTTGCTGTTTAGAAAAATAGGAAATAGGAGTAGACATAGACCATTTGGTTTTTTGCGCCTGAACTAGCATTCAATATAATCATGGCTGATCATCCAAATCAATACGCTGTTCTCCCTATACCATTTGATGTCTTTAAGGAAGAGAAGCCTTGATTAGCTAAGATCCCAGTGTGTCTAATCAGAATGGGTCATATGCCAGGGCCATACTTGTGAGATAGCACTGCATTGCTGAGGTCCTGTACGAGTGCACTCATTGCTCGATCTGGTAGTGCCATTCACAACAACTGGAACCTGGCAAAACAACCTGAACTGAATTACAACCAAAAAATGCCGCAATTTCAGTGTGTGTGTTTAGCTACCTAGCTAAAAATCACACAACACCAGGTTATCATCCAACAGGTTTATTTGAAAGCACTAGCTTTCAAACTGCTGCTCCTTCATCAGGTGGTTGGGGAGTATAAGATCATAAGACTTGGAATTTATAGCAAATATTTACAATGTGATGTAGCTGAAATTATATATTGAAAAAGACCTGGATTGTTTGTTAAGTCTCTCATCTGTTAGAATGACCATGTTGGTTTCGGCTCTTTCATATATAAATCACAAAACCTTTTTAAAGTTACATCCCCCAGAGAACTTTAACAATTGATGTTGTGTCGGCCCAGATAATGCATTGAAGGTGTGAGGTGCCCTGTGTGAGGCTGTCAGTGCCACAATGTTCAAACTGATTCTAATCTAAGAAACAGATTTACAGAATCTTACATGGATTCATGCAGTTTTTGAGCAAAATAAAATGTAAGTCAGCAAGTACAAACTCACCCCACAAACTTAGGTGTGTGATGTGTGTGTGCATGTGTGTGCGTATGTGTATGTGTATGTATGGGAGGGGGGGTTCTGAGTATCTGTGAGAGGGTGAGTGTGGGAGTGTATGTGTGAGTGTATGAGAGAGAGCTTGTGTATGAGACAGGGTCTGTGTGATGTTTAGGGCAAAAGCCTTACATCAGCCCTTCTCCTGTTCCTAGGATGCTGCCTGACCTGCTGTGCTTTTCCAGCACCACACTCTCGACTCTAATCTCCAGCATCTGCAGTCCTCACTTTCGCCTCCTTGGTTTCACACTCCATCGAATGCAGCCTTGATGTCAAGGGCTGTCACTCTGGCCTCATCTCACCTCACCTCTGGAATTCAGTGCTTTTGCCCATGTTTGAACCAAGGCTGTAATGAGGTCAGGACTGAGTGGCTCTGGCGGAACCCATACTGGCTGTTACTGTGCAGGTTATTGCTGAGTAGATGCTGCTCGATAGCATTGTTGATGACATCTTCCATAACTTTATTGATGATCAAGAGTAAACTGATGGGGCAGAATTTGGTCAGGTTGGTTTTTTCCTGCTTTTAGTGTACAGGACATATCTGGACAATTTTCCACATTGTCAGGTAGATACCAATGTTGTACCTGTTGCAGTTCATGAAGGCAACTTGCTACAATGCTCTTCAAGGGAATAAATGTTGGCCTTGCCGGTGATGCTGACATCCTAAGAACAAATAAAACAAGACATGATTTTCATGCAAAGCTCCATTCTGTATTGCTAGCATGCAATAATAATTTCAGATTGTAGGCATAACACATTTATTTTATTTCAAATACTTTAGAAAAATAGTGTAAGTGACAGACATTTCATAGAAAGTGCTCTAAAGTCTTCCATCATACATTTTCATCTCATGTTACTTTGTACAGAGGAAGGATTTTAATTTGATCAAATCACAGCTTACAAATTAAACAGCCAAAGTACAAGCTTATTAAAAAATAAAACCAGGATATGTCTACGGCTAATTTATTTTATTGCTCATATTTATAAAGTAACCCCAAAAACCTAATAAGAAACAATCAATCCAGTTCCAGTGCAGCTGACACAACTATCAAATCTCCACCTTATGTAATCAGAATAAATTCCCAACTGCCTTGCAGCTAATTAAAACTGCAATGTTAATGAAACAGGGGATTCAAGCATAAAGCGAGTCTCCCACAGATTTCTCCTATCAGAGCATTCACCAATTATACAAAAAGTGATGAACCATTGCCTTCTCAAAAGACTTGCACTCCATCAACAGAACATGACTTGGAATTATCAGTATGTTAATACAATTGTGTTGAAGAGACCACAGTGTATTGTCAGGGCATTCCTTTATGTAATTTTCCAGAATCCCATCTTGAAGGCCACTGGTGGCTTTATTTCAGTTCCTAATTTCTTCCCCTTTTATTCCATTTTCCATTCAATTGGTTCTCTGGGAGAAGAATCTAAATTACACAAAATGCCCCAAGATTCTTTGATATGGATTTTTTAAAGCAGCTCTTCAAGATCAATGTTGCCTTTTATTCCAGATTAATTAGTTAAGTTATGAATCACTTCAAACAGTTGCATCAATCTAATTTCCTCAACATATGAAAATTATTGGGATCCTTATGTTATTCTGAGAAAGATCCACAACTCCTTGGAAGAGGATTTAAACCCTACCCGAGCCCAGAAAATATATACAAATAAGTAGCTAAAATTCTATGAACTGCTTAACCTCAATAGAGATGTTTGCTCGATTTGTTGAGGTGGGACTATAAAACTCCATCCTAAGCCTGAGACCTAAATCAAATGGGTTAATGGGTCTTCATGAGGTGATCAGTGGGCCATGAGTGTGATTTTAATAACAATCTAAGCAGGAATGCATCCTGTGCCCCTCTAAATTTTTCTTTAGTTTCCTTTGTCTGGCCAAGAAACATATTTTTCATCCTCACCATTATTTCCCAACTGGCCAGTGCCCATATCATTCAGAAGCTGGACATTATCTGCCCTGTAGCTCTAAAATGCTGTGACCCTATCCTTAAACATCTTTTCAATCTAAGGTATAGTGGTGAAATAATGTTGCTTCTCACTATCCAGATTCCGAAACCAAGACTAGATACTGGTGTGAGATGTCAATTGATGACTAGCAGCCATGGAATCGGATCAGAATTTGAGTCAGTAATATTGGAAAAATAGAGGAAAATAAACAAAATGCAATCTGGCACAAAGCAGCGACTACATTACAGATAACATTCTCAGAGCAGTGTTACAATTTGCCAGGTTGATTTATTCTGTCAACCCATGTTGCTTCAGTTCATGGCAACAAGGCACCGCAGATATATGTGTACATAACCAAGTCGAGTCTCACGTCAGCTTCTGAATGCCTGTAAAACCTTAAATCAATTGGAACACAAGTTCTCAGCCATATTCATGCAAAGCCAAAATTCACAAATGTTTTCTTAATTTGACTATGCATCAGTTTTAATTGCTACGTCATTCAAATCCCTTGTTCTGTTCTATGTTAACTTGTCAAGAGTGTGGGGCTGGAAAAGCACAGCTGGTCAGGCAGCATCCTAGGAGCAGGAGAATTGACATAAGCCCTTCATCGACTCTGATCTCCAGCATCTGCAGTCCTCACTTTTTTCTATTTTAATTCATCTCAGCCCCTCTGAGAATTCCATGTTCCTAATATTCTACATTCGGGAGTCCCACATGGTGTGTTGCCTGCCCGGTGCCAGGGTGCAGGACATCTTTGACAGGCTTGACCGGATATTGGAGCGGGTGGGGGAGGATCCATTTGTTGTGGCCCATGTTGGGATTAACGACATAGGCAAGACTAGGATGGAGGACCTGTTTGGGGATTATCGAGCATTAGGAACAAAATTAAGGAACAGGTCCTCAAGGGTTATAATCTCTGGATTACTGCCTGAGCAGTGTGCAAATTGGTTTAGGGATAAGAAAATTAGGGAAGTAAACATGTAGCTAAGGGAGCGGTGTGGGAAAGAAGGATTCCATTTCATGGGGCACTGGCATCACTTTTGAAATTGGGGGGTTCTGTACCGATGGGATGGTCTCTACCTGAACCGATCTGGAACCAGTGTTCTAATGAAAGGGATAAATAGGGTGGTCACTAGGACTTTAAACTAGTGAGTCAGGGGGAAGGAAAGGGAAAATGACAGGGAGTATGATGGTAAATAAAAAGGTAAGCAGCAGGTTAGCATGTGTGCAGAAGGGTTTAACTTCAAGGCAGACTATGATAGGGGCAAAAAAGAAGGATGACTCAGGAGATATTATTAGACATGTTGGAAATCATAAGGATAAGGAAGTTAGCATAAAGGCACTTTACCTGAATGTTCATGATATTGGTAACAAGGTTGATGAGTTAATAACACAAATCATTGTGAATGAATATGATTTGGTAGCCATTATGGAGACATTGTTACAGGATGGTCACAACTGGGAGTTAAATATCCAGGGGTACCAGACTACTCAGAAGGACAGACTGGAAGGTAAGGGAGGTGGTGTAGCTCTGATATGCAAGGATGACATCAGGATGGTCCTGAGAGATGATATAGATTCTATGGAGAATAAAGTTGAATCCATTTGGGTAGGAATTAGAAATACTTAAAGGAAGAAGTCACTACTAGGTGTAGTCTATTGGCCACCAAATAGTAACATCATATTGGGACAGGCAATAATCAAGGAAATAACTAATGCCTGTAAAAATGGTATGGCAATTATCATGGGGGATTTTAATCTACATATAGTTTGGTGGAACCATCTCAGTCAGGGTAGCTTTGAGGAGGAGTTTGTTGAGTGTATCCACGATAGTTTTCTTGAACAGTATGTAATGGAAAGGACATGGGAGAAAGCTATCCTAGATCTGGGCCTGTGTAATGAGACAGGAATAATTAATGACCTCATAGCTAGGGATCCTCTTGGAAGGAGTGATCACAGTATGGTCGAATTTAGAATACAAATGGAGAGTTTGAAGATAAAGTTCAATAGTAGGATCTTGTGCTTAAACAGGGGGAGACTACAATAGGCTGAGGGAGGACTTGGCAAAAGTAAACTGGAAAATGTGATTTTGTGGTGGGACAGCTGATGAGCAGTGGAGTACTTATAAAGCAATTTTTCCAAATGCTCAGCAAAAGTATATTCCAGAGAAAAGGAAGGACTGTAAGAAAAAGGGTAATCTGCCATGAGTGTCTGAGGAAATAAGAGAGGCTATCAAATTGAAAGAGAAGGCATACAAAGCGGCCAAAAATAGCATGAAACTAGAAGATTGGGAAGACTTTAAAGGTCAACAGAAAGCCACAAGAAGAACTATAAAGAAAAGTAACATAGAACATGAGAAAAACCTAGCACAGAATATAAAGACAGATAACTAAACTTTCTATAAATATATAGAACATAGAACAATACAGCACAAAACAAGTCCTTCAGCCCTCAATGTTGTGCCGACTTGTGAACTAATCTAAGCCCATCCCCTATACAATCCCATCATCATCCATACGCTTATCCAAGGACTCTCTAAATGTCCTTAATGTGGCTAAGTTAACTACTTTGGCAGGCAAGGCATTCCACACCCTTACCACTCTATGAGTAAAGAGCCTGCCTTTGATATCTGTCTTAAATCTATCACTCCTCAATTTGCAACTATGCCCCCTTGTACAAGCCAACATCTTCATCCTAGGAAAAAAAAGACTCTTACTGTCCACCCTATCTAAGCCTCTGATCATCCTGTATGTCTCCATTAAATACTCTCTAAGCCTTCTTCTTTCCGATGAGAACAGACCCAAGTCCCTCAGCCTTTCCTCACAAGACCTTCCCTCCAGACCAGGCAACATCCTGGTAAATCTCCTCTGCACCTTTTCTAATGCTTCCACATCCTTCCTGTAATGGGGCGACCAGAACTGTACACAATATTCCAAGTGAGGCCGCACTAGTGTTTTGTACAATTGCAGCATGACTTCACGGCTCCAAAACTCAATCCTTCTACCAATAAAACCTAAATACACCGTATGTCTTCTTAACAGCACTATCAACCTGAGTGGCAACTTTCAGGGATCTATGTACATGGACACCAAGATCCCTCTGCACATCCACACTACCAAGAATCTTTCCATTGACCCAGTATTCTGCCTTCCTGCTATTCTTCCCAAAGTGAATCACCTCACATTTAGCTGTATTGACCTCCATTTGCCACCTCTCAACCCAATTCTGTAGTTTATCCAAATCTCCCTGCAACGTACAACATTCTTCCACACTGTCCATCACTCCACCGACTTTAGCGTCATCTGCAAACTTACTAACCCATCCACCTATGCCTGTGTCTAAGTCATTGATAAAAATGACAAAAAGAAGTAGTCCCAAAACAGATGTTTATGGCACGCCTTTATTAACTGGACTCCAGGCTGAATATTTTCCAACAACCAACACTCATTGTCTTCTTACAGAAAGCTGGTTTATAATCCAAATGGCTAAATCACCCTCAATCCCATGCCTCTGCATTTTCTCCAAAAGCCTATCATGTTGGACCTTATCAAAGGCTTTACTAACGTCCAAACACACCACATCAACTGTCTGACCCTCATCCACATGCTTGGTCACCTACTCAAAAAAACTCAATGAGGTTTGTGAGACACAACCTGCCCTTGACGAAACCATGTTTACTATCTCCAATCACCTTGTTGCTTGCTAGATGATTGTAAATCCTATCTCTTATAATTCTTTCCAAAACTTTTCCTACAACAGACGTAAGGCTCACTGGTCTGTAATTAACTGATCATCTCTACTGCCCTTCTTGAACAAGGGCACAACATTTGCAGTCCTCTAGTCATCTGATACTAAACCTGTAGACAATGATAACTCAATGACCATCTCCTCCCTAGCTTCCCAGAGAATCCTCAGATAAATCTGATCTGGTCCAGGGGACTAATTGACTTGCACTCCTTCTAGAATTGATAACACCTCTTCCTTACTAACCTCAATCTTTTCTAATTTAATAGCCTGTATCTCAATTTTCTTCTCTACAATACTCTCATTTTCCTGAGAGAAAACAGAAGAGAAATATTCATTTAGTATCTCTCTGATCTCCACTGAGTCCGCACACAACTTCCCTCGTCTGTCTTTGACTGGCCTTATTCCTACCCTAGTCATTCTTTTATTCCTCACATTCCTATAGAAAGCTTCAGGGTTCTCCTTTATTCTACCTGCTAAAGACTGCTTATGTCCCCTCCTTGCTCTTCTTAACTCTCTCTTTAAATTCTTCCTAGTTAATCTGTAACTCTCCATCCCCTCATCTGAATCATCTCGTCACAACGTCACATAAACCTCGCTCTTCCACTTAACAAGAGACATGATTTCTTTAGTAAACCATGGTTCCCTTACCTGATCACTTCCTCCCTGCCTGACAGGGGCATACCTATCAAGGACAGAAATATTTGATACTTAAATCAGCTTCATATTTTGATTGCCCCCATCCCCTGCATTTTGTTACCCCATTCTATGCCTCCTAATTCTTGCCTGATTGCATTATAATTGTCCTTCCTCCCATCTATAACTCTTGTCCTTTGGCACATATCTATTCCTTTCCATTGCTAAACTAAACGTAACTGAATTATGGTCACTCTGTCCAAAGGGCTCACCTACCACTAAATCAAACACCTGGCCTGGTTCATTACCAAGTACCAGATCTAGTGTGGCCTCCCCTCTTGTCAGCCCTTCAACAAAGTATGTCAGAAAACCCTCCTGCACACATTAGACAAAAACTGATCTATCTGACATATGAGACTTATAGCATTTCCAGTCAATGTTGGGGAAGTTAAAGGTCCCTATAATGACCACCCTTTTCCTTTCTATATAAAATGAAAAAGAGTGGCTAAAGTAAATGTTGGTCCTTTAGAGGATGAGAAGAGGCATTTAGTCATGGGATATGATGAAATGGCCGAGGCATTGAACAGGTATTTTGTATCGGTGTCCACAGTGGAGGACACTAATAACATGTCAGTAAGTGACAAAGAGATGAAGGTCAGTGAGGACCTGGAAGCAATCATTATTACAGAAGAGGTAGTGTTTTGCAATCTAATGGAGTTAAAGAAAGATATGTCTCCTGGCCCTGATGGAATGCATCCCAGGGTACTAAAGGAGATGGCAGGAGAAATAGCAAGTGCACTGGCAGTAATTTTCTCAAAATTTGCTAGACTCTGGGGCAGTCCCAGCAGATTGGAAAACAACAAATGTGACGCCACTGTTTAAAAAGGGAGGTAGACAAAAGGTGGGGAATTATAGACTAGTTAGCTTAATCTCTGCAGTGGGGAAGATTCTCGAGTCTGTCATCAAGGAAGAAATAGCAAAGCATCTCGATAGAAATTGTCCCATTGGGCAGACGCAGCATGAGTTCTTGAAGGGCAAGTTGTGCTTAACAAATCTTTTGGAATTCTATAAAGACATTACGAGCACGGTAGGCAACAGGGACCCAGTGGATATGGTATTCCTAGATTTCCAAAAGGCCTTTGACAAGGTGCCGCACAGAGGCTCCTGCATAAGATAAGGATGCATAGCATTATGGGCAGAATATTAGCATGGATAGAGGATTGATTGACTAACAGGAAGCAAAGAGTGGGGATAAATGAGTGTTATTCTGGCTTGCAATCAGTGACTAGTGGTGTGCCTCAGGGAACGGTGTTGGGACTGCAATTATTTACAATTTATATAGATGATTTGGAGTTGGGGATCACCTGTATGGTGTCAAAGTTTGTAGATGACACTCTGAGATGTGTAGCAGAGCAAAGTGTGTAGAGGACAGTGAAACTTTGCACAGGAACTTAGATACATTGAGTGAGTGGGCAAAGGTCTGCCATATGGAATACAGTGTTAATAAATGTGAAATTATACATTTTGGTAGGAGTAATAGTAAAAAGGGTTATTACTTGAATGGTAAAACATTACAGCATGCTGCTATGCAGAGGGTCCTGGGTGTCCTTGAGCATGAATCACAGAGGTTAGGTCTGTAGGTACAAAAGGTAATGAGGAAGGCAAATGGAATTTTGTCCTTCATTGTTGAAGGGGTTGAGTTTAAAAGCAGGGAGGTTGTGTTGCAGCTGTACAGGGTGCTGAGGAGGCCACACCTGGAGTTATGTGTGCAGTTTTGGTCTCCTTACTTGAGAAAGGATGTACTGGTACTAGAAGAGGTGCAGAGGAGGTTCACTAGGCTGATTCCTGAGTTGAGGGGGTTGGCTTATGAGGAGAGGCTGAGTAGATTGGGATTATATTCATTGGAATTCAGAAGAATGAGGGGGCATCTTACAGAAGCATATAAAACTAGGAAGGGAGTAGATAAGATAGAAGTAGAGAGAACGTTTCCACTGGCAGGTGAGGCTAGGACAAGAAGGAATAGCCTCAAGATTAGAGGGAGCAGATTTAGGACTGAATTGAGAAGGAACTTCTTCACTCAGCGGGTTGTTAATCCATGGAATTCCTTGCCCGGTGAAGTAATTGACACTACTTCAGTAAACATTTTAAAGCTAAAATAGGATTTTTTGAACAATAAAGGAATTAAGGATTATGGTGAGAACACAGGTTAGTGGATCTGAAACTATCAGTCATGATCTTTTAGATTAGATTCCCTACAGCATGGAAACAGGCCCTTTGGCCCAACAAGTGCACCTGCTGAAGAGTAACCCACCCAGATCCATTCCCCTACTCCCTACTAATGCACCTATCACAATGGGCAATTTAGCATGGCCAATTCACCTGACCTGCATATCTTTAGATTGTGGGAGGAAACTGGAGCAAACCCACACAGACACAGAGAATGTGCAAACTCCACACAGATAGTTGCCTGAGGCTGGAATTGAACCTGGGTCCCTGGTGCTGCGAGCCGGCAGTGCTAACCTCTGAGCCACTGTGCTGGCCATAGGCTGATTCAGGAGTTGAGGGGGGGTTGAATGGTGGAGCACGCTCAAAGGGGTGGACGGCCTACTCCTGGTCTTAGTTCTTATGTTCTCATTCTAGCCTCTGTGCATCTGATATTATACTTGATACAGCATTGATGGCTATGCCTCTAGTTAATAAAGCTCTGAAAGCTCTGAAATTCTCTCCCTAAATGTCTCTCTTACATTGTCTCCTTGCTTATGGTGCATCTAGTAACCTGTCCTGATACAACATCCCTTCTGTGCGACTTGATGTTAACAGTCTTCGATCTCACTTCTGTGACACTCGAAGGGATATTCTACATTAAAGTGTTACATAAATGTAAGCTTTTGTTGTGAAGGTGCAATGGCTTGAGAGGCAAAATTTCCAACCATCCTTATGAATATCTGCAGCCAAGATTGTCAGCATAGCTGGTAAAATATCCCAATGGTCATGTATTGATGTGCATCTGAATCAACTTCATATCAACACAAAAGCAGAGCTATAATCAGCCTATGAACTATCTGCTCATCAAGTGTCACTGTGTAACCGTGTTCTAAGTCCTTGATTGGTTTTATTTTTATGTAAATAACACATTTAAGTCTATTGATGTGCCTTCTGCAGTTCTCTGAATCTTAATTAAAATTTGCAAATTTGTTCATTTATTGATCTATAGTAGTCCAGAATTTCTACCAGCTGTCAACAAAATGTCTTTTTGATATTGTGCCAACAATGACAGAAAGCTCTTTGTATATATTTTCACTAACATATATAACTCAGCTCGATGGAATACAGGCTGCATTTGGAATTGTTTTCTAGCTTTCAATTTCCTATCAGCTATAGGCACTCTGTATTCACGTTGCCCATGGTATCTCAAGGATTCTAGAGAATATTTCAAAAATCTCAGTTTTTTGCAGTTTTATGAAATGACCAAAAGCTTTCCAAGTAAGTATATAATACTTGTGGATTGACCAGCACAATTGTACCAAGTAAACTAGTGTATATATGGAGATGCATCTGGGTTTAAGCAGTTTACTGGAGTCCAGTTTAGGAATATAAAAATGTGTTTAATTGCTGTTTTGTAATCTTACTGTCAGAGCTGTTAAAAGCTTGAGTAATGGATCTCATTTGCCTCAGTAATGAGCTAATTTCAAATAAATTTTAATAACATTAAATAGCTTGTCACTGATTGGTCTGCATTAGCAGCAGTGCAAAGCTATGAACTGATTGGAAAATTACACATTTTCAACCTTAGTGCCCATGAACAAAAAAGCAATTGACTCAAAAATCAACTGATTATGAAATAACACGAAAGATCAATGTGAGTTCTGTGATAAAGGTGGAAAGGGAAATAAATGTTTGTTTTTTGTGAAATAACAAAATCCACAATATACAAACTGATCGTTCAATTGAGCAGTTAGGTCCATCAGAACCACTTGCTTCATACAGCACTGAGTCCCACATTGACCATTCTGCAAAAATAAATTCATCCTAATATCTTTATTTCATTTGTTAATAGACATTTGCATTCATATTCTGGACTCACCCAAAGTGAAACATTTCTCCAAACGTACCTTATAGAATCCTTTTATACTTTTGAAGAACTCCATCATTCATCTGTTTGACAATAAAAAAATGGGAATAAGGTGGGTCACCAGTCTGAGTGACACTATGCAGTAGGTTCTGCCCACAAAAAAGCCTCTGAGCTTCCAGTGGCCTACCACTTCAACACACCACCTTGTTCCCTAGCCAACATCTCTATCTCTCCATTCTGAGGAAGGGTCACTGGACTCGAAACGTTAACACTGATTTCTGTTCACAGATGCACAGACATGCTGAGCTTTTTCAACAGCCTCTGTTTTTATCTCTATCTCAGGCTTACTGCAGTGTTCCAATGAAGTCCATTGCACTGGAAGAACAGCACCCCATTTTTTGCTTGGGAGCTCTACAGCCTTCTAGATTCAATGCTGAGTTCAATAATTTTAGGGCTTAAAGTACCTTCTCCCATGTCCTTACCCCAACCCCCTACACATTATGTCTTATTATCACATGACCTGCTATTACACACTGCCCATTGTTAGCCATTAATAGTCCATTTTAGCAGCTATTCACTCTCCTAAACTGACTGTTATCCACTCCTTTGTCCAACTATTCTCTTTATCTTGGCTCTATCTCCACCTATCATTTAACCCTCACCTCCCCACTCCAGCATAAAAACCCACTTTTTCCCAACTACCTTCAGTTCTGAAGAAGAATCACTGGACCTGAAATGTTAACTCTGATTTCTCTCCATACACACTGAGATTTTCCAGGAATTTCTGTTTTTGCTCCTGTTTGACTTCTTTTTTTTCATCAAAGGAAATGTTGCACTCTGTTCAATCTTTCTTCACAATTATACCCTTTCACTTCTGTCTGCAAGTTCTCCAGTATCTCCAGTGCAGTCGAGCCAAGGCTATACCTAAATTTCCTGTTACTTCCCTGTGCTTGGCTTCTATTCCTCCAGTTTGTAGTTTGTTGGAATTTATATGGCCTTATCAACTTACTTAATTATTTTTGGTGGTTAGTCTATCTGCATTCACAGATCTCTTTGCTCCATTTAGTTTCTCCTCTCATTAAGCATAAAAGGAAAATCAAGTCACCTCATATTGTAATATATTGAATACTATTTGCCATTTAGGTAAATGTGATGCCAGCCTTTTTATGTTTTCTTATATTTTCATGTAGTCCTTCACATTATTAGTACCAATTAGGGATTGTTTATATATCTTGACGCTACTGTTGGGTAAAGCCTCATGTCAACATGCCAGCATGCCTTTAGAGACATACTTATGATACTATTTCTGCATCAAAGCTTGTGACATGAGGGTATAAATATATCTTACTTGTCTTGCTCCAGAGCTTCTTAAGGCATGGCACACGATTGAAAAATAGGCTGCCCTGTTGCAATCTAACAGCTTAACATTAGTTTAAACAGTTCATTACCTGTGGATGTAATGTTTGTATATAATAACTAGCTGTTGGATTCTTGAATACCACAATATCCATGCCCAGTTTCTTAGTTACAGGAGATATCATAAAGGACTGCTGCATCAGCTAAAACAACCTACTGGAGGCAAAACCACATTAAACATAATTATAATTACTGAGGCCAAGTCCTGCTGCTCATGCCACAGAATTCCATAGTTACCCAAGACTCCACCACTGTACTACAGAATCCTGCGTTTGCTCCAAAGCGTGAGAAGCTGTATTATTTTTGGCTGACTTAGTTTTACATTTAATAAAAGTTTATGGTTGAGATGTTTTGATGCTCTTCAGCCCGATGGCAGTAGTGGTGGCAGGGTTTAGCAGAGACAGAACAGATAGACATTCATTGACAAAATGGGCTTTCAGGCTGTAGCATGTTCAAAGAAAAATCAATAAATGAGTTGAAATGAATAGACCCATTTTGTTTAAGTTTACATTCCACTTTGATGCCAAGTTAGAACTTTGAAAAAGTTTTACACTTCCAAAAAAAGGAAAACCTAATGTCTGGAGATATATTTAGGTTATATGTTTTGTAAGCTCTGGTCTGATTGTTCCATTTCCAATGTGGCCCCATGTAATTGCCATGGCACCTGGTCAGTCTTGGCCTGAGGCACAATTTTCCACTTTTCACCTCATTTATTGTGCAGCAGAGACGTTGGGTACAGTACCCAAAGAATTGAGTGGCAAGTAGGGCATAAGTGCTTGCCACTGCTGGGTCTGCCTGGTTCAAACATCTCAGGTGCCATACATAATGCCCAGCTATACAGCAATTCAGATGCTGCAAGCTAGGCACCACCTTACAGCAGTGCTTGGGCCTGAAAACATCAGAAAAGAAGGCTAGTGGATGGGGTAGAAAGGGTAGTCCTTTCTCCTGCTCATTGCCAAAAGAGATCATCTTGATAGATCTAGCCACCTCGGACACAAATATCTGCATGAGTTAATACTGTGCCCTGAGGTAAAAGGGATGACCAGCAGTGCAGAAAGAACGTCAATGATTTCCTGTGTTTCATAAGTTTAAGTTCCACCATCTTCACTCTCCTCACACTCCCAGGGTCAGCTTTCAATCTAACTTTGCCATTGCACACACATCTCACCAAGTCTGATGGACTGCAACCCTCAGTATTGCATGCATAAAATATCTCACCAAAGTTGCTGTCTCAAATTATGTCTCGTCCTCTGTCATTTCCTCCTCATTCACCGGTGACACCTCACTACCCCTCCTGCTCAAGTATGGTCTCTAATTGCTTTTGCATCCATTTCTAACAAACTCGTTACTTCCTTTTGTCTTGTTGCAGGACATGTTAGCCTATCACCACTTGAGAGGTCCAAGACTGGCCCAGGGTGTTGGGACAGAAGTGATAGATATCATGTTCTCACTCCCTTAAGTAGTGCTGTGCTAGAATGTTCTGCCCCTAATATGGATGCGCCAAGTTGCCTTTGTGGGAAAATTGTCAATTGTAGACCTGTGGAATATTCAGAATTTTCTGGATCTGCACAGAAACATGCCCTATCACTTTAGCCATGGACACTTAATGTCAAGGACAAAGTGAAAAGTAGGCATGCAACCTTGAGCTTAGTTCAGATGACACTTCCTCTCAGGAAGACAGAATGGTTCTAGTGAGTGTCTAGCAGGAGGAGGAGTTCCACTCAGACTCCTCTCAAAGTTTCCACTGGGGACACTCCAGCAGTGCACGCCTCCTTCATGCCTGTGATTCTGAAGCCTGCAGTAGTTCAAGCCAAAGAGTGAACGTGTATCTAGACAGGGGACTCTCAACAGATTATAGAATCATAGAGTTCTACAACATGGAGACAGGCCCTTTGGGTCAAACTGGTCCATGCCAACCAAAATGTCCATCTATGCTAACCCTATTTCCCTGAACTTGGTCCATATCCTTCTAATCCTTTCCTATCTATGTATTTGTCCAAATATCTTTTAAATGTTGTTAATGCAACTGTCTCATCTACTTCCACTGGCAGTTCATTCTATATGCATACCACCCTCTTGTAAAAACGTTGACCCTCAGGTTCCCTTTCATCTTTCCCCTCCAACTGTCTCAATGAAACATATAATCAAGAAAGAACCCATTCTACTCACTACTGCAGACCTATTTTAAGGCCGCGCTTAAAATCCACTTATCTGCTTCTGTGTTGTGACCGTTCCCAGACAGGTTCCTATAAGATTAGTTGTGAAGTTGACTGTTTTTTTAATTTTCCCAGACGCACTCTAATGTCCAGTGATACATGAATTCAACAGCAAAGGCAGTGACTGCTAACTCTGTCAGTTGCAATGTGGGTTTCTTGCTCTCTCTCCTGCACTGACCCCACCACGTGCTTCCTTTGTCTGTTCTTCTTGTTTTTAAAAGCGATGTTGTTTTGACTTTTTTTTCTCCAAAATTCCAAAACAATACAACAGCATATAAAACAGTAATTGATGCTCCTGGAGTTCAAGGAAATCACCTCCAACACTTAAAATACCTCAAAAAAGGAGCAGCTTTACAGACAGAAATTTTTCCCATCCTCCATCTTAGATTACACAGAATCCTCTTTCTTCAGGGACCTCTAGCTCCAAAGGCATGATGGGAGGACTACTTAAAACTTTCAAGTCTACAAGCAACCACAGAGAGTAGTCTCTCTTCACCAAAGCATTGGAAGTCAGATATTGAGATATAGTGGGAGAGAAAGGATGAAAAAAACACATTGAGGCACATAAGTAGCACAAGCGTAGCATCATTGGAAATAACCTTTCACTCTTACCTCTACTACTTTTGCTTGCATAATTAAAATGTCTATTATTGCAAAACTTTTGTTGTTGGACGGGTCAAATCACACCCATATGATAGATGAGAACCCTCTTCAGATAGCAGGACTTGCAACGGCTAAGCATTGTTCACCTCTCACAAGCAACTAACTCCTGAACTTCAGGTAACTTCAGAAAAGAGGGATCCTTGGACCTTGATTTTGAAGACCATAGCCAAGGCTTTGACACTTTAATGTGATCAACACTGAAGCTGGCTGTGCACACATTGTTCTATATTTACATATACCTTGTGAGCGAGAGTACAGAATCAGTGATGGTTTACACCTCTTTTGGCAAACATTCATTTAGCTTATCAAGATGTCTCACTTGGATTCAAGGCTGGGAGATGTACAATGGACAGTTATATATTCACTCTTCCCTGTAGCATATTGGTCTGTACAGAAAAGCTGCACAAAATGCTGCCTCTCAACAGTTTACACTGTCATGAATAATGCTCAAACCTTTCAAGGCAACTTAATTGTGTGTGCACACTCTGGAATACCAGAGGTTTACTGAAGATGACAGGGTCAAAAGAAGTTTCTTTAGGGTTCTTGTCAACTTAGCAGCTACCCCACCAAACCCATTCAATTAACTCTACATTCCCAGATCTGCATATCTTTCAATTGTGGGAGAAACAAGAGCACCAGGAGAACTTGCAAACTCCATACAGGCAGTAGCCCAAGGCTAGAATCAAACCCAGGTCTCTGACAACATGAGGCAGCATTTGTAACCACTGAGTCAGTGTGCCCTTTTTACTGCACCCTAGAAGAAAAATATCTGTAATTTACTCTGTTCCCTTTGCACATGGTCACAGACATTTTGTGACATTATTGTGCATTTGACTTTTGATTTTGGTATGGTGTGATTCAAACTGGTATAAATGAATTTCATGTTCTTTGCACACAGAATCTTGCCTGTGGCCCCTGTGATCTTTCAGCTTCCCTCCATTTTGGTTGAGCCCTTTTACATAATTGTTAATGTGATTGCTTTAATACCAAAGTCCATGATTTTGGAACTTCCTGTGCCCTTGTTCACCCTGTACCCTCCCCATGTAGTGGCCAGAGACTCAACAACTTGTTTGATCCTCTTCTGTAAGAGTGCCAGTGCCTCCTCCAAATCACTGTCAGGCCTCATGCTACTATCTGCAACTTCCCCTTCTCAGAGTGACCCCTCCCTCAGAAACATAGTATGCTGAAGCACATCCCCAGACATGAGCTACCCACTTTCTCCAGGACTTCATGAAGTACCCCCAACCATTACTGATCAAACCAACATGATTTATTATGGTCCACCCAAGGAGTGTCTTGGTGGAAAGCCATGACTTCGAATTATGAATGTTCTGAGGAGAGGTCACTGGACCCCAAATGTTAACTTTGAGTTCTCTTCACAGATGCTGTAGACCTGCTGAGCTTCTCCAACAGCTTCTGTTTTTGTTGTGTTAGAATTATTAGATTTAGAATTAGGATTAGAATTAGAATTGATTGTCATGTGTACTCAAGTATGGGGATACTGGAATACATTGAAAAGTGTACAAAGTTGCCATTCCTGGCACCATCTTAGGTACAAAAGTACATAGGTACAAAATCTTGGGTAGCAAGCAGAAAAATAAAGAAGTAAGTTAAAAGTTCGACCTTGCAGTCCTTCTGAAGAGCTTGCTCAGGGGACTGGATCTGGGCTCTTTCACCCCAATGCTGAGACTATCACCAGGAAGAGTAAGTAGACCAATTTTGAGTCCTTTCACCGCATTACCAATGCAGAACCGTGTGGCCATTCCTCAGCGCCATCTTGCCTGTACCGATGACTTCGCCGCCATGAGTCCGCACTGAGCTAATATCAACAATGCAGTTGCTGCTGAAGCTGTTGGGTCCCGCAGCGAGCACTAGGCCCAACCTCATCTCTCTCTTCCACTACTGCCGACACTCAGAGTATAAACTCAATTCCCTCTGCTGCTACCATCAGGAAGAGACCTGACGCCAAACATGCTGAAATCACTTAGCTCTCCACAGAAGGTAAGTAGGTTAAAATAAGAAAATAAAACAATGAAGGAAGAGAAAAAAAAGAGTAAAAGCAGACATTGCACTGCTGCTCCACCACCGGTTTGAACCAGAAACCCACTTCATCAGACTGATGTTTCAATAACACCCCATCTGACCTACCTCTATTCTGGGACTACTTGCACTTGTCCTCCCGTATCTACTGTGATCCAATTTCTGTACTGCAAGGACATGGGTAGGACCAACTGCCTGACTGGAATAGAACAAGCTCTTGATTGACTGTAGTAGTACCCCTCTCACTGGCTGTAGTCTCTGTTCACCCACATAAGTACACTTGCCTTTTAGCTGTCACACACTGCCATTTGCTCAAAGCACATACAATGTGTTTGTTGTGTAAATTGCTGGCACATGCTGCATGCCTGACATTTCCATAACATTGAGTTGCCAATTCCTATCTGGCTGATAGTTTGAAGACTTGAGGGGAAAATCAGGGAAATTTTCTTATCATTGAAAATCTGATTTGTTCATCCTCAACTTATTTTTCATTCTATTTTTATTCTCACTGCAGTGGGGAGGGGAAAATTCCATCCTTAGACATGGTAAAAAAAACTTGAATATTGTAGACTTACAAAAATAAATTAGATGCTTCAATAAACAATGGGCATTTGATAGCACTATATGACACTCTCCATGAAAATCCTGTTCAATTTGGAAAGAAAGTTTTTAAAATCATGTCAAGAAGAAATTTGATTCTTAAGTTAAACAGCTTAGTCATAAAGATAAAGTTTAAGAGCCAGAGCAGTTGCCCACTTGCCAGCTGATTGCTTGTATGATTTATGATAATGTATTTGTGACGAACACATATGCAGTATTGAGTGTGTTTTATTGAAGTTTTTAAAATGGGTATAGTAAAATGGGGTGTTGCATTGCTCAAACCTAGTAAAGACATTGATGTTCAATTTGAGCCTTGTGAGTAGCCATTTCATTTCTTGTAATTCTCATGTCCAAATGATAGAGTAACTTATCAGGGATGGGAAGTCATATCTGACAGAAGTTGATCCACTTCAGTGTCATACCATACTGAAACTATAGAGACCAGAGAATTTCACTCTGTGGTGAGTTCACCAATAGGACCTAATGCAATACTAGGGACAGTACTAATAGACACAGTCCATCTCTCTAAGGAGAAAAGTTGGTAAAGATTCCTAGTCCTAAATAATATTCGATGAAGCCTCTTTGCTGGTAAGTCCATCTAGGAAGACATTTGTTGAGTACGATATCCAACTTACATGTAATGTATTCCAAAGAGAAGCAGCCTTAATCTAAACGAAGATGCTAAGAATGAGCTATTTGACAAGTCCTCTGAAATATGTTGCTTGTGGGATATGATTCCCATCCCAGTATGATTAAAGTTTTTATCGTGAAGGGAACCCAAATCTGGTAGAGAAACAACAGGAACAAAATAAAAATCAGCGTGACATTTAAACTTATTTTACATAAGACAATCAATTATTAACTTTAAATAGTTAGCATTTACTTGACTCTGAATAACTGAAAGTACAGATTAGGGAAAAAATTACCTGGCGGGGGAAAATAATCACCACTTCTTGTGTAGTTAAATGAAGTTGAAGTGCTTTCTAAATTTAGAACCTGAATCTATTGTGTTTTTGGCCTTTTTAAGTAACAACATTTAAATTCATTGACAAGTTAATATTTCAAAGAGCCATCTGTTCTATTACAAATGCAGCATATTTCAAAGAACTCGTGATGCGTAAACCCTTGGGTATAAATATTAAATAAAAAGGGACCATTTAATTGAATTGAATATAATCATGCATGAAATGTTTTAGATTAAATATTCCAAAGAATCTGAAGTATCATATCCAAAAATGAATCTCATATACTGAATTAATTTATTATGATTGGCAACTTCCCCTTCTAGATTTGTAAGTGGGAAATCACCCAAAGTTACCCTTCCTCTTTTGTTAGCTGTGGGTCCATTGCTAGTGTGCACCAGAAGAAAAACAAATCTCTTTCACACATACACACACACACACACACACACACATACACACACACACACATACACACACACATTCGGGGAAAGTTGATTTTGTGCTGATGCTAACCTTCTCTGTTAAATGTTGTCACTGATAAGTTTTCATGCGTTATTTAAGTGTTCTAATTTTAAAGTAAGCAGTGCAATCTGTTAAGTTGCTGACTAGGAATGAGTGAATTCTAACATTTAGGACCTGTCTCCTTTGCAATGACACCAACTCATTTTAATTAGATATCAACTCTTTTGTTCAGTTACCTGAAGCATCATTCCAAGCAAAATACCGTAAATGTATTGTGAAATACATTGCGCTGTAGTAGGGATTAAAGGTGATTAAGTGGTAGTTATTTAAACAAGTTAATCAAATTTGTTATCTTGGCAAGCTTGTTCGAAAAAAATTACAGTACCATTTATCTTACATTTGCCTAAGTGAATTCTGCTCTTAACTCCAAAGCATTGGTAACACATATTTTGCTATCATGTATTAATACATATTTATATATTTTGTACTATATAGTTGATACATATTTATGAAATTCCTCATCAAATCACTCACCAGCATAATTTTTAAAAAGAACAATGGTACTCAAAACATTGACTCTGTTGATCTATCCACAGTTGCTGCCAGACCTGCTGAGTTTCTCCAGCACTTTTTGTTTGTATTTCAGATATCCAGCATCCATAGGATAACATGTATAACATGTGCTTTGTTAATGAAAATCACTGTAACACGATTGATGAAATGTGGACATTGTTCCTAAAGCATGATCTTTGAAAACATCTGTTGGCTGCAAAGTGATTACATTGCCAACACTTTAAGTGTTGTTTCTAAAACGCAATTTTTCTATAATGCCAGTTGCAGCAGTTTAAGAAAGCCAACTTCTCAAGGGCAAGCTTAGGTGAATTGGCCATGCTAAATTGACCGTAGTGTTAGGTGAAGGGGTAAATGTAGGGGGATGGGTCTGGGTGGGTTGCTCTTCGGAGGATCAGTGTGGACTTGTTGGGCCGAAGGGCCTGTTTCCACACTGTAAGTAATCTAAGCTAATCTAAGTAGGGATGGCTATTAAAGTTTGGCCTTGCAAGTGACACCACATTCCATTAAATAATTTTTTGCAAGTCTTATAATATATTTTTTAAAATAGCATTGTACTAAACAATACTGTGAACATCAGGCAGATTATAAGCATCTAGTAGGTTAGAAAAATGTTTTAAAAGTTTTGATGTGGAGTGTTGGACTGGGCTGAACAAAGTTAAAAATCACATAACACCAGATTATAGTCCAACAGGTTTATTTGGAGGCACTAGCTTTTGGAGCTCTGCTCCTTCATCAGCTGGTTCACCTGAACAACCTGGTCTTGTGTGATTTTTACTTTTATACTTTAGCATTCATATAGTATCTTTCGTGAAGTTAACAAACACAAAGTAGTTTTACAGATGATAAAATGTAGCAACTCCATTAAACATAGGAAACATGCAAGGTCCCAGGAACAAGAAAATGATAAGCATCAGATTAACTAGGTTAGTGATGTTCACTGAAAAATAATCAACACACTGAAGAGAATGGCCCTGCTCATCTTTGAAGTTGTGCTACAGCATTGGTTGGAGATTTTAATTTCCCCTGTATTGACTGGGCTGCTCATATGGAGTGGTATTTGTCAAAGGTGTCCAAGAAAGTTCCCTCAATCAATATGTAGTGGGCCCTACTCAGGTGGGTACAACACTGGACCTCCTCATAGGAAACACGGTCAGGCAAGTGTCTGAACTGTCATGCGAGAGCACTTTGTGTCTGGTGACAATAACTGTCTTAGTTCTAACATTGTTATGGAAAAAGAGAGGAGAGGTCTACAGATTAACGTGCTAAACTGGAGCAGGATCAATTTTGGGGCCATTAATCAGGATCTAGCAGGGGTCGATTGGCTGAGTTTGTTTGAAGGAAAAGGAATGACTGGCAAATGGGAGGCTTTTAAATGTGTGATATCAAAGTGCTGTCCCTGCTAGGGTGAAGGGAGAAGTTGGCAGGTTTAGGAATCCATGGCGGACGAGGGATATTGAGGTTCTGGCCAGAAAAAAGAAGGCATACATTGGGTTGAAGCTATCAGGCTCAAGTGAATACCTGGATGACTATAAAATCTGTAGGAGCACACTTAAGAGGGATATCAGAACAGCTAAAAGAGGGTATGAGATGAATCTGGCAGATAAGGTTAAAGATGATCCAAAGATGTTCTATAGCTATATTAAGAACAAAAGGAAAATAATAGGTCCCTTAAAGATCAGCGTGGCCAACTATTGTGGAGACAAAGGAAATGGGGGAGATTTTTAATGAATATTTCTCCTCCCTGTTTACTGGGGAGAGAATCATGCATGCTAAGGAAATAAGGGAAACAAGTGGGGATGTTTTGGACCAAATACATATTACCAGAGAGGAGCCTTAAAGCACATTAAGGTGGATAAATCCCCTGGGCATAATCAAGTCCATCCTCGGATGTTGTGGGAAGTTAGGGAAGAGGCCCTTGCAGAGATTTTTGCTTCATCTTTAGCCACTGGTGAAGTTCTGGAAGACTGGATGGAGGCTGATATTGTTCCATTGTTTGAGAAAGGTAGCAAAGACAAGCCAGGGAACTACAGGTCAGTGTGCCTGACATCAGTGATAGGCAAGTTGTTGGAGAGGATGCAGAGGGAAAGGATCAAACAACGTTTGGATGGTCAAGGTATGATTAGGCATAGTCAGCATGGATTTGTGTGTGGAAAGTCATGTCTGACAAATCTTATACATTTTTTCGATGAGGTAACCAAGAGGATAGATGAGAGTAAGGCAATAGATATTGTTTACATGGACTTTACTAATGCCTTTGACAAGATCCCATATGGCAGGCTAGTCATGAAGGTTCAGTCGCATGTGATCCAGGGAGAGCTGGCTAATTGGATTCAAAATTGGCTCGATGGTGGAACACATAGGGTGATGGTTAAAGGTTGTTTCTCAGACTGGAGGCCTTTGACTAGTGGTGTACTACAGGGGTCAGTTTTGGGACTTTTGTTATTTGTTATTTCTATAACTGATCTGGATATGATCATACAAGGCATAAATAGTAAGTTTCCAGATGATACAAAATTAGGAGATATCATTGATAGTGAGGAAGGTTATTAAAAATTACAGAGGGATCATGATCAGTGGGCTGAGGATTGGCAAATGCAATTCAATACAGATAAGTGTGAGGTGGTAACATTGGAAAGTAAAACCCAGGTAGGACTTTTACAGCAAATGGTAAGGTCCTGAGGAGTGTTGTGGAACAGAGAGACCTAAGAGTACAGTACATAATTTGTTGAAAAGAACATCACAATAGAGAGGGTGATGAAGAACGCATTTACCATGCTGGGAGAAAGTGAGGACTGCAGATGCTGGAGATCAGAGCTGAAAAATGTGTTGCTGGAAAAGCGCAGCAGGTCAGGCAGCATCCAAGGAGCAGGAGAATCGACGTTTCAGGCATAAGCCCTTCTTCAGGAATGCTGGCCTTCAATGGTTGAGGCATTGAATACAGGAATTGGGCCATTATGTTACAGTTACATAAGTAATTGGTGAGGCCACAATTGGAATATTGTGTACAGTTTTGGTCACCCTGTTATAGGAAAGACATAGTTAAACTGGAAAGAGTGCAAAGAAGATTTGTGAGGTTGTTGCCAGGACTAGTAGACCTGAGTTAAAGGGAGAGGTTGGCCAGGATAGGACTTCATTCCTTGGAGCATAGGTGAATGACGTGTGACTTTATTGAGGTGTATAAAATCATAAGGGGCGTGGATGGGATGAATGCATATGTTTTTTTTTCCAGGGATGGGGAATTGAAAACTAGAGGGCAAAGGTTTAAGGTGAGAGAGGAAAAATTTAAGAAAGACCTGAGGAGCAACTTCTTCAGGCAGAGAGTGGTATGTATATGGAACGGCCTGCCAGAGAAAGCAATTGAGGCAGATAAAATAGCAACATTTTAAAAACATCTGGATAGGTAGGTACATGGATGGAAAGAGTTTAGAGGGATTTGGACCAAATGCGGGCAATTGGAACTAGTTGAGTGGGCACCATGGTCAGCATGGACCAGTTTGGGCTGAATGGCTTGTTTCCATGCTGTATTACTCCATGACTCTATAATTCCTTTACATTACCTGAGTGAACAAACAGGGTTAACACTTTACCACTTCAGAGAGAACAGCACCACCTTGGTAGTGTGCCTGAATGTCATATTTCATTATTCTCCTGCACCTCTGGATAAATATTGCTTTACTCATTTGAAAGGCTGTTGCAGCATTTAGGCATTAGAAAAAGACACATAAAAAAAAACAAAGTACTCATCCAAAATATGATTTGAAGTCATTGTTAAATTTGGCACGAGGACTCAAGAAGTTCATTCCCAGAAAAAAAACAAGAATGCATGCTGAAAGATAGATACTCTTAGGGATTACAAGCCTGTAATCAATACATTTTCTTTGTCTTCCAAATACATACAAAACAAATTTTGATCAAACAGTTTTATGACCTAGATGTTGCTGTTAAATTAATGGTGCGTTTTTAGGTGTCTCCATTATTATAATCTATGTTACCAAGCAACACGTAATTGAGAGAAAACATACTCATGAATTGCTAACTGTCACAAGTTGCTGAAAAGTGGTAGGCCTCCATGAACCTTCATGTGTGTTTTATCAAATATTGCATTTGCCCATCAAATAGCCATTAAACTCAACATAGACTGCTAGTATGAGGCTTCAATAGATTTTTACTGAGGGGTCTTGTCATTTCCATAAATGCTTATAATGTGAATATAGGAGGTATCATTAGCAAGTTGCAGATGGCAGCAAGTTGGTAGTGTAATGGACAGCAAAGTAGGTTACCTCAGAGTACAATGGGACCATGGGCAAATGGGCTGAGGAGTAGTAAGTGGAGTTTAACTTATATAAATGCGAGGTACTGCATTTTGATAGGGTAAATAAGAACAGGAGAAAGTGAGGACTGCAGATGCTGGAGATCAGAGCTGAAAATGTGTTGCTGGAAAAGCTCAGCAGGTCAGGCAGCATCCAAGGAACAGGAGAATCAACGTTTCGGGCATAAGCCCTTCTTCAGGAATGAGGAAAGTGTGTCCAGCAGGCTAAGATAAAAGGTAGGGAGGAGGGACTTGGGGGAGGGGCGTTGGAAATGCGATAGGTGGAAGGAGGTCAAGGTGAGGGTGATAGGCTGGAGTGGGGTGGTGGCGGAGAGGTCAGGAAGAAGATTGCAGGTTAGGAAGGTGGTGCGGAGTTCGAGGGATTTGACTGAGACAAGGTGGGGGGAGGGGAAATGAGGAAACTGGAGAAATCTGAGTTCATCCCTTGTGGTTGGAGGGTTCCTAGGTGGAAGTTGAAGTGTTGAGCTATCTACTTGCGGAATGTTTCAGAGAACACCTTGGAACACCCAGACCAACCAACCCAACCACCCCGTAGCTCAACACTTCAACTCCCCCTCCCACTCCACCAAGGACATGCAGGTCCTTGGACTCCTCCATCACCAGACCATAGCAACACGATGGTTGGAGGAAGAGTGCCTCATCTTCCACCTAGGAACCCTCCAACTGCAAGGGATGAACTCAGATTTCTCCAGTTTCCTCATTTCCCCTCCCCCACCTTGTCTCAGTCAAATTCCTTGAACTCAGCACCGCCTTCCTAACCTGCAATCTTCTTCCTGACCTCTCTGCCCCCACCCCACTCCGGCCTATCACCCTCACCTTGACCTCCTTCCACCTATCGCATTTCCAACGCCCCTCCCCCAAGTCCCTCCTCCCTACCTTTTATCTTAGCCTGCTGGACACACTTTCCTCATTCCTGAAGAAGGGCTTATGCCCGAAACGTCGATTCTCCTGTTCCTTGGATGCTGCCTGACCTGCTGCGCTTTTCCAGCAACACATTTTCAGCTCTAAATAAGAACAGGACTTATACACTTTATGGTAAGGTCATGGGGAGTGATGTTGAATGAAACACCTTGGGGAGCAGGTTATTTTTTTCTTGAAAGTAGAATCGCAGATAGACAATATGGTAAAGAAGGCTGTTGGTACACTTGCTTTTATTGATCAGTGCATTTGAGTATAAGAGTTGGGAGATCGTGTTGCAGATATACAGGATATTGGTTAGGCCACTTTTGGAATATTGTATTTACTTCTGGTGTCCTGCTATAGGAAAGATATTGTGAAACCTGAAATGGGTCAGAAATGATTTACAAGGATGTTGCCAGAGTTGGAGGGATTGAGCTTCAGGGAAAGGCTGAATAGACTGAGCCTATTTTCCCTGGAGCTTCAGAGGCTGAGAAGTGACCTTATAGAGGTTTATAAAATTAGGAGGGTCATGGATAGGGTACATAGTTAAGATCTTTTCTTCAGAGTAAGGGAGTCCAAAATGAGAGGGCATAAGTTTAAGGTGAGAGGGGAAAGATTTAAAAGGGACCAAAGAGGTAACTTTTTCATGCAGAGGGTTGTGTTTGTATGGAATGAGCTGCCAGAGGAAGTCATGAAGTCTGGTACAATTGCAACATTTAAAATGCATATGGATTGGTAAATGAATAAGAAGGCTTTAGAGGGATATGGGTCAAATTTTGTCAAATGGGACCACTTTTGTTTGGGAAATGTGGTCAGTATAGAAGAGTTACACTGAAGAGTCTGTTTCTGAGCTGTGCAGCTCTATGCCTCTATCACTAGTATCCTTATACACAGATAAGGAAGGACAAGACATCCATCTTAGGACAAGCCAAACAGAGACATGCACGAGAATTCCTAGAAGCATGGCATTTCAACCGAACTCTTATCAACAAACACATCTAGTTAGACCCCATCTATCACCCCTGAGAAAAAGAACAGGAAATGACATCACCATAGGAGATGACATCACCACGGGAAATGACATCACCAACCCAACGAAACCCAAACATATAAATAGAAAGCAGAAATCACGTACACTGCTTCGCCTGAGGCTCACTGAAGATGTTACCTAGTAGGGTGACGAAACATCTGGAAATGAACCTCCCAGCTCAGTGAGCAAACCTACATCCAGAACCTCAACCTGAGCTACAAATCTTCTCAAAACTCGCTCTACGCCTCCGTGACTAATTGTCTTGCGATACCTTCCAGCCCCATTGGCCCAGAATGGGAAAAATGGAGTCATCTTACTGCATTTGTTTTTAAACTTGCTAATCAGTTCTGCCTCTCAGTTTTACTCTCTTTCTTTCTCTTTAGTTCATTTTCTGTACTTGATTTATCTTTTACTCTCCCTTTTCCCCTACTGTTTCTTTCTCAATTCTTTTATCTTAATGCTTAAGGAGGTCAATTTGTTGTCTCATTATTCATTGAAGTTCCAGATGCCTAGATGTTTACAAAGTTCATGCAATGTTTGACACAAAATCTGTTCAAGCTGAAAGTTGAGGGAAGATTTAATTCCTGGGTATTCTTTGAAATATTCCATTCGAGCACATTTTGAGCTAGTGCAATATTGTTCTTAGGGCTTTTGACCTCAAAATTCCCATACTGTTGGCAGCTTGAAAATAAAATCATGTTATTGTTATTATATGAAATACATTGCCCTCCGCAAAATATTGTTAAACCACTCTAATCTTTTCCAGAGCTTGAATTTCAGCATCATCACTGATATTCTGCAGTCACTCAAATTGAAACTGACAAGATCATCGCCAGAGAACATTTCTGCTAAGGCCACTCATCTGTCACTTCAAAAGTTCCTTTCAAGTTGTCATGCCAACTATCCAAAGCCAAAACTGAAGACACCATGCATTAATCATAAGGGGTATATTGTTAAATTCGAAAGGGATAAATAAATTAGAATTACAATGGAGAAAATTGACTTGGATAACATTAATTTTATTTCAAAGGTGATGTTGCAGCCTTCCTGCCTAATATGAAAAGCAAGCAATAATTAAGAATTATGTTCTGGATTAGTGGTGCTGGAAGAGCACAGCAGTTCAGGCAGCATCCAAGGAGCTTCGAAATCGACATTTCGGGCAAAAGCCCTTCATCAGGAATAAAGGCAGTGAGCCTGAAGCGTGGAGAGATAAGCTACTGGAGGGTGGGGGTGGGTAGAAAGTAGCATAGAGTACAATGGGTGAGTGGGGGAGGGGATGAAGGTGATAGGTCAGGGAGGAGAGGGTGGAGTGGATAGGTGCAAAAGGAGATAGGTAGGACAAGTCCGGACGAGTCATGGGGACAGTGCTTAAGAATTATGTTCAACTTTGTTTATTTAAATGATTGCAGAGCTCCATTAGAGGGAAATTTGAATGTTGTGTTGAGTTGAAACTTAATTGTTACACTCCACATTAATGTTGTGGTTCTGTTCGCCGAGCTGGGAATTTGTCTTGCAAACGTTTCGTCCCCTGTCTAGGTGACATCCTCAGTGCTTGGGAGCCTCTTGTGAAGTGCTTCTGTGATGTTTTCTCCAGTATTTATAGTGGCCACTGAGAAAACATCACAGAAGCACTTAACAGAAGACTCCCAAGCACTGAGGATGTCACCTGGACAGGGGACGAAACGTTTGCAAGACAAATTCCCAGCTCGGCGAACAGAACCACAACAACGAGCACCCGAGCTACAAATCTTCTACCAAACTTTGAACTCCACATTAATTTCTTGCACTGTTAAACTCATTAATTCAGAAATTCCTGCAATTTTAGCAGAGTTCCACTAATTAAAATCAGAACAAATCTATCACAAATATTATTGAAAATCACCCAACACCTATTGGCTCTGAAGGTTCATGGCACATGAAAGGTTCATAACAACTTAATTCAGGTTGACAATAGGTTGGAAAGTGGTAAGGCCTGTTCTGGGTTTCTGTGTCGAGTTCTGGTCATTCAGTTACAGGAAGGATTTCATTACATTGGAGAGGGTTCAGAACAGATTTACCAGGATGTTGGTCGGTATGAAAGGTTTGAGTTATAAAATAAAAGGCTGGGTAGGCTGGGACTTATTTTATTGGAGTATAAGACGTTGAGAGGTGACCTTATAGAAGTTTATAAAATCATGAGGGGTATAAATAGGATTAATAATCGTTGTCATTTTCCTGGAGTAGGGGATTTCAAGACCAGGGGACACATTTTCAAGGTGAGAAGAGAGACATTTTAAAAAGTCACATTGGCAAATTATTTACACACAGGGTGGTTCCCAAGTGCAATGAACTTCCTGAGGAAGTGGTAGATGTAGACACACTTACAATGTTTAAAAGACATTTGGATAAGTACATGAATAGGAAAGGTTTGGAGGGATATGGGCCTGGAACAGGCAGGTGGGATTACTTTAGTTTGGGATTATGTTCAGCATGGACTAGTTGGATTGAAGGGTCTGTTTCCAATCTGTATATCTCTATGACTCTATGATACACAATGTAAGAAGTATTTTATCAGGTAATTAGCATTGGTATCTGAGATGAAACCCCATGTTAACATTGCTATTAAATTTAAATGGGTATATCATGAGGTTAATTTGTGCCTAATTTATCTTCAAGAGAACTTAGAAATCTAACTGAACCTCTAGATAACACTAACACATTGAAATATTTCCAGGGCATCCATTGATCTCTAAGGTTTATTCAGTAGGGACTATTTTGCCATGAATAATAGCTTTATAATGTCAATTAACAAAGCTATGTATGTTGCAATGTAGTTAACGTGACAAAGCACATTATTTTCCTCCTCAGTAAGCTTTTGAATCAATATTGAGGAATATATGTCCATAATCTCATTGATTTATATGAGGCAGTGAATCTCAATAACTTTAGGTTATTTCCTCTTCGAGTATTTGGGCTGTTTTTTGTGTACCACCCCACTTTCTCACTACCTATTACATTATTTTCATTTTCCATTTAACACCATTTCTATTTCCTTCAGCATTCATAAATATGCTTACAAATGTAAATATTGTTTATGTTTGAATGTTTGAATACAATAGGTTCAAAAATTTGTATTAGATTGTGTAGTATATTTTTCAAATCAAGTAACTTTCTCCATATGTTTCCAACTATTCTGTAGAAAAACATTTGAAATGGAAATAATGATCCAAAGGCAGTAGCATAGAATGAGTTCTGAATGTTGCACAAAGATCAATTTAACCTTTCACAGTGGAAATCTCGCAGATTACAGGAGGCAATAGCACAAAATTGAAGATGTTGGAAATCCGAAATAAAAACAGAAGATACCAGACACACCCAACAGATGAGGCAGTAATTGCTTCCAATGTTTTCGAACCCTGTTACCGCAATTCACTAAGAAGCAAAAAAGAAACGAAAGAAAGAACATTTGTGAAGCAGTTTTCATGACACAAAGATGTGCAAGACAATCACAACCAATGAAAGTTATGTAATGTAGACAATCTGTCTGACAATTAGCATACAATAGTTTCACACCATTGAATTAGATGTTTATTGAAGGATACATGTTGACTAAGACACAAGTGAGATCTATATTCTCCTTCAAATAGTGCTACAGAATATTTTAACTGGAGTTTTGAAGAATGAGAGGAAATCTGATAAAATTCTATAAAGTTCTAACAGTATTCAACAGGAAGAGTGTTCCCGATGACAGGAAAGCCAGACCGAGGATCACAGACTAAGGAAATGAGGTAGATCACTTAGGACAGAGAAGAAGAGAAATTTCTTCATCCAGAAATGATCAGCCTGTAGAATTCTTTGCCACAGAAAGCAATTGAGGCCAAAGCATGGAATGTTTTTAAGAAGGAGTCTGTTCTTAGTTCTGATTTGGTTGATGAGTCGCGATCATATTGAATGATGGAGTAGGCTCAAAGAGCAGAGTAATCTACTCCTGCTCCTATTTTCTATCTTTCCATGTTTCACATGAACCTGTAGTAACTTGGCATAAAGTGTCCAAACGACGGCACCTCCTATAGCACAGTACTCACTCAATATTGGATTATGGTGTCAGTCTGGATTATGTGCTCAAGTCTCAAGCATGGAACTACAAATCCATGACCGATTGACTGAGAGGTGAGAAGTCTATTATTTTGTTAGAATTCTTTTTATCTGTTATGAAATAATCTTGAAGGCTCAATGTTGCATTTTGGTAAGGTAAACCAGGGCAGGGCCCAAAAGTACAGGTGCATAGTTCCTTGAATTTTGGAGTCACAGGTAGACAGGGTAATGAAGAAGATAAAAACGCTTGCCTTCATTAGTTGGAACAAGAATATAGGAATTGGGATGTATGTTAAGCCTGTACAGGATATTGGTGAGGCCACTTCTAGAATACCACATAGAATTCTGGTTGCCCTTCTGGAGGAAAGATGTTGTCAAACCTGAGAGGATGTAGAAAAGATTGATAAAGATGTGGCCAAAACTAGAGGATTTGAATTATAGGGAGAGGTTGAATAGGCTGGGACATCTTTCCTTAGAACATTGGAGGTTGAGGGGTGACCATATAGAAGTTTATAAAATCTCGAGGAACATGGAAAGAGTGAACAGCCAAGGTCTTTGTCCCAGGAAAGAAGAGTCCAAAACTAGAGGTCATAGGTTGAAGATTTAAATAGGGTCTGAGAGGTAACTTTTCCATGCAGAGTGTGATGCGTGTATGGAGAGAACCGCCAGAGGAAGTGGTGGAGACAGGTACAATTACAATATTTAAAAGGCATCTGGATGGGTATATGAGTATAAAGAATTGAATGGGATATGGGTCAAATGCTGGCAAATGGACTAGGTCAGTTGGGATGTCTGGTCAGCATGGATGAGTTGGACCAAAGGGTCTGTTTCCTGGCTCCATGGATTTATTCACTGCATGGATGAACTTTTGTCTTGAAGTAACTGTGATACGTTGGCGGTCAGGGGAATCAAATTATGAATCGAGTATTTGATCAAAATTGTGATGTCCTGCAAAACTGAAATAGAAACTTTCTGAACTCAGAAGTTGATATTACATAATATTAATTATTTTAATTCCATACTATAGTTTACAAGACAATAACAATTGAAGAGTGGAATTTAATAGGATCCCTGAGAGCAGGAACATGGTGATTGGGATGATGTACATAGGTAGGAGCTGAAAATTTGGTTACCCAACTTGGGATGGAGTTCTTGAAATAAAGTCAGTGGCAGAGCATCCACCAGTTGGCTTTTTATGACTTGAGGACCATTGACCTTGAGTCTGTTCATGACCCTGAATGATCTGTCAAGTCTTTGAATATTGGTGGTCAATTGATCTCTTGGAATTTCTTTATAGAAAACATTGTTTCTGATAAACCAGGTAGTCAGTAAATTACTTCATCTGGAAGATCCTTAATCTACTGAATTTTGTATGCAGTGTAATTCTTAGCTTTTGAATCAGAACGTTGACCCATGACATCACCTGAAGGATCTTTTGAATCTCCTTCTTTGATGATGATTGTGATTTGCTTTTCTTTAGTATCTTGTATTTCTGAACCAATAGTTTCATTTTCTTGACCATGTTCTGAATCTGTGGACATTGGTCCTCCCACCTCAGTTTTGGTTTCCTTGGAATCTTATACAGTCCATCTTCATTCTTGACCTGCTGATACATCTGTGTTGAAGTATGGAAACACTTCACTTCACTTGTTGATTATGTTGAATGTCCCATTCACCCGCAGGTGATTGCCGTACTACTGAGTCCAATGTGTTCACATCCTCAGTCATGCTACTTTAAGATTGTTTCTGGCTTAACTCTGTCACTGAAGCTGATAATGCTTCCTTGCAGGATTAAGATTTGAAATAAATCTGTTAAACTTGTGTTGGTTTCATCATCTAATAACAAATGAAAATCTGCTGTACACTTTGTTCATCAGACTGTGTTGATGCCTCAACAATTTCAGTTAAAGATTTATTGATGAGCTCAAATGGTTGTAACACTCATTAATTTTGATTAACAGTATCTGTTGCTGATTTCTGTCATCTGAATTTCTTTGGTGATGATTGGAGTTGAAAACATTTTTGATAATCCTGTGTAGTCACAGATTATTATCTTGTTGACAGTATGACAAGTTTCCACATGGGAGATTAATAATAAAGTTAAAAGTACATGAGATCCAGGGTAATTTGGTGAGTTAAGTCCAAAATTGGCTTAGTGGTAGAAGACAGAGAGTGGTAGTTGAAGGCTGTTTGTTGAACTGGTGGCTGGTTTCTAGAGACACACTGCAGAGATGAATGCAACTTGCATTCAGTTATTTTGGAGCTTTTGTACCAAAGAGCCTAGCTAGGTTTCTCACTTTATCTAAGCAAACTCACTTTATCAGCTAATGACCTTTACCCAGTGGTATCCCACTTTTCCAATTCTATTTGAATCTTACCACGTGTCATCCCTGGAATGACTGATCATTCAGCAAATATCAGTTGAAAGACTGATATTCCCTGACCATCTTTAAAATACCACCGTGTGCCCAGAGAAATATTAAGAATCCAGCAGCACTCCTTGCTGACAATGTCAAGGCATATCAGCCACCAAAACCATGTTGTTAATGGCACATAGCTGTCTTGGTTGACATTGCATCACACATAGGACCAGAGTGTCTCATCCTAGTCACATTCCAACCATCAGGCCACACAATTTACCTGTCCTCACTTATATCCCATCTGATGTGAGATGGTCAATATAGAGTATCCTTGCGGCCAGCTGAAGTCTTCTGATATCCAATCTGCCTTACATGTCAAGAATTCCAGAATATTAATTACGTTTTGCAAGCTGGAAAACAACATACTAATGAGGCAATTGTGCTACTAAAAAAAGTAATAATCCCCCTTAATCGGCAACTCACTGCCGCCCAGTGAGAAACTCGCTGTACCGCTCAACAGATAAATAAAAGATGCAACAAGTTGCTTCTGATGTCAAGATAGACCTCACTGGACTTCTTGCACAATTCTGCCACAAATCACACCATGCCCATATCACTCAAGCCCCTAGAACATTCCACAGTTCCATCTTCTCTTGGGTTCTGCCTTGAGAACATGAAGCGAGCATAAGAGGTACAGTTAGTAAGTTAACAAATGGCAACAAAATTGGAGGTGTAGTGGACAGTGAAGAAGTTTACCTCAACTTATAAAAGGATCTTGATCAGATGGGCCAATGGGCTGAGAAGTGGCAGATGGAGTTTAATTCAGATAAATGTGAGGTGCTGCATTTTGGGAAAGCAAATCTTAGCAGGAATATACACTTAATGATAAGGTCCAAGGGAGTGTTGCTGAACACAGAGACCTTGGAGTGCAGGTTCATAGCTCCTTGAAAGTGGAGTCATAGGGAAATAGCATAGTGAAGAAGGTGTTTGTATGCTTTCTTTTATTGGTCAGAGTATTGAGTGGCTGTACAGGACATTGGTTAGGCTACTGTTGGAATATTGTGTACAATTCTGGTCTCCTTCCTATCGGAAAGATGTTGTGAAACTTAAAAGGGGTCAGAAAAGATTTACAAGAATGTTGCCAGGGTTGGAGGATTTGAGCTATAAGGAGAGGCTGAACAGGCTGGGGCTGTTTTCCCTGGAGTGTCGGAGGCTGAGGAGGTGACCTTATAGAGGTTTACAAAATTATGAGGGTCATGGATAGGATAAATAGGCAAAGTCTTTTTCCTGGGGTCAGGGAGTCCAGAACTAGAGGGCATAGGTTTCGGGTAAGAGGGGAAAGATATAAAAGAGACCTAAGGGGCAACTTCTTCACATAGAGGGTGGTACATATATGGACTAAGCTGCCAGAGGAAGTGGTGGAGGCTGGTCCAACTGCAACCTTTAAAAGGCATTTGGATGGGTATATGAATAGGAAGGGTTTGGAGGGATATGGGCCAGGTGCTGGCAGGTGGGACTGGATTGGGTTGGGATGTCTGGTCGGCATGGACGGGTTGGACCAAAGGCTCTGTTTCCATGCTGTACATCTCTATGACTCTATGACTCTAAGCCCAAAAAATTAATTTACTGGTTGTCTCTTAGCTGATTATTAAAGAATTGTTTCTTCTTGGATCCATTGTTCTGTGACTGGCTTGGTATAAGTGGACCTGACTGTTGTGTATAAGTGGACCAACTCTCTAGACCTGACTGTTGTCCATTGTAACTGGTTGAACTCCTTCTGCATTTTTCCCACCTGGACTATAGTTTGAATTATGGAGCTGCCACTCTTATCATAGCCTCAATCATAAAACATAGAACATTTACAGTGCAGTACAGGCCCTTCGGCCCTCGATGTTGCACCGCCCTGTCTTACTAATCTGAAGCCCATCCCACCTACACTATTCCATGTACGTCCATAAACCTGTCCAATGACGACTTAAATACACTTAAACTTGGCGAATCTACTAACATTGCAGGCAAAGCATTCCATACCCTTACTACTCTCTGAGTAAAGAAAGTACCTCTGACATCTGTCTTATACCTATCTCCCCTCGCTTTAAAGTTGTGTCCCCTCGTGTTTGCCGTCTCCATACTTAGAAAAAGGCTCTCCCTGTCCACCCTATCTAACTCTCTGATTATCTTATATGTCTCGATTAAATCACCTCTCAACCTTCTTCTCTCTAATAAGAACAGCCTCAAGGTCCTCAGCCTTTCCTCGTAAGACATTCTTTCCATAGCACGCAACATCCTAGTAAATCTCCTCTGCACCCTTTCCAAAGCTTCCACATCCTTCTTATAATGCGGTGACCAGAACTGTACACAATACTCCAAGTGTGGCCGTACCAGAGCTTTGTACAGCTGCAGCATAAGCTCCTGGTTCCAGAACTCAATCCCTCTATTAATAAAGGCCAAAACACTGTATGCCTTCTTAACAACCCTGTCAATCTGGGTGGTAACTTTCAGGGATCTGTGTACATGGACACCGAGATCTCTCTGTTCATCTGCACTCCCAAGAATCTTACCATTAGCCCAGTACTTTGCATTCTGATTACTCCATCCAAAGTGTATCACCTCACACTTGTCCACATTAAACTCCATTTGCAACTTCTCAGACCAGCTCTGCATGCTATCTATGTCTTTCTGCAACCTACTACATCCTTCGTCACTATCCACAACTCCACCGACCTTAGTGTCATAAATCACCTTAAATCCTCTTTTTACTTTCTTCATCTGCTAGATTTCGTCTGTTCTAAATTCCCCCTTTTCACTTTTGTTCTAACTTTGCAAATTTACCATTGTTTTGACTTTGGTTCCAGTTACTTCAATGAGGAAGCAGTGGTGTATTGGTCATGTCACATGACTAGTACTCTTCCAAGCTGAATGTGTATGTTCAAAGCCTACAATGGTGAAATCTGAATTTTATTTTAAAAACTTTGTCAATGAGACCATGTAATCAGTGCTATTAAAAGGAAAATGTTATTCACTATGTCCTTCAGGGAAGGAAATCTGTCATCCTTACCTGGCTCCAGACCCATAGCAATGTGGTTAAACTTTAACTGCCCTCTGCACAATAAATGCTGACCTAGCCAACATCCCACGAATGAATGTAAAAGAATTGGCCTCTAGTTTACATTTTGTGAATGTGCCTCATAGTGTCTGCTTACTATGGCAGCAAGGCTCATAGTGACCCTCGAAGTACTCAGTTTTAATTTCTTGCCTTCTCAGTCCATTGTGTGCTTTTAATTTAAAGATTTCCGCTTGGACTCAAGGAGATCCAATGCCTGTTTGCTCCTCGCTAAGTCTGTATTTGGGACTGCTCCTGCAGATACTCACTTTCTGACAAATTTCTAACTGCTGGTATGACAAACTTGTAGCTTACAGTTGTTTCTGCCCTTCTTCTTACCAGATTTGAAGTAAAAGGCTTAACCATTAAGTGCTATTTTTCATTTAATGACCTTCATAAGTTTCTCTGCAGGCTGATTTCTCCATTCAGTTGCTTCATTGATCACCTGCTGTAGCTACCATCTAATCATAACTCTTAAAGCCTTGAAGTCTTTAAAGCTGTATGCTCCTAGGTCTTCTGGAATTGTCTCCATTATTAACAAGTGGTCTCAAGCAATGATGCTCACTGTTGGCACTGTATTGTATTTGCTGTGATGCCAATCACTACCAGTTGTGGTTAGGCTTGCATGCTGCCACTACCCTCTTTACAGTGTTTAAAGGCTTACTTGCTTCAACATGGGAGAGGAAAACCATAGGCAAGCTTTAATGAGAAGAGTTTCTTATCTTAAATAGGATGCACTGTTTATGACTTATTAGTAAGTTAGACATTATTACCAAGACTACGAAGAGACCAAGAAGATATGTCTTTACTTTCAATTTCATTTTTTCCATCCCAGTCTATGTGACAACATTTGATTAAGTGGAGTTACATGTCATTTCCAACATTTGGCTTTTTCAGAACCATTGCCTTAAACAACCAAGTGGTACAGATGAATGAAGCAGGAGAAGCTGGACAGTTTGGTAATGGCAAGTATAGGGTGGACACTTATAGTTGGGACACTAAATGGTAGTGCAGAAAGGCAGTGGCATGTTTGGGGTCCGTGAGGAAAGGAACAGAAACAAGCTCTGGTCTATAGGCTAGAGTCTGGCACTTGTGAGTGCTGGTCTTTTGTGCCCAAAGGAGGCAGCTTAACTACAAATGACAGGTTGACACCCAAGAGACCAGAATCAAGTTTAGTGCATCCAGAGGGAGGACAGGTCAGGTCAGGTCAGGGTTCTCAGACGGAGGATTGAGGGATACCAAGTACGGGTCAAGGCTGTTGCATGGAGGCCCCAGGATGAGGTCTAATACATCAAAGGTGATTTTTAAAAACATCATTCATGGGATGAAGGCATTGCTGGCTAGACCAGCATTTAGTGCCCACCCTGAATTGCCCAGAGGACAGGTAAGGCTCAAACACATTGCTGAGGGTTTGGAATTGCATAAAGGCCAGACCAGGTAAGGATGGCAGTTTCCTTCCCTAAATGGCATTAGGGAATCAGATGTTTTCTTTTCTGACAAATGACATGGCCGTTGGTCTCTTGATTCCAGATATTTATTGAATGCAAATGCAACCATCTGCCTTGGCAGTGATTCAAACTCAGGCCCCAAAATGTTACCTGGGTCTCTGGGTTAACAGTTCAGTGATAATACCAGCATGCCATTTTCTCCCAATTACCCAATGTGGGTCAAGAGAATGAGTTGCAAGTTTTGGGATCACTCGCACTGGATCAAGGGTGATGGCTGGAAGTGTGAGAGATTAAACAAGTATTTTGCATCAGTGTTTACTTAGAGAAGGACATGGAAGATATAGAATGTAGGGAAATAGATGGTGGCATATTGACAAATTTCCATTTTACACAGGAGAAGGTGCTGGATTTCTTAAAATGCATAAAGGTGGATAAATCCCCAGGAGCTGATCAGGTGTACCCAAGAACTCTGTGGGAAGCTAGGGAAGTGATTGCTGGGCCCCTTGCTGAGATATTTGTGTCATTGATAGTCACGGGTGAGGTGCCAGAAGACTGAAGGTTCGCGAACGTTTTTGCTCCCTTCCTAAAACTGCCATCCATCAAATCCCCTAGCCGCTGTAATTCCTCATTGCCTCTATCTGCCACTCCAACTGATCCATGCGATCTGACAGGATTCACAACAAAGACTTACGATAGACATAATCATCAGTAGCATGGAAATACTCCCTAATATCCCACATCCGATAGGAAGACCTCGTCACTCTACTACAGGTCATCTTTGCAAGTTAACAATAAACAGACCCAGAAAATAGCACTATCTTACTGATCTAACAAACACTGCTCCAGGTTAACTTAGTACCTATGTTTTATATTTGTAAATTTTAATCAAGAGACAGATCTTAATAAAACATACAATCAAAAAAGAACCTACTCTACCCAGTATTGTAGATTTGCAGCAAGATTACACTTAAACACTATGCACTCAGCTTTTGCAGTGCTGTGAGCTCTCCCGTACAGGTTTCTCCAAGGTCAGCTGTGAGTTTCACTGTTCATTTTTTCTTCGACACATTTCAATGGTCAGAGACACTTGAACTCAAACAGCAAAGACAGTAGCTATGCAGATTCACTGCTGTGTCAGACATCTGTGTAGCTTTCTTTCTCTGACAATGTGGTCTTTGCCTTTTCCCTGATGATGTGGGCTGTCTTCCTTCTCTTTAGAGCATCATCATTTTGAGTATTTTTCCCCAAAAATTCCAAAACAATGCAACAGCTTATAAAACAGTAATTACTGCTACTGGAATTTGAGGAAATCACCTCGAACAATTAAAATTTCTCAAAAAAGGAGCAGCTCTTACAGCCACAATTTTTTCCCACCCTCCATCTTGGATTACAGTATGGATGGATATTCCAGAGCATGCTTTGTGGGAAGGGTGGTTGGGGAGTGATGAGGTTAAATTATCAAAATCTGCAAAAGCTTCATCCTATGATTGCAAAATCAATACTTTGGTAGCCCGTTGGATTGCTCTTTTATAGTAATGCCTGAACTATTTTGAACCTGGTGACTGCAGGGACAGACATTTGCTGTCTGCCTCAGCCATGTAATTGCACATGGCACCCAAAGTTTCTATTCACATTTACAATTGTGTGTGATAGCTTTCACCATCTGAGTGGAAACAGTGCTCATAGCCAGGAGCTGTGCTCCTTTCATTAAATTCCATCTGGCGTGTTCAAGTGGCAGATAAGTGACATTTTCAAATCTTTAGTGACTCATTATTAATTTATACATCACCATTTAATTAACATTTTAGAACAGAATTTCAGGTAAAACGTATATAAATCTAGTAAGTGATTACAGTATATACCAGTTAATCTGTGGACATATTGCACGCATATTATTTACATGATGTGTACACTTTTCATTGTCAAACTAATTTAGTCGTATTGACCAAATGGCTCCCAAGGACACACTATGGATCCAGTTCAATCTTATTACATGTTGTAAACTCACATAGGTTTTCAACTGACCTGTTTTTAACTAGATTGTCCTTATATGTCTCAGAAATTCAAAGGACCCAGCTTAAAGCATTTACTTATATCCATCAATCCATTATAAATGATACACCTCTTACCTCCTGTTGTTAAGTACAAGTTACTCGTTAAATTTGAGCATCATCCTGAAATTGAGCCAGATCTTTGTGCCAGACATTCATTTCAATCATTCAAATTTCATGTTCAGCAATCAAGTGCGATTCAATAAAAAAAATGAAATCATCTTTAAAGAAATAAGAACTGATCCAATCAAGTCACTTGACATGTAAAAAAAACATTAATTTTCATTTTCCTTCCAGATTCAAAGTAAGTTTCTATTAATAGTAAAACATATTAAATCTGTATTTCACAATAACATGATCAACAATTCATGCTTAATTATCTTTCGCACTTTAAACACTGGCATTATTATTAACATGAGGGTCTCCTTTCCTATCACTAGAAGAATTATCAGCCATAAGCTTCAAGTTGTGGGAAATTGACCTGTACACTGTGGTGAATTTCTGAACAAAGCAAATCTACCAGTGTAATCACAAGTTTGTCTGTCTTCATGTTGTGTGAATGGCTCAGTTATATAGAGACAAAAAAAAACTGCAGATGCTGGAATCCAAAATAGACAACCAGGAGGCTGAAGGGACACAGCAATCCAGACAGCATCAGAAGGTGGAGAAATCAATGTTTCGGTTGTAACCCTTCTTCAGTACTTGGGTTGGATATAGGGGAGCTGCACATAAAGGGGCTCACAGATGCATGGTGGTGAAATGGGGACAGGTGAAGATAGGTAAAGGGTACGATGAGATTGGTCAATGGAAGGAATGAATCTGGTTGATGGCAGGGAGCAGTGGAAGGGATGGGGAGGGGCTGGAAAGGGAGTCGGGGGATGGGAAGGGAGGTTATTTGAAATTGGAGAACTCAATGTTGAGTCCTCTGGGCTGTAGTCTGCCCAGAAGAAAGGTAAGGTGTTGGTCCTTCAATTTGCAGTGTGAAATTTGTTGTGGCAATGGAGGAGGCCAAGGATGGTCATATCGGTGAGAGAGTCATTAGGGGAATTGAAATGACCAGTGACTGGGAAGTCTGATTGGCCCCTGTGGGCCCGGTTGTGATGCTTGGTGAACTGTTCCCTAAATTTACATTTGGTCTCCCCAATTTAGAGAAAATCACATCGGTGGCACCTGATGCAGTAAATTAGTTTGAAAGAGAGGTAGGTGAACTTCTGTTTCACCTGGAAGGACTGTTTGGGATCCTGGATGGAGGTGAGGGGGGGTATTGTACTAGCAGGTTTTGCATTTTTTCCAGTTGCAGGGGAAGGTACCTGGGGGTTCAGGGGTCGGTGGGGAGAGTGGCGCAAACCAAGGACTGTCAAAGGGAACAGTCCTTGTGGAAGACAAATAGGGGTGGGGAGGGGAAGATATTCTTGGTGGTGGCGGAAATGTTTAAGGATGATGCGTTGGATGTTGAGACTGATGGCTTTGGTGGTGAGGACAAGGGGGAGTCTGTGTTTATCACATTGGGAGGGTTAGAGCAGTGGAATGAGGAATGGAGGTAGTGCGGTAGAGGGCTGTCTGGATGACAGTGGGAGGAAAAGCACATTGTTCATAATAGGTGTGCCTTGTAGGTGGTGGATAGGCTCTGAGGAGTCATGAGTTGAGAGTGTGGTGCTGGAAAAGCTGGGGAGACATTAGTTATTTATTGGAGGATTCCCAGCTTATCACCTGCTCTTGTAGCCACAGTCTTTATTTGGCTAGTCCATTTCAATTTCTGTCAATGATTACCCCAGGATGTTAATAGAGGAGGATTCAATGATGGAAATATTTTTGAAAGTCAAGGGGTGATAGTTATAATTCATCTTGTCAGAGGTGGCTATTACCCAACAGTTGTGTGATATGAATGTTACTTGCCACATGTCAGCCCAAATTGGGATCTTGCTGAATTTGGGCATGGACTACTCAGTCTATCATGTTTGTTCTGTTTCAACAATTTTTAGACTTCAACACATACTATAAAACACTTCAAGACATTGGGCATTGTGAAGTGTTTTCTATCAATGTGAGTTTTTCTTTTCTGATAGTGCAAATGTTATGACCAAAATGTCATTCAGCTGTGACAGAATAAACATGGCTTCTCATCAAATAATTTTTTAAAAAGTGGAGGAATAATTTCAAAACAACTGCTTAAAAATATAGTTTGACAGGAAGACCATATTTTCGCAATGACAGAAAACAAGGCTGCTAAATCATAAAGAGAGGAAAATAATATGAAAATGGAATGATTAGTGCACCTCATGTTTGGTCACATCACAAATTCTAAAAGAATACTTGCTCACATTAAGCTTTATTTTTGTATCAAAATAAGCTTTTACATTTTTATCTAACTCCATTGTCTGAGCACAGCAATCTTACAAAAGTGCTGTTTCTCTGTCTCTGGCCAAATTTAACGTACACAGTTTGTAAGTTCTCTTCCGGGAAATACAATCCCTTGCAATGGCATATCTCTGAGCAACTGTGAGCTAGGCGATAGGAGAAATGCCAATAATATGGAAATAATACATTATAGCATGCTTTGTACTCAATGTTGCACTGCTTTGGTTTTGGGTACAGGGATCTCAATTTGTAATCTGACTGTGTTGCTTTCTTTGGTTTCATTAAAACTGCAGTACTCTCAGACAATAGATTCAGAGCACTGAAGGTCAAAGAAAATAACAGTAAGGTGAGGTAGGTTGCTTCCTAGGCTTTCTGATTCTACCTCAGAAGTACTTGTTATCTGGGGAGGACTCATTTCCTCCCCCCCCCCCCCCCACACACACACACACATACACACCCATCAACATGCAAAAGGGAGCGTAGATACAGTCAGACCCACATGGAGTTTGCAACAACAGCATTGGTAAAAATGTAAATACACCACAGCAACTGGTTCCCTGTTATCCAATCAACTAGTGACATTGTCAATAAATCTCTAAACAATTTATCAAACATTATTTCTTATTCATGAGTCATTATTGAATTTATTTCATTATTCTATGATTTTTCTAAATTCCTCATTAGAGCATCCCTAACAATAGATCTAGCCTTTTGTCTGGTGTTGAGGTTTTGCCTACTTCTAATGAAGAGTTTTTGTATGTAATAAGATTTGTTTAGCTCAATTGGCTGAATAGCAGTTTTGCGATGCACAGTAACATCAACAACACAGGTTGAATTCACACTCTAGCTGAGGTCACCATAATCTTCTCAACTAACCCTTGCTTGAAGTATGGTGATTCTGAAGCTAAACTCACCATCAATTATCTCTCACTCTCACGAGAGAGAAACTCTATGGTCCTCTCGAACAATGGCAATGTTACCTTCACTCCATATAGTTAACTTGCATCTTGTGAAACAGTGAAGCAAAAGCAGAATTTAATAATTGTGAGTGGTGAAGTAAACCCACCATCTGTGAAAACAATTTAACCAATGAAATAACCAACTATGAATAAAAAGTTACACATAACTGTCTTTATGTGAATGTTTCAATCAGCAAAAACAAGGCACAAGTAATGGATCCATGAAATTATGAGAATTTAATATAAACTATGAATTTCACAGGCAGTTTTAAAATATTTTGCAAAATCTTTAAATGAAGTTTATGACATTATTGTGAGCATTGCTAAATTAATTTCCTTACTAATTTAGCAGAGACATAAACCAATTATTTCCAACTAGTTAATTTTAATGCTACTAAAATAGAATTATAGAATGGTTACAGCAGATTAGGCTATTTGGTTGGCCATGTCTATGCTGTCTCACTGCATGAGCAAATTAGCTAGTTTCAAACCCCATCTTTTCGAATAATTCTTAACTTATTTTTCTCTTCATTTAATTAGACTATCCCACTTAGGAAAACATAATAAATTTGCTGCCACCACACTGGTGAGTACATTTTAGATCAAAATGACGTGTTGTCCAAAAAGTATTTTCTTTATGGTGCCTTTGCCCTCTATTCAATGTTGATGTTCTGACTCTTGACCTTTGTAACAATGGAAACATTTTCTCTCTTTCGAGACTTTCCAGATCATTCATGATTTTGACCATCTACATTAAATCTCTTCTTAGCCTCCTCTTCTTCATGAAGAACAGACCCAGTTTCTCCAATCTTTCCATGTTCCTGAAATCCCTCATCACAGAAACTATTCTCATAAAGCTTTACTGCAGTCACAAGATACAATATACCAGGTGATGCCGAACTGGTGTCTTTTCAAAGTTCACCATAACAACCTTGTGGTTATAATCTATGCCTGTACTAATTAAGCCTATGCATCTTATTACCCACTTTATCAACCAGCCTTACTACTTTCATGTACATATCCTCCCAAGTCTCTCTGTTTCTGCACTCCCACATGACAAAACATAAAGCAATTTTATGCAGTTATCTGGTCTTTTGCACAGTTGGCATGGTGGAGCTGTGCATGGTACAATTGGTTGATCACGAAATTAGGCATCTGAAGTTGAAGGTCTGATGAGCAATTCTGGCAAATGAGGCTGCTCCCGAAAAGAACAAGCTCAGTGAGTTACCTGAGTTATTTCAAAAATAAATTGAAACCTTGCATTATTTTGATTCATTTAAGGTATATTTCTATGGCTAGTTCAGAGTTAAATGTTCCTTATTGAAGAGTTAAATGGCTTCCACTGCTCAATAAACTTTTTTTAATTTATAAGGACAATGGACTATATGCTTCATTGGCTCCAAACAGTGCCCTGAAACCAAGTAAAACTTTCCTTATACAGATATTTGTTCGGCCTGCTTTAATAAATATTCCACTTGTTTAATTGTAAGGAAAGGATTTGATTTAAATGGACAGTGTTCACATGAACATGTTAGAATGAAAGTAGGTTTAAAATGTGTTTTTTAAAAAAAGTTGGAGAAGCTTCAGGTCTATTGGTAACATTTATGAGGTCTTAAGACTCTAATAAACAAAAATTATATATTGTCCCAGCTGAAGACACTGATACTTAGAAACTCCCAGAGCTTCTCCTTATGTTAGCTTCTAATGAAGGTCAAGATAAATGCAGCAGATCCTCAGTTTTATTAGGTTCACCAGTCAGGTAGATTCACAGCTGCTCACAATGCACTCCTGCAAGCTGAAAAGCCAATTAAGCTTCACTTCCACTGAGGTCCCAATGCACTGGTTTCCGACAAAGCAAAAAGAAATTATTACAACAGCAATCCTCAGAGACAGCTCTCCAAGTACAAAGGTAGAACTCATACTCCTCCAGGAAAGCCTCAGAGTAATAGAAACTGTGCTTCTGCTCCTTGGAGAAGCTCCACATTTCCTGCCTGCTTCATTATTTTCCAAGTAGGATTTACAACTCACTAGAAACAATTCCTTTGGCAATCCACAAACCCTATTTTAGATCAAGCTGATTTCATTGCAAACATCAGGGAATGTTGGATTCTCTACACTTTAGCTATCAATTTCTAACTACCATATTGTTGCTTTTATGTTTCAAAGAATTCGTTTAGTAAGATCATTTCACAATGAGTGCAGATCTATTTAGTCTTCTTTTTTGTAAATCTATATACCAGCCTGTTAATCATTTCACATATTGTTGCATGCTTGCAATTCAAGTTAACATCTTGGAACTGTTTTCATGCTTTCAAATGCTTCTATATCCTTGTTGTAGCACAGACAGTGGAACTGCCCCAGCACTCCAAACATGGATGAATATTAAATTCTAGACCTCTAACTTGTACTTTGTTTATGCTGTTTATAACCTTATCAAATTTCATTTATTTTTGTAATTCATGTATGCATTGTCCTAGATCCCTTGCTTCTCTGCCCCCTTTAGTTGATTTTCCAAGGAATCAGTTGCCTACTTGATCTCACGATGTTCTGGGTCAAATTTTGTTTGGGCATGTACCTGTGAATCAACTTTATCCATGTTAAAGGCACTATACAAATGCAAGCCATTGTTGACACCTATGTATAATTTCTCGAGAAAGAATTGTCAGCTGGATTTGGTGTTGGATGGACACAATTTCTTTGCCCCTTTCTAATCCAATGACAACAAGGCCATATTTAGTGATCTTACCAATACAAAGCAGTAACTTCTAAAACTAGGTCAAGTGTGGAACTCACCATAGCACATTCAAATCTGCAAGATTCAACTATTTGGGGGAGAAACTCACCAAAATATTGGTGGAGGCACAATCCATAGTGTCTTGAAACATATTTAGATATATGATAAAGATTGTTTCGATAATGGCACTGTATTTGTAAGACAGCATTTTATATTTGTAGCAATTATGGAAATTGTATTGCGTGCTCCATTAAATCAAAATGATTTATGCTTTCAGGAAACCTCAAGTAAAATGAATGGGACTGTATCAATTGTAATTCTTGTCTTTCACTTTATGAACAAATCAGTTACTTGCTAAACATTAGTAAATATAGAGTATCAAATTACCAATAAATCCATTAGGGAAACAAAGATAAATTTCTTTACTCAGAGAGTGGTTAGAATGTGAAACTTACTACCAAAGGAAATGACAGACACAAATTACTTACATGCTTTCAAAGGGAAATTGGATAGGATATGAAAGCAAAGGAAATAGAAAGATATTTACTGAAAGGCTGAGATGAGAGAGACGGAATGTAGTGAAGCTTGTGTAGAGTATAAACACCACTGCAAGTTCAGCCAAATAGCAAATTTCCTTGCCATATATGCCATGCCATTCTGTATTGGAACCATGTATTGTACTCACAAAACACAGAATTGTTAATGAAATAACCTCACAGATGCTGGTATCCCATCACCAAGTCATCCTTTAATGACACGCGGACAGTCCTTGTCATTGATCCAGCTTGCTCACAGCCAGTTCTCAGAGTGAACAAGATGTCAATTTTCATACAGCAAGCTCCCACAACAAGATCAACTGTTATTTATTTGGTTAACTAGCTCATTGGTTAACTAGAGCATAGAGAAGAGCTCCCCTGCTCTTTTCTGAAATAACGCCATGGGATCTTTTACGTTCACCTGAGAGAGCTAAATGGGCTCAGTTTAACATTTCATCTAAAGGTGATGCTATTTTTATTACTGAGTATAAATTTTTAAGCATCATGAGGAAGAAGGGATAACTCTCAACAATTAAATTACTCAAAACTGGCTGCAAATCAGGGTTGGAATATTACTGTTCAGTTGTCTTGCTGCTGTTTGATGAAAGGACTATTTACAGATATTCTGCAAGGTTACCTGGATAGGAGGAGATTGTTAGAGATTCTCAACATTGTTTTCAGAAAAGGACATCTTACGAATTGGGTTGGTATTTTTGAGTAAGTTATTATATTGGGGGGATGAAGGTACCTCAATCAATATTAATTATTTGGATATTTGAGAAGATGCTGGTGTCAAATGAAATTAGAGTTGAGATCATGAATTAGATAAAGGTTTGCTCGTATTTTGCAGGGAAAGGATTGTTCCTAATGGTAGCATTGAAAATGGTTACTGCTGGAATCTCACAAGATTCAGTCTGAGGATTATTGTTAGGATCCTTCCAGTTGAAAATTTTCATTAATAATATAGATGAAGATTTTGGGAGAACTGCTCTCAAATGTTGAAAAAACTTGTGCAAGTATTAGAACTTTGGATGAGGAAAAAACTAATGTTATTTAGATTCAAATATTAAAGAACAAATTCATGGGCACTTTTTCATCCAAATAAAGTAGGGTAAGATGAAGCAAGGTGTGAGATAAATGTGGAGAATAAAGGCCAACTTAACATGTTGAGATTAATGCCTAATTTCTGAGTTATAAAATTCCATGCAACTCTATGTAATGCTATGTACATGCCATGCAGTGTCCAGTGAGCAGAAGAGAGATCTAGCTGTTATGGTATTTCTGTTATGGCAAATGATTCCTGGAAAATTCGCAACTACAGAGCAAACAGGGTATATTGTTCGAATAATTCAATACAAATCAAAAATCATTACTGGTTAGACATCATTTGGAATACATTGCCTACTTTTTTCTTTATATCGGTTAACGCAAAAATTTTGGGAAAGATTCAAATGTCATCTACTAATAAAGTTAAAAGCCTTTGGTTATCAAATAATGCTTAGAACATTGTTCTTTTTTTTCCCCTTTTTGCAATTCAAAACCTCAGGAAGATCAGAATAAGGTCTTTCAAATAATGAAAGCTTGCATCCAAACCAATACTCATTGACTCCATTTGGCTATTATGACTTTAATAGCTCTGAAACAGCTATCCATTTTGCTCCAATGCCCTACTCTTTTGCTAAAGCCCTACTATCCCAAATATTGTTCTTCAAGTATTTATCCAATGCCTTATTGAATGTTACTATAGAATGTCAACCATCTATTCCGCATGACTCCAGTCAGAGAGTTGGATAATTTCCTAACTATGTTTATATTATAGATATATCACTAATATAACACAGATTTGTTAATGGATTCCTGCTCAGCGACATATCTTGAACACGTTCCAATCACCTTTTGCAGGTCGGAAGGTAATTTCTCCACTGTTTCCCTGTGGCCAAGGATCTATTCAGCTTCTTTGTCCCACAGGAGATCCCTGACAAGCTGGGGGATTGGAGTGATGTTAGGGAATATCACAATATCTTGCTTCCTGACTGTAACCAACTGGCTTGACAGATGTGTTGGCTTTCTCCTAGTTAGTACTTTAGCATATTCCTGAAGGCTTGGTACTTTCGTATACTCATGGAAGTTTAGTCCAGTAGATGTTGCTTTAAGAATCAAAGAATGTGATACTGCCCAGAGTGACTGAGGAAGAAAAGGGAGACAGGCCAGTCTGTTATTTTCCTTGCCTTTGCTATGCTGCTACTGATTTCAGGTTAAGAAAGATATATGGCACTCAATGCTGCCACTCTCCTGAAGGTGGAAGAAATAAGTCAATGTGACTTTGTGGTCACATGGGTCCAGAGGTTTGCCCATTTTGCCTCCAGAGTGAATTATGTTTCTCAGTATCCTGCCCCAGCACCTGCTAAGCACAGACAGCACTTGCAAATTGGTAATTCTGTATGGTTTGTTATGATTGACGTAGAGACTAATATTTTTTTCCAAAAAGAGATGAATTTCTTAGCATCCAGCAGAAATAATTAAAGGTAGGAATTTCAGAGTCTTCATACTTATACCTTAGCAAATAAAAATCAATACAGGTTAAATATTACTTAACAATGTTGCAAGCAGTCAATATATCACATTTTAAAAATAATACTTTCATATTAATGATTTTACTTAATCAACAAGCATCTTTCAACTGCTTTTTTGCTGTGCATTGTATTTCTGACAGATGAGGAACAATATAAATTTAAGTCTCAAGGTACACTGAGCTCCCTGAAGCTCATTTCTCATTGCCACACCAGGTAAAACCTTCCAAAATTATTCTTCTTTGCTGTATTATCCCAGGTAGGCAAGCAGGAGCTGGAAGAACACAGTAAGATAGGCAGCATCAGGAGGTGGAGAAGTCAATGTTTCAGGTGTAACCTTTCTTCAGAACTGGGGGTGGGTGTAAGAGAAGCTGCAGAAAAAGTGGGGGAGAGGGTCTGGTTGAGGGGGGATTGGGGTGGTGAGGTGGGGATAGGTGAATACAGATAAAGGGTACGACCTGGTTTGCCGATGGGAGGACTGAATCTGATTGGTAGCTGGAAGGAAGGGTCGATCAGAGGAGGGTGGAGTCTGGGGATGGGAAGGGAGGTTTTTGAAATTGGAGAACTCAGTGTTGCATCCTCCAGGCTGTAGGCTGCCCAGGCAGAAGATGAGGTGCTGTCCCTCCAATTTGCAGTCTGATTCAGTGTGGCAATTTAGGAGGCCAAGAATGGTCATGTCAGAAAGGGAGTGGGAAGGGGAATTAAAATGGGTGGTGATTAAAAGGTCAGGTTGACCCCTGTGGACCCAACTGAGATGCTCAACGAAATGTGCCCTGAGTTTATGTTTGGTCTTCCCAATATAGAGAAGACCATATTGGGAACACCAGATACAGTAAACTAGGTTAGAGGAGAGGCAGGTGAGCCTCTGTCTTACCTGGAAGAACTGTTTGGAACCCTGGATGGAGGTGACGGGCAGTGGCATACTGGCAGATTTTTCATTTTTACGCTTGCAGGGGAAGGTACTTGGGGATTCATGGGGTGTTGGTGGGGAGAGTGGCAGGAACCGAGAAATGGCGAAGGGAGTGGTCCTTGCAGAATGCAGAGAGAGGTGGGGACTACAAGATGTTCTTGGTGGTGGAGTGTAATTGAAGTTGGCAAAAGTGTTTAAGGATAATACGTTGCATGTGGAGACTGGTAGGGTTGTAGGTGAGGACAAGGGGGACCCTGTCTTTATTGCAGTTAGAGGGGATGGGTTTAGACCAGTGGAGCAGGGAATGGAAGAGGTGTGGTGGAGGGCAGTCTGGATGGCAGAGGGGGTAAAGCACATTGTTCAAAATAGGTGGACATCTGGGAAGCTCCTGATTGGAATGTCTCCTCATCTGAGCAGATGCAGCAGAGGCGGAGGAATTGGGGGAACGGGATGGAGTTCTTGCAGGATACTGGGTTGGAGGAAGTGTAGTCCAGGTAATTATGGGTGTCTGTGAGTTTATCGTAAACGTCCATCTGGAGACTGTTGTCAGAGATGGAAATGGGGAGGTCAAGAAATGGTAGGAAGATGTTCAAGACGGATCAAGTGACTTGGAGGGCGGAATGGAAGTTGTGAGCAAAGTCAATGAACTGCTCCAGTTCAGCCTGTGTGCAGGATACAGTATTATCCCAGCACTGGTTTCCACTTGTAAGGTCCACCTCAACAACCCCTTAGCTTAAAAAAAGACCCAAGGAACGGCAGATGCTGGAAATCACAAACAAAATGAGAAATTGCTAGGGTATATGAGACATTCATTGTTCCAGTCCTAATCTGCACCCCACCCATAATTTTTTCTCTGGTACATCAATAACATCATCGGTGCTCCTTCCCTCTCTTGTCCCACGTTGGAAAAATTCACTTCCAATTTCCACCCTGCTTTCACCTTCACCTGGTCCACCTTTGACTCCTCCTTTCCTTTCCTTGATATCTGTTTCCATTTCTGAGGATACGCTGGCCACCAATATCCTATAGTACTTCCACAGTTACCTTGACTATACATCCTCATACCATGCTTCCTGTAAAGACTGTATTCTATTCTCTTAGCTTTTCCGTCTCAGTAGCATCTGTTCTAATAATGCCAACTTTGACAATGGGGCTATGAAATATCCACCTTCTTCCTCAAACAAGGCTTCCCTACCACAATGGTTGACAAGGCCCTCAGCCATGTCTGATCAATCTCCCGAACTTTGGCCCTTACCTTTTCTCTTTCCTTCCACAACAGTGGTAAGGTTCCCTTCATCTTCACCTACCATCCCACCAGCATCCACATCCAAAGGGTCATTAGCCACCATTTATCCCACCTCCAGAAGGATTCTACCATGAGACACATACATATTTCCCTCCTCTCCTTTGTTACCCATCTGTGAGGATGTTCCCTCTGGGACACCCTGATCCACTCCTCTTCCATTCCCAATATCTCCTCACAGCCTCATGACGCTTTCTTATGCAATCATAGAAGGTGTAATACCTGCCTGTTTATTTCTTACCTCCTCAGTACTTAAAGCTCCAGATACACCTTCCAGGTGAACACTGTAATTTAACTGTATTCCACTCAATTTAATCCACAATTTTCACTATTGACAATGTAGTCTCCTCTGAGGTGGGGAGACGGAGCACAGACTGGGTGACCACTTTGCAGAGCATCTTTGATCTGTCTGCAAAAAAGACCCTGAGCTTCCTGTTGCCTGCCACATCAACACACTACAGTGTTGCCTGGACAACATCTCAGCCTCGGGCTTGCTGCAGTTCTCCAGTGACGCTGAGCGCAAGCTGGAAGAATAACACCTCATGTTCCATTTTGGAACTCTGCAAATAATCTCCATTAGTAACTATCCATTCACTCAAGTGGCAATTCAATTTCTTCATTTAACTTTTGAATAACTTCATCTTTTCTCTCTTCTGCAGCTGCGATATTGCAGACAAGTTGCAGGGAGCTGTTGAGAGAGGGATCCGGTCCATTCCTAATGGCCATGGTTGTCATGGCTTGAGGGATTGTTCCTGTGTTGATGAGTCTGTTCTTTTTCTCTCTGATGTTTTGGCAGCATCTGCAATGGCAGTGGAGTGAATGATCAGTTGGTTCTCAGGAAGTAATTTAGACAATCATTTGATTCTCGAAAGTTGAAATGGGCCTCAGTCTTTGAGAGTTGGGAACAGTCTCATGGTAATGGTGACCGCTGGAGTATCAGTGGCGATGAGGCAGCGTTGGCAGAGGTGCCGTTCTGGGCCTGATCAGTGGCAGTGAGGGCTGCTTCAGCGTGGTCCCTCCTTGTTGTTGCCTCTTCAGAGATGGCTTTGGTGGCTGTGGAGTGTGGAAACATTCAATAGCCACTCAGGAAATCAAGAAACTGTGAATGGAACAAAAAAAGTCTAATTTGTCCGAAATGTAATTTATATGCCTTTTTGTGATTCATGTAATTAAAGTAGTGTTGGATTACGGCAATTTATACATATTTTACTGCATTTTCATAAACACATGTAACAATAAATTACTATGCAATTGAGGGCCTCAGCAGGGAGTTCAATAATTTTAGGGCCTGAGCATCTTCTCCTACGTCCACACCCAATGGCCACACACACCAGGCCTTATCATCACATGGGTTACTTCCATAAACAATCCATTTTCAGTCACTAATGGACCCATTAGCCATTCATTCTCTCAAGCTGACCTTTGCCCATTCTTTTGTCTGCTCAAGGTTTATCTCTCTCTCGCTGGGCTCCATTTCCACTTATCATTTACTCCTTCACCCTCTTCCCAACCTCTTCTCTAGAATGTATATCAACCTTTTCCGAGCTACAATCAGTTCTGAAGAAGGGTCAACTGGACCCAAAACATTAACTCAGCTTTTTTCCACAGAGGGTAAAAACAAGGACTGCAGATGCTGGAAACCAGAGTCTAGATTAGAGTGGTGCTGGAAAAGCACAGCAGGTCAGGCAGCATCCGAGGAGCAGGGAAATTGATGCTTTGGGCAAAAGCCCTTCATCAGGAATATTCCTGATGAATGAAGGGCTTTTACCCAAAACATTGATTTTCCTGCTCCTCGGATGCTGCCTGACCTGCTGTGCTTTCCCAGCACCACTCTAATCTAGAATTTTTTTCCACAGAGACTGCCAGACCTGCTGAGTTTTTCCAATGAATTGTGATTTTGTTATTTCTTTAGGTTCTGCCTTCAGAATTCAAATCTGATGCGGGGTGTTCAATACTATCACAGTTCTTGGAGTTGGCTAGGAAGAATTGGCTACTGACTAATCAGTGCAGAGTGGAGCTTGTCACCTTCCTATCTCACCCGATGAGGTCACGAACAGGGATGGCTGAGGGCAGCCTTCCTGCACGGAGACCAATAAAGTGCTTTTCGGTCTGTGGCTCAGGGCAGGGGTCCCTCTGGAGAAAGTAAGTTCTGCAGATGCTGGAGTTCAGAGTCGACAGTGTGGTACCAAAAAAGCACAGCAGGTCAGGCAGCATCCAAGGAGCAGGAGAATTGACATTTCGGGCAAAAGAGTTTCATCAGGAATGAGGCTATGAGTCAAGGGGGTGGAGAGATAAATGTGAGTGGATTGGGACTGTTGGGAAGGTAACTAAGAATGCGATAAGTAGATGGAGGTGGGGGTAAAGGTGATAGGTCAGAGAGGAGGGTGGATTGGAGAGGTGGGAAGGAAGATGGGCAAGTAGGACAGGTCATGAGGACAGTGCTGAGTTGGAAGTTTGGAACTGGAATATAGTGGGGAAAGGGGAAATGAAAATATTGATAAAATCCACATTGAAGCCATGAGGTTGGAGAGTCTCGAGGCGGAAGATGAGGCATTCTTCCTCCAGGCATCGAGTGGTAAGGGAGTAGTGATGGTGGAGGCCCAGGACCTGCATGTCCTTGGCGGAGTGGGGGTGTGGAATTGAAGAGTTCAGCCATGGGGCAGTGGAGTTGGTTGGTGTAGGTGAGTAGTTACCCCAATGTAGCAGAGACCATAAGGAGAGCAACATATACAGTAAAGGCATGTGAGGAAGTGCAGGTAAAATCTGATGAATGCGGAAGGCTCCTTTTGGCAGGAGGTGTGAGTGCAGGTGTTGCATTTCTTGCAATAGCTTGGTAAAGTGCCAGGAGGAGAGGGTGGGTTGATGAGGGCCGTGGACCTGACAAAGGAGTTACAAAAGGAATGTGGATAGGGGCGGGGGGGGAATATATCTTTAGTGGTGGGGTCCATTCATAGTTGGAGGAAATGGCAGTGGATGATGGGATGTATACAGAGGTTGTTGGGGTGAAAGGTGAGGATCAGGGGCATTCTGTCCTTGTTGCAGTTGGAGGGATGGGGTTTGAGGGCTGGGGTGTGGGACATAGATGAGGTGCGCTGGAGGATATCATCATCAACCACGTGGGAGGGAAAATTGTGGTCTTTGAAGAAGGAGGCCATCTGGTGTGTTCTGTGGTGGAACTGGTCCTCCTGGGAGCAGATGCAGAGGAGACGGAGGAATTGGGAATAAGGGATAGTATTTTTACAGGAGGCAGGGTGGGAGGAGGAGTAGTCCAGGTCATTGTGGGAGTTAGTGGGTTAATAGAAGATGTCAGTTGGTCACCGCTGATGTAGATGGAGAGGTCCAGGAAGGGGAGGAAGGTAGCCTGTGGTGTAACTGGTCCTCCAGGGAGCAGATGCGGCAGTGGGGGAGGAATTTGGAAAAAGGAATAGTGTTTTTTTCACAGGAGGCATGGTGGGACGGGGTGTCATCCAGGTAACTGTCGGAGTCAGTGGGTTTATAGAAGATGCCTGTGTTGAGTCGGTCACCACTGATGGAGATGGAGAGGTCCAAAAAGGGGAGGGAGGTGTTCTGTGGTGGAACTGGGAGCAGACGTGGCAGAAGCCAAGGAATTGGGAATAAGGGATAGCGTTTTTACAGGAGGAAGGGTCACAGGTAGCTGTGGGAGTCGGTGGGTTTGTAGAAGATGTCTGTGTTGAGTCGGTCATATTCTGTGATGGAACCGGTCCTCTTGGGAACAAGTGCAGCCAAGTGTCAAGTGGACATGTTGTTCAGGTATCCTGTGCCCTATGAAGGTCCTTCCTATGAGCAATAGCTGATACTGCTCACTTGTCCCACTCACAACCCTCTCCACTCACCTGGATCAGCCTAGATAGCCCCAATGAGACAACACCACCTTGCTGCACTCTGGGCCCTCTACACCTGTTCCTAGTCCCCGAATAGCTATAATTTCTCACAGTGGCTACTCTTCCTGCTAGTGCTGCCAGATCTAAACGTTACCAGCCCTATGATAAGGGGAGAGGCGGTGCACTCCTCAAGCTGAAGACCCCTAGAATCCTGATGGCAGGAATGCAAGACCTTGATTGAGATTCATTCCATGGAAGCTGCAGGAATGTTCATGGCAGGGTTGTTGGCAATTCATTGGGGTCATTGGCATTTCTTTTAAATTCAGTCCACAAGTGTCCTTTTATCCTTCCGTGTTACATAACTTCGAAAGTGTTCAATGATTTTATTTTAACAAGACAAGACAGTGCAAGGCGCACAGCTCAGTTAATCCAAACTTGAGGGTTAAGTGTGAAACCAATAACTGGCTCCCTGCTGTGGAACTTATTTTAACATCAGTGCACACCATTGAAAAATGGAAAGCAATTATACAGCACTACCAGTGTGTTTGATGTGCTGCTAAAATGTTTTTGCTGTGAGTGTTGAGCCATTTTTATTGCTGGGTCTGCCCCTAGATCTAACAATTATTTGTTCACTGAATAATGCTGTCGGTCTATTTTTATTGGCAACTAATTCAGAGTCAATCCTGTATCACGAACATTGTTGAAATTGCAACATTGGAACTTTGGCAATGTACCAGGCTGCCCTTAGTTTTCACATTCATTTGTGTTACATGGTAAAACCAACCTCTATCTGACCCATTGATGAAAACATATTAATTTGGATCTGTTTTTCAGCAACACAGTCTGCAGATTATGAAGTAACCAGGTGAACAATCCACCAGATGGGAAATTAAATATTCACTGGTGCAGCTTTACCGATTGGGGTCATAAATCTTACTTCCAACACTGGTCAGACTTTTTAAAAATACACTTAGCTTTTGATCAGTTCTGCCCTGGAATGATCTGGGCTGGAGGCTCCTGTTGTGAAGGGACTGAGGGCAATTCGGGAAATCATGCCCTATTTTGAAACAGTAAATGCATCATACTCTGCAATTTAAGTGTCAACCAGCAAAGTCAGTAAGTTCAATATGTGTAAAGGTAGGTGAGCAGGTAAAGGAGGGAGGTGGGTAAGAAGTTAGGGTAACAGATGGGGGTTACAATGGCAGGTAGATCAGTAGGGTGGCTGCTGGTTGATGGGTGAGGTCAACAAACAGGTTAGGGAATAGTGCCAGGCAAGTCAGGAGAGTAGGCCATTAAGTAAGGGCATGGGTGCTTAGAGTAGAGGAATCAAGTGGCTGGTGAGAGGAAGAGATGGGTTAAGGGGCATGGGGGGGTTCTGGAGGGGGGGATTTTGGTTTGAATTGAGGCAATGTCAAGTTTAGCAAGTTCTGGGGTAATTCAGGCCATGGGTGGGGGTCAGGGAATATCAGATGGGGGGGGAGTCAGATCAGGGTGTTGGGTTGGATCAGTGGTGTGGATTATCAGGGGTTAGGAAAATTGGAAGAGGTCAGTGGTGAGTCATGGGGTTTAGTTTAACAGTTGTGCAAGAGGTAGAGTAGGATTTTAATCCTCTAAATTTTGATGGGTGACTATTAGACTTAAATGAATCAGAACCCTGTCTCCCAAAGCTGGTCCTTTTGCAAGGTTATGTTGTCCTTGATTTTTTTTCAGAGAGTTCTTAATGATCCAAGGTTCCAACATGTCTGAAGTCTGAATGGTTCATTGGTTCACTTTTGTTTAAACCTAACAAATAATGCTTCAGGCTGAAAGCTTTAAAGTCTTTTTAAGAAAACTGGTATAGTCAAGGCAGCGTGGCCACCTCTCTAGCTGGGCAGGTCACTTTAGTTCAGGAGTTAGTTGAGTCAGTCACAGTTGAAACTGAATGTTCTCCCCCTCCTTCTGCCCTTCTGACATCATAACCCCGTAAGCTGTTTGTGTCATTTTTACTCTTTGTGCTAAGGGGTCTGTTTATTCAGACTATTGCAAGTATTTTGGAACAGCATCATTAAGTTAGAATAGCCTGTCAGGTTTGGATAGGATAAATTATTTGGGTATTATATTTTTGGTTCATTGTGTTTAATTCCATGACATTGTAAATCAATTGTGTTTGTTTAAAACTCTGCAGGCGGCAAGTGATTCACTCCAGGAGTATCCACAGTACACTTACCTGAAACAAATAGCAAAGTTACGGTCTGGGCTACCTGCTTAAAAGTTTTGAGGGGTTGGGCCTGGTCCATAACACGTGTAAAATCTCCAACAGTGTGGAACCTATTTGGAGGTTTCCAGATGCAGGGTAATTGTTTCAAGGAAATGTTGGTTTCCCAGATAATTCCCATGGAGTCAGCTCATTGGGATTTCCACATACTCCTGCTGTGCAATCCTAATCTACCTGCAAAAGAAGTCATAGAGTTTGGAGTCTTACAGTTTTAGCATCATACAGCACAGAAACAGACCCTTTGATCCAACTTGTTCCTGTCGACAAAGTTTCCCAAACTAAACTAGTCCCATTTGCCTGCATTTGGCCTATATCCCTCTAAACCTTTCTTATTCAAGTACCTATCCAAATGTCTTTTACATGTTGTAATTGTACCCTCTACCACTTCCTCTGGCAGGTCATTCCATACACGCACCATTGTCTCTATGAAAAAGATACCCCACAAGTGTCTTTGAAATCTTTCCCCTCTCCCTTTAATGTATGCCCTATAATTTTGGCTTCCACTACCTTTGAAAAAAGGCTTTGGCTATTCAGCTCATCTATGCCCTTCATGATTTTATAAACTTCTATAAAGTCACTCTTCAGCCTCTGTCACTTCAAGGCTAGAATGTAAAAGCCGAATGTGGTGTTTTTATTGTTGTTTGGCCCAAAATACATAAACATATGCAACCCATTCTCTGCAATCAAAAGGAATGTATTCAAGGCTTGGAACCTTTTTGAATTACTTGGGACCTGGGACATCCAACTGTTTCTATTGCGTCTTCCATGGATAGATCAATTTGGCTTTCCTGCATTTATTCTGATGACTGCAAGACAAGAAGTTTTGTCAAATGTCTTCATTTTCAACATTAGTCAGTCACAACTCCTTTAATAAGTATTGGCCCAGAAATTCTGATGGCTAGATTTGTGAGGACACTTTTGGAATACTGTGCACAAGTCTGGTTGCTCTCCTACAGAAGGACGTTGTTAAACTAGAAAGGGTACAGAACAAAATTTGCAAGGCTATTGACCAGACTGGAGGGTTTGAGTTACAAGGAAAAACTGAATAGGATGGGACCTTTTCCTTGAAGGCCAAACAACAATAAAAACACCACATTAGACTTTTACATTCTAGATTGAACCTTTATTGAATTTCTCAAGAACTTGGCGAGTTTATAGTCCCCCCACGGTTCTAGCAGCCTCCATGCTATTCGATAGCATGCTAAGTCTTTCAATTAGGCAGCCTGTCAAGTGTGACAAGTACTTGTAGTGTCATACTCATTGTGGCACTGAAAACGTTACATTAGCAGGATTCTGAACATGCATTGATGCAACAAGAGATGTTGGCGTTAAAGTCTATAGCTATCTGAAAGTGCCCACAGATGGGGTAGTAAAGAACGCATATAGAATCCTTACCTTTACTAGTCAGAGCATTGAATACAAGAGTCAGGATGTTATGTTGCAGCTTTATAAGGTTTTGGTTAATCTGCTCTTACAGTATTACAGGAAGGATGTGTAGGCTTTGGAGAGGATGCAGAAGAGGTTGATTGGGATGCTGCCTGGATTAGAGGGTGTGAGCTATAAGGAGAGACTAGAAAGACCTGGGTTGTTTTCTCTGCAGCGGCAGAGGTTAAGGGTAGACATGATAGAAGTTGATAAAATTATGAGATGCATAGATAGGGATAACAGTCAAAATCTTTTTTCCCAGAGTTGAAATGTCTAATACTACAGGGCATGTACTTAAAGTGAGAGAAAGAAAGTTCAAAGGAGATGTGAAGGGGTTCAATTTTACACAGAAAGTTGTACATATCTGGAATGCACTGTCGGGGGGGCAGCTACAATAGGGGCTCAAAGTTTGGGAGAAGATTTGTAGCTCGGGTGCTTGTTGTTGTAGTTCTGTTCGCCGAGCTGGGAATTTGTCTTGCAAACGTTTCGTCCCCTGTCTAGGTGACATCCTCAGTGCTTGGGAGCCTCCTGTGAAGCGCTTCTGTGCTGTTTTCTCCGGCATTTATAGTGGCCTGTCTCTGCCGCTTCCGGTTGTCAGTTCGAGCTGTCCGCTGTAGTGGCCGGTATATTGGGTCCAGGTCGATGTGTTTGTTGATAGAATCCGTGGATGAGTGCCATGCCTCTAGGAATTCCCTGGCTGTTTTCTGTTTGGCTTGCCCTATAATGGTAGTGTTGTCCCAGTCGAATTGATGTTGCTTGTCGTCTGTGTGTGTGGCTACTAAGGATAGCTGGTCGTGTCGTTTCGTGGCTAGTTGGTGTTCATGGATACGGATCGTTAACTGTCTTCCTGTTTGTCCGATGTAGTGTTATGTGCAGTCCTTGCATGGGATTTTGTACACTAAATTAGTTTTGCTCATGTCGGAACTGACAGCCAGACTACTGCGACCACTAGGACTAATAACAGCACACAAACCAACAGCCACACTCAGACAACAACTCACCAGAACGAAGGACCTGATACCCAACATGAGCAAAACCAATGTAGTGTAGAAAATCCCATGCAAGGACTGCACAAAACACTACATCGGACAAACAGGAAGACAGTTAACGATCCATATACATGAACACCAACTAGCCACGAAACGACACGACCAGCTATCCTTAGTAGCCGCACACACAGACGACAAGCAACATGAATTCGACTGGGACAACACTACCATTATAGGGCAAGCCAAACAGAGAACAGCTAGGGAATTCCTAGAGGCATGGCATTCATCCACAGATTCTATCAACAAACACATCGACCTGGACCCAATATACCGGCCACTACAGTGGACAGCTCGAACTGACAACCGGAAGCGGCAGAGACAGGCCACTATAAATGCCGGAGAAAACATCACAGAAGCGCTTCACAGGAGGGTCCCAAGCACTGAGGATATCACCTAGACAGGGGACGAAACGTTTGCATGACAAATTCCCAGCTCGGCGAACAGAACCACAACAATAGGGGCTTTTAAAGGGTTTTTAAGTACGCACATGAATATGCAAGGAATGGAGGGATATGGATCAAGGGCAGGCAGAAGGGATTAGTTTAACTTGGTGTCATGTTCCACACAACATGTGTGAGTTAAGGGACCTGTTCCTGTGCAGTACGATTCTACGTTCTATTGCATGAAGAAGCCCTGATTTCCAGGTTCAATACATCTAACCGGCCTTTTTTCCTCAAAATATCCCCCTCTCTATTCCTTGCAGAGTGGTTAAGCTACAACTGCATTTCCCCCACCCCATCCCCACTCTGTCGGGAAGAGTCACACCAATTAGTCCACTTTGTAACAGAGTCTATTGAAATCAGGCAACCTATTTGCTCAGCAGATTCACTAGAAACTACAGCTAGCACAAGTCACAACTGAAAATGCAGCACCATTTCCTGATAAAAGCAAACCAATTTCTCCAGCAAATTGAAGTGAATGGAAAATTGTTACATAATGGAAGTCTTGTGGAGGTGATGATGAAAAACTGTCGGCACTTGCCATCATTACTCTACTAAAATTCACAGCAATTTTGAAAGATTCGGAATATGTGCAGAATAATGTAAAAATCCTGTCAGTGATTCTACTCTCTGCCAAAGTGTGCACCGCTGAGCTCCTTTTGGGTAGAATCCCCAAATGATCAATGGATTGATCAATTTTAACGTTGTATTCTTGCTTTGAAAATGCTTGAGAAATTGCCAGCTTGTTAAATAAGGTGTAACTGAAGTTTTAACAGTAAATTGAGCTCATAAATACTGCTAAAGGTATTTACTAACCTGAAAAAACTAGGTTTTTTTATTTGTGCAACGTTGTGTTTACATGAAAATTTATATGCAATCCATGGGTTTTAAAATAATCCTTTTAAAATTTATTTAAAATATTTTAAAGAAATATTTTACCTTCTACATTAATTCAATCATACTCAGTTACTTCATAATCAGTAAAATTTAAGTTAAAGGGTTTTAGTGGTTTTATTTCCTGGTTTGCTGCTTGTGAGGTTAATTTACAGTAATTGGCTGCTTCCCCTGAATGCAAGTATCATTGCGGCTGAATAACTGGAGACTTAGTTAACTTCCAATCAACCTGTTTGGATATGTACTGATACATCACTGTGGGAGGTGGAACATGAACCCATAACTTCTGGTCCAGAGCTAGGGACACTTCAGCAGTGCCAAAAGAGCCCTCTGGTAGATGTTATGACATTAAAAAAGGAATGATGAACCAATTATGACTTACCTTCAGAGTTGTTGCATCCTGAAGTGAGAGTTTAAACTAGAGCCTTTTGGCCTAAATTTAGGGAGTGCACCACAGCACCACAAGTCCTTGGGTTATTATGAGGTAAAGTATCCTTTTAATCCATTTGTTCATGCATATTATGACACACTCCAGGGCTATCATAACATAATTTGAACATGGACCTTCCAGTCCATTTGTAAGGATATTATTGTCACTACATGAAAAGACCCTTACAATGTTTTTGCAATCATTGGTAAGGATATTGTTGTCACTACATGAAAAGACCCTTACAAAGCTTTTGCAATGATTTGAACAAGAATTGTGTGTCTGTCTGTCTGTGTATACACATCCATGGCAGGTGGGTCTTGAACCCATACCTTCTAAGTCAGAATTATGGTTACTAATACTGCAACACAAAAGCCTCATTTTTTAAACAATCTCTTAATAGATGTTATGACAATTGATTCTGATCTCAGACCTTGGGGCCCAGGGGTAGTGGTAAAGAGAGGAAGTAAAGGAAAAGGATATATGATAAGAGAGCAGGTGAGGAATAACCAAAACTGAGCATGAGTCAGAGTGTGTGTAAGAAATACAAGTATTAGAATGCCAACAATTTTTTTTTAAATCTGCAGGCAGTCAACTTATGTGAAGCCACTGATTATGGTATTACACTGTGAAGGAACAGCAGAACTCAGACCAATGTACAGCACACCAATTATGTATGAAGAGACCAAGGAAGAACACTCCAATGATGCTGGTGTATTAAAACTAACTGACAGCAATGAAAAGCAAGATCATCAACTTGTCAAAAAATGCAACAGACAGCCACATACACTTCTCCAGGCAAATATAAATCACTGGACGAGGATGAGTTGTCAAATCTCAGAAATATTAAACTTAAGTTTGAACTGTTAATCTTGAAAACTTTGTCTTTCTTGTGCAACTTAGGCTTCTTTCCATCTGATGGTGAAAACAAAATTTCATCCTCTAGGGATAAAAACTTAATTGCACAGATTTATCTCAACAGCGAGAATCTAATTTTTGGAGTCTAGGCTGATAAAGTCACATGCTCCACATTATTCTCAACACTTCAGCGAGTGGAACATTACTCCTTAACAATTTTAACACTCTGCTTCCTGACACCAACTGAAAACCTATTTGCACATTTGCAATGACGATGGTGTAACATCAAAATGGAACTTCTTCACCTAAAAGTTTGCCTTTATATCTGTCATATAACAAATGTTGTCACAATATTTGGAGATTGTGAGGATGTGCAGAGAAGACCTTATATGCTCTGAAGCTTGCGGATATTTGTTACTTATTAAATATGCATCTGGAAAAAGGTTGAATAAAAGCAAAATATTGCAGATGCTGGAAATTTGGAACAAACAAGAAGAATGCTGGAGAAACTTGATACATTTGGCAGAAACAAAGAGTTAATGTTTTGAGTCCTCTTCAATGGCACTATTCAAAGTTAGAGAGAATTTTTCTCCTTACTTTACCCAAAGTACAAGTATGTTTAATGATGGTTCTCAAAGATATGAGAATGCCAACAATGTTTTCTAAAATCTGCAGGCAGTCAATTTATGTGAAGCCACTGATTATGGTATTACACTGTGAAGGAACAGCAGAACTCAGACCAATGTACAGCACACCAATTATGTATGAAGAGACCAAGGAAGAAGTCCATATACTTGGATGTCAAGCCACTACCCCAAACAGATTTGTAGCTGTCATTTTTAAATCCTTTTATTCTGACCCTAGAAGTGTACAACAAAAACATTTCTGCAGGAGATAGCTTCCATTTGATAATCAGCTTCTCATTATCTTGTCTTTTTAGTCTTTTTGTTTGAAGTTTCCATGACTCTGCACTGTTGCAAGATTCCAAAATTTCTCTCCAGACAGTCATTGTACCTACATCTGCATTCTTGGATCTATCTCTTTTTCTAAAGAAGGCAACGCATCATAATTACAAGTTTGATATGTCATAAGGTGAACCTGGTCATGAAGTTATGCAAATAAAGAAGAATCCATTGATCCACTTAAAGGAGACATCACAGGGGAACAATAAACTGTCATCAATAGGAACCACATGCAATAGTACAGGAGCACTAACCATAAGGAGAGGCCATCAAAGAGAGGTTTTGGAAGGTACAGTTTGTGTCAAGGACAGGATAGTGGATTGTCCTGTAGGGAGATGGTTCGCATTTCAATTCATAATGTCTATATATTCTTGATAATGAAGTTATGAGATGTAGTACTTCAGTAACACTTGTACTGATAGCAGTTGAGCTGAAATATGCATGCAGACAATATTCATGGGTTTCAAAACCACATGAGAGAAAAGACATTATTCATGTGCAAATGCATAATTTATATGCAAATAAATTTAAATAGAGGGCAAATTGAAACTACTTAACACAGGCTGCTTGCTTTGTCCAAAAACAATCAATTTAAGGTACAAATTTGGCTTTAACAGTCAGCATTCAAGGAAATATCGCTTCAATTTAAGTTTCACTCAACTATAACCAATGTAGTTGTTGGTCTGTTTCCCAGTTTCAAAGCACAGACCAAGTAAATATCAGGAAGGATGCTCCCAGCTGTTTAGTCTCCTATGGACATTCTAAATTAAAATAAAATGTCATAACAGAATTAGATAAAATCTAACATTTACTTTTACATTACAGACATAGGTTCAGGTTGAGTTTTGCTAAGAAAATCCCGAAGTGCCTGGTCTTTCACTATAATTTTATACCTGAAGGGGAATCAATACTATATCCTAGACGAGGGTACATGTCAGACATTAGGGAAAATTGGGCACAATTCAACTGCACTGCCAGCAGGTGACAGGGTCTGCAGTGTCAGCATTGACTCAGTTACCAGCACTCTAGTCTATGAATCAAAACGTTGTTAGTTCAAATCACACTCCAGACCTTAAAAATGTAGTCTATTACTTCCAATGCAATAATGAGGTTATGTTGCACTTCTGGTTAAGATTGTCCTTTCCGGTGGGTAGGAAATATTCCATGGCTCTGTCTCAAAGGGGGCCTACACCAGTGCCCTCGTAAATATTTATTTCTTGATCAACTTGGCTTTAAAGAAAATAACTGGTCATTAAAACACAATATGATGAGCTACAAAATGAGGCAGAACAGAATAGCAGACAAAAATACATCCCTCCCTGATGTGGTCAATGCATTTTATGCTCATTTCGAACAGTAGGTCAGTGAAATGATGTCACTTGCCTGACATCCTTGGACACACCTGTTCCCTCAGTCACCGCTGCAGATGTCAGATTGGCCTTCTTGAGAGTAAACTCGAGGAAAGTGATTGACCCAGATGGAGTCCCTGGCCGTGTACTCAGATACTGTGTTGTCCACCTGGCGGGAGTATTTGCTGACATCTTTAACTTCTTGCTACAATCTGAAATTTCTGCCTGCTTCAAGAAGACTACCATTATCCCAGTACCAAAGAAATCCCATGCAGAGTACATCAATGACTACTGCCCAGTGGCTCTGACCTCCATAATTATGAATTTAGTCATGGCTCATATCAACTCTGGCTTCCCAGCCTGCCTCAATCCCTTGTAATTTGTCAACCGTCATAACAGGTCCATGCAGGCACCATCTCTGCATTCATCTCTGGAACACCTGAATAACAAGGGTACCTACATCAGGCTTCTACTTATTGACTACAGCTCCACATTCAAAACCATAATTACAACCAAATTAATCTTCAACCTCCAGGACCTTGGTCTCTGCTCTGCCTTCTGTAACTAGAGCCTCAACTTCCTGATCCACAGATGACAATAAGTGAGAATAAGCAACAACACCTCCTCCATGATAATCCCCAATACTGGTGCCCCTCAAGGTTGTGTACTCAATGCTTTATTATAGACCTTGTACATTCATGACTCTGTGGCCAAATTTCAATTTGACTCCATCTACATGCTTGCTAATGACACCACTGTTGCCAGATCTCAAACAAGGACAAGATAGAATAGAAATAGTGCTTGCTGGCATAATGTAAAGATAACAAACTCTCCCTCAATGCCAACAAAACTAAAGAGCTGGTCATTAACTTCAAGAAACAAGAAGGAAGGCATGCCCCTATCTACATCAATGGTGTTGGGGTGGAGATGGTCGAGGGCGTCAAGTTCTTAGGAGTGATGATCAACAATGAGCTGTCTTCATCCACTCATGTTGAGCAACAGTCAAGAAAGCACAACAATGCCTCTCCTTCCTCAAGAGACAAAGGAAATTCAGCATGTCCATAAAGACTCATATCAATTTTTATAGATGCACCATGGAAAGCATTCTACCTGGATGCATCTGTCCAGGACCGCAAGAAACTACAGAGAATTGTGAACACAGCCCAGTTCATCAAGCAAGCCAACCATCTATCCATTGACTTCATCTATACCTCGTGTTGCCCTGGAAAGGCAGTCAACAAAATGAAAGACCCTTCCCACCCCAGTTATACTCTCTTCCAACCTGCACCATAAGACAGAAGATACATAAGATTAAACATAAGAACATAAGAAGTAGGAGCTGGAATAGGCCATTGGGCCCTTCGAGCCTGCACTGTCACTCAATAGGATCATGGCTGATCTTTTTGTGGACTCAGGTCCAATTACGTGCACTCTCTCCATATGCCTTAATCCCTTTATTGTTCACAAAAATATCTATCTTAGCTTTAAAAATGTTTACTGAAGAAGTGTCAACTACTTCACTGAGCAAGGAATTCCATAGAGTTATAACCCTCTGCAACACATAGCAACAGATTCAACAACAGCTTCTTTCCTGCTGTGATGAGATTTTTGAATGGACCTCTCAAATTTTAAATTTAATGTTGCTCTCGCTCTTTGTGCACTTCTCTGCAGCCATAACATTTTCTTCTTTGTTCTGTTCTATTACCTTAAAGCACTTTGCATGGCACAATCTACTATTACGGCACGCAAAACAAGATATTTCACTGTACCTAGATACATCTGACAAGAAGAAATAATAATGTTTATGAGAACTTGTTGTGTCTACTTGTTTCCACATTTCTTCTACCACAACGGTGACTAGCCTTTAAAATTACTTAATCAGTTGAAAATGGTTTTGGTCAACCTGAGATCATTAAAGGGTTCTCATAAATATAAGCCCTTATTTCAGTATTCAGTTTCTCAGTGAATTAAAAAAGGAATCAAATAAATTTAAAATATTTCCAATATTATCTATGAATTGCTTTAATTTAAAACCATGCCAGAAGGCTCGTGAATTAGAATAGTTAATTTTGTAGATGGGACCTAGCAATGTTTTTAAAACGACTTCAATAGATCAACTTGAGATGCACCAATACATATTACACTTAAAATTCTGTTCATTTTGTCTGTTACATGATTTTGGTTTTGTAAACTTTTCTTGATACAAATACTGGACTTTACATAAAGCTTATGTTTAAACATCCCCTCTCAAATCAGGTAGAATAGAAGCTTCTGGGAATACCTTGGCTCAGAGACATGCTTGTATGATCTTGGTGCTATGGATAGAGGATAATATTAATAATGATACCTTTTCAATCATTTCACTGAAAAAGAACAAAGAAAATAATGCTGTGGAGAAGTAGTGAATGGGTGTTTGTTGTTATTAACCAGGTAGATGCTTGTCAGGTTAATTTCCAGTGCAAAAAGAAAAAGAAACAAAATAGACAAAGCCTTAGAAGATCTAAGGAATCAATAGTTGACAAAGTTTTGCCAATGAAAATCCAATCCAGAAGACTTCACTGAATGGTTATTTTCCTTTAAAAAGACACTATAAGTTTTGACCTGGCTTGGCAAGGTGTTAGTTTGGAACTCATTTAGTAATGGACAATTGTCTCATATTTAAATACACAAAGGAACTGTACTTCAGGTAACTACTTCTGGACAAAGAGTGAAAAATAATGGATTTTTTGCAGCAGACTTGAAAAGCCTCTTCTCCTTATCCTACTTCTCTCAGCAGCTCAGATGACAATTCCTGGTGAAAAGCGAATCAGGCAAACATCCATTCACCAGCAGTTTAAAGATATCTACTAAGTTAGCTACTGCGGAGGATATACATTATTAGTTAATTAACCATGGTCGCAGGCAAAACTTAACACCCCAAGTAGCCTAATGACGTTTTAAGAATACAGTTTTTTTCTTTTTTTTTGTACTAGATGCTCTCCTCCTTTCAAACTTTATACTTGGATTTGTGTTAAATGCTGTATCTCATTATTTTTCACAGGATTGGTAAATAAATAAATCGTCTTAAGAAGGGATATATCCGCTTGACAAAAGGGTGAAAAATAATTGCTGTGGCCAACTGAAGGGGCAAGAAAGAAGGGAGTCGATTCATCTCTCCTCATCTGAACATAACAATCATCAACTAAGAATCAGCTCTCAGCTTTGGGGTAGCTTCTGTTTAGGCACTCTGTTTAGTTTCACATTTATTATTCCGCTCTTTATCTTTATCTGTCCCTCAAATCTGCATATGAAGGTGTACAATGAATTTTGTCTTTAGCTTTTGACGTTATATAATTATCTGCTTAGTCCCACACAATGTTCTACAGCGTGAAAATTGCCTGCAGGGTATCATGTGTATAAACTGTATGAACTGTATATTCTCTTCCAGACCTGAAACTGTCTTCAAAACTAATTTGGTACATGCAATGAATATGAACTGTAAAAGAAAGAGTAATGGTGAGCATAAAAGCTAAATATTTGATGTAAGCCTTAGACTTTCATGACTGGATTATATTATGCAACAATAACCAAAATCCAGCATTCCAACTTTAACACTCCCTGCCAGTCAGAAGCCAGGCAATTAGAAGAGACTTGGGACTTACACATTAATTATCCAATGCAATCTAACCAACTGCAATTTTATAGTACAAATAGAAAGAATAGCAATCCCAAGTTGCCAAGACTGTGCAAATCAGGCTCCAGTGACATTATTATTATGTATAGGAACTGAGCTGCCATTTTAACTGGAGCTTGTAACCACCTGATTTTCACTGATGGGTTCAGATGGAGACCTTGGCCTGCATATTAAAATGGAGCCTGGAGATAAATTATTTCTAGGTCTCCACTTGTGAACTTGCTGCTCATTTGGATCCTTGCACTGAACAATCCTCCTCCTAAAAAAAAGACCATGAGAGCATATCACACATAGTGGTATGTGCAGGAGTTTGTATATCACCTAGAACTACCAAATAAATCTCTAACACTTCATGTGATATAACAATTACATCACTGAACTAGCAAATCAGAGGCTTTGGTTAATAATCTACACATGCTCCAAAACTATCACAGCATTCAGCTAATTTGGTTTTTAAAATGTAAAAGTAAAAAGCTGGGGTGGGAATTTTCCCTCCTGCACTTTCCTGAAATGAAGTTGGGAATGGGTAAACTCAGGCACATTAAGCTGGAATTTCAATCTCACTACTCTATCGTATGTCTTCATGTGCCCATGATGTCAGGTTGCAATCTTATACACACATCCTCTGGTGTCAGCGCTATCTCTATAAAGGCCTTGGGGAAACTTGAAGTCCATCCATCTTGCTGCTTTTGTTGAATGGAAGTGACATGGAATCAGGTAAAGCAGGTCATGAATGTTGGCCATGTTGATAGGAACATGTTAACAAGCAATTTTAAAATATTTTCTGAAGCTTCCTCCACATTCAATCATTCTTTGTTGATCCCTTAAAATCTCTCCGTGTTCCTTCAACTCTCCCATTCCTTACTATCTTCCTTCTATTTGCTCCATTGCTCATGCAAATTTTCCATGGCCATTTTCTCTTTATTCACTTTGCTAAAAGCTAATGAATCATTCGTAAGACTGATAATTCTTTGAAATATTCCTCAACTTGCCACATCAAGTAAAGAGCTTTTGAAACGTTCCCTTGAAAAACAAAGCTGTCCTTGCAACCTCATAAAAGTGTCAGTCAGCCAACAAAGGTAGCACTCCCTTATTCCTTAAAGAACTAAGTCTATTTTTTGTTCTTGGAGCACAACCAAGCATTCATAACAAAGCCATCTGACAACTCTAATAACAGAAGCAGTTTGATCATGTGACCACAAAGCCAGACATCTGTCTCTCAGCCTTAGGAACTGGTGAGGGAGGTGGGATGGGGAGAAGGGTGAGAAGGTAGAGGTCTATCTGTGATCTTTGCCACAATTTATAGTTGGTCACCATGTGCATTGTCCTGCTGGATGTGACAACCAACCCATTGTACACAGCACATGTGGTGACCGCATTCGCATTTTCCCACCTGGCTTCCATCTAATTATTTTGTGGCTGCCATAAAATATTTCTATCAACTTCCAGGGATTTTGGGACACCAAAACCAGCTGCACAGATAACTAATGCTATGTGACTTCTAAGTGACATGTTACTATGGTGAAATGTAGTGAATAGTTGCATGATCTTTTTTCCACTGACTTGCAAAGTCACGGATTCCACCTGATCTCTGTTTGAGTACAATAACTCAATTTTATCAGGTATAACTTGCACAAATAACAACAACAAAGCAGATAAAAGCAAACATGAAAGATTTTGTGTGATTCAAATTCTGTAATCCATGATTATCCACTGTGACATTCACTTCCAATGAAAAAAGTCATGAAAAATCGCATAAAATTACTATACTCTATCAAATTTCTATTTTATTTCTATTATATAGGTCAACATGTGTATTCTTAAAGTTAAATTCATCTTGAGCTCCAGAAACTGTTGTAAAGTCTCTTGATTTTTGCTCTTTGATATCACCTGAAACTCTCCGTATTGCAGTCTCCCAATATGCTCTAGCAACAGCACAAATATCTGACCTGATATTGATGTGCCTTCATTCAATTTCAGTGAAACAAATGGCTGTTGTCATTGTTTTCACATATGGTGATAATAAAGATTTAATGTTGAAACCATCCCTCTGTACCATTGTAAAGCATCTCTGTAATATATTCACAAATGTCCTTTACAGCTACTGAGTTACAAAGATTCCATTTTCCCTCATGCTTTTATATGAAGTCCCTAATAAATAAGTAAATGACAACCCTCAGTACAAAACCCTCTAAAGAGCATCCGTTCCAGATCCACCCCTGTATTTCTTATGGCTAATCCACCTAGCCTGCACATCCATGGACATGATGGGCAATTTAGCATGACCAATCCACCTAACCTGCTCATCTTTGTACCATGGGAGGAACCAGAGTATCTGGAGGAAACCCACACAGAGAATGTGCAAACACCACATAATGCAGTCATTCCAGGCTGGAATTGAACCCAAGTTCCTGGTGCTGTGATACAGCAGTGCTAACCGCTAAATCATTACATCACCCCTGACCAGACAAATGGATTGAAATGCCTTAGATCTCAATAGATAAATACAGTACACATGATTGATGAACAGAAAAATAAAGCTGGTAAATTAAGTAGACCCCAGCGCAAGTTGGTTAGGACATTATATGTAATTGTTGGTGGTTCTGTTCGCCGAGCTGGGAATTTGTGTTGCAGACGATTCGTTCCCTGTCTAGGTGACATCCTCAGTGCTTGGGAGCCTCCTGTGAAACGCTCCTGTGATGTTTCCTCCAGCATTTAGAGTGATTTGTATCTGCTGCTTCCGGTTGTCAGTTCCAGCTGTCCGCTGCAGTGGCCGGTATATTGGGTCCAGGTGGATGTGCTTATTGATTGAATCTGTGGATGAATGCCATGCCTCTAGGAATTCCCTGGCTGTTCTCTGTTTGGCTTGTCCTATAATAGTAGTGTTGTCCCAGTCAAATTCATGTTGCTTGTCATCTGAGTGTGTGACTACTAAGGATAGCTGGTCGTGTCGTTTCGTGGCTAGTTGGTGTTCATGGATGCGGATCGTTAGCTGTCTTCCTGGTTGTCCTATGTAGTGTTTTGTGCAGTCCTTGCATGGGATTTTGTACACTATATTGGTTTTGCTCATGCTGGGTATCGGGTCCTTCGTCCTGGTGAGTTGTTGTCTGAGAATGGCTGTTGGTTTGTGTGCTGTTATGAGTCCTAGTGGTCGCAGTAGTCTGGCTGTCAGTTCAGATCTTCTCACAAACTTTGAACATTATATGTAAAGATATATTCCCTTCCCCTCCTTCCTCAATCATCATACACCCACCGTGCAGCCAAATAAACTCCATGGAGAGGCCAAAGCCCAGAACCAGTAAGGAAGAAAATATTCTTGAAAATTATTTCTGACCTGGCATCAAACAATCAAAATGAAACCAGGGCATCATATAGAACAAATTTTATCTATAATCACATTTGTCTTCCGTTCACTCTCTTGGATGAATGACACTCCTGCCAACCTAGATTTGAACTTTTTTTTTTGAAGCAAGTACTTTTTTTTGTAGGAGTCCATAGGACTAGTTAAATTTCCTTATATCTATCCAAGTACGAACATTGATAAAATGGCCTTTGAGTGGAGAACCGAAATCTAAAGTGGACGTGAATTTGTAAGAAAAGATTTACTTCACTCCCTAGATTCTTTGAGGCTATTTAAGTGCAGTACGGTGGCACAGTAGTTAGCACTGCTGCCTCACAGCGCCAGAGACCTGGGTTCAATTCCTGACTCAGGCAACTGACTGTGTGATGTTTGCACATTCTCCCCGTGTCTGCGTGGGTTTCCTCCGGGTGCTCAGGTTTCCTCCCACAGTTCAAAAATGTGCAGGTCAGGTGAATTGACCATGCTAAATTGCCCGTAGTGTTAGGTGAAAGGGATAAATGTAGGGGAATGGGTGGGTTGCGCTTCGGCGGGTCGGTGTGGACTTGTTGGGCCGAAGGGCCTGTTTCCACACTGTAAGTAATCTAATTTACAAGATGCAACCATCTACTAGATAGGTAAGTTTAACACACATTAATTCAAGCTGTGCTATCCCTTTGTATCAATGTCTAATTAAGTATTCCAAAAAGTACCTATTACATATGAATTCAGTCCTGGAAGTTATACAAAGTGTAGGTGAAAACGTGATGACAGGGAAATGGAAAATGGTGAAGGTGAGCTGGAAAAGCAACTTGAAAAAAACTCAAAGGTGCACAATTACTTCAAGGTAACTGTCCACATGTGAGGACCAAAACAAATTTGCTTTTAGAAAGGTGGAAAAAATTTCCAATTCAGCTTTTCAAAACATAGTTTCAATGGAAGAAAGGATAAGTAGCTAATTAAAATGAATGACTGGCAAAATAACCCTTCTTCTCCCTCTCTTTATCTGCAATACCTCCCCCCCACCAACCCCCACTCTGATTCCTGAAGAAGGGTTATACCCGAAATGTTGACTTCTCCACTTCCTGATTTTGCCTGGCTTGTCCAAAATAAACAGAGGTAGGTAGTAGTGACTGGAAGCAAGTGTTAGAGTAATACAACACCCAAACTCTCTACTTTATCATTTGCAAAGTGAAGATGTCACAATATAGTACATGGCATCCCCTGTTGGCACTCCAGGACACCCACCCTAGATTACAAAGGTGTCTAGAAGAACATGATGGAAAGAAGGGTGATTGTTGGATGACCTTGCCTGTTATTGGCAATGTGATCCTCATGAAGCAAGTTGGCCATAGTTGTCTTTTGAGGAGATGGCTCTGATCAGCTAATTGCTTAACAGCCCTCCTGAAGCCTGCAAAGTCAGTTCTAATGCCATTTTCCAAAAGATTCTGAGAACGATGGATATAGACAGGCCCAGTATTATGTTTTAATTGAGTTATTTTTCATTTATCTCAGATTAATTCAACAAAAGTTCTAAATTCAATAAGTTTATTTACGTGAAGCATCTTAGAATTCTAAATAATTTTCAATACACCAACTAGATTATATCTAGGAGCAACATGTCTAGTCCCTCTCTATAATTATTTTTCTGAATGATCATAGTCAGAAAATTGACTTGCTAAATGTAACTACAACCTAAAGCAGTCAAGCACTATACAAGAAACTGTGATCAGACAAGCTTTGGGTTAAGTACTGAATAATAAGAGATATAGAGAATAAATATTTACAAGTACATCCTCAATGCTGCAATGATTAAAGTTAAATATTATTGATTACAGGAAAATAGAAGACACAAGATAAAGTGGCTAGAGATACTTTTTGTAACTTTCAGCTCTGTAATAAATGGTAAATCTGAGCCTTATTTGTGTTTTCTCCTCTCTGATTTAGACAAATATTTCATTTAGAAAGTGAGAATTGTCTCCACTCTCAATGGCATCCTGTGTTTACACAGCACCTTTAACATAATGAAACTTCCCTTCAGTGGAGCACTACGACACCAAGTTACATAAAGAGATGGAATATAAAACATAGAACATTGCAGTTCAGTATAGACCCTTCGCCCCATGATGCTGCACTGCCCTGTGAAACCAATCTGAAGCCCATCTAACCTAACTATTCCATTCTCGTCCATATGCCTATCAAATGACCCATAAAGTTGGTGAGTCTACAACTATTGCAAGCAATGTGTTTAATGCCCCTACTACTCTCTGATATTAGGGGGCGGATGACCAAACATTTTGTCAAAGAAGCAAGTTTTAAGCAGCGTCTTAAAAGATAATAGAGAGGCAAAGAGGTTTAAGGAGGAATTTCCAGAGCTTATTAGCTGATGATGAACTAGCTAAATAGTTGAATTATCACTAATGGTGTTGTGATTAAAAACAAAAATGCTCAAACAATTATAGATGTGAAGAGATCTTAAAGGGTGTGAGCATCTGTGATCTTCTAAAGAAAATTCAGGTACAATCCATTATTGAGCTCACATGTGAAAATCAATCATGTGCCAAGCTAATGCAAAAAGAGCTGCTCCCTGGTGGTTTTGCAAGAATACAATTGTAAAAGGAAATAATACTATTCAAAACTTTCTGTACTTTTATTCAGTTAGCTATTATAAATAATTGCCTATAGACAGTAGAAAGTCTAACAGTCAAGTACTCCTACCAGTTAATTGCCAGCTTTATCCTTTCATTTTAAATGAAACCCCTTTTGTTGCCTTTAAGGACACTAATTTGGTACCACTGGATATACATGGTTGCTTCATCTTCTGGTATGTTCTTTTACATTATAGGTGCAACGTCTCATGACTAGTTGATCATTTTCCTCTCTCATTAGATACCAGATACAATATCTTCCACAGTACATTCTTGCAAATATCCTGATGAAAGCAAAATGAAAAGCTTCAACAAAATGTACTTTCCTTTCAGCGACACTGAACAGAAGTAATTTGTGAAGCCACACCAAGGATGAAGAATTTTTATAACGAAAATCAGTTGTGTGGAAACATATTGGAGACTTTATTTTATGTTTGATTAGAAATCGAAAATAGGAGCAGGAGTAGATCATTCAGTAGATCAAGTCTGCTTCACCTTCAGCATAATCATGACTGTTTCTCCATCATACATCATATCATACAAATGCACTCGCCCCACACCCTAGACATTTGTAATGACTAGGTACTTAGCGATTTCATTCCCAAGTATATTCTGTAATTTGTCTCCTACTGCCTTATGTGGTAGAGAGTTTCACATTTTATCATTATCTGAATGAAGGATTTTTTCTCATCTTCACCCTAAATGGCCAATACCATGATCCTTTGTTCTAGACTGCGCCTGCCAAAGGAAATCATAATTCTTGTTATGATTTTTATATTGTGTTGACTGTTCTCCTTGTGTGCTGTTTTGTTTCAGTTCACTACTCTCCTCCTGCATTTTTCTAGATATTTTCCCAACCAAACTGTTCACAGATGTTATGACAACCCTCCAGTAAACCTTGGCCTCCTGACTGAGTAGCAGGGTCATAACCACTATCCTACATTGTTCTATACTGGAATTAACACTCTCCTCCCTTGTGTTCTTTACTAAGTTCACCTCTTTCCACCTACACTGTTTTTACACTAGGGTCACCTCTCTCCTTCTGCATTTTTGTTAGACTAGCTTCATTGCTTTCTACTTGTATGACCCTATATTCAATGTCATAGTTTCCTCCTGCATTGGTCTACACTGGATTCACTCCTGTCCCTGATAATATTTTATATTCACTTTTCATGCTGTTTTAACTCCTTATTTTTATGTATAAATAAAAGTAGGTGAAACATTTCGAAGGTATGCAACAATAAGTTGGATATTTTACAGTAAGGATATGATAAGGCCACACTTACTTTCCATTTTGGATGACAGGAGTCAGCATGAAGGGAAATTGGCTGCTGAGATAAGTTAAGGGAGGAATTTTGGCAATATGTGTTTAACAAGCAGGGAAATGCTTTTCCAGTGCTAATATCTATTTTTTCAATGTACATGCAAAACAGATTAGGAGATACAGTAGCATAGTAACTGTGTTACTGGACTCATTGCCTCTGATTCTAGCACAGGATCAGGACCTCACACCTACAAGAATAGTTGTGAATCAGAGGCTGGCAGCCCTTTTGATCTGCAGAAATAGTGGGGAGATGGTATTTGCTACAAGCATAATGCATGCTGGAAGTAGGGGTCCAAGGGACTTCTGAGGTGCATGGAGTGGCGGGGACGGGGGGGGGGGGCGATCACTGGATAGGTATTTGAAGTGGAGTAGGGTGGTGCTTCGCAGAACAATTCCCCCTCCCCCGCCAATGTCCCTGCTCAACCACATTCCAACTTTTCGAAAGTGAGAACTGTAGATGCTGGAAATCAGACTCCACATTAGAGTGGTGCTGGAAAAGCACAGCTGATCAGCCTGACCGACTGTACATTTCCAGCACCACTGTAATGTAGACTCATTTCAACCTTTCCTATGGTATATCATCAGATCAGGTGCAGGGTGCCTTTAAATGAAGGTACTCTCTGGGGCACCACACATACCATACAAAATGTGCTTTTAAATCCAAACAGAATCATCTGCCACTGGGTTAAGACCATCAGCAGTAGGAGGAGGGCCTTAACTGGAAATTAATTGTCATCTCAAGGATCTCAATTGACAGGGAGATTAGAAGGCCAGCTACCAGTCTTCCTGTCATAGACTCAATCAAGTTGGAGGTTTAAAAGTGGCAGGGTCTCCAAAAACCTTAAATGCCTTCTCCATCACCAGCCCTACCATATGAAAGAGCATAAAGTACTATCCAGGATAAATGAGAAACCTCATCTCTCAATACAGTGCTCACCTCATCCAAATGAAATGGGTTTCTGACTAACCTTCTGCCAGGACGCAGCTTCTACTGTAACCTCACCACAAATTGAATGGAAACCATGCTTACATGCCCAAATAGAGATCCCAGTGCAGTTATGTGAGGAGTGTAGCCGTTAATACCCAGCCTGGATGATTATACTCAAAAATGGAACCAAAAATCTAAGCTTATTTTTTTGGCAGCTTCATCAATATTCAATTGTCTTTAGTTCCCTCCATCTGTTCCTTTCATTACTCAGAATGGAGATGTTCAATCAGCAAGAAAAAAATTAATCCTTACAAGTTCCTTGGTTTAACTTCAGAGAAAATTAGATTTTATACAATGCACGGTTGAGTGCCTTTCTGAACCTAATCAGAAATGTTTTTCAATGCAGTAACTTGTATTGCTACAGTGGCCTGAAGGCTTTCAGATGCACCAGCCTATAGATTTCAAACTGTGAAAACATTACAAGCTTCAAATTGTAATTTATAGAAGAAATACTTCTGACCTACAAGTCAGTCTTCTTTGGCAACCGCCATTTTGACTATGGCATATTCCTTTCTAAAATTGTACTTGTCACAGCAGGAGGTGTTTTTCACACTTCAGATTATGACACATCCACTAAATTATTGATACATTTTCCCATCATGGATGAAGAAGGGGTTATTTGAGATTCCAACATATTTCAGGATGGGAGGACTTAAATGGCCCTGGCAGGGTTCAGTCTTCCTGGAAAGTACTTGGAATTTGGCTCATGTTTGTCAGTTAACAGCTGTACTTTTGTAAAATTGTAGTCCTATGTAAAAAGGTCAAAGCGTGTTCAAAGTAGAGTAGTTTACATGCATTTTCAACTTGTTTCTAATGTTATAAAGAATAACCTGTTGCTTGAGACAATTTTTGTGGTACTTATGGGTGAGAGAATGTTGGCACTATTTCTGTTTCCTTGACTTGATCTAAGGACCTAATTGGTTTAAAGTAATAGAGGAAAAGCTACTATAGAGTTTTAATAACTGAAGATCTTGTCTTAATAGGATGCGTTTTATTACAGTTTATTACATGACAGCAATTAGATACTGTGTATGTTATCTAGACTTATATTAGACCTAGTTACTAAGACTATAAAGAGATTTGTAAATATAGATCATCTTTCCATGTGATACTAAGATGATATAATATCAGCTCATTGGTGGAGTTTAATTCAGTCTTCAGCATTAACTACGTCAGAACTATTACAGGTAATTCTGGTGTAACGCATGTTTCATCAATGCGAATCGGCTATAATGCAATTGATGAATAGTGGACGCTGTTTGGATAGCGTGAACTTTCTCCTGCACAGATATAGCGATTTTCTATAGTGATCTTCTACAAGACAATTTTCGATAGCACCAGGTTGCACAAGAACGCAACCATCACTTTATAACAGAAATACCTGTACCTGATACAGGTATTTCTGCCAGTAAACTACAAATGTGAAAAAAAATTGTCACAAGTGTTTTTTTTATTTGCTCCTCAATTGACGGTATAAAGTAAGCAAACTGGGTAAAGTAGTACGGTACCATGCTATTTGAAATAGATACAAATACTCCAAAATAACATATTCAAATGAGAAAGATATTCTTTATTAAGAATTCTTTCACAAGGGAAAAACCATTAAAAAAAACAGTAATACTTGGAAACAAACTTACACGTCATAATGCAGCACTATACAAACAATACTGGAGCAGTATTTGTCATGACAAGATTGATTGCTTTTTCTTTTGGGTTCCAAGCTATTTCCACCAAAGTTTCTCCAGTAAAGAATGTTGTAAACTATCATGTAGTTCATGATGTCATTCACACATAATGTAGTTCACTACTGCCATCCACCTGTGTAAGAATGAAGTTCCAAATGATGTTTGAGGCTGTACTTGCATTATAAGAGATAACTATGTGTCATGGGAATAGGTGATGACAAATGGAACCAAACTAAAATTCAGAGGATGGTCATGCATTGTTACATAATGTTCAGCACCATTTGTGACTAGTCAGATACTGAAGCACTCTATAGCCAAATACAACAAGACGTGGACAATGTCCAGTCCTAGGCTGACAAGTGATAAGTAACTAGGTGAAAGTGAGTACTGCAGATGTTGGAGATTAGAGACAAGTGTGTGGGTTCAAAGTTTGTGAGAAGATTTGTAGCTCGGGTGCTCGTTGTGATTCTGTTCGCCGAGCTGGGAATTTGTGTTGCAGATGTTTCGTCCCCAGTTTAGGTGACACCCTCAGTGCTTGGGAGCCTCCTGTGAAGCTTCACAGGAGGCTCCCAAGCACTGAAGATGTCACCTAGACAGGGGATGAAAGGTCTGCAACACAAATTCCCAGCTCGGCGAACAGAATCACAATATCAAGTGTATGGTGCTGGAAAAGACAGCAGGTCAGGCATTATCCGAGGAGCAGGAAAATCGATGTTTCAGGCAAAAGCCCTTCATCAGGAATCATGTAAGTAACGTTCATATCACACTTAAGCCAGACAATGAACATCTCCAACAAAAGAGGATGTAACTATCATTCCATGTCATTTAATGGCATTATCATTGCTGAATGCTTCATTATCCTGAGAGTTCCCATTGACCAGAAACTGAACTGAACTAGTGATATAAATGGTGGCTAAAAGAGCAGATAAGAGGCTAAAAGTCCTGTTGCAAGGAACTCACCAACTGACTCCCCAAAGTCTGTCCACCATCTAGAAGGTATACACATAAGAGTGTGATAGTATACTCCCCAACTCACCTGGGTGAGTACAGCTCCTGCAACACACAAAAGGCTTGACACCATCCTGGACAAAGCAGCCCTCTTGATTGTCCCCACATCCACAAACGTTCACTTGTTTTGTCATCAATGTTCAGGAGAAGTGAAGTGCACCAGTCAACATTTGCAGTGAAGAAATTCTTGCAGAGCACTTTCCAAAGCACCAAACACTTCTTTCAAGAAGAAGAAGGGCAGCAGGTACATTCTACACCTCACCTGTAAGTAACCCTCCAAGCCATTCACAATTCTGACTTGGAATTAAATCACTGTCACTTCACTGTTACTGGGTAAGAATTCTATCTTCACAACAGCCTTGTGGGCAGGCCTTTGCAAAATCAATTGCAGTGATTTGAGAAGCTGATACCCCCTCAATGAAAGAAAAGGAATAAGACTCAGAATTGTAGCTGAGAAATATCAGCTGATGTTATCAACAGTTAAAAATCTATTTGGAATATTAAATGGCTGAAGTGGGTCTTCCTACTGTTTGGACATGGAAGGAGCACAACACGTTTATCAGAATATTGGGAATATGTCAGTAAATAAGTTTGGAAGGATAGTTCAACGTATGAGAAAATACATTATAGGATGGAGGGAGTAACCTTCAGAAATGTGTAAGAAATGTTTTTTTTTAAATGACAGGAAAACTTATTATCATATTGTTCCCAACAAGGTCTTTACAGATTCATTTTGAGAAAGATCAATCACTAAGCGTCTTGAGGTTGTTCAAATTAAAAGCAATTGTAACTACTTAAATCTTGCTAGAATTACCTACATTGGTAGTCAGATGTCAAAAACATACTGAATCGTTATTGCTTGTGCCACTGATTTTACATCTAGCAACTAACCAAAATACAGAAAGGTTTGCATCAGCCATGTCACTGCAATTAAGTATGCTGTTCATGTATAACCATAAACTAAAATTTATTTTCCTAATTCCAAAGGCATGAAAATTGAACTTTTATAAATGGAGCAAGTTATAGTGACTGTGTCCAATATGACTGAAAAATAATAATGTTATAAAAAGAGGCTAATTAGATCAGACCAGACCAGTGAAGCAGTGTAAATGTGCAAACATCTATATTCAGTATTGGATGAAAAGTCCTAGTATAACATTTTCAAGGTTCATAAAATTGAGAAGCTACTCTATTTCATCAGTTCATTCACCTATCATCATTCCTCTGAGACCAGGAACCATTAAATGGACTTTGATGAACTTTTGTCTTAAATTTACTTTTATTGTTACTTATGAATTTACTTATGACTTCTGTCATTAATATAGGAACGCTGGTAAGGCAACTTTGTGCATTTTTTGTTGTATTTTCCTTGTAAAAGTGCACATGACAATAAATTCTATAAATAAAATAATAATCTGGCTCAGAAGGTCCAGGCTATAAAAGTGCTGACTTCACTATTTCATTTACAATATCACAATTCCAGAGAAAAATCGGTGATCCGTTTCCATTTCAGAACGGAGTGTCGATCAATCAATGGAATGGAGCAGGTGGAGACTATCTTTCTGCCTTCAGACACAAGTTTTCTTAATTAAAATGGTCTATAGAACTAATAACAACAATAAGAAGATATTTTAAAACGTTTTCCACAGCACCTAAGAGTGACATTTGAAGATTTGAAAACACTTTACAGTTGGCTTTCAGAATGTTGCTGACTCCTTAGAAGGCTTTCCATCTTCTTCATGCATTCTTAAACCTATTGTGTTCTTAACAGGCTTCCAAAACCCCTCAGTGCCAACAACAATATTGAATGGGAGGAAATATAATCTTCATCCCTATTTAAAGTCTGTAAACTCACATGAGCAAGAGAAGGCAAGCTGTAGGTATCCCATAAAAATGATGAATGAAAATTGTGTGAGCTCAGGAATACAAAGGATTATCAGGTTTCCTCCAGAAAAAGATAAATGTGTGACTGTTTGTTTACCAAGACATGCCTCCGCACTTTATAGCAAACTTTGGCACCATCTGTTTATTTTAGCTGGAGAACATATTTTACTTCTTGTGAGATGCAGAGTCTTTAATGTTCTATCTAAAGTTCGCCTGAAACACTCAAGCACTGAGACCCCATTTTGGCAGAAAATCACACACATTCTGTAGAATAATACTCCCTTTTAAAAAATGTTCTCATCAAATAAGAGTGTAGTGGTTAGGCCATCATTTGTTACTCAGCTATCTAATGGCTTACATAACTAATTGCCAACAACAATTTGGAGTCAGCCCTGTTACTGGGTCCTAGCAGCACATGTAGGCTAGACTAGATAAGGATGACTGATTTCTTTTCCAAAATGACATTAGTAAATCAATGAATTTTTACAACATCGAAAGTAGTGCATTGTCACCACTAGACTAACTGTTTTATCAATTTCACCGTCTGCTGTGATGGAATTTAAATCCATGACCACAGAACATTTTCCCAAGGTGCTGGATTACTAGTCCAGTAATATTACCACTCCACCATTGTATCCCAAATGGAGACAGCTTTTGTTTGATAAATGCAAGTGAGTTTAAACATGCAGACTCAATGCGTAGGTTGGCTTGCTCTCTGTAACCCTGACAATGCCACAGATTATAAGTCTTCATCCACCAACTTTCCTTTTCAAAGAGTCCTTCACTTGTCAATTTTGTTTTTGTCCAAGACTCCATTTAACTGTTGTACTGCACACACGGAAGCAAAGACTTTACCTGAAATAATGGGAGGATTATCCAGGGCAAATAAATGATGTGGCCTTGAGAGTTCCTTAGGGCTCAGTGGTCATGGGAAGAGGGAGGATCCGATACATGGCAAGCAAGGGAATTGGTGTGGCATCCAGCAATACAATGATTCATTATTTTTAGGTGATCATACAAAAATTCTGAAATGAATTCAATGTATGTCAACTGTTCCTCTGTTTCTCATGTGAAGTTCACTTGAAGCATGAAGACTTTGAAACTCTGGCTGTCACACTAGTAAATGAAATCAGTTCAGACCTGTAATCCTTAAGACTGCAGCAAGTTGTTACTGCGCGTTGATTTGTTCTGCTACTGTGTCTGTTGTGATAATCAAATGATGAAGATAATTATCACCATCTTCAACATGAGATTGTTGTGATGTTTAACCTATTGATGCACAATATGGCTATTCAATGTAGAAGGGATGAGAAAGCATGGAAGCAAAACAAAGATAATCCAACATTTTCTTTGTGAAATTATCTTGAGCATCAATGGCATCGGTAGCAGACCTAATTAGCTTTACGCAAAATTCAGATCATTGCCAGACACAAGATTATTAGGGAATCATAAGTGCATTACTTACAATTCTCCACTTGTTATACATATAATACCTGTGGCTAGCATACACATTGTAGACATTTTCTAATCTGTTACAAAACACCTCTGGAGTAAGCTGGGATTTGAACCCAGAATTCCTGACCTAGAGGTAAGAACACTAACACTACACCACAGGATCCCTACCAGACATGCTCAAGACTTCCATTAGTGGTCAGTAGATGAAGTTCCCAGTGAGCAGATTGCCATGATACTGATGAAATATAGACTTTGAATTTTGATCTGAATTTAATAACCGAGACTCCCAAGGATTAGAATTGTTTAGATAAGAGGACAAAACACAGACTTAAAACAGCCATCATAATCAATTCATCACGCAGATTAATCAAGTTTCATGAAAACAATATGGAATGAGCAAAATTATCCAAACTGAATTTAATATTTTATCAAAATACATTGACAATAGTCCATCAGATCTGGTATGAAAAGATTCTCATCTCCTATTTTAATTTGCACTTATAACAGAAAACAAGTCCCAAATTGTGAGTGACAACTGTGAGTACACACACACACACACACACACAACACACACACACACTCACACACCAGTGTCTGGAAATTTTGACGAACTACAGAGAGATGTTGGAGTGTTAAATCCTGTTGAGAGGAGCTGGAGAGAAAAATGGAAAACAAGGCAAACAAAGCAGAATTGTCCTGATTGATAAAAGAAAGGACACACTTGGGAGATAGGTTGCAAACTTTCATGGCAGCAAGCTAGCCCATATAAATGAAAACTGTTGTTGCGGATATCGCACAGACATTTAAGCTGAAAGACTGGAATTTAAGATGTTAAAGGTGATCAATGTCTGCTCAAGCAGAAATTCACCAAAGATCCTTCAGCATCACCACCCAAACCCATGACTATTTCCATGACAAGGCAGCAGTTACATGAGAACACATCTGCAGGTTCCTCTCCAAGTTACTCACCATCTTGACATGGAAATAAATCTCTATTCCTTCAGTGATGCTGGGTCAAAATCCTGAAACTCTCTCCCTAATGCATTATGGTTCTACCTACAGCACATGGACTACAGCAGTTCAAGAAGGCAGCTCACCACCACCTTCTTAAAGACAACCAGGAACCGGCAATAAATGCTGGTCCAGGTACCATCCATGTCCCACGAGTGATTTGAAATGTGACCATTTTAAATATGCAGAGATAAAATAACGTTCTCTGCAGATATTGCATGCTCACAAACCCTGATAGTGAGGAAAATGAAGGACTTTTCATCAGAAAGCAAACTAAATTCCCACATGTTGTCAAAGGTAATGATTCTGAAGAGGTTAGTATTCATGTTATAGTGGCTCCATGCATTCTACTGATGTTACACACAATCTTGAGTGGAGGTAAGGAGTACTATTCTACCTTATGGAGGGAGCAGATGTATCTGTACTAGATCCATAAGATCCAATAATTATATTTGGTCAACTATAAATTTACTCATTGCTGTCAAAGCAGTAAATCTTCTTGTTATCTAAGAATTTTGCCTTTCTAATTGGTAGTGTATGGATAGTGAATATTATCTACCGATAATATTCCAAGTCCAGGCAAAGACAAAGGAGAATTGGTTTCCGTCAGCTACCTTTATGCAGTACCACATGGTGATAGAGATGGTAAATACCATAAGTTGCCAGCAGTTGTCGTCTGGAAAAAATACCACATCGTGCACTAATGAAAGGGCTTCTGGAATGAACAGATGTTTACGTGGTTAGGATTTACTGAGAATGTGAACTTTTTTTTGGATCTGGTAGACAGTGGGGTCTTCCCAAGCCTGTCACTGTCAAGGATCGATATTATGTTGCAGAATGAATTTGCTGACAATAAAATCCACCCTTTGAAAAGAAAAGGGCATTCCAGAGAGGCTGGAAAGACTGAATAAAACAAGTAAAAAGTGGCAGAGTCTCCAGAAGAGAGATAATTTCAGAAGATTTAGGGGCAGCTAAACTTGTGATAGTTGGAGTCACTCATGAAGGACTAATCAAATTAAACAGGGCTACAATCCTTTCCTGGCACCCGCCCTTGCCACTGCAGTAATTGCAAATCCTGCACCCACACCTCCTCCCTCACCACCATCCAAGGCCCCAAAGGAGCCTTCCACACCCATCAAAGTTTTACCTGTACATCCACCAATATCAATTATTGTATCTGTTGCTCCTGATGCGGTCTCCTCTACACTGGGGAGACTGGATGCCTCCTAGCAGAGCACTTTAGGGAACATCTCGAGGACACCCGCACCAATCAACTCCACTGCCCTGTGGCACAACATTTCAACTCCCCCTCCCTCTCTGCCAAGGACAAGCAAGTCCTAGGCCTCCTCCAGTGCCACTCCCTCACCACCCGATGCCTAGAGGAAGAACGCCTCATCTTCCACCTTGGAACATTTCAACCCAATGGCATCAATGTGGATTTCACCAGTTTCCTCATTTCCCCTTCCCCCACCTCACCCCAGCTCGAGCCTTCCAGCTCAACACCACCCTCATGACCTGTCCTACCTGCCTATCTTCCTTTCCACTTATCCACTCCACCCTTCTCTCTGACCTATCACCTTCATCCCCACCCCCATTCATCTACTGTACCCTTTGCTACTTTCTCCCCATCCCCACCCCCCTCTCATTTATCTCTCCACTCTGCAGGCACCATGCCTGTATTTCTGATGAAGGGCTTTTGCCCGAAACATCAATTTTCCTGCTCCTCGGATGCTGCCTGACCTGCTGTGCTTTTCCAGCACCACTCTAATCTAGACTAGAGCTACAATCCAGTCTGTCATGTAAGAAAGGATCAGGTCAGATCCCCAAATAATTAATCATGCTGGAGTTAGTCAATAGGTATAAAAAAAGGAAGGAAGGAGCTAGAAGATGACAGAGGAGAACTAAAAAATCTGATTGAACAGATATCTTCATGATCAATTTAAACAGGGAGGCCATTCACCTATCCTGACCTCGTCATAACAAGTCAAACTCAAGAGCGGTCCATCAGTGTCTTTTTTAACAGAAAAAAGAACAAAATAAATGTAAAGTCTGCAATTCTGAAATAAAAACAGAAAATGTTGAATACTCTCAAGGACAGACAGCAAAGCTGGAGGTAGAAAAAGAATTAGCATTTCAGGGTCAACGGTCGCAGTTTTGCCCCTGAACCACAAGCTTGTACATTCAAGTACATCCCCAGAGATCTTAGCCTAATTTAGGCTTAGACTCTGGAACAGTACTGTGGGAATGTTGCCAGGTTAGACTTGCTGTATTTTGTGTGTGACATTAAATGACCTGCTCTCTCAAGTAAAGATCCCTTCTCACCAGTTTGAAAGCTGGGGCTAGGTTGGGGGGTTTGTGGAGGGGACAGAGAGTTCTCTCGGTGTCCTGCAACAGACCTAATTTTAAAAAGATTATCCACTCATTATCATCAAGTTGCCTCTGATAAACCTGCAAATTGTTTACATTTCTTACATGAAAACAATGAATCCAATTCAAAAGTGATTAATTGGTTGAAAAATACTTTGACACATCCTGACATTGTGAATGGTGCTACATAATGTTCATTTTTCTTTTGTATTTCTCCGGCTGCTTTGCAAAAGAAGTTGCTTGAATATGAGCGCTTATAGTACTTTCTGTTTTTATTTTCATACTTCATGAATTTCAACTTAGTGAACTTAATTACTTCTCCTCTGTGCAGAGATAAAAGGAGAGACAGTCAAGAACAAAGACACCTTTAAGACTCACAATAGCCTTACATGACTATCATTCTGGATTTGTGGTGCTAGAAGAGCACAACAGTTCAGGTAGCATCCGAGGAGCAGTAAAATCGACATTTCTGGCAAAAGCCCTTCATCGGGAAAAATTACTGCTCCTCGGATGCTGCCTGAACTGCTGTGCTCTTCCAGCACCATAATCTAGAATCTGGTTTCCAGCATCTGCAGTCGTTGTTTTTACCTTACATGACTATCAGTGTGGTCATAGAGGAAATGGGTGTTTTGCTTGTACGAGCATTGTTAGGAGCCTCTCAGAGACAGAGACATAGGAGAACTGACCAGAAAGCTTGCGCCAATTTTAAAGTTTATTGACAATAAACTATTGTACAGAACATGTACTGAAATAAGGTAGAGCAGGGCTTTGCTCGTGCTTCCTTTTACCATGTCTCTGTTGTGATCTGATTGTCATGCAAAAATTCCTTCTGCACATCCCCTGTAGATATTATTGACTGAACATTGCCTGTCATTTCAAGAGCTGTGGAATGGGAATCCTTTTTCTGGTAAGTACAAGGATGCGTATCGTGTCTTTACATTCAGACAAATCCTTGGTAGATATATGACATGACCAGGTTTAACCTTTATATAGTTATCGTAATTTGCTAGTGTAGTTTCACTCTGTGGCATCCTACCTTGCATTGTGGATGGATTGCATTATTTGCCACAGATGTGTGTTATTGTCTGGTATAATATCTTCAGAATCCTAATCACTATCCTGTGTGACACGAGGTTGATGATCTGCAGTCCAGATATGTTATCTGGTTCTTTGCAGAATTTCACCATAGCTCATTAAAACTTCATCAGGCTAGGCTGCACAGAATGATATAGTATCTTTGCACAAACCCATACATCAACAACCATAACACTAGTGGCTTCTTTGATTTGGTTAAACAAAATGGGATTTGGTGAAACAATCAGCCACGAGAATGTAATGTCGAAGTGGAATTTAATTAGCAGGGATTTGTGAGAGCAAAAGAAATCAACAATCTCAATAAAATCAATTGAAGTGACAATAATCGGCCTTTATTGTAAAAACTGCAGCAGTTTGGCTGAGACTTGGCAAGAGGAGGGACCCAGATCATTCCCTATTTCCCTTCCAAGTTTCGCGCCTTTACAAAATAAAAGGAACACATTATATACTTTAAAATATGCTGAGCAACTGTAGATCATTCTGAAATGTGCATTACCTGTAACACTGAACCTTAGTCAAAAAAAAAATTAATCATTTGCGTCATTCCATAACTTTGTTTCTGTTATGCAGACCTTTTGTTTAGGCTAAAATCTGCAGTTTGAAATCTGTGACCTTATGTCATAGTCTTTTAACTTACTGAAGTATAATGCGAGAACTGACCAATTTCTTCCCATCATGCAATGGTAAATGTTCTCCACAATAATTGTATCTGGAACATGGGAAATATCAGGCGCAATCTTACACCTTGACTTGGAAAGCCTCTTGAGTGGAAGGAAAGGTTCTCCTAATGTTGATTAAAGTAATTGACATCTTAACATGACTTGATTAGTTGACAGGTTTTTAGTATTAATGCTGGGCCATACAAGGATTCACACACCAATCTCTTTTTTTATATAACCATGTGATCTATATACATATGGTCATCTTCAAGTTTAATTTAGATAAATGTGAGGTGTTGCATTTTGGGAAAGCAAATCTTAGCAGGACTTACACACTTAATGGTAAGGTCCTAGCGAGTGTTGTTGAACAAAGAGACCTTGGAGTGCAGGTTCATAGCTCCTTGAAAGTAGAGTCGCTGTAGATAGGATAGTGAAGAAGGCATCTGGTATGCTTTCTTTTATTGGTCAGAGTATTGAGTATAGGAGTTGGGAGGTCATGTTGCATGCAATTCTGGTCTCCTTCCTATCGGAAAGATATTGTGAAACTTGAAAGGGTCAGAAAAGATTTACAAGGATGTTGCCAGAGTTGCCTGAGGATGTGAGCTATAGGGAGAGTTTGAATAGGCTAAGGCTGTTTTCCCTGGAGTGTCAGAGGTTGAGGAGTGACCTTATGGAGGTTTATAAAATCATGAGGGGCATGGATAGGATAAATAGACAAAGTTTATTCCCTGGGTTGGGGGAGTCCAGAACTAGAGGGCATAGGTTTAGGGTGAGAGAGGAAAGATATAAAAGAGACCTGAGGGGCAATGTTTTCACTCAGAGGGTGATACGTGTATGGAATGAGCTGCCAGAGGATGTGGTGGAGTCTAGTAAAATTGCAATATTTAAAAGGCATCTGGATTGGTATATGAATAGGAAGGGTTTGGAGGGATATGGGCCAGGTGCTGGCATTTGGGACTAGATTGGGTTGGGATATCTGGTCAAATTGGACCTAAGGGTCTGTTTCAGTGCTGTACATCTCTTTGACTCTATGACTTGACAGAAAGCTTGCAGAATTATATTCTTTGCCTTTAAAGATTACATTCTTGGTAAGTTCCAGCTTGTATTTAAATAACCAAAATGAACTTGTTCACTCAGGGGGCAGCTAATGCATTGAGACACTAATGATAATCTTTTTGAGCTGTTTCAGCTGGTCATAATCTGATTCAGCTTGTAGGACTTGCTCTGTTTAGTTGTTGATAAAATGAATGAGATCAATGGTAAGACTTTCTTCCAGTTCAGATTCAATAAAATGTGCAGGTACATGTAATTATGATTTGCTCTAAGGCATGTTTGGAAATTGATAAGAGCTTTGTAGATGATCATTTGGGAATCTGGCTAAAGTTGTACTTCCAAGTCATACCCTTAGACCTTCACAAGTAGTCATTATAATCATAGAGATGCAGTTGTGAGAGGTTTTCAACAGACCAGATCTAATAGTTTGTGATTAATAAGAAAAATGAAGTGCATGTTATTTAAATACATAAGAAATTGTTGCATTCCAAAAATAGAGCAAGAGCTTCTTTTTCAATGTTAGAGTGGTTAGACTGAACTGTAATAAGGACCTTAAAACCAAATGAAATCAGCTTGTCATCCTGTACTAGCCACTGTCTGAGGCCTGTCTGAGCTGCATCTACAATAATGTGATAAGCTTGGAGTGATCATGATGTTGAAAAACACATTTACTTAATAATAAAAATTTTTTAAAAAGATTGATTATATGTTGGTGATCTTCCTGTTATGTGTATTGTGCATCTTTGAAAAAAAAAACCTCAAATAGCAAGTCATAACGTTTGGAACACATGAGAATTTTTTTTGAAAAAGGGCACTTCTATAAATCATCTTTGTGTTGTGATGTAGGCATCCTCTGTACGTCCTCTCTTTTGGTAAGAAGAGACTGAATACCAGATGACAAATAAATTTAACCATAGCACTTCCATTACACATAAAGTATAACTGAAGATGGGTAGATTTATATTGGAATGTCAAATGTTGTGACATTATTTAATTGTCCTAAAATATGTAAGTGTGCCTGGTATGTAATCTATATCAAAATATAACAGCTTCCCCAAGCAGCATTACCTAACTCATTAAATTCCTTCAGCCACTAAATCCGCTGTCGGGGTGGGATTAAGTTCTGTCCTTTAACTGTCTCATTGCCCTATTTTTCCAAACTGAATCCTGACAAAGATGGGTTTGTGTAGACTAGGAATGTGGCCATGAGAGGAACAAGAATTCTTGTTGTAATTCATTATGACTCAGGAAACTAAATAAAGATAATTTGTGGAGGAAACAAATGGGAGATGAGTAAATCTTTCTTTTTTCATCTTACACTATAACTTGTAATCTGGAATGCACTGCTTAAAACAATATTGGAAGCAGATTCTATCATAGCTTTCATGGGGAATTGTGAGAAACGAAGCTCACTGTTCGATAATTTCAGTCTGAGTCAAATTCTGAAGCAATCTTTATTCATATGGTCTTGCAAGCTGGGCGACCACAAAGTAGGCACATCAATCAAGAGGTTACATTATAATTTATACAGTTCAGTTGAGTCTCTCGGTACTCCCCTTTTATTTCATATCTGATAGTTGTATTGCTCTAGTGCAGCTGCTAATCTAATTGGCTTACCACATCTGCCTGTGGCCTGTTGTTAGCATGCAACCCCACCCCACCCCCTTGATAGTCTGGTCTTATTACTTTTACTGACGCAACACTGTGTCGTATTTGGTTATCTTCTTCATTCTAACTCCCTATATGCATGACAATTGCAACTGTCATGTCAATACATCTGTCTCTACCAGTCGACCTCCTCGCTTTTTGGTTAGTTATTTCTTGGTCTACACCCTCGTGATTCCGCCTTGTGATTTTTGCAGAAGCAAGCTGCAGCTCCTTGTAATTGTTTGTGCAAGCATATCTAGCTTAACATATAACCCCCTCATGACTCAGCCTTGTGATTTTTGCAGAAACAACAACCTTCGCAAGCGCCTCTCACAGAATTAATGAGAAAAAGAATTAAAGGACTACAAGGAAGGATTGGTTGAGTGTGAGTAATTAGATCAATCTTTGACTGTTTAAAAAGTTCAGGTTTGCCCACACATTGTGGAGCTTTGATTCCTCCATGTTACCCACTCTGATCTTGATTTACTTGATCAGCCTGGCTTCCAGTCAGCTAGGTAGTATTCTGGAGGAGGCTACTGCCTCAGTGTCAGGGACCCGGGTTCAATTCCAGCCTCGGGCAATTGTCTGTGTGGAGTTTGCAAATTCTCCCCATGTCTACATGGGTTTCCTCCTTGTGCTCCAGTTTCCTCCCAAATGTGCGCAGGTTAAGTGAATCGGCCACGCCAAATTGGCCAGTAATGTCCAGGTATGTGCAGGTTAGGTGGATTAACCATGGTAAAAGCGGGGTCAAGGGGATAAGGTTGGGGCTGAATCTGGGTCTTAGTGAAATGCTCTTCAGGGGATTGGTGCAGATTTGATGGGCTGAATGGCCATTTTAAGCACTGTAGGGATTTTATGTCACAGGGGAGTAGCTGATGTCACTCTCAGGGGTGTAGTGTGGAGATGGGCAGAGGGATAGGAATTCTAATACTCAACCTGAAAGGAGGTCTGATCCTTGATCAACGTAGATAGGATCTGATATATCAATGTATATGATGGCTTTAGTAATACTCAGCTGAAACAGTGGGTTGGATATCTTTCAATTCAGGAAAACACAGACCCATTTAGTTTGCCTAATTGCTATATGCTCCATGATTAATGAAGCAATATTTGCATCTGAATCTCTAACAGTAAGGTATTCTTTGTCTCTTCAGACTTGAATAGTCTATCATTTGTGCTTTATTAGGACTTGATGCTCTATTTAAGTTTTGTCTCTGAGCAATTACTATATTCTGCTGTGAATAAATCAAAAATGAAAGCTTTAGAAAATATGGGCTGTTTTCACCAAAGTATCCAAGGTAACGCACAATGACCATTTTCGTAAGATAGGTTCTGGATGCTATTACATGACAATAAGCATATTGATCAACAGTTTGACAGCAACCTGCACCCCCACTGCAAGAACTCACAGCAGAATTTGGTAAGATAGGTCAAAAGTTTGTATCTCAGGTTTGATGATCATTAAGTCCACATAAGCTTTTGTGATCATATTTATGAACAAGGAGTGGAAGCTGGACAGTTGCCATTTGAGCCTGCTCTACTATTCAATAAGATTGTGGCTGATCTGTTTGATTTTTGAGTTACACATTGCCACCTACCCCAATTGTAAGATTCAGTTATGAAAACACAGAAAAACTCAGCAGACCAGGAGAGAAAAACTTAGTTAATGTTTCAAGTCAATGATCTTTCATCAAAAAGCATTGAAATGCCTGATTGAGATCATCTAGATTAACAGAGAAAGAGAGAAAGAAAAACTGACTTGCGTCTTTCTGTGACACCTTACAAAAAACTGTGTAACAAAGTACTTTTGAAGTTATCCCTGTCATAACGTAGGAAATATAGTCACCAATTTTGAGAAAGGAAGCCCTCACAGACTACAATGTGAGAATGACCATACCATTTGTGTGATACTATGTGAGGGTTAAATCTTGAACATAGTACAAGAGGTGACTCCTTTCTGCTGCTTCAAAATAATATCATAGTATCTTACTGTTGTTACCTGGGAAGGCAGACAGGGCTCGAGTTTACTGTTTCACCCAAAAGATGATACCTACAGCAGTGTGGCACTCCTTTTACAATACATCGGAGTGCCAGTTTGGATTTTGTGCTAGTAACTAGGTGACAAGAAACTGGGTATAGTTAAATAATATCAACTGTAATGTTAAACTGATATCTAGAATTCCTGCTTAAAGAGAGGAAAATGTAATGTTAACCAACATTCTTTGATAAGGTAGCATTATAGAATAATTCGATTCATTGATTTGAATGTTATTAATTAACAAACCATATCTTGAGGTAATAACATGATCAACCACTGAACAAAATTGAATAACAGAAGTCTTGTGCAGTTTATTTGTTTGAAATCATTGTTATGTAACCATACTGGATGAGTACTGATCCCATTTATGAGTTGGTGTTTCTGAGGTGTTCCATTAGACCTCTGAACTTTGAAAAATTTTAGTCACTGAGAAGCCAATTCCCAATTCTTATTTCACAAAAGTAAGAGAATTTGTCTTGTTGAGTGAATAACCTTTATATAGTCTTCTTCTCAGACAGCTACTCTGCACTGAGGATGTCTTGTTTCCACTCCAGTTCAATGGCTTCTGAAATGGTTGATGCTGCAGATATATGATGTGCAGATGTTGCTACAGCCAAGGTAATGGTGCTTGATGTTGGTTAGATGAGTTTGTTGGAAATCCCTCCAATGCCTCAACTTCATCATTGCACATTCCTAAAAATGTATCAATGTGTTTTCTAACGTCTTCAAGAATGCCTAGTGGACATGTCTAAATTGCTTCCACTCTTGACTTGTGCATCTGCTGCTCAGATCAAGTACCTGGTAGTAGGGTTCAAGAATCTAGAGTCAGGTGTATGAACAATATATTCCACCCAGTGGAGCTGATTATGTGTCAATAGTCATTGATTCATTGAGTCATTTAAGAGGAGGCATTGATCTAATAGTATTATTTGTGGACTATTTTGGGGACATAGGTTTGAATCCTGTCATGGCAGAAGGTCGAGTTTAAATTCAATAACGATCTGAAATTAAGAGCTGAATGAAGACCATGAATCCATTGCCAATTGTTAGAGAAACCTATCTTGTTCACTCATGTCCTTTTGAGAGGGAAATTGCCAACCTTACCTGGTTTGGCCTAAAAGTCACTCCAGACACACAGCAATCTGGTTGACTCTTAACTGCCCTCTGGGCAATGAGGATGGGCAATAAATAGTGCCCTACCCAGGAATTCCCCTCATTCGGTGAATGAATTAAACAAAAATAGGTGCTCCAGTACTGGATAAGTTGGTTTGGGAGAGGACGTTGCTGTTTGTTATATCTTTCTTCTTACATTTATATGTACCAATAACACACAAGAATTTTGGATTCTTTATTAGAAGCTAAGATGACAAAAAAGATAACATTCACTTTTGAATTACTTATTACTCTTATCACTGTTGCTTTAGAAAGCTTTCAAATTATGGGATTAATACATTGTATCCTGTTCAGGAAGATAACGATCGACAGCAGTTTAAAATATATTGCCTTAAAAGTATATGCACATCATATGATCATGCCCAGTTTTTCTAAACAAAGGGTTTATCCTTAAGAAATCAAACTATTTACACACCAGCTAAAGAAATTAACATTTCAATGCATTTTCACACATAGCAATAAATATACAAGTCCTGAATGGTATTTCAATCTGTATTCTGTTCCAATTTACTTATGGTGATCTTTATTGGAAGCTATTGTATGTTTCTCAAAATGTTGTAAAAGGTAATGTTACATCTTGAATCATACTATGTTCACAATAGGTCCACTCAGTATTACTGGTTGTGATATCATTTTGATTTAACATTTATTTCATTGTGCTATTATGCCGTGTTGTGTTTTCACTTGATACAATCTAAATTCTGATCATAGGATGTTGATATCTGCTGCATTTCAGGTACCATCGATTGGGTGTGAGGCTCAAACTTTCTGCTCACGCTTCAGGTGGCATAATTTATTATCTGCATGCCAGTCCTTTCCACTTTTCAAACTGCTCTGTGGCTGGCAAGTTTGCACTATGTGCTGAATGCAATGTTTATGAAGTCTGACATTGCTGATATGAAATGGATATATATATATTTGGTTCAAGCAGGATCATGTAGCCTGTTAGCTAATGCCTTGGTGAGTTAAGTTTCTTCTCCCAGTGTGAATATGGGTTTCTGATGTGGCCTTTTTTTGAGGGTCATTGTCCTCTTCATTTTCCGAATGATGACCAAGGTCAGGTTCTCACACGCTGTTGGACCCAAGATTACTGGGAGTGTGATGACTGCCACATCAAACATCCGACATGGGACCTGGGTACAATTTTGAAGTGACATTTGAGTGACATGGATCTCAAGAATGTAAACAGTGAGTTTAGCAGTGATTGGTGAAATTATTACTTCCCATTTCTGTAGACATTTCAGTGTGAAGTAGAAGAATTTGTACCTGCACTAGTATCCAGTTTTACATGTAAGTTATGATTGCCTCTGACCATAAGACCATTAAACATAGGTGCAGAAGTAGGCCATTCAGTCCATTGAGTCTGCTCCGCCATTCAATGTGATCATTGTCAATCAGGTAATCTTCAACCACACGTTCCTGCTTTCTCCCCACAAATCTTGATTCCCTTCATGATTACAAATCTATAGCAGCCTTGAATATACTTCATAATCCAATCTCTACAGCCATGGACACTAAAGAATTTCACAGATTCATTATACTTTGAGAATAAAAGCTATACAATCTGGTGGCCAAGGCTTGTATTGATACAACTGTGACAATATATTTTTTGATGTTTACCATACTAAATTTCAGCTGACTTTGTGTATTGGATTGTCCAATCATTCTTATCATCTGACCATATATATTGGCTAGATATTTCATGGACTTTTATCTTGATACTGTTTGAGACACTCTTCTTAGTTCATAAGAATACTGCATTTGTCTGCGTTTTGAATGTAGATTTTCATGACATTAAAGTACTTATTCTGGTCTTTGCTTTCTGCATTGGCACTTTCAATATTTTCTATGCCATGCACCTTGCTAAAATCATACGTTGAACCACCCATACAGTTTAACAGACTTAATTGTCTTGTGTTGATAGTGAGGGTCTGTAGATTTTGTTTATCCATTAGGCTCGCTTTGTACTTGCATTGGCTTTGTAGTAATTCTTCCTTTGCGTAAGTTTGAGTTGATCCAAGGGTTCTTTTTGGAACGCTTTCATTGAGATAGATGTTAGAATTAGTATTAAGTTTATTGTCACATGAGTACAGTTCCTCACAACATCAGAAGGTGAAGGAAAAGAAATGAGAAAGAAAATGATGGAAAAAGAAGAGAGAACGAGAGAGAGAGAGCAAGATGATGTCAGCCTGGAGCATGTGGGCACTGGAGCCCTAACACTCCTGGCACTGCCATCTGCAATGTAGTCATTATCATCTGCTCGATTATTCTGTTGGCCAGCTCTGCTGCTATCAAGGTTGAAACATATCCCTTGTGTCTGCAACTACTTACGAATTGGTCAATTGTTTCTGTCAGCTGTTACCTAAAAGAGATTAATTTCACATGGTGGGTTCTAAAGCTGAGTTTCATTTATATTTGATCCTCAAGTGTTAGCCATATGTTTTGTAGATTCTTAAAATGGTCATCAAATGGATCTAATATGTTCAGTCTGCAGAGGCCTGTGTTGCTTATGTTATGACCCCCAACTGATTTATTGCTGGAAATGATCCCAAACAGAACTCTGACTGGATATGTCTTATTTAAAGGATTTGTGTTTTGTTTAAGAAGGTGTTCTCTAACTGAAATATAAGCATGCAATATTACAGCTTGGTTTTAACAACAAAAAAAGTTGCAATTTTTAATTTTATTGGTGTTCATCTAGCATGAAAATATTGAGATCTAGAAAACACAACTCGGTGTGTTGTGTGATGCAAGTTGTCTTATATAATTTACTTTTGAATTTACAGCTATAGGATATGGATATTCTGTATGTCCGAAGTGCTTTAATGAATAATGCATAAGTATTTCTGTAGCCATGGTAATTTCTTTTAAAACACTGTGTGAAAATAAGACCTCTTGGAGACTAGTGGATTTTGACTTAAATTGGGACAGTTTTATGAGTGAACAAAGTCACGCTAATGCATTAAGATTCAGTTTAGAAGATCAGTGATTTAATTTCTTTTTCCTTTGATGAGGGAAACACCCATTGTATGAAAAAAAATATTCTTTTTGATTTCACGTTGGGCTGTAATCCATAAATTTTGGTTGAAGCTGCAAACGTAAGGGAGAAAGGGAGAAAGGGAGTCAGTTAGAATCGTTAAGAAATATATCACCTCAGTCTAAGTTGTTCGTTAAAAGTTCCAGACCAGAAGTGGTTGCTTAAAATCCTAAATCTGAGCAAGTTTAAGCTTAGTTGTACGAAGGTTCCAGGAAGAGGCTATCAGAGTCTCAAGACTGGGAATTGAAGCCATAGTCAAATTAAGCCCTATAAGGTTGATAGAGAAGAAACTTCTCTTGGGTGAGAGTACTGCAAAGCAGTGCTTTTAGGTTAAAGGGAATCATATTTTTACCAAGAATTTCAGTGTTTAAGTTTGTGTTAGATATAAATAGGAGTTCAAAGTTTGGGAGAAGATTTGTAGCTCGGGTGCTCGTTGTTGTGGTTCTGTTCGCCGAGCTGGGAATTTGTGTTGCAAACGTTTCATCCCCTGTCTAGGTGACATCCTCAGTGCTTGGGAGCCTCCTGTGAAGCGCTTCTGTGTTGTTTCCTCCGGTATTTATAGTGGCCTGTCTCTGCCGCTTCCGGTTGTCAGTTCCAGCAGTCCGCTGTAGTGGCCAGTATATTGGGTCCAGGTCGATGTGTTTGTTGATAGAGTCTGTGGATGAGTGCCATGCCTCTAGGAATTCCATGGCTGTTCTCTGTTTGGCTTGCCCTATAATGGTAGTGTTGTCCCAGCCGAATTCATGTTGCTTGTCATCTGCGTGTGTGGCTACCAAGGATAGCTGGTCATGTCGTTTCGTGGCTAGTTGGTGTTCATGGATACGGATCATTAGCTCTCTTCCTGTTTGTCCGATGTAGTGTTTTGTGCAGTCCTTGCATGGGAATTTGTACACTACATTGGTTTTGCTCATGTTGGGTATCGGGTCCTTCGTTCTGGTGAGTTGTTGTCTGAGAGTGGCTGTTGGTTTGTGTGCTGTTATGAGTCCTAGTGGTCGCAGTAGTCTGGCTGTTAGTTCTGAAATGCTCCTGATGTATGGTAGTGTGGCTAGTCCTTTATGAAAGCAACCACCCCAACACACACAAACAAAGTTGCATCAAGACACTATTCAAAAGGGCCACAACACACTGCAGCACACCAGAACTACAAAAAGAGGAAGAGGAACACCTATACAAGGTATTTGCCAAAAACGGATACCCTCGCAATTTCATCAACAGATGCCTAAGAGAAAGACAACGGAACGAGGACATGCCACAACCCAAAGGACTAGCCACACTACCATACATCAGGAGCATTTCAGAACTGACAGCCAGACTACTGCGACCACTAGGACTAATAACAGCACACAAACCAACAGCCATTCTCAGACAACAACTCACCAGAACGAAGGACCCGATACCCAACATGAGCAAAACCAATGTAGTGTACAAAATCCCATGCAAGGACTGCACAAAACACTACATCGGACAAACAGGAAGAGAGCTAATGATCCGTATCCATGAACACCAACTAGCCACGAACGACATGACCAGCTATCCTTGGTAGCCACACACGCAGATGACAAGCAACATGAATTCGGCTGGGACAACACTACCATTATAGGGCAAGCCAAACAGAGAACAGCCATGGAATTCCTAGAGGCATGGCACTCATCCACAGACTCTATCAACAAATACATCGACCTGGACCCAATATACTGGCCACTACAGCGGACAGCTGGAACTGACAACCGGAAGCGGCAGAGACTGGCCACTATAAATGCTGGAGGAAACGTCACAGAAGCGCTTCACAGGAGGCTCCCAAGCACTGAGGATGTCACCTAGACAGGGGACGAAACGTTTGCAAGACAAATTCCCAGCTCGGCGAACAGAACCACAACAATATAAATAGGAGAAAGTGAAGACTGCAGATGCTACTGATCAGAGTCAAAAAATGTGGCACTGGAAAAGCGTAGCAGGTCAGGCAACATCCGAGGAGCAGGAGAGTCAATGTTTCAGGCATAAGTCCTTCATCAGGAATGGTTTACACATTCTTGGTGAAAGGCTTATGCTCAAAACATAGAGTCTCCTGGTCCTCGGACACTGCCTGACCTGCTGTATTTTTTCAGTGCCACACTTTTTGACTGCGATATAAGTAATTTGGTTTATTCTATTTCATCTTCACCTCTTCTGCAAAATAAAACTCTGTTTCGTTGTTGAAACAAATCTACAACATTTCATTGTGTTTCAGTGAAAGGTCATCTCATTAAAACCAAGAAAAACAATATAAAATCTATCAAGCCTGATTTCAGCCCAGGACTTGTCCACTGATAACATCAGATGTAATGATGACAGCTTCTGAGCTTTCAATAAAAAAGTTCTGCCTGACTTGAATAATTTTGCCAGGAGCTGATGCATGTTGGCTAGAATGAGGTGTGATCACAGAAAGAAGGTTTGGTGTATGGAAACCTGTAAGAGTGCAGCATCATATCAAGCAGAGAAGCTTAATGCTTGTTCTACTTTCACACAAGCTTTATTCTTCTTGCTGTGTGTGAAAACATGGGCTTAGCTAAATTTTCAAAATCATGTTGCCACTACACAGTCTAATGAATAGTATACTTAAAAACCAAACATCTTCAGACTCCACAGTCTGAAGATTATCATCTGCCACTGTTTTAAGTTCTTCTCTTCAACACAAGAGTACCAGGAATTGGTTAAACAATAATGTGGATTTTTCATTTGCAGTTAAGGCTGTATATAGATAATATGTGCTAGGAGGTAAGTGTGGTATATCTGATTCTTATCACTGCTGACTGCAGACATTCTGTTGGTCGTAGGTCCAATGCATTACATCCTGTAGAAGTAAACTCTGATTGGCAACAGTTTAAGATATGTTCTCTTAAAGATCATGTACATCATTCAATCTTCTTTCTTGAGATCAAATTTGGAAGATGATGTGAAGGAGTTACTTTCTCAAGTGGTTTGGAGAGCCTGCATAAGGTCACCTAAATCTTCAATATATATGGTAATTTACTGGAAGTTACTAGTCAAGGGAAAAATGGCATTAAGGCTTGCAATCTAACACCTTCCTAAATCCTAAGAATGTGAGGTACATGCTGCGTGTGCATCAAAAAAAACCTTGCCTTTATTTCGTGTCTTTCACAACATTAAGATTTACAACCAGTGAAGAATTTTTGAAATATTGTCATTGTTATAATGTAGGAAACAGGACAGACACATTGGCCATGATAAGATTGCATAAGTGTCATGAGGGACCTTTCTTCCATCCACCTGAAAGTGAAGATGAAACATCAGTTTAGCATTGGATTTGATTTACCTTTTCCTGATTTTAAAGGGTATGGATTATTTTAAATGGTGTATATCATGGAGAATACACAGTGTGGGACAATGGATAATTATGAAAGAGATCATTACCTCACCTTAACTTTTAAGGAGATATAATGATATCGGTTTGCAGTCAACTTCAGCAAATTACTTTAGGAACCATATTACCTCATTAAAAACTTTAAAGGAAAAGTGGATATTCTACATGAATAGATGTCTTACATTATTTTCACCTTATCACAAAATAGATAGCTAACTGGCTGTGGTTAATGTCTACTTCGGTTTAAGAAAAATTATATAATGGTGCCTTAACAATGTCCAAATCCACAACTAACAGCATTTTGGAACTTACCATCAAACTAAGAGCAATAAAAGGTTTTAATGTATCATTTTAAAAAACCACTAACACACTTTATTCAAGTTTTTGAAATGTGTCAAGAACTAATGACATCCTTTGGAAAGTCATGCAATAATATTTTAACAAGCCTTTATTAGCAATGATTATATTTTAGGTAGAATTGCTGCAAAACATACAGTTTCCAACTTTCCATCATAAGATCAAATATGTATTATTGAAAAGAAGCCAGCAAGTCTAAATCCATGCATAATTATCAGTATGAAATGCCAACATATATCCAAAACTACTACAACTAAATATTAGTCCATATGGTCATTGACTGTGTGTGGGTTATTACTTCTGTGGCAATTGGCATTGTAAAAAATGAGAAAGGATAAAAGAAAATATGACACTGACCAGCTACTTAGCAGCATCAGAGGAGCAGGGGTTGAATCAGCTGCAAAATACTATATGTATATATATTTATGTATAGAAATAAAACTGTGAGAATTAGTTATACATTTACATGGAATTACTTCAAGTGATTATTGTTGCTTTATCTTAGCTATGAATATCACTATCATCTTCAAAGTCAACACAAAGTATTTATTTTTGTCTTTGAAAATGAATTTTCAGAATTTGTGGACTAGCTGCTACCCAAACAATCTCAAACACAATGCAAATGAGGACATCTTAAAATATTTATTTTTTTCATCATCATCTTCATAAGTGCTCAGTCGAAGATTGATTTCAACCTCACCTGAGGTCCCAAAGACAAGCCAATTCAATCAATTGAATTCACTTCAAATTATGCCAAGAAATTGGTGAGGGCCCTGAATTCAGCAAGGGCTATAATCCTCAACAACATCCCAGTTATTATTCAGAAAATTTGTGCTTCAGAATTTACCCATTGTAAAGCTGTCACAGGCAAATCCAATCTTCCATTTACTATCCAATCTGTGGAGTAAAAGATTTACAAGATCTTTACATTGAGAATAGACTCTGTGCATGCATATAAGGAACTATGTTATAGTGATATCAGAGCTCATGGCTCTAGTGATATCAGAGCTCATGGCAATGGGACCCCATCGTATAGCATTATAGAGTTATAAAAATGTCCTATCTTACCATCCTTTGTATAAAGTTATAATCCATAAACATTGTTAATGTTCACTCACTTGAGTGCAGATCTGATCATACTACATCATCTACTTTCAATTATCATCAAATTGATGCAAGGCATCATTGACATTTCTATCCAGCGACATTTATTTAGCAATAATCTGCTCACCAATTTCAGGTTCCGACAGGGCAACTCAATTCCAAAACTCATTACAAATGTAGAAGAAAAAGAATTCTGCAGGTGAGATGAGAGTGGTGCCTCTTGACCTCAGGCCAGCACTTAATGGACTGTGGTATCAAGGAGCCCTAGCAAACTGGAAGGCAGTGGAAATCAGGAGAAAACTCTTCATTGTTTAAAGTCAATCCTGGCACAAATGTATATATCTGTGATTACTGGAAGTCAATCATGTCAACTCCAGCACATGGTTGCAGAGGCTCCTCAGGATTGTGTCCTAGGCATCAGCACAGCTTCAGCTGTTTCATCAGTAGCATTTCCATCATATGAAGTCAGACTTTAGGATATTTACTGGTGATTTAATACAGTTCAATTCATGACCGCTCACCACTCCTCAGATATTGAGTTTGTCCCTGTCCTTTTCAGCAAGACCTGGATAACATTCAGACTTGGCCCTAATAATTGGCGAGTAAGAGTTAAGGCATATAAGTGCCAGGCAACGGCCATCTCCAACAAGAGAGAATCTAACCATCTCCCACTGACATTCCTGGCATTACCACAGATGAACCTCCATAATCAACATTGTTGCCATTACCACTGGCCAGAAAACGAACTGGGTCAGCCTTACAAATTCTGTGGCTACCAAAGTAAGTCAAAGGCTGGGAATCCAGCAGTGAATAATTCACCTTTGACTCCCTACAGTCGGTCCACAGGTGACAAGTCAGGATTCTCCATTGCCTGAATAAGTGCAGTTCCAACAGCATTCAACAAACTCAAGACAATCCTGGACAAAGGAATCATGTTGAGTAAGCACCACTCTTAAACATTTGTTCCCTTCACTACAATTTCAGTATGTACCATCTACAAGATGATCTGTAACAACTTGCCAAAGGTTCTTAGGCTTTGCCTTCTAAGCTTGCAACATCTACTACATAAAAAAACAAGGGCAGCAAGCACATGGAAGCACCATCATCTTCATGTTCCCCTCAAAGGCACACTTTCTCCTAACTTAGAATTAAATCCTCTTTTCTTCATCTTGTTGTGTCAAAATGCTGTGTCAATTATCGTGTCAATACCACTCCTCCAACAGTATTGTGGGAGTGCTGATAGCATGCAGAATGCAGTGATTTGATGGAAATTTTTAAAAGATTATGACGGACCTGAACAGAATCATTGGTAGTGGTAGTGGTGGTGGTGGTGGTAGGGGGAGGAGGGGTTGATTTGGGGGAAAAGATGGCAATGTTCCTGTCCGAATGGCTGAGAAACAGGGAGCACTGATACAAAATATTTTACAGATAAAAAAATGCAATATGAGAAAAAAGTCACATAGCAAGTGGTTAGGGGATAGAATCTACAGTCTGGAACTTTGGTTAGGTCACGTTCAGTTGAGGCATACATAAAGTCATAAGACATTCAGCCCATCAAATCTGCTCTGCCAATTTGTGCGATGATATGCGACAATACTAAGATTTTAAGGACTGCATTTTGTCCTTTTTTTAATGAAGAGAGTATGAGACAGAGGTGCAAAGCAGACTGCTCCAAGCCAGTGCTTTAGTTATAAGTTGGACCAATAGAAGAATCCTGAATGGGTGGGGTCAAACTCCCACAAAACCAGGATTTTTATCTTAGCTTTCAGCAGTTGCAGGAGTCTTGAAACTGGATATGGAAGCTGTTACTCTTCTTTCTGTTGAGGCTAAAAGCTGGTTTTCTCTGCTGCGAGAATTGAAACAATCTATTTTATGGAATTTGCCTTTGTCAAAGGATGTGTTTATGGGATGTTAGTATATTAGAACAGTTGCTGTTTCATAGTTAAATAAACTATTATTCTGTTAAATTTCCCAATACAGTTAAGACGTTTTTCTAATTCTTCTTTCTTTTGTTTGTATTTTAACTATCGAGTAAGATTAATGTGTGTTTTGATTAAAGTGGAGGAGTGTAACCCAATCAAATTTCTTTGGAACACAGCCCCACATATACTTGCCTTTAAGATTAGATTACTTACAGTGTGGAAACAGGCCCTTCGGCCCAACAAGTCCACACCGACCCACCGAAGCGCAACCCACCCATACCCCTATATTTACCCCTTACCTAACACTACGGTCAATTTAGCATGGCCAATTCACCTGACCTGCACATCTTTGGACTGTGGGAGGAAACCGGAGCACCCAGAGGAAACCCACGCACACACAGGGAGAACGTGCAAACTCCACACAGTCAGTCGCCTGAGGCGGGAATTGAACCCAGGTCTCTGTGAGGCAGCAGTGCTTACCACTGTGCCACCATGCCGCCAAATAAAATAAAATAAAATAAAAGTTAGGATCTAGGATACCTCCTTGTTACACTTGAAGGGAGTTTTGTCTAGTCCATAACAGATGGCTGATCTGATAAGTCCTCAACTCTACTTTCCTGCCTTTTCCCTATAATCCTTGATTCCCCACCAGATTACAATTTGTCATTCTCAGCCTTGAATATAGTGAACAACTCAACCTTAACAGCTCTCTGTGGTAAAGAATTCTATTGATGTTTTACTCTGAGAAGAAAACATCTTCCTCATTCCTGTCAATAAGTAGACATAACCTTACTCTGAGATTATGTTTTCTGGTCCGAGACACTCCCACAAGGGGAAACACCCTTTTCAGACCTACCCTATCCAATCCTCTAAGGATCTTACACATTTCAATAAGATTGGCTGTCATTCTTCTAAAGTCCAATGAATTGAGGCTTAACCTACTGAAACTCTTTTCATAAGACTGTCCTCCCATACTTGGGATCAGTCTAGTGAACCTTCTCTGGACTAATTCTAATATCAGTATAATGTTTCTTAAATAAGAAGTCCAAAACATCACAGTATTCCAGAAGTAGTTTAATCAGTGCCTTGTACAGCTTTAACAAGACTTCCTGTTTTTTTGTGCTCCATTCACTTTGAAATAAAGGTCAATACTCTATGTGCCTCACCTATTACCTGCTGAAATCAAATGCTCGTGTTTTGTGATTCATGTATGAGGACTGCCAAATCCTTCTTTGCTGTAGCTTTCTGCAATCTTTCCCCATTGAAATAATATTCAGTTCCTCTACTTCTCCTGCCAAAAAGCATAACCTCACCTTCTACAACATTATATTCCATTTGTCAAGTGTTTGCATTTGATTAAGCTGTCCATATACCCCAGTAGACTCTTTGTGTCATTCTAGCTGCTTGTATTCTCACCTATTTCTCCATCTTCCACAAGCTTGCCTATGTTGTAGAAAGGACATTATTAAACTGGCCAGGGTTCATAAGAGGTTTACCAGAATATTGCCAGGAATGGAGGAAAGGCTGGATAGGCTGGGTCTTTTTTATCTGGAGCCTAGAAGATTGAGGGGTAACCTTATAGAGGTCTATAAGATCATAAAGCATATAAATAAGGTGAATGACAGGTGCCTTTTAAGAAATTTAAGGATACGGGCATATTTTTAAGGTGAGAGGAGGAGGATTTTAAAAAGACGTGAGGGTCAATTTTGTTTTACCCAGACAGTGGTTTGTGTGTGGAATGACCTGCCAGAGGAAGTGGTAGATGAGGCACAGTTGCAGCTTTTAAAAGATATTTAGCTAAGTACATGAATAGGAAACATTTGGAACAATATGTGCCAAGTGCAGGCAGGTGGGACTAGTTTTGTTTGGAATTATGGTTGGCGTGGCCTATTTGGAAGGAAAGGTCTGATTCTTGATTTATGACTCTGTAAGAGGGTATTAAGTACTTGCTTAAATAGAAACAATATGCAGGGTTACAAGGACAAGGCAAATGTTTGGCAATAAATCAAAATGCCCAAAGAGCTGCTAGAGGTATGATGGACCAAATGGCCTTATTCTACATTGTAATGGTTTTGTGACTCGAGAAGGTAACATGCCACCTTCTAAATGGCAAATAGAACTAGCAATGCTATCTATGCCAGCGAACCTCATATCTCATGGATTTATTTTTCAAACTCATCGTGTGAATCATTATTCAATTACACCATCCAGATTTTAAGTCAATCTTCATATCCCACATATTTTCAGTGATGAGAAATTACATGGACTGCTCTTAAAATACCACAGATTCATTTTTTTCCTGAGGTGCCATGATGAAAAGCCCCTTTGCACTTAATACAATATCAATTGAACTGCAAAGCTGAAAGAGTGACAAGGTGAAATTAAGCTTGTGGTTCTAAGATAAAGATTCCGGGGGGGAAAAAACCCAAAAATCTTTCATTTAAAAGAACAAATTGCACATCTTATGGGCATCTCAAAAGGTTACATAGCGAAACATAGAGTTTTGAAGTGTATTCACTATTTTTATATAGACCAACATCTAGGTCCAGCCAAGAGTCACAAGATATGCCCATTTTCCTTGCTTTTGTGCACTGTGCGCCTGTTTATGATCCTGCATGCCTTTCAAGGATTTGGCACATATATCCTCAGCTTTTCATGTCACATCATTTGTGCCACTTTTTAGAAGTGGCGGGGGCCCCTGGTCGGTGTCTATGTGCAAGTCGATTATAATCAGAGAATTAATCTTTGTGAAGGAGTACTGTGTAACTATATGATACATAGATCAGAAATATTTATCAGCGGTCAGCTCGGGTGATTAGCCCTATGCCTCACAGCGCCACTGACCTGGATTTGATTCCAAGCTCAAGGACTGCCTGTGTGAGTTGCATATTCTTCACGTGTCTGCATAGGTTTCCTTCAGGTGCTCCAGTTTCCTCTCACAGTTCAAAGATGTACAGATTAGGTACATTGGACGTTCTAAATAGTGTCAGGGATATGCAGGCTAGGTGGATTAGCCACAGGAAATGCAGTTTTACAGGAATAGGATAGGATGAGAGTCTGGATGGGATACTCTTTGGAGGGTCAGTGTGGACCCGGGCTGAGTGGCTTTCTTCCAAATTGTAAGGATTCCACGAGTCTATATAAAAGACATAAAAGCAAAAATACTGAAAGGAAACCTGAAATTCAAATGGGAAGTGCCAGAAAATGTCTGTGGAGAGGGAAGTAGTGTGGTGTTTCAAATTAAATATACTCCTTCTTCACCACTATGGAGGCTCAGTCATTCAGTATATTCAAGACAGAGACCGATATCAATGGATCCGAGAACAGTACAGGAAAATGGTATTGGAGGTAGAAGAATAGCCATGATGATCAGGCTCAATGAGTCAAATGATTCACTCCTGCTTTGGTTTCCTATGCAACTAAAGAAAGGTGAAGTATCGCGGTTCTCATGCTGTTTAAAAGGGAGAGTGGGAAGTGGAAGAACAGGGAAGGCTTGAGAGATTTACTAACAAGTTTTTCTGGGAAAACTGACAAAGGAAATGGAAATTATTTTATTATAAAAGCACAAAACATTGGTCCAGAGCAAATGGCAGTGGTTAAGACATGGATGATGGTCACAATACCAGGAAGCATCTTTGCTTTACCTCAAATAGTGATGTGATATCTTGCATTGCCACTTAAGAGAGAATACAGGTCCTCGTTTTAATTTCGCATCCAGAAGGCGGCATCTCTAACAATGTAGCATACTCTTACAGATTTGTTTGTTGTTACCTTCACTCAATGATGGCACTTCCAGACTTAAGGGAGATAATGTACATAGCGCTTGGAAGAAGCAAGAATCAAAACTTTGAGATAATACTAACTACACTTAGAACATAGAACATACAGCTACAGTACAGCCCTTCAGCCCTCAATGTTGTGTTGACCTCTGATCCTAGTGTAACGTCTAATCCACTTCTATAAGCAAAAAGTGGATAGACGACAAAAGTAATCTTTACAGAGAAAGGTGAGAGAAAAGAGATTGGGGAGAGATCAGCCATCACATAACAAAATTATTTTGTATGTGTTCTGTCCAAATACATAGATGTGCTAATAAAACCCATTTAGAAAGTTGGGTCATATTCAAATCTCTGAGGAATTATGTTTTTAGAACATTATGAGCTTTTCAGGCGAAGAAAACACTGTTTAACAGAATAAAAGCAATAATCGTTTTTGTTGAGACAGCTATAACAATGAAACAGCAGTGGGTGTTCTTTTGAAGCGAGCTAATATGGTGCAAAAGACGATACCAGCTAAGGGTAGTGGTAGGCAATTCAGTCCCTTCAGACTGCTGTACAATTTAATACTGTCATGACTGATCTCTTCTCGGCCTTAACTCCATTTTCCTGTCAGCTCTTTTTCAGGCTGTTTCATATTGAAACTCTGTCTAGCTCCTCATCAAGTTTACTCAATGTCCTGGTATCCACCACATTCTAGGGTAGTGATCTCACAGGTTTGTGACCCTTTGAGAAAAATAATTTCTCCTCATCTCTGTTTTAAATCTGCTACACCTTATCAGCCAGAAAGGGCTTCACAGAATAAACTCATGTGGTATTTTTGTGATGACATGGAGGCACCAGTGTTGGACTGGGGTGGATAAAATCGGAAATCGCACAACACCTGGTCATAATCAAACAGGTTTATTTGAAATCACAAGCTTTTGCAGTGTAGTGCCTTTGTCAGGTGAAATGAGAGAGAAGCTCACAGGCACACAATCTGTAGGCAGAAAGATTAAGGGCCAATAGATCAAAAGACCATACAGCTGGTGTGAGTGGGGTGACAAATAATAAGTCTCTGCAGGTGACCAAGAGTGTTAGATGGTGTGAGTAAAGTGTCAATAGCTGAGTAAAAAGGGAAGGGATGACCTATAATCCAATTAAACGAAGCAGAGATAATTACAAAAAAATTAAAAATAAGGTGGTGCTGGAGACAAACCAAATCATTGGAATAACATGGAACAAAAACAGAAGATGCTGAAAAAGCTCAGCAGGTCCAGTAGCATCTGTGAAGAAAATCCAGAGGAAGGGTCACCGGACCCAGAGTATTAACTCTGATGTTTCTTCACAGATGCCACCAGACCCCCTGAGCACCCCCAGTAACCCTTGCTCCTGATTTACAGCATCTGCACTTCTTTTGGTTCTTATTTGACCGGAATAACATGACAGGTATAAGAGTCACATGCTGAGGGTCGAACCAAAGTAATAAGTAATCCAAAACTGCACAAACTAACTAAGGTAGAGAGATCATTACAATTTATCAATGTAATGTGTCAAAACAGGACAGTAAGGAAGATTTTACAGATACAGAAGCAGTATGGTGGGGTTGCATGTAGTGTGACATTAACCTAAGATCATGATTTTTGGCCATCTTCGTGGGTATGGAACTTCGCTGTCAGTTTCTGCTTGGCAATTCTGCATTGTTGTGTATCTCAAAGGCCACCTTGAAGATCGGAAGCTGAATCTCCTTGACCACTGAAGTGGTCCCCGAGGGAACATTCCTGTCTGGCAATTGTTGCATGGTGTCCATTCGTCCATTGTCATAGAGTCTCCAAGGCCTCACCAATATACCATGACTCAGGCATCCTTGCCTGCAGCATATGAGATTGACAACATTGGCTGTGTTCATCAGGATCTACCATGTACATGGTGGTTGGTGCTCCCATGTGTGATGATAGCATCCATGGTAATGTTCTTGCATGTCTTTCAGAGGTTGCCATGGCAAGGTTGTGTGGCGTTGTGGTCAATGTTGTCCTGAAAGCTGGGTAGTTTGCTGCTAATGATGGTCTGTTTAAGGTATGGCAGTTGTTTGAAGATGAGAAGTGGAGGTATAGGGATGATCTTGGTAAGATGATCATTGTCATTGATGACATGTTGAAGACCATGAAGAACATGGTATAATCTCTCCACTCCAGGAAAGTACTGGACAATGAAGGGTACTCCACCAGTCTTACTCTGTATCTGCCTTCTGAGGAGGTCATTATGGTTTTTCATTGATCGCCAGTCCAGACATGCTACTATGAGTTGAGTATCATCTCCTGTTCTTGTGAGGGCGTCCTTCAGCACCTTCAGGTGTCCATCGCATTCCTCATCTGAACAGATCCTGTGTATGCATAGGGCTTGTCTTTAATATGTTTAGGGTGTAAGCTAGAGAAGTGCAGTATTGTGAGATTATCTGTGGGCTTGCGGTTAGACTAAGGTACTGAGGTGCCTGTCCCTGATGGAGATGCATATGTCCAGAATGAGACTGACTCTGAAGAGTAGTCCATGGTAAGTTTGATGGTGGGATGAATCTTGTTGATATCGCTATGTAATCATTTCTGTGATTTCTTGCCATGAGTCCAGATTTTTGATCACCAGATCAAGGAATGAATCAACTTGCAGATTAGTAGTCTTTAAATTATGTCATACCAACAGAGACCCCAAGACTCCATTGACAACTTTGTTTTCTGATGTTGCGACAAAGGCATGAGTGTTATTTCTCTGAAGAAGACCTCACAGAGTAGCTAATCAACCTCTATACTGATGACATCTTCCAGAAAGATCTTCTGCGCAAGAAAAAGACCCATACCATTGGTGATTTGCTGGAAGATGGATGTCAAAATGAAGCCATTGTATCAGGCAATGTCAATATAACGCTTTAGCTGCAAACAACATAGTTGCTACATTCAGCAAAGTGCACCAATCTAGCAAGCTCTATTATAAGTGTGCTTTATCACATCCACACAGAATTAGTCTGATGTTTTTCTCACATCTGCAAACCATATTGCACTGATGGACATAGGACATGTATGCACTGAAAACCAATCCCCAGAACAAAACACAAGTAACCAACAAGATGGTACAAAACTACAACACTGACCATAGGGAATATGGTCCTAATGAGCACACAAATACAACAACAAAGTGAAAGACTGAACAAATCTTTCGTCTTGTCAACCTCACATGTCACATCACTTTCCTCTTCAAAGACTGAGGAGATACATCACCAGTGAGAAGGTAGAAAGCTACCACAACTACACACTGAACAGAGTATGTGAGTCAGAAATCCAGTCACATATGCTTGGATACCAGCAAGAATTTCTAAGATGTGTACTCATCCCAACCATCTGAAGTCATTATGGATCATGGTGCTGCATTGTGAAAGAACTGAAGCTGTTCCGGCCAATATATTGTATGCCAATCATGCACACAGAGGATGAGGGACAGAGATCTCAAAGCAATGATTCTCATTCAGCACCATTGCACAATCAGGTCGTCAGCCAATCACAATGGAGACAACATGTTATTCTGCAAATAGTTATACAATTATCAGATCAAGATGAACTTAAATTAATAACACATACCTAAGTTAAACAATGCATATCTAGATTTATTCTATTTTTTGAAAAAAGCAGGATATTGTGTTATGTTTACAGCAGATGTGTGATATACCTGAGAGACACGCTTATGATGCTTTTGCCACATCATAATATATGATCTAATAGTATAAAGCTCTCAATCCCCATCTTACTGAAATGTGTCCTCTTGTGACATGATGTGCGGAGGGAAGCATACTAGTGAATATTCAAACTGCTTTGTTTGATCACAGATAACAAGTGCCTGTGATTGTAAGGTACATTTTTAAATATCAGGGAGCTGTAATTAAAGTTCATGAATTCTTCAGCATTACTTGAGCTAAGTTTTGCTCTGACGTTGTGGAACTAACATAATCACCACAGTATGATAGTGGCAGATCATCAGTATATTCCACCACATCACGACGCACATCAGAGTGATGCTTAACACAGATTTAACCACCGTAGTACACATTCCATAAACTCACCATATTTCTAACCACTATTTCTCCAAAATCTGCTTCTAAAAAAAAGGTAAAAACAATAACTGCAGATGCTGGAAACCAAATTCTGGATTAGTGGTGCTGGAAGAGCACAGCAGTTCAGGCAGCATCCAACGAGCAGCGAAATCGACGTTTCGGGCAAAAGCCCTTCATCAGGAATAAAGGCAGTGAGCCTGAAGTGTGGAGAGATAAGCTAGAGGAGGGTGGGAGTGGGGAGAGAGTAGCATAGAGTACAATGGGTGAGTGGGGGAGTAGATGAAGGTGATAGGTCAAGGAGGGGAGGGTGGAGTGGATAGGTGGAAAAGGAGGTAGACAGGTCGGACAGGTCCGGACAAGTCAAGGGGACAGGGCTGAACTGGAAGTTTGAAACTAGGATGAGGTGGGGAAAGGGGAAATGAGGAAGCTGTTGAAGTCCACATTGATGCCCTGGGGTTGGAGTGTTCCGAGGCGGAAGAAGAGGCGTTCTTCCTCCAGGCGTCTGGTGGTGAGGGAGCGGCGGTGAAGGAGGCCCAGGACCTCCATGTCCTCAGCAGAGTGGGAGGGGGAGTTGAAATGTTGGGCCAAGGGGCGGTTTGGTTGATTGGTGCGGGTGTCTCGGAGATGTTCCCTAAAACGCTCTGCTAGGAGGCGCCCAGTCTCCCCGATGTAGAGGAGACCACATCGGGAGCAACAGATACAATAAATGATATTAGTGGATGTGCAGGTAAAACTTTGATGGATGTGGAAGGCTCCTTTAGGGCCTTGGGTAGAGGTGAGGGAGGCGGTGTGGGCACAGGTTTTACAGTTCCTGTGGTGGCAGGGGAAAGTGCTAGAATGGGAGGGTGGGTCGTAGGGGGGTGTGGACCTGGCCAGGTAGTCACGGAGGGAATGGTCTTTGCGGAAGGCGGAAAGGGGTGAGGAGGGAAATATATCCCTGGTGGTGGGGTCTTTTTGGAGGTGGCGGAAATGTCGGCGGATGATTTGGTTTATGCGAAGGTTTGTAGGGTGGAAGGTGAGCACCAGGGGCGTTCTGTCCTTTTACGGTTAGAGGGGTGGGGTCTGAGGGCGGAGGTGCGGGATGTGGACAAGATGCGTTGGAGAGCATCTTTAACCATGTGGGAAGGGAAATTGCGGTCACTAAAGAAGGAGGCCATCTGGTGTGTTCTGTGGTGGAACACCATCTGGTGTGTTCTGTGGTGGTCCTCCTGGGAGCAGATACGGCGGAGGCGGAGAAATTGGGAATATGGGATGGCATTTTTGCAAGAGATAGAATGGGAAGAGGTATAATCCAGGTAGCTATGGGAGTTGGTGGGTTTGTAAAAAATGTCAGTGTCATGTTGCATCACTGCAGAAGCCAAAGACGTTTTAACGAGTATTGTTTGCTGCCAAACAACTTAGCCAAAGGTTAATTTCTAACCTTTTAGTCCCTTTACATAAATGTATTCATTTGCATCTAAAGTTTCTTAAATTTAGGTAGTTGTACTCTCTACAAATTATCAATCAGCATTGATAGAATGCTCCTGTTGTAAGCCCCAGTACCAGGCTCAATTTCGGCAGATATAGGGAGTGAGGTGTGAGTGATCCAGCAGGATGAAAAGTCTGACTCAGATTGATGCAACTGAATGATATGGAGTGTTTTAACACAATGTAAGCAAAGCTAATTTCATTAGCAAATGTAACTAAATAGGTCACTGAAGGTAAAGTGTTGGTGAATGCACAACGTTAGTAATGTCCATTCAGGTGCCTGATTTTTAAAATCTATCTACAATGATTTCTAGTCATTTATTATCTTTAATGTGAAAGTCTGGTCTTTGTGTACAAACTACTTCATGATCCTGCTCTGCCTATCTCAGTAAACTCCAGCCTTCCAGGATGTGAGGGCGGCCCATGTTTGAAAAATACGTTAAACAGAATGAAAAAGCCCACTCCAGCATTAAGACACAAAATGGCTGACAAGGGATTTAAAAAAAGGATTAGACAGCTTGCTCCAACACTTAAGTGAAATATGTTGGTACCTTTGAACAGGACTACTCCAAAGTGAATAGGAGGCTTGACAAGGAATCATCCAAGTCACTTTAGTAAGAGGATATCTAATGATAGACATAAATTCATTAAGTATGACAAGTGGTTGATTCCAGCCTCATTAATGAAAGGATGCTCTCCCATTAGGTGAGCCGCACCAGTTAGAACAAGGGATGCAAATCTCAGTCCATGAACCAGTCAGCTTAACCCATTAAGCTGCTATAAAAACAACAGCTAAAGTTATTTTACAGTAATCAGTTTAATCTTAGAACATAGAACATAGAAAAGTACAGCACAGAACAGGCTCTTAGGCCTACGATGTTGTGCCGAGGTTTAATCCTAATGTGAAATATAATAACTTAACCTATGCACCCCTCAACTCACTGCTAATCATGTGCATGTCCGGCAGTCGCTTATATGTCCCTAATGACTCTGCTTTCACCACCACAGCTGGCAATGCATTCCATGCATTCACAACTCTCTGCGTAAAGAACCTACCTCTGACATCTCCTCTATACCTTTCTCCTAATATCTTAAAACTATGACTCCTTGTACCAGTCAATCCTGCCCTGGGTAAAAGTCTCTGGCTATTGACTCTAACTATTCCTCTCATTATCTTATATACCTCGATCAGGTCTCCTCTCTTCCTCCCTCTCTCCAGAGAGAAAAGTCTGAGCTTATTCAACCTTTTGAAGTTATTCAATCTGTTGAAGTTATTCACAATATTAAGAAGTAGGTTCTTCAGATAATCATAGAGATAATGTCAACACAATTGTAGATACATATATAACCAAAGTATAATAGAAGCATAAGGGGAAAACCATTCAAACCTAGGTGTGGAAGATAATTAGTCTCAGGAAATACCTTCCTTATCTCAAAAATTATGCCTGCCTGTTCTGTATGGAATAAATTGTTCACAACTTATTAGTTAAAATGTACAACTAATTTTATAATGGGAAATTAATATTATGAATATTAATATTAAAACTAACTGTCTTTTGTATTTTTTATACATATATATTTTCCACTGTTCCAATTATAAGAGAAATAACAGAATTTGATAGAGATCGCACATGGAATAAATGAATAACAGAATTCAAACAGTCCTTAGAGATAAGCAAGTCTGGGATAGACCTGAGGAGTATAACCAGTAACTTTCAAATGTTGAATTAATAAGCTGAATAGTAAGATCCCAAGGCCTGGAGATTACAATGTCTGTTAAACACCATGAGATCAATGGAACCTGGGGCTGTCCATAGGAATGCTCATCATTGATTAGGTGTTTCACAGGATTTGGTGTATGGAATAAGAGGGAAGGACACAGTGACCATGATATATGTGATGAGTATAATACAAAATGCATAAAAATGCCGTACTTCACTGTGAAGACCAGACTGTGTCATTGATCTCTCTTCTAATTTGAACCATAGATTGGCAGAACGATTGAGTTCTCATGTCAAGGTCAGATTCAGGAAGGATGTTTTGGCCGTCTTCCAGTATTTACCAATTGTTGCTTGAATAAGACTCTGCCACTTGCTTGCCTCCTGAGTCTTTGTCTCCATTCAGGGGTACAGTGACGGTTATGCTCCTACAAAAGCAGTTATGCATTTTTTTGACTCCAAGGTGTTGTATTTTGTCTGGTTCCATTTTTCTTTCATTGATGGCTGTCTCTTCAATTGTCTGGGCCCCAAACTGTGGAATTCCTTAATAAACTTTTATGCTAGCCTCCTCTAAGTTGGATAAATGAAGCAGACACTATATGATTGGTTCACAGAATATCTACTTCTGTGCAAAAAATGACCCTGAGCTTTCAGCTGCCTGCCGTTTCAACACACCACCATGTTCCCTGAGCAACAGCTATGTCTCAGACTTGCTGCAGTGCTCCAGTGGAGCTCAGCGCAAGCTAGAAGAACAGCACTTCATTTTCTGTTTAAGAACTCTGTAGTTTTCTGGACTTTTTATTGATTTCAACAATGTTAGGGATTGCGGCACCATCTTCCATGTCCTTACCCCAACTCCCATGCATCAGGCCTCATCATCACATAGGGTGCTATCCATTGTCAGCTACTAATAGCAGCTATTCCCTTAGGTGTTCAAAGTTTGGGAGAGGATTTGTAGCTCAGGTGCTTGTTGTTGTGGTTCTGTTCGCCGAGCTGGGAATTTGTGTTGCAGACATTTCGTCCCCTCTCTAGGTGACATCCTCAGTGCTTGGGAGCCTCCTGTGAAGTGCTTCTGTGATGTTTCCTCCGGCATTTATAGTGATTTGTATCTGCTGGAATTGACAACTGGAAGCGGCAGATATAAATCACTATAAATGCCAGAGGAAACATCACAGAAGCGCTTCACAGGAGGCTCCCAAGAACTGAGGATGTCACCTAGATGGGGGAACGAAATGTCTGCAACACAAATTCCCAGCTCGGCGAACACAACCACAACAGCTACTCCCTCCCCAGACTGAGCATACTGAGAGGTGACACATTCAAGCTGTGAAGAGAAAAGTTTAAGAGGGCTACACGCTGAAGTACTTTACACAGATGGTGGTAGATGCCTGGAACACATTGCCAGCAGAGGTAGTAGAGGCAGGCGCGGTAGATTATTTTAAGGTGCGTGTGAATAGATTCATGAGTAGGTGGAGAGCAGAGGGATACACATCCTTAGGAATTGTGCGATAGGTTAGACAGTGGATTTGGATCGGCACGGGCTTGAAAGGCCGAAAGTCCTGTTACTGGGCTGTATATTTTCTTTGTTCCTTTGTCTATCCGACTGTTTTCCTCTCTCTTTGAGTTCTATCTCCACTTATCATTTACTCTCCCCTCCTCTCCCCACTTCATCTTCCACATAAATAGCAACATTTTCCTGGCTACTATTAGTTCTGAAGAAGTATCACTGGACTCAAAATGTTAACTTTGTTTGCTCTCTAAAAGTACTGCCAGACCAGAGTTTTTTCCAACAATTTCTGTTTTTGTTCCTTATTTTCAGCATGTGTAATTCTTTCAGTTTTTTTATTTGGCTTTATGCTAGTCTTTTTCTCTTTCGTATTCATTTTAAACACCTCCTTAAAACCTGATTTTTTTTTAGACAAAAGCTTTTAGTCAACCATCCTATCCCTTTCTTTATCTCAGTGCTTTGGGTCATATTTTGATGTTAAAGAGCTACATAATTGTATGCCTTTGTGAAATCACATTGTTATTCATAGACAATCAGACCATGGTAATGGTAATGGAAGCCAAGCTTTCTGACAGGAACATCTATTTTGATACTTGTGCCTCTATACCAGAGTTAGAAAATGTCATACATTGCAATAATTTAAATGAATCACAGCCTTGCAAAGAGAGGAGCATTGTATTGAATAAAATGCCTCTCCAACATTTCAGTGCACATTCTATAAGAGTAACTCTTGCAATGCACAAGAGAGCAAAATGGGTGAGAGCATATCTACAGTCCATTTTCTATCTCAAATGAATTTTATTTTCATTGAGGCTGATGAGAATAATAAATCAGGAGAGATTGAAAGCTATTTGCCAATTTGCTGGCATTAGATCACACAGTCAAAATTATCTCCTGTGTTTACTTTCAGCCATGATTCCAAGCAACAAAAAAAAATTTGCTCTTGATATATAGCAGTAATGGTGTGGATTGGGTTACAGAGAAAGCTGATTTCCCAGAATACATGTTGGCGCAGCTGCCCATAGCTTTCTCATGCAGTGCATGTACTGAAACACCTGCCCAGTCACTGTCTCTGAAAGCATGAAAGCAGTCCTTCATTATCATCTTCTATGTGACTTTCATACATCACACCTGCTGCCCACAATTGGCCAGGTTTCACAATGCTTCGGGATGGCTTTTATTGTGTCAGCTGCACTGACAAATCAAACTACCTCTTGAAACCTGGGAGACAAATTCTGTTATCACTTTCATCTCTCAGCAGATCCTCGGTCTGATATTTCCAGGAGGTCGATGACAATGATACTCTTAAATTGGTTTGTTCAGTGAACAACTGCCAATCTTGGTGATATAAATATAGCCGATGTTTTTGTTAACACATTTTAAGCATATAATGATTTTGGCGAACTCCCACTATCTGATATATACAAGGCTAGAAAAATACAGGAACAAGTATGTGCCAGTATGCAAGAATAAGCAATCAATACTGCTGTATTTTAACAAGACTTGGAAAGTAATGGGGGAAATATTTTGACTTATCTTCTGATCTCTATGGGTAAATTGAACAAACAAATGCACTGCTCTATTTAGTTTATTCGCTCTAATGGTGGGGGTTAAAAATGAACACAGCACAAGTTACTCAACGTGAAATCAGCCAATTCACGGAAATGTTAAAAGACTTCAAACAAGTCAAAATGCTGGGGCTGCTGTAAAATAGGGGAAGTCACTCAGCAAATCTGGCAGGACCTATGGGAGAGAAAGAGTTAATGTTTTAGAGCAATTGTTTTCAATTAAATTCTGATGTAACATTTAGCAGAATTAAATTACATCATGCCACCAACTCCTGACCTCACCTGGGATGAGTTCCAAGACAGGAGTGAGCCATTTGTTCAGGCAGGAGGCTATTGAGTGGGGCCCTGTCACTTCCCACCACCATTATGTCTGGATGGTCTTCCCACCCGGATGTCATTGACGTCCTTGTGTTGCCAATGAATTCCCACTTACAGGTAGATAAATCTATCACTGAGTGTGGGACTTATCCAATTTATCCAACTCGGTTGGATTTGCTTGCGTCTTCTGGGCATGTTCTAAGATGAACCATACCGGTGTAAGATCCATTTGCTGCCACCATCGTCTTTGTTGTTGCAGACATACAAGGCCTGCTCGGTCTAGTGTGGTAGTAGAAAATTACTTGGTAGTTGAATGAGAAGAGGCTCCTGGCTTATAAAAAGATCTAGACTATTGCATGGCAACAACCAGATACAAGTTACATTGACATGGTTACTGAGACTATGAGGGAAACCTCCAACATTGGGTCTCACTCCTTTGAGATTCAATGCTGCTCCAGCCTGTGTCCACATGACATTAACATATTGCTTGGTGTATTCAGCATATTTAATGGTTCAGATCATTGCACTGCTTTAAAATGGGTTTTGGGAGGGTGATCACCCAAAGCAGTGATTGTTTAATTGAGAGATCCAACAATAGGCAGGTGGGTGGTGTATTAGATTGACAATTAGATTTTGTTCCCACATGTACTCAAATACAGAGATACACAGTGAAAAGTGTACTAGGTCGCCATTCTTGGTGCTATCTTAGATGCAAAGATACCTAGGTACAAAGTAGAAAAATCAGAAAGTATAGTTAAAACTCAACATTGCAGTCCTTTTTAAATGTTTAGCCATGCTGGGCTTATACTCCTCGTAAGGGCTCAATCTCCTCCATGCTGGGCTAGATCTCATCTTTGTTGGGCTCAATCTCCCCATGCTCAATGCCACTGCAGATACTGGGGGACCTTTATCACCGCTACGCTGGGCTCACTCTTCCCCATGCTGACTCAGTCTCCTCCAGGTCGGGTTTGCTTTCTTGCTCTTCCCCTTGCACTCTCACTGTTCCCCACGTTAGCTCAGTCTCTCCCCAGAAGGTCAGTAGATTGGAGTAAGAAGAAAAAAAAGCTGTTACGGAAGAAAAAATAAAGTAAAAGTGGACAGGACAGGTGAGATCCAGACAGGATACTGCACATTGCACTACTACTCCATTGCGATCTAGACAGTGTATATCGCACGGTTATGTCGGTATAACTTTATGAGACATGCTCATATCATTACTGTCTCACAGCATGACCTGAGGGTGCCTCAAAATTCATCAGAGCTGGAGCCACTTAAAGAATGCTGATGGAAGCATGCTACTGTTTGTAACAGAGTAGCTTAATATTATCCCTGTCTGTGGCTCAAATACCTGTATAAATCAGGAGAGGTAAGAAATGTCTGTTGAATCTTTAAGTACCACTTTACCCATATCCAGTTCTCATGGTACAGCAGCTAACATGAACATTGCTGCATCAGATACAAATGCCCTGCTGGAAGCAAAGCCCAACTCTCAGTGACAGATTATGTAGAGATGGGGGCTGCTTCTGCTGTAAGCTGTCCCTTGCTTTCTTCTCTAACTCCCTTTCTTTTCTCTCTCAGCCAGTGGCTGCCTCCGAGTGATCCTCCTGCTCTCATTTACCTTTCTTCAGAAACCTAACGATGATCTCAAGTGAAAGGCCAAGCAGATAACTAACCTCCTTCCTGGTGACATTGCTGGCAACAGAGAGTTGAGGTGCTCTGCTGGGCCAATAACCCCGATAGCAGTTATTGGAATTCTCCCCTACTGGGGAAGTGCTATGATTAATTATCACTAGGTAAACAAGGAGCTCCAGCCATGGTTCAGCCTGCTAATCACAGACTTAATGTCCATAGCACTACAAAAGTTCAAGTTGGCAGGATTTAAATAAGTTTTGGTGGTGGAAGCTAGTGACTCTGCAACTTTCATTAAATTCTACCCATTGCTCACGTTTTTGCTTTCCGCCAATGTTGCCCTACCTGCTTTGCACTCTCACCAAGTAGTTATCCCTGTCTCCAGACGTTTTGTAAACTAATATTCTAGAAGACAGCATGGCATGGTGGCACAGTGGTTAGCACTGCTGCCTCACAGCACCAGCGACTCGGGTTCAATTCCTAACTCAGGCGACTGACTGTGTGGAGTTTTCACATTCTCCCCCTGTCTGCGTGAGTTTCCTCCCACAGTCCAAAGATGTGCAGGTCATGTGAATTGGCCATGCTAAATTGCCCGTAAAGGGGTAAATGTAGGGGAATGGGTGGGTTACGCGTCGGTGTGGACTTGTTGGGCCGAAGGGCCTGTTCCCACACTGTAAGTAATCTAAAAAAGACTTTATTTTTATACTGTGGTTCAGCTTAAGTGTTGATATTCCACAATTAAAATGATGAAATTAACTTACTTTAATGTATTAATGATTCACAGGCAACATGAATTTCTAGATAGTATGTTAAATGGTAGTTAGCAGTTTTCCTTATGACCATACAGTTGCTTTCTCATGCAGAGGGTGGTGGGTATTCATTGCCTAAAAGAGTGATAGTTGCAGGAATCTTCATGGTATTCAAGAAGTATTTAGATAAGACTTGAAACACCATAGCATACAAGGCTATGGGACAGCGCCACCTCATGCTCCCTCGATACTGTCCTATCCCCCGAGTCCAGGAACTCCCCACATATGTTCAAAACATCACCCACCCCTCCACCTCCTCCAAGACTTCTGTTTCCCAGCCCCAATGCCTCATCTTCACCATGGACATCCAATCCCTCTACATCTCCATCAGCCATGGCCAGAGCCTCCAAGCCCTCCATTTCTTCCTCTCCCGATGTCCCCAACAGTACTCTTCCACTGACACTCTCATTCTTTTGGCTGTCCTCCTCTCTGACCTATCACCTTCATCCCACCCCCATTCACCCATTGTACTCTTTGCTACCTTCCCCCACCCTCCTCTCTGACCTATCACCTTCATCCCATCCCCATTCACCCATTTTACTCTTTGCTACCTTCCCCCACCCTCCTCTCTGACCTATCACCTTCCATCCCCACCCACACTCACCTGTTGTACTCTATGCTACTTTCTCCCCACCCCCACCCTCCTCTCATTTATCTCTCCACCTTTCAGGCACTCTGCCTGTATTCCTGATGAAGGGCTTTTGTCTGAAACGTCGATATTCCTGCTCCTCGGATGCTGCCTGAACTGCCATGCTTTTCCAGCAGCACTCTAATCCAGAATCTGGTTTCCAGCATCTGCAGTCATTGTTTTTACCCTGTTGATTTTAACCCTACTGCGAATCCTCTTGCAAGGATGCCTGCCTTGAAGAAGATTTCCTCCCCTCTCTACAAGAATCTCAGGGAGTCCCTCTCACACTGCAACTCCCAGGTCATTTCCTCTGCCCTGAAGCTCTTCAACCATGTCCTGAAACAAACTCACTACCACAGCCACATTTGCTTCCTCAGTGCCTGCCTCCATAACCAACTCATCCCACACAGACTTCGGACCACCTTTAAACCAGCAGAGTTCGGATCCGAACAGGACAAACAGTACAGACTACAGATTCAAAAACACCAGCAACGGTTCTCCTCCAAGATCCTTTGCTCCACACTCACAGCCATGAGCAATCACCTAACCTCTCTACAGTCAGCCCTGACTCAGTTGAGGGCCACACTCTCTCAGAATTGCAAAGGACCCCTCCTTTACTATATCTTCAGGAGAATTCATACTCTCAACAAACAGGATTTCAGCACCATCTCAAACCCCAAAAACTGTAAGTACAACAAACTTTTATCTACCCACCTCCATAACCAGCACTCTTCAAACATTCCAGTAGATTCCCCAGCCTCTGGAACTGCTCGGATGCCATTAGACATGCAGCTGGTACAGCTACCATCCCCACGCTGATTGATGATGTCACTTCTGCCCCCATCATGGCCGCTTCTACAGCCACTTCCGCCCCTCACAATTCCCCATGCACCACACGTGACATCACTTCCCCCCCCCCCCCACTACCATGTTTGCCACCACTTCCGCCCCCACTAATGCCACTCACTTGCATTCTGCTGACAGGCCTCCCACAGATCCCAATGTCACCATCCCCGCACCCCCCAGAACCCTGAGGGGAACACCACCCCTGCTCATGACTCCACCCCCATTCCCCCACCACCACAGCCACTCCAGTTACAGGCTCCGCACCCCACCCCCAGCTCCACACCTACACCAGGCCCTAGCTCCCAGCCCTGCAGAGTTTTCACCATCCCTCCAGACGTCCTCCTCACTGAGGATGAACAATCAGTCCTCAGCAAAGGACTCACCTTCGTCCCCCTCCACCCACGCATCAATGAATTTAATACACGCCGTGACATCGAACCATTCTTCCGTCGCCTCCGCCTCCGAGCTTACTTTCACAATCAGGACTCCCGCCCACCTTCCAAGGACCCCTTCGCCCACCTCCAACACAGTCCATCCACCTGGACACCGCGTGCCGGCCTATTACCTGCCCTCGATCTCTTCATTTCCAACTGCCGCCGGGACATTAACCGCCTCAACCTGTCTACCCCTTCCTCCTCCACTCCAAACTCTCACCCTCACAACACGCTGCCTTCCACTCCCTCTGTTCCAATCCTGACTTCACCATCAAGCCAGCAGATTAAAGGGGGTGCAGTAGTAGTCTGGCGCACTGACCTCTATACTGCTGAAGCCAGGCGCCAACTCGAGGACACCTCCTCCCACCGCCCCCTCAACCATGACCCCACCCTCCATCACCAAACCATCATCTCCCAGACCATACAGAACCTCATCACCTCAGGAGATCTCCCACCCACAGCTTCCAACCTCATAGTCCGGGACCCCCACACTGCCCAGTTCTACCTCCTTCCCAAGATCCACAAGCCTAACCACCCTGGCCGACCCATTGTCTCAGCATGCTCCTGCCCCACTGAACTCATTGTTACCTACCTCGACACAGTCCTATCCCCTCTAGTCCATGAACTCCCTACATACATTCGTGACACCACCCATGCCCTCTACCTCCTCCAAGACATCCATTTCCCCGGCCCCCAACGCCTCATCTTCACCATGGATAGCCAATCCCTCTACACCTCCATCCGCCATGACCAGGGCTTCCAAGCCCTCTGTTTCTTCCTTTTCCAACATCCCCAACAGTACCCTTCCACCAACACTCTCATTCGTTTGGCCAAACTGGTCCTCACCCTTAACAATTTCTCCATCAAATCCACCCACTTCCTCTAGACCAAAGGAGTAGCCATGGGCACCCACATGGGCCCCAGCTATGCCTGTCTCTTTGTTGGCTACGTAGAACAGTTCATCTTCCGTAATTACACCAGCACCACTCCCCACCTCTTCCTCCGCTATATTGATGACTGCATTGGTGCCACCTCGTGCTCCCGCGAGGAGGTTGAGCAATTCATCAATTTCACCAACACATTCCACCCGGACCTTAAATTTACCAGAACGCTCTCTGATGCCTCCCTCCCCGTCCTGGACCTCTCCATCTCCATTAATGACGACCGACTTGACAGTGACATTTTTACAAACCCACCGACTCCCGCAGCTACCTGGATTACACCTCTTTCCACCTTACCTCCTGCAAAAATGCCAGCCCATATTCCCAATTCCTCCGCCTCCGCCGTATCTGCACCCAGGAGGACCAGTTCCACCACAGAACGCACCAGATGGCCTCCTTCTTTAGAGACCGCAATTTCCCTTCCCATGTGGTTGAAGATGCCCTACAACGCATCTCGTCCACATCCCGCACCTCCGTCCTCAGACCCCACCCCTCCAACCGTAACAAGGACAGAACGCCCCTGGTGCTCACCTTCCACCCTACCAACCTTCGCATAAACCAAATCATCCAACGACATTTCCGCCACCTCCAAACAGACCCCACCACCAGGGATGTATTTCCCTCCCCACCCCTTTCCACCTTCCACAAAGACCATTCCCTCCATGACTACCAGGTCAGGTCCACACCCCCCCAACAACCCACCCTCCCATCCTGGCACCTTTCCCTGCTACTGCAGGAATTGCAATTTCTGTGCCCACACCTCCTCCCTCACCTCCATCCAAGGCCCCAAAGGAGCCTTCCACATCCATCGAAGTTTTACTTGTACACTCACCAATATCATTTATTGTATCCATTGCTCCTAGCAGAGTGCTTTAGGGAACATCTCTGGGACACCCGCACCAATCAACCACACTGCCCTGTGGCCCAACATTTCAACTCCCCCTCCCACTCAGCTGAGGACATGGAGGTCCTGGGCTTCCTTCCCTACCGCTCCCTCACCATCCGACGCCTGGAGGAAGGATGCCTCTTCTTCTGCCTCGGAACACTTCAACCCCAGGGCATCAATGTGGACTTCACCAGTTTCCTCATTTCCCCTTCCCCCACCTTACCCCAGTTCCAAACTTCCAGCTCAGCATAGTCCCCATGACCTGTCCTACCTTCCTATCTTCCTTTCCACCTATCCACTCCATCCTCCTCTCTGACCTATCACCTTCATCCCACCACCATCCACCCATTGTACTGTTTTCTACCTTCCCCCACCCTCCTCCCTGACCTACCACCTTCATCCCCACCCCCACTTGCCTATTGTACTCTATGCTACTTTCTCCCCACCCCCACCCTCCTCTCATTTATCTCTCCACCCTTCAGGCACTCTGCCTGTATTCCTGATGAAGGGCTTTTGACCGAAACATTGACATTCCTGCTCCTCGGATGCTGCCTGAACTGCTGTGCTTTTCCAGCACACTCTAATCCAGAATCTGGGTTCCAGCATCTGCAGTCATTGTTTTTACCCTGAACTGGTCCTCAATCTTAACAATTTCTCCTTCAAATCCTTCCACTTCCTCCAGACGAAAAGGGTAGCCATAGGCACCCGCATGGTCCCACCTATGCCTGTCTTTTTGTCGGCTACGTAGAACAGTCTATCTTCCATAGCTACACCGGCACCAAAACCTGTGCCCACACCTCCCCCTTCACCTCCATTCAAGGCCCCAAAGGAGCCTTCCACATCCATCAAAGTTCCACTTACACATCCACCAGTGTCATTTATTGTATCCGTTGCTCCCGATGCAGTTTCTGTTACACTGGGGAGACTAGACGCCTTCTCGCAGACCCCTTTTGGGGAACATCTCCAGGACACACGCACCAATCAGTTTCACCGCCCCGTGGCCCACCATTTCAACACCCCTCCCACTCTGCTGAGGGCATGCAGGTCCTGGGCCTCCTCCACTGTCACTCCCTCACCACCTGATGCTTGGAGGAAGAACTCATCTTACTCGTTGGAACACTTCAAACCCATGGCATTAATGTGGACTTCACCAGTTTCCTCATTTCCCCTCCGCCCACTTTACTCCAGTTCCAACCTTCCAGCTCAGCACCATCCTCATTATCTGTCCTATCTGCCAATCTCCCTTCCCACCTACCTGCTCCACCGACCTCTCTGATCTATCACCTTCATCCCCAACTCCATCCATCTATTGTACTCTTGGCTACCTCCTCTCTAGCCCACACGCCTCCCCACCCCCCATTTATCTCTCCACCCTGGAGGCTCCCTGTCTTCATTTGCCCGAAACATCGATTTTCCTGCTCCTCAGATGCTGCCTGACCTGCTATGCTTTTCCAACACCACTCTAATCTAGACTCTGATCTCCAGCATCTGTAGTCCTCACTTTTGCCAATACAAGGCTGTGGGCAAAGTGTTAGACATGGAATTAGAATAGATCAATGGCTGTTGAACAGTATAGACACAGATGGGCCAAAGGACCTTTCATCATGTTGTAAAAACATTGTGTGACTCTAAAATGGAGACAACAGTAAAATGAAGCAGAGATATAATAATCAGAAATCCTTATAGAAATTATAAGCACCAGCCATCCCTTAGTTCAAGGATGATATCTGCTCAGGGTCACCAGTTTCTGCCATTAACCTTAATGTGATTGAACAGATTGACTTTCAACCCACCAATACTTGAAGACTTAGAGCAGGATATCTCACGAGATAGTGGAATCTGGATTGCGGGGGTTAATTCCTTTGCTTTCCTTCTCTGGTATGACTCTGGCTCATCCTAAAGCCTGATGGAGCTTAATGTACATTTTGAATGATTAACAACCCCGAAGAAGAGAAAACAGTAATTGTTAAAAATAAATGTACAGGTGGTACTGGTGCTAAATTTCTAAGTAGATAAAATGAGTCAGTGGTACCACTGTTTAAGAAGGGCAGTAAAGACAAGCCAGGGAACTATAGACCGGTGAGCCTGACCTCGGTGGTAGGCAAGTTGTTGGAGGGAATCCTGAGGATGAGGATGTACATGTATTTGGAAAGGCAAGGACAGATTCAGGATAGGCAACATGGCTTTGTGCGTGGGAAATCATTCTCACAAACTTGATTGAGTTTTTTGAAGAAGTAACAAAGAAGATTGATGAGGGCAGAGCAGTAGACGTGATCTATATGGACTTTAGTAAGGTGTTCGACAAGGTTCCCCATGGGAGATTGATTAGCAAGGTTAGATCTCATGGAGTACAGGGAGAACTAGCCATTTGGATACAGAACTGGCTCAAAAGTAGAAGACAGAGGGTGGTGTTGGAGGGTTGTTTTTCAGACTGGAGGTCTGTGACCAGCGGAGTGCGACAAGGATCAGTGCTGGGTCCTCTACTTTTTGTCATTTACATAAATGATTTGGATGCGAGCATAAGAGGTACAGTTAGTAAGTTTGCAGATGACACCAAAATTGGAGGTGTAGTGGACAGCGAAGAGGGTTACCTCAGATTACAACAGGATCTGGACCAGATGGGCCAATGGGCTGAGAAGTGGCAGATGGAGTTTAATTCAGATAAATGGAAGATGCTGCATTTTGGGAAAGCAAATCTTAGCAGGACTTATATACTTAATGGTAGGGTCCTAGGGAGTGTTGCTGAACAAAGAGACCTTGGAGTTCAGGTTCATAGTTCCTTGAAAGTGAGTCGCAGGGTGATAGGATAGTGAAGGCGGCGTTTGGTATGCTTTCCTTTATTGGTCAGAGTATTGAGTGCAGGAGTTGGGAGGTCATGTTGCGGCTGTACAGGACATTGGTTAGGCCACTGTTGGAATATTGTGTGCAATTCTGGTCTCCTTCCTATCAGAAAGATATTGTGAAACTTGAAAGGGTTCAGAAAAGATTTACAAGGATGTTGCCAGGGTTGGAGGATCTGAGTTACAGGGAAAGGCTAAACAGGCTGGGGCTGTTTTCCCTGGAGCGTCGGAGGAGGGGCATGGATAGGATAAATAGACAAAGTCTTTTCCTTGGGGTCGGGGAGTCCAGAACTAGAGGGCATAGGTTTAGGGTGAGAGGGGAAAGATATAAAAGAGACCTAAGGGGCAACTTTTTCACGCAGAGGGTGGTACATGTATGGAATGAGCTGCCAGAGGATGTGGTGGAGGCTGGTACAATTGCAACATTTAAGAGGCATTTGGATGGGTATATGAATAGGAAGTGTTTGGAGGGATATGGGCTGGGTGCTGGCAGGTGGGACTAGCTTGGGTTGGGATATCTGGTCGGCATGGACGGGTTGGACCGAAGGGTCTGTTTCCATGCTGTACATCTCTATGATTCTATGACTCTATGTCATTGTAGGTTTTAGTGGTTTTTCTTTCTTTCCTTATCGGGATCTCCTCTTATAGCCATTAGCGTCAATGCTGCTGCACGTGAAGACACCTCATGGTGTCTTTGAGGCTTTTCTTTCTATCTCTTTGGAATGCTGGCATTAGTCAGGGAGATGCCTTTCAGCCATCCCAACAGGCGTCTTGTTGTTTAAACCTGATGTAGTTAGAGTTCTGTCTGAATGTTTGAGGAGCTGATTTCAAGAAGGACTTGCTGGAATATAAGAATGTATCTTCAAGGTCAGAAAGCTAAATAAGTGCTTTAGGAAAAATAACCTTGAATTCCAAATATCAGGATCTGGTGTCTCAGCTTGGATTTTTTTTCTCAACTCAAATTGCCTAAAATTTATCAACTTAGTTATACGCTTTGCAGAATTTAAAGCACAGACCTAATCCAGCTAAAATCAGGTTTTGGTGTTCTTTGGCACTGGATCAAAATCATTATGACAGAAAGTGGTTCTTTTGGGTTCATTGAGTTCTTACAATGTGAAAACAGGCCCTTCAGCTAAACAAGTCCGCACCGACCCTCCAAAGAGTATCCCACCCAAACCCATTCCCCTACCCTGTTACTCTACTTTTACCCCTGACTAATTCACCTAGCCTACTCATCCCTGAACACTATGGACAATTTAGCACAGCCAATTCACCTAACCTGCACCTCTTTGGATTGTGGGGGGAAATCGGAGCACCCGAAGGAAACCCATGCAGACACGGGGAGAATGTGCAAACTCTACACAGACTAGAATCGTGCCCAGATCCCTGGCACTGCGAGGCAGCATCGTTAACCACTGAGCCATTGTGCCATCATTGACTTTAATAGGAATGCTGTAAAAGCATTTTCAATATAATATTTCCCTTAAGTTATGAAGAAACTGATGTCTGAACTGCATTACTATTAAGTGGTCAAGTATTGCTTTGTAAAAACATTTTGATTTATTTAAAATTGGTACTCCTTTTCTTTCTCAGGAGCACAATTCTACAGACTAACGATGAGCAGGGGAAAAAGAACACCTCTTTTCTGACAGAGTATTCCAGGGAGGTGTAAATAAGATTCAGAATAAGATTCTGAAATGCATTGTCTAGTGGTACGGAGTGTTCAGTTTGACCAAGGCACAACCGCAGAGCAACAAGCTGACTGGTTTGAACATTTTCTTGTACATTATATGCAAGTATCGTGTTTGTGATGTGACCCACTCAATTTTCTGATACTCGGATAAGGAATTCCTCTGACTCCTCATCTCCACTCACTCAAGACTCCTCACTTCCAGCCCTGTACCCTAACAGCTCTGCTGCAAATCAACAAATTAATACTCAATGTTTTCTAAATTTCACTCATTCCAGCATAAACAACAGATAAAAGTACAATGGAAAGGATAGTTACAAACCAAGCACCTGGACCTGCAGTTGTAATACCGGCAACCATTTAGCAAGGAGTGCAAGTGAGACATCTCTTGGTTACAAGTTGTATTCCAAGTAGCATGCATCATTTCAACAAAATTTAATCTAAACTAAAAATGAAACTGGAAAGAACCTGTAACTCCTAGATCAAAGGGGTAAATTTGTAATTTTTCACTCAAGTCTCCCCGGACAGGAGTGTGATTGGAGATTCAAGGTGCTTGTTTTCCACAGTGAGAATTTCTCGTCTCAGATAGTCATTAGTCTCTGGACCATTGAATTTATTCAAAGTCATTAGACATATTTCTGATCAACAGAGAAGTGGATTTACGGCCACAACCAGATCAAAATGATCTTCATGATTGTTGGAGCAGGAACAAGGAGGATCTGAAGAGCAGGTAAGTGAAAAATGTATGATGGGTTCAGAGAAAGCTTGGAAAATAGGAGAGATTAAGTAACAAGTGGATGACAGTGCATGGCAAAAAGCAACATAATGGAATAAATGTGCAACAATAGACAGATTTGAAAGAGGTGTAGATAGGAAAACTCAAATCATCCTCTGGTTCATTTTTACTGTCATTACTTGTTCCATTACCATTTCCTTTTGCTTCATTCTATTATTCGTAGAGTCATATAACACAGAAGCAGACCCTACGGTCCAACTCATTTGTGCTGATCAGGTTTCCCAAATTGAACTAGTCCCATTTTCCTGCATTTGGCCTATATTCCTCTAAACCTTTCCTATTCATTTCCATGTCCAAATGCCTCTTAAATGTTATATCTATATCTGCATTTAACATCTTGTTTTCCATGTTATCATAGATCTTGCTCTTCTGCTTTCCCCACCTTCTTTTCCAGCCTCTGAGATTGTTTAAAACCTGTTATGTCTCTAACCTGTTACAATCCTATCAAAAAACACTTAAACATTGGCTGCAATTTTACATGGAGGCAATACCCTCAGACACCAGCTGGCACGTTGAGGTGAGTCCTTCTCTATATAGCTGATTAGTCCTGAGTTAATTTTATAGCCATTAACTTAGCTCAATTCAACTCCTTTATCACCATCTGGCTATTTCTGAGACCTTCTGGACAATCTGATAGCCAGCTCCTCCCCAATTCCAGCAGCGCTATTTGGAGTAACTTGGCCAATAATGAGACTACAGGAAATCGCTAAAGATGATTGGCATTGGAGCTGGATATTAGGGTGAGCTTGGTTTGGTAGACTGCAATGATGGAGCGCTGGGTGCGAAATGTACAGCTATCAGAGGATACTTGGAAAAAACAAGAAATGGAGGCAGCAGCAGCTCAAGGTGTGACATTCCCTTAGTCTGAGAAACATCAGCAGCAGCAGGAAAAGGCTCTTAAGTAACCTTTAACTGATCACTTAGTGCATCGATTGGCACAAGGGTGGTGTTGAGTGGGGTCTGGTCAATTACTTTGCTACCAATATTAATGTGTGAGAGGACACAAGTCAAGATGAGGCATAGCACCTCGTTGTTCCACATGATTTTACTCAAGGCCATTCCCAGGCACAGCAGGAAGGGTATGTACTTTCAACCACTAATTGTGTTTCCTTTCTGCAGACCTTGTCAGCTGCTGGCATTTTCTTCTGTAAAATGTTTCTTTTTTTTTGATCCACAAATTTACAGAGCAGCAGGTCTAAAGGCAGTTATCGTAAAGCACAGCAATGGAAGCTAGCAAAATAATTGTACGAATGTTATGCATCAATCACTTCAAATCCTTGGACATTTAAAAAAAAGGCATGGGCCAAAACCCCTGTTTCCAACTGACCAGATTAAAAATTACACACAAACGTTTAGACGACTTCTGATTTGGAGTTTCCCGGGCAAGGGAAATTTTTAATTTCCTGGGCAATTCTCACAAATTAGCTACATCTGGGATTCTGCAAGGTCATACCACACAACTTGAGTTTATACTGCTCCAATGAACATCTGTCCATTGGAAAATCTGGGCCAATAAATACAATGTCATTAAGCCTGTTGCACCACAGTTGTGATAGTTTTGTTTCCTCATCTGCTTTGGCTATGTTAGTTTCACAGATTAACATCTGTGATCTGCCAATCAGTCTATCAGATACCACTGGTTTATATAGTAACCCTTGTTGTTTACATTGTGATACCAACTATCTCCAGCTTCTTCCTGAGGAAGTTTGTTGCCACCATCCTGTTTTCTCGGCTGGATCCAAGCACCTACTGGTATGCATTGGTAGGGGAAAACCACAAGTGAGATTAAACAGAAGAAGACAAGATATCTTAAACAAGATATACTGTACTGCATGACAGCAATCATATATAACCACAGAATGACTACAATGTGGAAGCAGGCCATTCAGCACTTCAAGTCCACACCAATCCTCCAAAGAGCAAGTCACCCCACCTACCCTCCCCCCACAACCCTGCAATCTCTATGGCTAATCCACCTAACCTGCACATATTTGGATCATGACCAGAAACCGGAGCACCCTGAGGAAACCCACACAGATACAGAGAGAATGTGCAAATTCCAATGTTCTGCCCCAAGTTACACTAAGCAGGGAAACAATATTACTAAGACTACGAGGAGACATGTGGTCTTTACAAGATCCTAAACTCTTCTGCCACTTCTTCACTGAAGTCCCCATGACATCATAAGATTGGGTGCAGCTTAATACAGTCGTCAGAACCATTACCTTTTACACTAGTCATGATAACGAAAAACACTAAAAAAAAATCTAGTGATGGTTCTTGAAGCTTTTATGTACCGGGTGACTATTTCTTTTTGCAGTTTGTTCCGTTGTGGTATTCACCCTGGGAAGAAAGATGTTGATTCACTGATTTTATAGTTTTCAGTTTTATAAATTTATAATATTTTTGCTGATGCTTAAGAATGTTCTTAGGGAAATTAAATTTTCTGAAGTCGTATTACCAAGTTTGAGCACATCATCCAGAAAGCATTTTAATATCTTTCTTAGAGCTCACTTTATGAATGTTCTGCTGCATTTGCATTGTTCTTAACTCATTTTGTAGTTACTTTCTGACTTGTACTGTTCATTCTTAATTACAGACCAAATTATGCATGAGACAAAAGGCCATGCTTGACACCTTTGTAAACTAATCCCTGGTTTACAGGTATGCTCATCTCCTTATATCACACTGTACCTGGTCAAAGCTAATGCATTAGAGTCACTTGATTGGCAGTCACTTGGAGAAAAACCCATAACATTCACTCTATCAACAAAAGAAACCGATTTAGTTTTAAAGCAGCAGCAAAATAAAACTATTTGTCCTCAGTGAAAAAGATTATAGAGTTCCAATTCACTTACGTATGACTGAAGAGAATATTACTGCCCACTTATTATTGACATCCAACCACTAAAGGTTCCATTGTTTTCCCACCAGGAATAGTCAATGGTCTTTGCAGATCAATGGGAATCAAAGCCTTGCGTCACGAACCAATTAATCTCTGTCAGAACACTGATTGATTCCCTTCATTATACTTCTTATAGCCATTCAACCGTGAGGAGCAAGGCAGTCTCAAGGTCACAATCTCCATGGACCCAGAAAGATGGATTGGGGAGTCTTTACATTACTTTTCACAATTATATTGGAAATGCTGTAGTTTCATGTTGAGTTGTTTTGGGGATCAGAGCATAAACAACTGCCTTCTCTTTTTCATTGCTTGTCAGGAAGACTTATCAAATATTATTGTTGGCAAACAGCATGCCAAGGCTTTATTTAGTGAATCTTTTACCTGATATTATTGCAAGGCTTTGTTTTCAAAGAACGTTTGGATTAATTTCAACTTGTTCAATGATCCTAAGTTAAGAAATTATTATCTTAGTTATTAATGTTTTAACATTGCATTAAAATAATGCACACAGGCGAATTGCACATGCAACTTTTTATTAACCACATGTGACAGAGGAATTTATGAGGTAGCTTGCTGATGATATGTCATAATTTTCACTCCGATATATTATAATACTATCTGTATTGTGAACTAAGCCCCCACCCCAAAATAAATACCGATCCTACACGTCATCAAATTTAGAGGCACTGTAGTCAGTACCAGTTCAAATCATACAGCTGGACAGTGGAATTCTGGGCACAAAATAAAATACACCCAAAAGCAGAATATAGCAGTACGAGGAATTTCAGTGTACTAATGAAAAATACAGGTAGCAATATATTGAACAGGAACAGGCCACTTAGTCCCTGAAGACTTTAAGCTCTTGATTAATGAGGCAGCCACAGCTTATTGAGAGAGAATTTCAGTTTTCATCCATTTTTCCTTCTGCCAAAGTGCTCACCAATTCCCCTCCTGAATGGCCTCAGCCTAATTTTAAGATTCTACCCCAGCCAGTGTCTATTACATTTATGTCTCTACACTGCCAAAATATCTTGTTATTCTATCCAGCAGAGTTAGTTCATCCATAAAAGGTCTAAACTAAATAGAACCAAATTTTAGGGTGTAGTGGGACTATGCTGACCTCTGAACCAGGAGGCGTGGGTTCAAATCCCACCTGCTCCAGAGGTATGTAATGGCATCTCCAAACAGGTTGTAAAGGAAAATACAGAACCAAATTTATGGAAGCTATCTTTATAATTTACCTCTTATAGCCTTTGTATCTTTCTTGTGAATCTCTGTGCTGTACCCCTTTCATTGCAAGCATGTCCTTTTCAGTAATATAGTTCAAAGTTGAGTCAAAGTTTGTAAACTGATGGAATTTCACTATTTCACCCAATATTTAAGAATGGCCCCAAGTGGAGTTGTGCTTTACAATTGACCACAAAGCTTGCCCTTCCTTTATTGTGTGTTCACAACAAAATAGGCTATCACAAATAAATTATAAGGCAAGCTTTGTGATTTAATAAAGTAGACTCTGTGTACCAGTCGGTAGGAGCAATCAGGATTCCATTATACAGTCCCAAATGTGTAGAATGAAATATAATTCAAAACAGAAAAATATTTGACTCAACAATCAAATGGTTCATGTTTGTGTTTACGCTTCAGGTAAACATCCTCCCACACAATTTCATCTAACTCTGCCAGCATAATCTTCTATTTCTTTCTCCTTCATTTACTCATTCAACATTCCTTTAGGTTATTCGCCTCAATTACTCCTTCTGGTAATGAATTTACATTCTCACCATGCTCAGGGTAGAAACATTCCTCCTTACTTCCCTGCTGGATTTATTGAAAACAATAACAGGCGCGTACCCTTAGCTATGATCTCCTCCAAGCATGGAAATATTTTCTCCATGACCTGTATATTTGTGCAGCGTAAGAAGAGTCATCTTGGTCATGCAAAATTTGAGCATTGCTGAAAAAAAGAGAGACATGTCATTGAAGCTTTCTGTCTTGCAATCATCAGGGCAGATGTAAGAATACCAAATTTCAAAGGGAATTTATAATGCATGTGAAAATTGGCAGAATTTCCCCTGATCGCCTGTGACAAAAGAATCTGTCTCTTCCTTCTGCATTAACATCTCCAGCAATGCAACTGAAATCCACAGGCAATCCCCAAACTATTTCCACTGTTTTGTTTCTTCTTGAGGGTTTTTTGATTGGCAGGATGGAATGTGGGTCCTGTGCTGGGACCTCAGCTTTTTATAATTTATATTTGTGGTTTAGGTGAGTGGAGTAAAGGCACAGTAACTAAATTTGGAGATAACTCAAAGGTAGTTAGGAAAGTAGGTTGTCTAGAGGACACAAGGAAGTTGCAGACAAATATAGAAATGGACATAGAATTGGATATTGGGCAATTTCTACCAGCTAAAGGGCAATTATGGATGGACAATAAATTCTGGCCAGGTAAAAACAAGGACGGCAGATGCTGGAAACCAGAGTCTAGATTAGAGTAGTGCTGGAAAAGCACAGCAGGTCAGGCAGCATCTGAGGAGCAGGAAAATCAAAGGGCAAAAGCCCTTCATCAGGAATACAGGCATGGTGCCTGCAGAGTGGAGAGATAAATGAGAGGGGGGTGGGGAGAAAATAGCACAGAGTACAATAGGTGAATGGGGGTGGGGGTGGGGGTGGGAATGGAGGTGATAGGTCAGAGAGGAGGGTGGGGGAAGGTAGCAAAGAGTACAATGGGTGAATGGAGGTGGGGATGAAGGTGATAGGTCAGAGATGAGGGTGGAGTGGATCGGTGGAAAGAAAGATAGGCAGGTAGGACAGGTCATGGGGACAGTGCTGAGCTGGAAGGTTGGAGCTGGGGTGAGGTGGGGAAGGGGAAATGAGGAAACTGGTGAAATCCACATTGATGCCATGGGGTTGAAGTGTTCCGAGGCGGAAGATGAGGCATTCTTCCTCCAGGCGTCGGGTGGTGAGGGAGCAATGGTGGAGGAGGCCAGGACCTGCATGTCCTCGGCAGAGTGGGAGGGTGAGTTGAAATGTTGGGCCACAGGGCGGTGGGGTTGATTGGTGCGGGTGTCCCGGAGATGTTTCCTAAAGCGCTCTGCTAGGAGGCGTCCAGTCTCCCCAATAGAGAGGAGAGCGCATCGGGAGCAATGGATACAATAAATGATATTGGCCTACAATCCATGAATTAATGAAGAAAAAAATCATTTATATTTCTAAAAAATATGTGCAGGAACTATTGTTATTATCATATACCTCCAAAAATATTTGAAATCCAAGAACAGAAAAACTGCATTGTGCAATGTCAGCAAAGGCTGTAACGTACACACAACTCATTTAACCTGCAAAACCTTCCGTCAATTGCCCTCTTCATATAAATTAGATCCATTCACTATTTTAGTTGGTTGAATTGGCATCTGTCAATAATATTGGTAATATATATAGTATTCAAAGACGTCTGCATTTAAAAGTGAAAATGAGCAATTTGTCTTTTTCGATGTCAATTGACTATCCAAATTCTTCCTGCTACAGGATGCTACTTAGGATGTCTCCAAGTATTTGATGTTTATTCATCAGGGCTAGCAGTTTTACTGTTCACTTTGAGTTTTATTACAATACAATTCCCAACAGAACAACTATTTCACTCATTATTTAAGAATGGCCCCAGGTGGAGTTGTGTTTTACAATTGACCACAAATATAAGGCAAGCTTTGTGTTTTAATAAAGTAGACTCTGTGTTCCAGTCAGTAGGAATAATCAGGTCATAAAGAAATGGCTGTAATCTTTATGTTTGATATTATCAGAGCAGATTCTTCTGTAACATTGTAACTTCCCAAAAGTGCAATCTATAACTGCTACCTCTTTGAAGTCATACCACAGGGGAAGTTGTTGATATTTATATATTGTATGCGACCATTTCTTTCACCATATTGTGTAGTTCACTTGTGGACACAGCAGAAAGCTATGAGCTGTGTATTTTACATTTATCTAAAACCATGCTTTAAATCAAAAATGACTATTTATGCATTGGGCTGAAGCTAATGGTTGAGTTTTAAAAAACTAAGCAATAGCGCTTCAATGATGCAAAACAGCAATGTCTAAGCTTGTCAAACTTGTGCCTAATAGCACTCATATTTCAAAGTTACTAAAACAGAGTCAGTTTGTATAGAGCAACCCATCAAAGGTGATCACCTTGGAGCAATCTGAATAGCCCATCTCCTGGCCCATCCAGACAGCATATGTATATTTAGCTTGTTATGACCTCTAGATGAGGTAGCCCAATTAATTATAGTTCCACATGGGATATCATAAACTTTTAAATTCCCAGATGATGCAGGGTGGGCAGGTTGCCTTTCTTTACCAATCACTCCCCAACAAATTCCCTCAGTTGATTACAACAAGGTGAATTTTAAAAGGATCCTTTTTTAATGGATGCCTTATTCCCACAACCAAATGAAGTTATGGTGAAAAGGAACCCATTTAACCAGCTTTTCTAGAATTAATTAAAAGAGTGAGTTTATTAATTACTAAATGAGAGAAGAATTAGTAATGCAACACATGAAAGAAAAGATTAAAAATAAGAGATGAGTACAAAAGGATAAACAAAATATTATATGGATCAGTCTTTGAATTGTTTGTGAACAGCAGATAGTTGAAAGCTGCAGCAGGGGTCGCCAGTCTCATTGACAGTGGGAGATGAACAGTCAGATGGGCTGAGATTCTGCAGGTCAGATGTGCTTTGATTATGATTGAACTCCAGCTTTCAGGATGTGAGAGAGAGCCCTTCATAGAATCACAGAATCCCTATACTGTGGAAACAGGCCATTTGGCCCAACAAATCCACACCAACCCTCCGAGGAGTAACCCACCCAGACCCATTCCCCTACTCTATTAATCTACATTTAATGCACCTAGCCTATATATCCCTGAACACTATGGGCAATTTAGCATGCCACTCCACCTAGCCTGCACATCTTTGGATTGTGGGAGGAAATCAGAGCACCTGGAGGAAACCCATGCAGACATGGAGAGAATGCACAAACTCCACACAGGCAGTTGCTCAAGGATGGAATTGAACCAGTGTCCCTGGCACTGTGAGGCAGCTGTGCTAACCACTGAGCCACCATGCTACCCTTCAGTGTCCTCTATTATTTTGTCTGGTTTCAAGCACTCAGAGTTTGAGAGATATTTACTGGAAATACTGGGGTTGTCAGGTGATAGATTTATGACTGTGACCTTCTCAGCATTCTAACGCTTGAATGCATCCTGATACATAAAAGAGTACTCAGTTCCAATAGTCAACTCCAGTAGAGTTAAAACTGGCATTATAGCTACTATCCTTATGTATTTCCTGGATGGTAAAACAGATATAAATGCAAGAGGTGCGTTTTTACTGCAAGAGGAGTGATAATCAGTCCTCACATTGTCCCTACTTGTTAAGTCTCTCCCAGTTGGAGATTTCCCAGATAATTTACATGTGCAAGATTCCATGAGCTTCACACAGGGCTTTGTCAGACAATCGCAAAACTTAAATCTGCAGTTTTTCCATACCAGTTCTTCTTGAAAAAAATAACACATCTTATATTAAAAATTGGAAAATGTCCATAAATATTTGTGATCCCCTGACTGATTTTCTTAACAAGCTGGGTCAGGAAGAAACCATGATGTGAGGTCACTTTGAATTATCCTGCATGAGATGGGAATTCTTCCAGCCATAATTTTAAACTGTGGTCCTGGAATCAGATTGCTCTGATCACGTAATAAACCTAAAAAATGTTCTCTGGTGCTTTTTTTTCTCCAGATCTGAAGAAAAGACGCAGAAGAAGTACATCCTGAGTGGCAAGACGGTCTTGAGGCCTCCCTGTTTTTTTGATCGTGCACATTCCTCAAACGTTTTTTTTATTATGTGTGAACCCAGCAATTGCTGATCAGGAAGAAAAGATAAAAATCATCCAACGACATCTTTCAGTTGCCTTAACCAGAAAGACTCTTCAGATAAGTCTGAAAGCATCCAACCATCAATGTACTGAATCTGGATATAACATTTTTTTTGGCTATCTGAAAATAACGTAATCTGACCTGCACTTCACAACTTTGTACTCTCTGCATATATGAACTGTTGAATTCATGTGCTCTTTTTGGTTGTAGCAATTTTAGAATTTTACTTAGATCAGGTTTTAGCACAATAAGTACTATTTTGTTTTTTTTAAGAGATTCTTCCAAACACGCCTTTGATAGACGTAGCCTGTAAATTGTCATCCCGTCACCACATTGGCAAGTGTAATGTTTAGTATAGTACTGTTGTGGTTGAACAGGAAGTTTTCTATGAGAATTCGCGAACATTCAGAAACAGAATTCTAAAGTTTTGAGCAAATAAACTTCTCCAAACCTAGTCTCAGCTGATCAGCCTGTTTTTCAGGGTTTTAGGTTTTAGATTTTCCAGCCAGATGAAACAATTTTCCTACATCCCATCCAGATACCTCAGAATCCTTATTTGTTTCAATGTGTTTGTTTCATCTCTCAGTCTTCGAAAGAGAATTCTCTCATTTTTCAAACAATATAGACCCAATTATCTCAGTCTCTCACACTAAGTGTCAAATCACTTGGCTGTTCTGTTTTCTATAAGCTATTCCTCGGCTCAAGGATACCGCATCAGTGATTTTTTTCCAAGGGGTAATAAACCAGGCCAGGCTCGGATCAGTCTGGTTTGGAACAGAGATTTAAAGGATTTTGAGAGACCTTTTTGTTTATAAACACATGAGACTTCAGGCCAAAGTGGTCATGTTTAAAAGTGACCTGTATAATTTTAGATTACTTACAGTGTGGAAACAGGCCCTTCGGCCCAACAAGTCCAGACCGGCCCTCCGAAGAGCAACCCACCCAGACCCATTCCCCTACACCTAACACTAGGGGCAATTTAGCATGGCCAATTCACCTAACCTGCACATCTTTTGGACTGTGAGAGGAAACCGGAGCACCCGGAGGAAACCCACGTAGACACGGGGAGAATGTGCAAACTCCACATAGACAGTCGCCCAAGGTGGGAATTGAACCCGGGTCTCTGGCGCTGTGAAGCAGCAGTGCAATAATGAAAGGGGAGTGGTCAGCTCTCTAGCTGAGCAGTTTAGTTCAGTCTTGAACTTGTGAGGAGTTCAACAGAGAGCTGTGTGGAAGCTCAGTCTATCTCTTTCTGCCTTTCAACTTCAACCTGTAAGCACTTGTTCCATTTTTACTGTTTTTTAAAGGGAGTTTGCTTATTGGGACTATTGTGTATATTTGAAACAGCATAGATTAGATTCCCTACAGTGTGGAAACAGGCCCTTTGGCCCAACAAGTCCACACTGACCCTCCGAAGAGTAACCCACCCAGACCCATTTCCCTCTGACTAATGCGCCGAACACTATGGGCAATTAAGCATGGTCAATTCACGTGGCCTGCACATCTTTGTGACTGTGGGAGGAAACCAGAGCACCCGGAGGAAACCCACGCAGATATGGGGAAAATGTGCAAATTCCACACAGACAGTTGGCTGAGGCTGGAATCGAACCTGGGTCTCTGGTGCTGTGAGGCAGCAGTGCTAACCACTGAGCCACCATGCCGCATAATTAAATTAGTTTGGATAGACTGAGTTCTGTAGGGGTTCTGTATTCTGCACTTTGTGTTTAATGGTGTAATTTTATGAATAAATAGTTATCTGCTTTAAAATCTAGTAGTCAACCTAGCTAGCTTACTCTGGGAAATTCTCACTGTATCTCGCTGAAACAAATTGCAAAGTTATGGTCTGGGCTGCCTGCTTAAGAATGTTTTGAGTGATCTGGCCTAGTCCATAAGACTAGGGAACAATCTAGTGAAACTTTACTGCACTGCATCCAATGCAAATACATCTTTCCTTAAATTTGGAGAGCAAACTGCACATAGTACATTGTACACGTTACTGTAAAACCAAGAGTACCACCACGCCACATGTGAAGAGATTAAATTGCATCTTAGTCAGTACAGTATGTTTTAATAAGTAGCTTAATGAAGGAAAGAGATGTAGAATGACTGAACAGTCGAGGAGACTTATCTAGTGCTTAGGACCTAAAGCATTGAAGGCATTGCCACCAAAATAAATTCCCTCTGTTCAAAAAAAAAGATTTTTTTTATAGACAGTGAAAGAGTGTTTTCACTGGCAGGAGTTTTTTTTTAAATAATGATTTACAAAAGAAGGCAGGAGAAGAGGAAAATACTTTTCATGCAGCGAGCAATGAGGTATGATCTGGAATACATTGCATGGAAGGACACTGAAGGCATTTTAACAACTACTTTCAAGAGGGATGTCATTAAATACTTGAAAAGGGTAAACATACAGTGGCAAATATGACAAGTGAGACTAATTAGATAGCTCTTTCAAATAGTCAATGTAGGAACATTGATGTAAATATATCTTACCTTGATGTCCATGCCTATGAGTTCATGGAGAAATTTCAAATTAAAATGGCCTGAAAAAATTGCAAGCACCAACCAAAAATCATAACTGCACAATGACCAAATATAACTCCAGAGAGGAAGTGTAATTTAGTTGAAGAAAAAGCAATTCAGGTCAGATAAATCTTGTTTCGGGCAGGTACAACTGCTTTATATTGTAGATATATAAAAGAATGCAAAAGTAGGATTGCATATTTATTAATTTCAATTTGACAAATTGGGGAAGACTAAGACTAAGATCTGTCTTTAATCTATGATTTGGAGGAGCTGGTGTTGGACTGGGGTAGACAAAGTTAAAAATCACACAACACCAGGTTATAGTCCAACAGGTTTATTTGGAAGCACTAGCTTTCAGAGCACGGCTCCTTCAACAGATAGTTGTGATGAACTACTTGATGAAAGAGCAGTGCTCCAAAAGCTAGTGCTTCTGTTGGCGTGGATGAAATGATCTCAGTCCGAGCCCAGAGTGCAGTTCGACAATCGGTAACTTTATTGAAGTATTTAACGCCGGCGGAGACCAACCGAGGTCCGAATCTCGATCGCTCTAACGTTTCCCGCGCGATGTTACAAGTTATATACTTCATGAGTCAGGATGTAGGAGATTGGGTATGAATGAGTGTGAATGGTGGCAACCATGGCTGGAGTTTGTGTGAATGTCAAGCTTCCTGCCGTCCTCGGAGAGTCGGCAGCATACACAAAAGGTGTGCTGTTTATCTTTATGTAAATGGGTCCGGGTGCTATCTGCTTGTCTCTCCGTGAGGGCTGGAGGCTAGCACCCCCCTTTGTTACTTCCAAAGTGTCTGTTAGGTTCATCCTGTTTGTTTGGTGTTTGCCTTTTGTGTAGGACTGTTTTGCATGATCAGGTTATGGGTGTGTGTCAGTTGGAACCTTGACGAGATTATAAAATGGGTTTCGATCTGTGAGTCGTGACCATTGTCTGGAGTCATGACTAGTGTCTGGTCTGGTGTGTATTCGGATCTGTCTTTGGGCCTCCTTCTCCCGATCACATGGTCGGGCTGGCAGCTGCTGTCTAAAAGTGAATACTGTTTGCTTTAAAATGGATACTGCTGGTTTTCCCGATGTGGGCCTTGCTCCACGGTAAACACGGGGCGGTTTATACCCGCCTTCACTTCCAAATAAACCGGAGATGCATAAACTATAATGATCCATGATGTGTTCAGAGGCAGTGCCTGATAATCAGGTAGAAAAGATCAAGGAAATTCACATTGGCAGTAATTCCTTGATTTCTGTTACTTTGATTACAATTGGACAGTCTATGTCTCTTCCTGAATTCACATTTGGCAGTAATCCCTTGATTTCTGTTACTTTGATTACAAAATTGGACAGTCTATGTCTCTTCCTGAATTCACATTTGGCAGTAATCCCTTGATTTCTGTTACTTTGATTACAATCTGACAGTCTGTGTCTCTTCCTGAAGGAATGTCCATCCCAGTAAACATTATAGGTACACACAGTATCAGTTTGCCATCATACACAAGGTTATATTTTTCAGTCCTGGCTTAGTAGGGCCAGAATCTGTTAGCTGCATGGTT